>NC_138783.1:44065173-44712780 GCF_965178545.1 Coloeus monedula
GTCTGCTGGATTGGAGTGAATGAGCCAAGCCATGAATGAAGCAGTTTACTGTGTAGTTGTTAAAACTTCTGCTGTAGAAAAGCTTTAGCCAGAAGGATTGATGGATCTGTGTCCCCTTAGATGTGGAAGGGACATGATTGCGGGTTTTTTTTACAGGATCTGATGTCTCTTGGTAATAATTTGGACTAAACTGACCTTATAATAAATATTTCAGATGACAGAATTCATAACTATCATGTAGGGACCTGCTGGTCAGTCCACTGCTCACCCCTGTGATTTTGTCTTGGCGTACGTCAGTAAGAGTTGTTTATAGCCAGAAGCTGGAACGTAGTAATGTTGAAAAATCGTTTCGTCTTGCATATCTTAAAAGTCTAAGGAGGATTTTTTTTTGCAGTTCACCTTTGGAATAAAAATATCATTTTTACGTTCATTTAATTTCCTTCTATTTCGTATGTTTTAAGAAATTTAGTTGTTTTCCAGGTAAGGTTTTCAAAAGGTTCAAAAGTCTCCTGTCTGATTCCCTTTAAAATTGAGTTTATTTCTCAAACCACCCAAACAGTTGAGAACCATACTATCCTTCCAGAATTTTAACATCCTTGGAATGATTTTTGTAACTCACATACCAGAAAAAAACCTCATGGCTCCTTTGAAAAATGGAGTGCTACAATTTTGCAGGTGAAGGGCTTAATAGCCCCAAATTTCAAAAAGATAGAAAACAGGCTCTGTCTGGACCACAGCTCTTTCAAGTGAGCAATCCATGAAAATATGAAGTAAAGCCTGACTAAGCAAATGTTCATGGAAAAGGAGTTTATTTGTGCTGTGTGAAGTGTGCTCACATTTTCAATTTGAATATTCAAAGTCATGATGTTTTTAATGGGAAATATCCCCTGCCACTTTGTTTATTTTTTTTTTCCCTGGAGGAAGAGAAATATTTCCCTCTTTTTTTTGAATGCGACTTACTGGGTAATTTTTTTTTTTTTAAATAGAAGTATGACTTTTTTGTTGCATATGTTCTATTTTAAGCGGTGAGAGTGGAAATTATCAGAAGACAAATTTTATTAAAGCAGTGTAACTAAATAAGCAGGTGGCTTAAAATATTAATAATTCGTTTTGCATGTGTTAAATGTAGATATAAAATTTATTGAGAAGGATAACTTGCTGCTGAACTGGCTCTGTGTAACAGGTAGTTTTGATTACTAAATGTTCCAGTTATATCCTAGCTAAGATATCGATCTCTTTGCACTGATGGCCCATAGCTGACTCATTATTTTTCCCATAGCTCTACTAAATACTGAAACCTGCTGATGTTCTAAACAGCAAAGTAGATAAATAAGATAATAAATTATGGCAGTTACCTTCTGCAAGCTGCTAAACGGATAGAAAATGTATTATGGTTATGTCCTTGGAAGAAACGGGCTGTTTCAATGTAGTGTGAACTTCTTATTAGGCTTCTTGTCTTCTCCTGCGTATTGACCACTGAATACCCTGAGCAGCTTTTTTTCACTTACAAGCAGATCAGTCAAATACCCTTCTTGTAAGGGAAGCTCCATGTTAGACAAAGCGTAAGAGAGAGTTCCACACTAGGCTGAAACAGAAGACATTTTATCCATATGGTCCCTCATACTCTGCCTGCCTGTGTTAGCCTAAACTTGGATACGCTTTTTTATGTTTTTTCCTCAGAGCAGTTGAAAATGCTAGATAAAAAGAATCTTACCCACATTTCTGTAAATTACTACGGGAATAAAATCTATTGAATGCATGATAAAAATTTACTGCTACATAAAAAGCTGTATTGTTCAAGCATGGAAGCACTGTAAAAAGTGCTTGTAAAAGCATTTCAGAATTTTTTCCCCTCCCAGAGTTATGAGTAAGTCATATCTTCTCAGTATCTTCTCTCTTTTGAGAAGAATCAAAGCAATCAAATGCAGCAATACAGTGGGATAATCTCTATTTCTGTAGATTTAGTAGGAAAAATTACTTCCATATATACATATATATACATATATATATATATATATATATATGAGAACTTTCATCCTCTTGGAAATCAATCTATGCATGAAATGCATATGAAAAAAAGCATAATCTCAAAGTAATGTACTTTGTAGTTTTAAATTGAGTGGCTTGTGCAGAAGATAAATTTGCGTGTTCTTACAAACTGGTCTGTCTGCAACAGCCATATTCCATTACATCACCACCGTTACAGAATTTGAGAAAATACTTGCTCTGGAGAAAAGGGATCAAAATTGATCTTTTATGTCTTTATTTGGTTCCATATTGGATTACTGTTTTGAATAGAAAGAGATCACTAGCAATGTGAAGTACATGGGTATCTTCCCACTCAGTAGTGTTTCTCATATAGAATCTTTTTTTCTGCTGAAAGGTTTGAAGAGGATGTTTTTGTTTAATCTGGAATAACGTGTCAGTGTGAATGCACATGTTCAAAATCCAGTTTCCACATTGGCAGTTGATCTGCTATTCTTGGTTTTCTTGCTGTTCCTAACTTTTGCTGTGCTGTTAAAACTCTCTCCAGCTGCCTTGACATTCTGGGTAAGTGAAGCAGCGTTTGGGTTTCTTCCAGCTGTGGTCACTGAGTGGCTCTTGGCACAATGTGAAAACACTTGCAGTCAAAATGGGAAATATTTCTCACCACCCTAGAAATCTTGACTTTGAGACAGATTATTCTTAACTGAACAAATGTCATCTGCCACAAATGACCCATGTATTCTCTGAAACTGCTTCAGAAACTGTTGTTTTTTGAAAGAGATGAGTGTTTCCCTTATTTCTTAAGCTAGCTATCTAAATTTATTTTTAATGGAGACCTGTCAGCAACCATCCTGTATTTTTTTAAGTAGTGATGACAGATTAATAGTCCTAAACCTATTTTTTTCTTCCTTTTCTTGTGTGCATTTCAATTTACTTTTTCAAACTTGTGATTTTTCGCTACACCAGTTTGCTTGAAGTAGTGTGTGTGAAGTTGCTCCAGGTGAGCAAGGTGAGCTTTTCTATCTTGCTGGAGTGAGAATGAGTGTAGGGCAGACTGGGGTGGGGCTCACGATTTTATTGCAGTGGCCCAGTTGTGCTAACAGAAGCTGCTGTGTCCCTGCTATATTGCTGGCTTCAGGAAGTTTTCTTTGGTGTGCCTGGTGGCTCCAGCTTACTTCTTCACTGAAGGCAATGTAGCCATTTGTGTGTGTGCCCAGGAACGTAGCTAAGGCTCAAATGGGATAATTCTTTGGTGGTAGAGAAGTGAAACCCAGCCAAGAGATATCTGTCAACAGAGATTTCTTAATTTAGAGAAATTTCTCAGGAGACCATGTTCTGTGAATTGCAAGGATGGGAATTAAGCCTGAAAATGAGCAACTTGCAGCTTATATTTCAGCGCTCATAAAAACGCTTCAGGAATGGGAAGGTGTTGTTTAGTTTGTATTACTTAAATTGGATTGGTCCAGCTCTTGACCTTGGTACACACTGTCCCCTGCAACAGACTTCCCAATAATTCACTGCATTCTAAGTGGAAAGACTAAAGACATCTCTTTGGATGGCAGAAATAGCTTCCATCTCCAGTTGTTGAACCTTTTCTTATGAATGTTCTGGTGTTCAGAGCTCAAGTCATCATGCCATTCCTATTCTCTTTGCTTGTGCTTTCATGTGGCTTCCCTGCACTGCTGGCCTTGGTGTTAAAATAAGGATGAGATAGGGATGACTGATCAGTGCCACGTGTCTTCCCTTTGGTGGGTTCAGAGCATTTTTTGCTAAAATCAGTGATTTATTTCCATTGACTCTGTTTTGTGAAACTTCATTGTTAAATTTTTATGGATTTTTCAGAAAGTACAAGAAATGTCTAGGTCTAAGCTATGTATTTTGGTGAATAGCTAACAAGACATTTGTTCATGTGTTATCCCTGTCGACTTATTTTTGTCTATGGACAACACAAAACCCACATTTATTCAAAACCAGTGCAGTTAAATTTAAAGGGAGAAAAAGAGTGTGTAAGGTTATACAAAGTTAATTTATGATGATGAAATAAGCGTAAGAAGTAGGTTATGTTAATTTCTTAACGTCTTTAAAATCCAGTGTGTTTCTCTAGAAATATTTACAAATTTGATTTCAACTTGACTTCCATGGATCTTTAAAATATGAGTATTATGGCTCAGATAGGATAACCACAACATAAGTTTTCCCAAAAGCTTGGGAAAGGTAGCAAAGTTGTAAATGCAGCTCAAGAGGAGAGATTCAGTGTTAGAGTGCAGTTAGTTGACTGCCATAAACTTTAAGACATTATGTGTTATTAATGACAGATGTTTGTTCCACTTTCAGAACAACTATCATAAACTAATTGATCTTGACTTGGCCTGAGAAACTAGGGGTGCACAGAGCAGGAACCATGGGCCAGACTGGGGAGAATCAATAGCACCCCAGTAATTTGTCTTTCAACGCAGATCATTGTAGTCACTGTAGCTGTTCTAATCCTTGACTTCTCTTAACTCTCCTTTACCATTTTTTAAACATTAGCTATTACTTTTTAGCATGGATTCCATTAAATGTTCCACAGAAACTTAAATTAGTTATTCCTGTTATATTGGCTTTGTCTAAAGAATCAAGAGAAAAATTTTTTGCAAATGTGCCTTTGGCATTCTTGTGCTGTAAGATATTTCTTGTTCCAATTTCCATTTCATTTTTGTAATCCATCATTCCTCTAAAACTTGCTTTTCCGCTTTGCATCCTTTTGAGTTCAGTCTGAGGGCTTGTCATTGTCTAGAGTAGCCTGATTTCCTTGCCCTTTACTGTTTCTTATAAGTATTGCTGTTTCCATTTCTAAATCATCTGTTACGTCCAGTAAGAAAGATTTATTAAAAAAAAAATAAAACCACATAACTGATAGAAGATTTTATTTGTTAATGGGGATTATCTGATCATTTAATGCCTGAGTTGGGGGGAAAAATTACTTTTTAATTTATTTTCTTCCAAATGAGTGGACAGTTTTCATGTCCTGTTTGCTGGCAGCTGAGTTGTCTTTGCCCTTCTAGTCTTAGCGCCAGCTTTCTGCCAGTTTTAAATGCTTGGAGCAGCAGCTTTTCTCTGAGTTGGGGAGGGACCAGTGCTAGCGAAGGGCAGCTGTGGGGGTGTGTAAAAGAACTGCAGGACCACTTCTGGCAGCATTGTAAATCTGTATTGAATACATGGAAAAAGAAGTCAAAATACTCAACCTTTTTTAAAGAAGAAAAATAACAAATGTAAAATATCTTTTCTGGTTATTGTTGTGGCTTCTGCATCAGCCTTTAGTTGTGAAGAATTTCTGTCTTTTCAGATTATCCTTGACTGACATTTGGTTGATATAAACCAGCTACATTCTTCTCAGATCTCTTGGCAGCAGTGAGTAACTCCCTCAGCTGATCTCCCATTCTTTCCTCCTGTTCCATGGTGTTTTCCTCCCGTGTGTGGTGCTGCTGCCTTTACTCCAGCCAGGCCTCCAGTTCGCTGGGTGTGTGGGGTTGCGGAGGAAGCCCTGGTGCACTCTTCTCTGCACTCCTTGTTTGGGAGCTAAATTCAACTAAGCATTGTCTCAAAGATAAACCCTCTCAGACCACCAACCAGTGTTGGCTCTTCTTTGTCTCTGAAGTAGTGCTGTGCAATGTGGAGGCAGAGGAATGGCTTCACTTGTGTCTGCTTCTGTGCGGAGAGAGGTGCAGCACCTTCAGGGGCCTCTGAAAGGGAAGGGGAGGAGAATGCGCCATCTGTGTCAATCAGAAGAAGAAATAAAGCTGTCTTAAGGACAGTGGTGGTTATCACACTACTTACTGCTCAAAAATACACACTGCTCAAATGAAAAAAACTCAGTTTGGGTTTTTTCTCAAAACATCTGCAGTCTTCGCTATTTGTGGTCACAGCCTGTGGAGAATATTTTTGTGGGTGGCAATTAAATGGGCATAGGTTGTGGTTTTAGCTTGTGTAAAAGGAAGGAGAGAGGGAGTTGAGATAAATGTATTTCTCTTTGCAAAGTAATGCTTTTGTTACTTTCTGATGACAGATCAGGAGAATGTAGCAAACAAAATGTTTTGAGAAGCTTCAGCCTTGGCTGCCACTGTGTTCCTGGGACCAGGCCTGTGGCTTTTCAGGGAGAAAGGGAAGGTCATGCTCATCACACACAGTAAATTATATTCAGCCTTAAAGAAAAACAGCAGGAAAGTTTGGTCTTCTCATCCCACCTTTTGAGCTAAGATTCTTCTGCAGAGTATTTTTAAGCCATAATTTTAACTATGTTTTGACATTTATTGAAGCCTTGGCTGCCTTAATGATTATGCAGAAATTTTTTTTTCCTCTTTTTCCTTAGAATAACTGTGTCCTAACTGCTAGAAAATAGTCACATTAAATGCAATGATCTTTATTTAACTAAAAAAGCCCCAAATTAATCAGTTCATTAAATGTCACCTTAGCATTGCCTTCTGGCTCTATCATCCAGTGATTATGTTTCTCTGAATATTTCAATTTAACTGTCTTGCAGTAAGATATTAAGTGCACCCTGTGAGAGAAGGACCAATTTTTAGCAAAACTGAAAATTTATAAGGTCCAGAACATAGTATGTACTCAGCACACCTCAGGACTTAAGGATTCTTTTCATCTTTAAGGGAAGGGCAGTCTTCCCTTTCCCTTCCTACTTGTGTCCCCTCACTCCCACTTTGAGTGTGGGCCTTTCATGTGGAATATTAATGGGAGATGAATAAGCAGAATCTTTCACCTGCCGAAAACTGAGAAAATATCTCAACATCATCTTCGTTGGAGATCCATAATAGAACAAAAGTTGCAAAGGAGGTGCAGGTTTTCTTAGCTCCTCAGTGTGGTATGGGGTTTGGGTTGGGTTTGGTTTTGTTTGATTGAGGGCTTCTTTTAAAAGTGACCAACAAGAGATGCCTAGGTTTGAAGTAATTTGTAATTTGGGCCAATATCAAATGCATGATCATGCTCTCCTAATTTGCCAAGTTGTGCTGAAAATAGTGTCTTCACGATAGCCATTTCTTGCTCACAAAAATGGAAGCTCTGGAATAAGGAGGATAAATAGCAGTCAACAAAATAATGGGATTTGCTTGTTAATTGATGTTGCATCTCCTCTTGGCTGTAGAAGTCCTGGAGAATTTGTTGGTTACTATGTGTTTCTGTAGGGTTTTGTCAAAGAAGATTTTGTTTCAAGGGTGCATACCTTGTAATGGCAGGGAGGAGTGGAATGAAGGCATTTTGTGTCTCGATCTGGCACTGCAGTTACTAGTGGGATAAATCATTATTGTATACTTCTTTGATATTTACGTTGTGAGGCCGTCTGAATTACTAGGATATCTTGACTTGTACATATTTCTTTGGAAAGACATTTTTCTATCAACCGGGTGCCGAAAATTAACAAAAGCTGTGTTAAGGTATTTGATTCTGAATTGCATTATTCTGGAATGTCTTTATCTTCATTTAGTCATGCATAATTGATTTAGTTTTTGCCTAGAAATATGTGAATAGTTCTGTGTTCTCTATTACACCTCACTTAATAAGCTGTATGAGAAGTGACTGCCTTGTTTGCTAAAGGCCTAATGCTTTAGAAAGGGATGTTGTTGCTGCTTATGCTTCCAGGTAATGGAGGTTTTCAGCCAAATGCAATAGCTATACTGAAAAGTTCTGTGTTCCAGTGCATTAAATAGAGACATTCTTCAGAGTGAGATATTATCTAATTATTTTAACTCACAAATTTCTTAAGTAGTGGATTTTTTGGTGTTAGAGCTCACAATCATAAATGTAGGGGAGTTTTTTGGCCTTCTTCTTCTATAATAGTCTTACACTTAAAGATTTGGAAAATGACCTGCAGTGGTTTTGCAGATGAATGACAAAAACTGTTTTTTGGTGTATACAGATAGAGTTGTGTTTACAATTACATAATTTATAGTCTGTGAATCAAATGTTTGTTTTGTGGGCTGGGGGGAGCTTGGCTCTTCACCAAAGCATTTCTTGTTCTGTGGAGGAGTTGGAAATATGTAGTATAAAAATAAAAAGAAAAAAGCAGAGGGGAGAGAGTAAGATAGGAGAGGAAAAAAGCATGAAAAATTGATTGTGCAATGTTGCTCATTCATGATTCCCTCTGGTATTCTGGGATTTTATATCAGGGTAAAACATTAGCATTCTATTATTCAGTATAGAACATGAAAGCATGAAGGTTTTCTCATGGATGTAGGGATGAAAATGCACTTAAAAAAAATGTTTCCAGAATTTGGTTTAAATTTTGTAGCTGTTAAATGCTGCTGTGAGGATGCAGGACTTGTATTTCAGGATTAGGAACTGTACCAAGGCATTTCTAAAGTAGCTGTAAAGAAACAAGAGGAAATGGTTAAAACAGAATTAAACATCTTAAAATGAATGCCAAGGTATGGGAGTGTGTGGATTAAAAAAAAATCCTTTCTCTCATCTAAATTCATAGTTAAAAGTGTAGAGCTACTGATGGAATCCTCAGTGTCCTTCAAGAATAGTTTTTGTTGAAAATATTGGTGTCTTCATCATTGTTGAAATAGTTACTATTTTAAGTCGTAATTGACAAAATAAGTTCAGTAAATTACAGTAAATGTTGCAATATCAACACATTTTTCTTAATATTTGCCTTTTTCACCTACTTGTTAGAGAAACTTCAGCCTCCATCTATCCTTTGCCAAAACTCCTATTTTTAAGTCTTGATACCAGCTGCTGAAATGAACAGCATCACGTGGAGTATGCATTCATTCCTCGGAAAAGTGTAACAATTCAGTGGGAAATTATTTTAGTTGTTTTCAGTGTTTTAGAAGTATTCTAGAGAAATGCTGCTGTGTGGCAATAGGAATGGGAGTAAGATTTGTCATTGAAGAACTGTTTAATAAAGATTTCTGTACTTAAGCTTGGCTCTTGTCTATGGTTAAAGGTAAATACTGGACAGGGATCCATTTACTGCTGCCTATTTGTCCTTTTTTTCTGCTGTCATACTCTATATACCAGTAAAAACAACCTCCTAAATAAATACTTTTTTAAAAATAGAAGGAATTGTAGCAAATTCCTGTCTAAACACAGTGCCAAACTCATAATGTAAATATATTGCAGAATATTCCAGTTGTTTAGCAAGTGGCAAGTTTTTCTGATCCTACCTCCTGCATTTTGTGTTGAATGCTGAAATTTTAATCTTAAATTTAGTTATTTTCAACTTTCCTGGCTTAATTTAATCTGTTTTAGAGAATGGTAGTATGTTATGTAATAAGAAATCTTTTCTCACCAAACTCTTGCACCCAGACACACGACTGTAATGAAACTCAGATTCAGGTGTAATCTCTTGTGCTAACAGTAATCAAAACCATCGTGTAAGAGGGTGGTTGCCATAGTACAGGTCTGTCTTGGCTGTACTTTCTTCCATCTGTGTCTCTTCCTTTGATCCCAAAAGCAATTTTAACTGGAACACAATAATGTGGTGAGCTGCTGGTCTTGTGGTCTTTGTCCATAATGTGATGTGAAGGTTTTGGCTGGGATGGAGTTAATTGTCTTCATGATACTGGGTATGGGGCTGTGTTTTGGATTTGTGCTGGAAACTGTTGATAACACAGGGATGTTTTCATTACTCCTGAGTAGGGCTTGCACAAGGCCAAGGCTTTCTGCTCCTCACCCCACCTGACCAGTGAGTGGATTGGGAGTGCACAAGGAGTTGGAAGGGGACACAGCCCGGAGGGACAGCTGGATACAGCTGATCCAAGGGACATTCCAGACCATAAGGTGTCATTCTCAGCATATAAAGCGGGGGGAAGAAGAAGGAAGGGGTGGGGATGTTTGCGGTGATGGTGTTTGTCTTCCCAAGTCACCATTAGGCATGGTTGGGTCCCTGCTCTCCTGGGGATGGCTGAATACCTGCCTGCCCATGGGGAGTGGTGAATGAATTCCTTGGTTTGTTTTGCTTGCATGCATGGCTTTTGCTTTAGCTATTAAATTGTCTTTATCTCAACCCAGGAGCTTTTTAATTTTTGCACTTCTTGATTTTCTCCCCCATCCTGATGCAGGGGGAGTGAGTGAATGGCTGCATGGTGGTTTGTTGCTGGCTGAGATTAAGTCATGACATGTGGTTAGCAGTATTGAATAGTGGTTATTAGAATGTTTTGTTATTTACTTTTTCTTTCTCCTGTTGCTATGATTTTGAAGTGATCAATATCTATGCTATTCTTTGTGCTAAGAGTGCTGTTTTTCTTTTGAATACTAACCTGGCTCTTTCCTTCATAACTGTTACTGTAAAAACCATATGCAGTTCTTGCTGTAAGTTTTTCTCTCTATAAAATGGTCTCATTTTAAAACCAACATTATTTCACTAGGTTTAGAAAGGAAATAATTGATAGATGTAGTAAGTAATTTACTTGTCTAGAATTTCCCTGTTCAAACGGAAATATTATGTAAAGAATTGCCAACCAATAACTTCAGCTTCCTGCTTTTTCAGTATCTTGCTTGATACAAGTTTAAAAAAAAAAACAGACACACACTAACACCCTGGAAAAAAACACCCCAAACCAACAAGCATCCCATCAATCCACCCATTTAATTTAAGCCACTGCTTGAAAAATTGAAGATCATGTTGATCTTCATGCTTGATTAATGTTCTTTAAGAGTTCATAGAGAAGCAAAGAGAACAACATGTAAGGAGTGCTGGTTTTTGCTTTTGTGTATACCTGCCTATTTCCACATTTTCAGAACTGCTGGGATAAAAGCTCTCCTCAGTGATGTATACAGATGCTATGCAGGTTGTTTGGATAGTGTCTGGGAATTTAAGCTTCCTAATTTTTAAGATTTAATTAAAAAGTAAAAACTTAGAATACTTCACCAACGCAAAATTAGCCCCACTTGTATTACATGAAAAGTAGAACAACAACACAGGCTAAGCAAAGAAGCTTGTTTTCCTAGGAAAGATTGGGGGAGTTCTTTTGTGGAAGCAGCTTTGCCCTGCTGCTTCTCAGTGGCTTTAGCTTGTTCTGGTGTTCATAACAGTGCAAAGTGGGCCACGACTCGTGAGCAGTCAGCAGAAGTGAGGAAGGACAGAAATAGCTGTCATTTTAGAGAAGTGGACTGGAAATTAAAATAAAGACCACCTAGCTACCACAGGTCACGAAGGAAAGCAGCATCCTTGCATCCCCTTGTGGTCATGCCCCATCCTAGGATTTTTGCCTCTCTGGTCCTCTATACTCAGTGGGAATACAGGTGGCTGCTGGAGTCAAATTGTATTTTCAAGAGGAAGCTTTTTGGTGTTTAGTGTTTTGTAGGTGCTTGAAGTAATATCGACAGGACTTCAGAGTCTGGCTGCTTTGCTTCTGTTGATGTTTCCTGTCTTATCTATAGTAATTACGTGTAAGGAGTGAAGTTTGTAACTCACTGCTTCTTCTGGGGTTAGATATTTTTCAGGAGGAGTGAAAACTTCTCTCTGCTATAAATGCACCTCCACTGTAGGAAATCAAAGCCTTGTAGTCTGAATTTGGGAAGTTTATGGGGTTGGGAGGTAATGCTTTATGGTTAGGCTGCTTTAGATCAGTGATTGGAGGATTGTTAGTATTCTGAAATCTCTGTGGTGCTGGCTGGATGAAAACCATCTCTGTGCTTTCCATGGCACAAAGATGAACCCAGTCCTTTTCTTTGTCTACTAAGGTTTGGTAGCTTCAGTCTGGAAGCCTTTGGTGGGGAATGACATCCGAGTCTGAACGTGGTAGCTTGACAAGAGGGACTGATGTGCTTGGTGACAGTGCAAATGTGGTAATACTTGCTCCTCTTGTGGGCATTTTCTTGAAGAAATACAAAACAAGTCTATGAAATTGAGTCCCACATTGATTTTTGTTTCTCAGAGGCAATTGCTGTTGAATTCATGGTAAAGTAATGCAATGACGTTGGGAGAGACTGCAAAATACTTCCAGGTACTACATCATTCTTCCTAGGAATTGTAAGATACAAGCAGGAGGGAGAAGAAAACCCCACAAACACCCTAGAAATGCAGTAATACTTTTTTAAGCTAATGAGACTGGAGAATTGATTCTAACTTTCTTTTTCTGCTCTCATTTTACCCTGCCACAATAATGTAGTCCTGTCTTTAGACAGCTTTTGTAGTGAGTGTTCTGTGCTTGCTTTCAAAGGTGTGTTGAGTTGAAATTAAAAAAGAAAATAATACTCTGAAACAAAGTAACTTTATGTTGCTGATGAGTACCTCTCCAAAGGTCAAAGCATAAGCATTTTGTCTTGGTTATGGTAAGATACTGTAAGTGCTTTGATCCTGAGTTACTGAGGATTACATTCTCAAGTCTATCTATTGACTTTAAAATTGTATTAATAAGAAAAATCATTACATATTAAAACAGCAAAATTTACTGCCAGCTGTGTTTCTGTGCCATGTCTTTTCAGAAAAATACTATAATTGTAGAAGAGTAAATCTTATTTCTTAAACTTGTCAGTATCTGCATTTAGAAAACATTTTGTCATTGATTCAGCTTAAGAATATCAGATGTTTTAAGCGAGGAATCAAAAGCCCACTCCTTCTTGAGAAAAATAGAAAAGAACTTGCATATTAGCTCTATTGTTACTGATTCTAAATCAAAATGTTTGAATTTTCTAGCTTTGAAGAGCTAGTTTTTATTGTTGCTCATTAAATAATCCAGCAAGCCATCTGGCATGTACAAAAGGAAAAAGAAATTTGGGCTTTAGCGTAGTAACAGTAGAAAATCCCCCAACCCTG
This sequence comes from Coloeus monedula, assembly GCF_965178545.1. NCBI lineage: Eukaryota > Metazoa > Chordata > Aves > Passeriformes > Corvidae > Coloeus > Coloeus monedula. Next base: position 44,077,913 of record NC_138783.1, read on the forward strand.
CAGCTGATCCTACATTTTATGCATTTTTTATAAACTTGAGTGACTCTTAACTTACAATGTTTCAGTGTTGTATATAATTTCAAAAAGGCTAATTATTGCTCTGGTCATGTTTGATCAGTGTAACTATTGCCACATCTTTATAGAAGAAAAGATGAGATTTGAGGGCCTGTTGTATTGGGCATAGGGCAAAATGTACCTGCTGATGAGCAGTGGGTAGGTCTTCTCATTGACAGAGAGGGGTGTGTGCAGCAGCTGGTGCTTAAACTGCTGTTAGCAACTTGAGTTCAAACATAGAATTCTTTTGATATCTTAACAGCAATGTGAAAACCTGTACCCGGATCACTCCTGCTGTTTTGTTTGGATCAATGGCTTATCTGATGGAGTAATTCAGCTTTAGAAAGGGATTTACTGAGGTAAATAGTAGTTGAGCAGGACCTGCAATGAGCCGCTCAGTGTGAACAGCAGCTATGCCCTCTCAGCTCACTTGAACATGCCCAGGCCCGTGGCTTGCTCTGGCACTAGGAACAGGGTCTGGTTGTCAGCAGAAACCCTCCATTCACTTACATCTGCTGATGTGGTCATACTTCTGCGTGCAAAGCCTGTGACCCCAGATTCCAGCTGTTTACTGGGCAGAGAGAAGTCACGGCTCCTGTTGCCTTTGTATTCTCTACAGAACTTAAGGTTAACAGATGGAGGGGATCTTCTGGCAGCCTCCAGCAGCTGGTGGTGCCTGCTACTGTGGTGAGCTCTTTGTGAGGAAAAGAGATGAAGCCGTAGAGAATGTCAAACTGCTGCTTGTCAGTTCTCAGGTATCTCCTAGTACAAAAGGTGGAAATGGGAAATGGGTAAGCAGAATGGCTTCAAAACACAGGGAACCAAGATTTAGCACTGAAGATTAGGGAAGCCTGAGGTCTGATGGGTATCAGTGGTTTTTCGCTTTTAAAATGCATGAATCAGACTCCTGCTAGATGGGAAATTGATGTTTCAATGTAGCTGTTCAAATGTGAAGTCAAAGCAAAGAGGCACTGGCATTAGCAATTTGGGTGAGGGGGGCACAGGGTGTCATGGATCATGGAGGAGGTCATGAGCTGAGATGGATTTAAACAACACATCCTGCATCAAGACTTAAGCCACTTGGAGGAACATCTGGCACAATATAAAGCAGCAGCCGCTGAGGCAGGAAGTAGGGTAAGAGGCTCTTGGGATGTGGGGAGTAGGTCCTCTGAAAGATGCTACTGGAGACACATGGAGGGAGAGGGTTAAGTGGCAGAAGAGAGACACTTTAGGATTATATAGGGACTCCAGAAAAATGTGAGAGAGATCCCCAGAAGGGAACCAAAGCAGCATGTATGGGACCCCACAGTAGCCCCAGAACAATATACACTCCATGGCTGATCTGCCCTGACTCTTACCCTGGACTCTGTAGTGTCCCCCTTGGAACAGGGAGGCTATGTCAGAAACAACTGCCCTAACACACCGAAGGTCCCTTCTTCTCCTGCTGAATACTGAAGTCATGTAGTTTGGAAAATTGTGCCTACATCTGTGATGAAAATGTTTTGATATCTGAGCCCATCTGGTCTTAATCTGTGAGAGGAATCTGGGATCACAGGTCAGTCAGGGGACTGTGTCTGAAGCTGAAGGAGCCTTGAAAGCCATCAACTTTGGAGTGTGCTCAGAAAGCTAAACTACCAATGTAGTGGGTTGACTGACTGGATGCCTGGCACCCACCGAAGCCTCTCTATCACGCCCTTCTACAGCTGGACAGGGGAGAGAAAATACAACAAAGGGTTAATGGAGTTGAGATAAGAACTGGGAGAGATCACTCAACAAATACTATCACAGGCAAAACAGACTTAAATTAGAGATATTAATTGAATTTATTGTTAACAGAATCACAGCAGGATAATGAGTAGTAAAACCGGACCTTAAAAACACCTTCCCCTTACCCCTCCCTCCTTCTCATCTCTACCTCCTCCTTCTCCAGTGGCGCAGGGAGACAGGGAATGGGGGCTGTGGTCAGTTCATCACATGTTGTTGCTGCCGCCACTGCTTAGGGAAAGGAGTCCTTCCCTTGCTCCAGTGTGGGGTCCCTCCCATGGCAGTTCTCCATGAACTCATCCAACGTGAATCCATCTCACAAACAGTTCTCTGCAAACTGGTGCAATGTGGGTCAGTCCTTCAAGCACAGGCTGCTCCAGTGTGGATCCCCCATGGGGTCACAAATCCTACCAGGAAACCTGCTCCAGCGTGGGGTCCTCTCTCCATGGGTCTGCAGGTCCCTGCAGGAGCCTGTTCCAGCATCGGCCTCCCATAGGTTCATAGCCCTCTCTCAGGCATCCACCTGCTCTGGTGTGGGTCTCCTCCATGGACTCCAGGCGGATCTCTGCATCCCTGTGGTCCTCCAGGGGCTGCAGGAGGCACAGCTGCCTCACCATCGTCTGCACCAGGGGCTGCAGAGGAATCTCAGCTCCAGTGCCTGGAGCACCTCCTGCTCCTCTTTCTGCACTCACATTGGTGTCTTCGGGGCTTTTTCTGTGACATGTTCTCACCATGCTCTTCTCTGGCTGCAGTTACATGTGCCAGAGGTTTGGTTTTTTTCTTAAATATATTATCATAGAGGCTTTCCCATAATTTCTGATGGACCCAGCCCTGGCCAGCCTCTCATCCATCTTTGAGCCAGCTGGCATTGGCTCTGCTGGACATGGGGGGAGCTTCTGGCAGCTTCTCACAGAAGCCACCCCTGTAGCCCCCCCAGTACCAAAAGCTGGCCATGCAAACCCAGTGTAGTGTCCTGATAAAAAACACAGTTTAATTATGTAGGGAGTGTGTAGTGTTTTATAGTCATGATCTTTTTTGTAGGATTTTAAAAATTTTGATCTCTTTGTTTAATGCTGCATATTGTAAATCTGCCAGATTCACACACTGATCTTGCACTATGCTTTTTGGGTCTATAGTGAGGGAATTTAGCTTCCCATTTTTTCCTTCTCCTCTTCTTGTTCCTTCTGTTTGTTTGGAAATTTTGTACTATCCCATTCTTTTCCCATGCAACTTGGCAATATCAAACTCAGAGGAAGGAGGGGAAACAAGGTGCATCTGGAAATGTTGCCTAGGTGTGCATGTAAAGACAGCTCATTGGATATTTGTGCTCCTTAGCTAGGAAAACCTTTTTAAACCAAGAAATGTAAACAGCTGAAATTCACAGTTAAATATAATTTTGCAAAATACTGGTGTACCAATTTGAAACTTACAGTCTTTTTTTTTTTATAGTAGCGTATTATGGTGGTACCAATAATATTGGTAGTGCAGAAATAAAGGACTGTTTGATAAAAAAGCAAAACTGAAAGCAGCTGCTAAAAGAAAATGCTGTGATAGTGAATAGTATTGTCCCACCACCTTGAAGTGCATCTCTCTTTAAATTCTTCCTCTGGACGACTCCTGTTGTTGTACTAAGTAGTCCATATTTTGAGGTAAGGGTTTTATGCTAGTGCAGATTCTCAAACAATTTGTGTCTGTAGGATAAGCAGCAGTAATGAGGGAGTAACGCAGTTTTCTGAGCTGTTATGGATGTACCTAACCAGCAGTAGCTGCACAGTGCAGCAAAAATCGTTTGACAATACTGAGGATAAAAGTGCTGCTACAGTTCCTATTTTCTATAATAGATATTGTCATTACTTGCTATCACGGCGCAGTAGCTGTCACAAGCCATTTTTCCTGTTAGAAGGACTGTAATTTTTCTCTTTTATAGTTCATATTTCAATGCATTAGTGTGCTGACCATAATGACAGTGACTTTCTGAGTTAATTTTTTTTTTGCTTCCTTTTATAGTGGATTTTGTATAGAACATGAAAACTGATTAAAATGACCAAAATAAAAAATGAAAGTGAGAAAAAGTTCAGTTTTTCCTTTTTCTTTCTGGTTGCTTTAACTGCTTTCTGTTATTTATTAGAAGTTTAGACAGTTTAGTGACTGGCACTTTTTCCTGAGTAGTGGAGAGATTGCAGTCTTTATGGGATGATGAATGAGTCGTGGATCTACTCCTATGGAGTCACCATGTATTCCTTCGGAATATTTTTTGCTATAAAATACTTTTTGCAATGTCGGTTACTGCTTAAAATGTTCTCTGTGTATTGTGCCCTGGTAGATTTTTGAACACATTCAGCCTTTGTTTTTGAAAGGAGAGTTCTTGGAAGAAGAGCTGGGGGTGGTGAATCTCCACATTCTTAAGTTCCATGATGTTACCACCAGATGAGTGCCTTGGGGAAACCTGTGTAGGCCATCTGTGGATTTCACAGTTTCTGTGGACTCCTTCATTAGTTTCTCTGGTGTCTTCACCACGTTTTTTCACTACTCTCTTTCATGTTGCTAATAACTTTTGTGATATTTAAATGGTACTTAATGTTAAGTTTGATAAACATCTCCTGGCACTGATGTTCTGCAAGGGACAGAAGTTACGCGGTAGCAATATTCTTGCATGGCCACTTGTGGCATTCATTGACACACAGATAGCTCAAACTGGTGTACTGTGGTGCTTGGGGACAATGTGATGACAAGTGAGATGAAATTGGTACCTGATCAGTTAATGGCTTCAAGGCAGTTATACTGTGTTTCTTGTCTGATGAGGGTTGCTAGCAGCATAAGCTGGTGAATCTAGTGTCCTTGTCCCAAAAAGGTTAGTGAGATTTGAATGAGCCAGGTGTCCTGGCAGTAGCAGGATTTAAATTATGCTAAATTTTTATCAGAGTAGATGAATTTCTGATGATACAGCCTGCTTAAAATGGTTTTGTGAAAAGGTTTGCTGGCTGATTTTTAAAACGTGTGGTTTAGGAATTGAATTTTAATACATCTAATTACTTTTAAGAATGTTTGAAGCATATACTCTATGACTAGGAAAAAACCCACAAAAAAACTTATTTTCTTTTATGCAGATCACGTCAAAATCAAAGATGAAGAAAAAAGCAACTAAGACCCAAGAAGCCAAGAAAATCTTGAAGAAGAAATTTAAAGTTAACACAAAAATAGTTTTTACAGAAGATGGAGAGGTAAGATCAATTAAAAGTAATTGTATTTTGGTGGGAACTGAAATTGTAGTTTCTATTAAGTCAAAAATGTACTTTATATCTGTATAAAAAGACATGCTTTTAAAAAATGTGTGGTTTTTGTAATTGGCTTACATTTTGCAAAAGTGTTCAGCTTCCATTTAGAATTCAGCTCCATTGGGAAAAAAGGGAATGTTGAGCACTGACCTCTTTTAATCTTTATATGTGTAAGATACTTGTATGAGAGCTGTAAGTGGATGTACAGAACTGGATCTCTTTTCTGCCTATTGTCTTCAATTTCAGGTGGCAACAAGAGCCTGGTGTTTCTTTCTTACAGATACATAAAACAGTTTTCCTGTAGCTGTTTGCCAAAGCTCTCCAAAGTCTTGAGTTAATGTACTGGAATTAAAAGAAGTCCCTGGTGTTCTTCCCAACATTCACTGTTTCTAGATTAAAAGTTTTGGTAGGAAAGCTAAGGAAGCACCAAATTTTGGCCTATTGGTGCTGAGGTAGCAGTGCTTGGAAATCTGCCAGTTATTTGTTTTGTTCTTTTAATGGACTCTGGAAAAATGTCTTGATTTTATATGAAAAGGAACTACTGTGGATGCTAGTCACTCTAGGGTTTCCCTGTGGAAATAACCTCACTAGCAAGTGTCCATGTTCCATGAACTTTCTTACATTTGATTTCACAGCTTCAGATGCTGTGTATGTTGTTTTCCCATTTCCAGCACTAAGATAAAAAATAGGGTTTTTTTTCTTCTTTATAATAATTTCAGTAAGGCATAAACTGAAAGAGAGGTCACCTTTACAAGTATATAATTTGCTTTTCTGACTAAATAAAATAAAACATTTTATATTGCAGGTGAAGGGAGTGTAGGCATATACATAATTACTAACATTAGACAGAATGTAAAAGGTTTTTAGAGGTCGCCCCATTGTCTGAAAACTACAATGTCAGATAGTTTTAGATATTCAGAAGCTATTGTCTCAACTTAAAATTCATATGCAAATGTTTATGTATCTATGCAATGAAGCAAAAAGGAGCAAGGATGGAGAGAAAAATAGTCACAAAGATTGTGGTTTGAAAAGCAATACAGTAGAGAAGGAGTAACATTTAAGCAAACACAAAATTTGCATCTGTGAATGTTGTTCTTTTTTTTTTCCCCCAAGCTGTGTAAAATTGTGCTTTGAAATTTTACTGTTCTATTCCACATGCTTCTCTTTGACAAACTCCTCTAAAAAATACATCTTTCTAGAAAATACGGCTACACAAACTCAGTTTTACAAAAGGATGTGGAAACAATGGGTTGGATTTCTCTGTACCTGTTGAATAACACCCTGTGTGCAATAGGGATTTCTAAATGTGTTTGGTTTTACATTTGTACTGAAAAGCATTCTGTATTTTCTGCCATGTAGTTTCCTTTCAAGAGTTAGTACTGTACTAATCCATAAGCAAGAAAGATTTTGCAAAGACTTTCCCTTGAAGGTGTGTGCTCATAGCATGAGGTACAAGCTACTAGGTCATAAGATAGATGGGGATATTTTTTTGGTGAATGTGTAGTCTTTGTCTTGAATTTAGAGTTTCAGATATTTAAGGGAAGCCAGGTGTGTTCATTATGTCGTCCATCAAGCATTTCATCAGCATGGATCATCAAACATTTCCAATACAGTCTTAGTACAATAATCAAAAAACCCTTCCATGTCTGTTCTCCTTGCTTCCCTCAAAACATGAACCTGTAGTAATGCCTTTTTTTGTGTACTCTGGAATAAAGGCTCATCTAATTTTTGTCTTGGTTAATATGTTGGAATATTGATTTTTTACATGAAAAGTGCTGTTTAGATTTACTCATGTTTTTTTCTGAGAGTCATTTCTTGAGAACAAGTATTTTTTCTCCCCAAATGACTAGCAGGATTAGAAATTACTTGTTCTAATCAGGAAAGAGGACAAAATAAGGGAAGAGATTCAAGTGAATCCACTAAACAGTAATGTGATATGATGGAGACACTACTTTCAAATAGTAATTTTAACTGATTGTGATGTTAAATAAGGTCTCTAAGTTTCTGTTGTCCAGAAGTCTTGTTAGTTTGTTTGCTTTGCAGATGACCTTTTTATTGAGTCTGTATTGGAATATTTGGGGCACCAAAAGTGTGATGTGGAAAAATGATTCTAACCATTATTTTTCTTGCTGGCATCTCTAATTCAGTTAGTGCAGCAGTGGCCACCTGTGCAAAAATCCAATTTGGCGCAAGCAGATGAAGAAGATGATGCCAGTGGTATCAACCTAGATAAAGCGAAAGAAATACTGCGTGAAGAAGACAAATTCGACAAAGAAGAATACAGGAAGAAAGTAAAGGAAAAACATAGGGTAAGTTGATTTCTACCTCAATTACTGAAGTACAGAAATACTGTGCTGTGGATTGCTCAGTGAGGAAAGGTACTTAAATACATTGTGAAAGAAGTGTAGTACAAGTTCGTTTAAATTCTTAAGTTTTTTTCAGGGCTACATTGTTTACAGGAAAACTGTTCTGATGTAAGTAGCTGGATAGCACAAAGCCTTATTCAGTATTAAATGTTGGTAACAGTAGAGTTTTATTTACAACTTCAAAATTTGTTGGGTTTCGTAGGAGTATCTTTTTTTTTAAGCAGTGTTCAGTGGAAGGGTTTGTTTCACAAAAAGAAAGTAGTATATGGATATGTGCTCTAACAAATGCTGACAGTGATGTACTGTCTGTGAGATGTCTTCAGACTACCACTTGCTCAACATTTAGTACTACATTTCAGCTAGGCCAAAGTGTTAACTTTTTGTGTTGGTGGTGTTAGGGCTATCAGAATTTACTTAATGAATTACTCAAATTATGTCTTATGATTTTGGCGGTAACTTGAAAAGATCAGTATCTGAAGTCTGGCTTCTCTGGTGCAACCTTTAAGTTGCAGACCACAAGTTTTCAAACTGCTTCTGTGTTATTTGTCATGGGCCAAAGCAGGGTTTTCTGACCTTGCTGTGTACCTGTCCTATAGAACACAGCTGTATGTCTGAGTTCAGGGGTCATACTTTTAGGTGTTGTGAGATGGGTATGGAATTCTCCAGATAATGGGTACCTGTAAGATCCCAGGACTATATGTTGTTTAAGGCCAAATTTATACTCAAAGCTTCAAATTTCCAGTGTTAGAAAGCATTGTTGTATTGTCCTGCTTTGTAAATGCTGACTTCATTCAATTTGACTTTCCACTGATAGTAGTTAGTACTAGATCTCCTAGTGTTTCTGAAGGTTTGTATTTGAACAAAATAATTTGGAAGGGATTTATGAAAGCTTCAAGCTATGTTTTGGTTATGAAGTATTCCAGCTAATGTCAAAGCATACTTCACACATTTAATTTGAAAGTCTTTTCCTGTAGTCCTGTTGCAGTCACTTGACAAATACAAAAAATCTCACCTCTTCCTTAGCAAAGTGTTGCATTTGATAGGAGGTGAAAAGAAATAATGTTTGCTGTGCTCTAAGTGAAATCAGAGTCACGTTTACAGAAAACAATGCAATCAGATTTCAAGGATACACTTAATAAACAAGGAAGGAGAGATTGATTCTCTGACTTTGCAATCAATCTGTTATTCATTAGCAAATTCATATCTTTTGAGTGATGCTGTTGTAGGTTTGACATCAGACTTCAGTGATAAAATACTTCATCTCTTGGTCTGTTAAAACAGCTTCATTGTTGTAGTGCTGAGGAGAACAATTGATGTTGACCGGATACTTACCTGCATTGAAAAAAAAATTTCAACTATGGAGATACTATGAAAAGAGAATGCCTCTTTCCAGAACTGAGTCAGGCAAAATTAACAGACTGACCACATCAATGTCATGGGATTTTTTTTGTAATTACGGCAAGTGTCATATGTGAAGTTTCTTGTAGCTTAGTGCATGAGTGTTTTTCACATTCCACCTATTATCCTGTGTGAAACAAAAGAAATAAATGATAGTATGTAAAGAAGAAGGAAATAGATTTAAAAAAAAATCATCTCTGTTTGACATCCTGTGAAATGATTGTCTAGTATTAAGGGCTGCCATCCAGTCATTGCACAACTGACATTGTTCAGATTTTTTATTTGAGACTTTACAATTTGAGGTGAAAAATACTTCATATGTAAATTCTCTCTACATAATGAAGTATTCAGTTACCAGATTGTAATTTTTGAAATAGTCTTAAAACAGTTTAGAATCCTGACATACAAATTTAAATGAGATGAAACTTGAAAGGAAAGAAGGGGCAGGAAGGTGATAGGTAGGAACCTCATCTGCCTTCCTGTTGTCTCACTAACCTTGTAGTTAAAGATGAACTTCTCACTACAAAAGGCATTCAGGATACCAATTCATTTCATGTATTAATTAATACAGGCTATATAAGGTAAGGCTGACATACAGATTGATTCTCTTGCTCTTCCTTATTACTAAGTCATCCTTTTTGTCTGGAGTTCTTGACAGTCAACTGTTGCTACTTAGGAAATAGCTGTAGTAGTAATGATAGGGAAAATATGCTGAGCCCTGCTCTTTTGTCTCATCCAAGGAGAGACAGGCACATCTCCTTTCTCTTGGGTCATGTTAAGCTGGTCCAGTGATCAGAAGATGCCTTCTTACAGTGATTCATGAAGAGGCTACATTGTTACTAGGTGGGAAAGATAATACTCAATTTTTCCATTACCAGAAAATGTGTAATTTTTAAAATTTGCACTGTAGGGAGGCATTCTATAGCATAATTCAGAAATCATAGATAAGTGTCATAAATAAATATTATTTTAGCCACTTCAGTCATTGTTTTTTCACTAATGTTTTTGGAATTTATTGAATTGTTAATGGGACAAATCATCAGTCCTTAATTAACAAAAGAATGCCAGGGGAAAATCTGAACTGCCTCACAGCAGAAATGAGTTACATGGCCATTTCCACAGTGACTTCCCAAGGGTATTTAAAAATTCTCCCACCTCATAAGGTTTCCCTTCCCAAAAGATAACAATCACTCAGTAGCAGATACTAGTTGAGTTTGAATCTTTGGCTTACATCTCAATGATATGGAAGAAGAAGAACTATGCAAGTCCTTGTGTCATGACTGTACTGCAGAAGCTTGGTCAGGTGCCTGATCATTGAATTTGCTATTAAAGGTTAGGTTGTTTATGTAAGTCTGACAGGCAAGTGGTCTAAGTTATTTCTTACCCTCATTTGGAGGGAGAGAGTGAAACCTAAAAGAGGAATATTGAAGTGTGTTACCACTAAGGGATTTGAGAGCAATAAAAAGACTAGGAGACTTTATTTTCATGACTTCAGATTTTGTGTGTGGGTGTCTTAGTGCCCTTTCTTGTGTCATTGAAAGAGGAGCTTTTTAAAGTCACATACTGTAATCCCCTCTTATATATCCCTTTGCTGGCACTCAGCAGAACCCTTTATACAAAGTCTTATCCATCACTTGTGACTGTCCTTGCTTCTTTTTAAATCCTTCATGCTTCACTGTGGACCAAAATACATCATGTCATAACATGAACTCTGTGGTCTGACCTGTCCTTTCTGCAGTAATGCTAATTATTTCATTCCCATCTTTGTTTAAATTTCCCTCCTGCAAGCAGACTGCTGTAGATCTTTGTCCATTCGACAAATGTTCCAGTATCAGATGTGACAGCTCTCTGTTTCTTGATTTTCCACCTTGGCTGCTGAATTCTCCTACAACTCTTTTTAGTAGCTTTTTGTAAAAGCCATGGCTAAATCTTTCTGCTTTTGCTTCAGATTTGTTCATGACATTTGCTTAACATTTTCATCAGTTTAACTTTCTTCTGTCCCTTCACTTCTGTCAAGTTTCAAATGTATCTTGATTCTTATTTCCTCTTCTTAATTCCTTTTCTTCCTACTGCATCTCATACCGGGTGTAGTTTCCTGGTGTGTGTGGCACTAGTTCTTTTTTTCTTTAAATCAATTTTTGAAACATGCTAAATCTATTAAAATTATTACACAAATAAATTAGCAGACCACTAGAGACAAATGCATTTTCATTCTGTATAAATCAAATATAGCAGTCTGATACACATTTAGGTACATGTAATCAAGAAGTCCCCTCAAGCTGAATGTGTGTTAATACCTGAAGTCTCTACATTGGCTTTTAAATGGTGACTTACAATAACAAAACAATTTACAGAATGCTATAAAAGCAGATGTTATTTCATCGAGGTTCTTTTATCTGGCAGGTGAGTTCAGGTTTTGATTTAGATAGTGAAGGGATGTAGAAAAAGAAGTGTTTTCATAAAGCTTGCACTTTTATAGGTCATCTTCAATTGAGAATCCCTTTCTTACGGTTTCCTCAGTAAAATCTTGAAGATTAGAGGTCTCTGGGAGAAAAGAGTGAACTTCTTAAAATCAAAACATCCCAAAAGCAGCTTTTTTTTTTTCAGGGGAACATGGCATGTAAGTTTATTATGAACTTTCCTTGCAAAACTGTTTCTGATGAAGAACAAAACTATTCAGAAAGTATCCACAGGCCATTGCTTTTAAATCCATTTGTGAATGTAATTTAAATGAGCACAGTCTCCTGTATGATCAGAAAAATGTTTTGATGCATTCATGAGATGCTCGGATTAGATGAGTTGTGTGTTGCAGTGCCTTAAGGCTTGTGGCAACTTGCAAAGCATCTACACTATAATTAGGTTTCCTTCATGAGTCTCACGTTTTATTATCCTCTCCTTCCTCTGCAAAAAAAAAAAAAAAAACTGAAAATCAGATGGATAAAAGTAAATAAAACTGAGGTATAATTGTTGTGTAATTAATGCTTACTGAAGTTTTGGAAGCAAAGTAAATTTTAGTGGTTGAGCACAAGGAAAGGACAGTAAGACTGATCAAGATAATGTGAAAGGAATTCTGCCTTAATGGCTATTTGATGAAAGCCATTTGAAATATGTAAAACGTGATAAACAGCAATGAAGGGAGAAGTGAATAAACTATTCAGAACATGTTTTGGAACTCCATTTTTCAAGTTTTCAACTGAAAACATAGTTTTTTAGAAAGAAAATAGTGGCAGAGACGGATTCATCTCACTTCTTAGTAACCTCTCTTTCCCTGTACTAACTCAAGCTCAGAAAAATACCCATTGGTGCTGAAGGAAAAATGAATAGGAGCTTTATTTCTTACCTCTCTTTCCCACAAGTAAGATATGCTGTGAATTTTTAATCATCAATTTGAGAAGATGACTAGAAGTATTTTTTTAAATACAATTTCATTTGGGCAGTATTAGTAGCAAACAAACTGAGTCTCTCTTCAGGGGTCTGATACTGCAAGATGCAGTAATTCTGTAACTCCCTGGAAGACGTTAAACAAACATATTTATAGAGGGATGACTCAGTTAGACTGTGGGTGACAGGGGTGATCTTTCAGAAGGTACTGCACTGTTCCACAAGTCTGTATTTTAAATGTAATATATACTTTGTATTTTTGAGACTCCTTGCACAATCTTCCAGTGATACTGGTATTGCTCAAAGGAATCTGGAGATATTTTGTGGCCCTTGTGCCACTGACATGATCTTGATTTGTACCACTTGAAGTTTAGGGTTATATGTTCTCAAAGTTTTACTTATGCCGTTCTTAATTCAGTAGAAAATACAGAACTATTTTAGAAACTGTACTGGAACAGAATACCTCTCTTTTGTTTGTCTCCTGTACCCTAAATGCATTTGTTAGTGGCATAGTGCATAGTTTTAATGAGGAGGAAACACTGCGATGTTTCACCCTTTGTGTGTTTGCTCTCCCAAATATTATTACTCTATTAACTGTTTCCAAGGCTAAAAGAGAAAATTCTTTGTACCAGACTTTATGTAAAGACTATCATAAAATAAAGAGCTTTCAGTTTCATGAAGAGAATATTGAATTCGGATTAAAATTCATTTTTGCAAATGGAAGATCGCAGACTGGTAAGGGAAGCCAAATGCCTTGGGTTTGAACTCAGGCGGTTTCATCTGCAGGTGTTTTTTATGAAGCCTGCTGCTGTTCCAGGCTGCAGAATGAGCCCCCTGCACGTGTATTGCACAGAGGGCCACACACAAGACTCAGTTCGTGGCTATCCACAGAGACAAGAGAGGCTGCACTCAAATAAACATGCACAGCACAGGCAGCACAAGCTTTTTCTTCTTGTTGGCTGATAAGAGCTGATGTTTACCAGCAGAACTAAGATCTCGCTCCTTTGATTGATAAGCACACTCACCAATACATTAAATAGTAGAGTGGACCCTAAATATGTCTAATTTCATACCTACATCATAGGCCTTTGTGTAGTCACTGACCTTGGGTTTTTCCCAAGGTGCTAGTCTTTCTGCACAGTCTCATAATGCCTTTCAAATATTCCATTTTAACTTTGCTCTTTCCCATGAGGCTGATAAACACAGATAACCTGTTTTCTCTTTTTCTTACCAGTTACAAAATTCTGTGTGAACCTTCCCAAGGTTGTGCTTGTGTGGTTCCTTTAGTGTTCATCTGTCAGTGACTTACGAGTTCACATCTTTTGTTACTGTCTGCCTTACTGCTCATTAGGGTTAGTGTATTTCATACTCACTTTATTACTTTTTCTCCTTCTTGTCTTTGTCTCAGTCATAAGAGGATGTGATTACAAATCACATTTTTACGTTCAAGGTGTCCCTGCAACCCATGTATCTTGTGCCACACTGCATTCCTTGGAGTTTTCTTCCTGGTCTAACGCTGTAGCCTTTATCTCTCTCCAACCTCTGGCTCCTGCCACAGTCCTCACCCCATGCCTTGGCTGAGCCATGGCTGGGTTGGGAAAGCTCTTGGGGGAGAGCACTCTATGACTTACTCCTTCCTTTGGCAGCCCCATTCAGATGGAGCTCTAGGCTCCCTGCTTTTGCAAGTGATTTCTGTTGATGACAGAGTAGTTAAGATTTTAAATGTGTTTGGTTGTAGTTTTATAAAATAATTCTGAAAGTTGTATTGTATTGTAATAAATCATTGAATACCGTATACCATGCTCCAGAAATGGAAAAGATTCCCCAGGGATTTTCTTTATTTTATAAAACTAAAAAAAAAAAAATTATATATATAACACAAGGCATTCAATATGGTTGAAGATAAATGCTCCCATGAAAACCAGTATTTTTAGTTTGAAAATCAATCATTAGATTAATTCTGGAGAAAGGTTGCATCATATTTCCAAGGAAATAATCTGAAGGGGTAAGAAATTGCAGTGCAGGATTATGCTCTTTATTAAGTAAAGCACCTGAATAGTCTTGCACTTTGAGGTGGAATTTGTCAGATTACCATGTGTACAGTTGGTTTAATGTGGTGCTGGGTGAGAATGATAAAATTCTCTCACGTTAAGAGTATGCCAGCGTAGGAGCAAAATATAAAGGGAAGGAGGTTACTGCTGAGAGGAGTGTTCAGCTGAATGGCAAAGAAAAGTATAGGTGGAGAGATGTGTAAAAATAAGTCAGAGAGTATTACTTTGTTAGAAAGCCTATCCAAACCCTTCCATAGCTTCTGTGTGCAGGCAATGCTGCTATTCTGCTCTGGATGCAGAGCTGTTAAGATAAGGGGGATGGACACTGAGAAACAGATTTACAAGCATCCATCCCATTTCAGCCTTAGCAGCAGCGTCCATCTGGTCTCCCTGTGGTGCCAGTGGAGACAAGGGCTTACTTGTTTATCTTTCACTTCAACAGCTGAATGGGCCACACTTAGAGCTTGAAGTGTCCTTGGGTGTTTTCTGAGAGTCTTGCAGCAAAATCAGAGTTCTTGACCTCATCTTATTGATGTGAAAAATAAGAAAATGAGATCACAGATGACAGAATATTCTGTTGAGAGGGACCCACAAAGGACTATTGAATCCCACTCTGCAGTGAATGGCCTACATGGTGATTGAACCCACAGCCTTGGTGTTACTAGCACCAGGGTCTGACCAACTGGTTTATGTACAGAGTAATCAGATGAGTGCCAGGAAAACGCAGCTGTGGGTGGAGGCTGAAGTAGTTCAGGCATAACCTTGAAGTGAGCCTTTACACACCCTAGTGCTGTAAAGGAGCTTCCATGCCAGGCTGCTTGTCCTGCTGGAGGATGTACTTGAACAACTGACCTCTATCTGTCATGGCTCTGTGAGGCAACCTTGCAGCTTCTGACAGGTGCTGCAGCCTTTGCTTGTTGAGGATCTGGGTACTGCTGGGTGCCTGCATGAGCAGGCACAGATACATGTGAGGTTCTTTTGCCTTCTCTCAGACCTGGTGTTTGAGCTGCGTATTTCCTTATGGGAGGCTGCATTAAGACAGCTCAAGAGTCTGTGACCTCTACAGATAATGAATTTTCCACTCTTAAATGGCATCATCTGTTTAAAACCTAAAGCAGCCACAAAATCAGATGAAGGGCATCTTTGCCCTTTTTCCTCTGCTTTTCTGTAGAATATATTAGCGTGGTTTGCAGTTTAACTTCCATTGCTTTCTTGTTAAGATTTTAGCTTGAAACATTACTTTTAAAGAGTGTTAACTAACTTCATTCATGATCTAATTCTGTTGAAACTGTATTTTGAATTAGTGTTATCTTTATCTCTCACTGTATGTATTTGTGTACATGTAGGTTCAGTCTCACCACTCTCATAGTATAGAATTTCTTTTTAATATTTAGTCTAAACCTACTCTCCTTCAGTTTAAAACCTTTATTCCTTGTCCTGCCCACTACATGCCATTGTAAAAAGTTCCTTTCCAGCTGACTTACTGGAAGGCCACAGTTAGGTCTCCCCAGAGCCTTCTCTTCTCTGGGCTGAACAGCCCCAATTCTCTCAGCCTTTCCTTATAGTAGAGGTTCTCCATCCCTCTGATCATCTCAGTGTCCCACCTCTGGACTCGCTCCAACAGCTCCATGTCCTCCCTGTGCTGGGACCCCAGAGCTGGATGCAGCACTGCAGGTGGGGTCTCACCAGAGCAGAGCAGAGGGGCAGAATCCCCTCCCTGGCCCTGCTGCCCACGCTGCTTTGGATGCAGCCCAGGACACCTCTGGCTCTCTGGGCTGTGAGTGCACATTGACAGCTCATGTCCAGCCTCTCATCCATATACATATGCTTAAACCAACTTGCTTAAAAACTTAAGAAAAACTTTTCTATCCTTAAAACATACTTGGTGTGTTCAGGTCTAAGTGGGAAAGGAATAATTTTGAGCTTTGTCCACTGGTTTCCTGTGTTGGTTTTGTTCCAAGAATGTCCTTATAAGGGTCAGTTTCTGCTAGCTTCTGTTTTCTTCTTTTTAATGAGAATGCCTTTTTTCCACTGCCTGTAAGACTTTTACCAATGCTTAAGACTGTCCCTGTGCTGTTTTTCACATGCTTTTGATGCCTACTGTATGTTGCCTTAAATCGGTGATTACTAGGTGTTTCAGTTTCCCTGCCTCTACAGTAAACATCAGCTTTACAGATGAGGCTTACATAATTATGTTTAAATAGTCTGTTGCTTGAAGAGGTTATTTAATAGGTTTCTAAAACCAAACATTGAGATTTAAAACCGACAAAACAAACACAAAACAATCAAAAAGTTTTTGCTTTTTTCCTGAAGGTATTAA
Organism: Coloeus monedula; assembly: GCF_965178545.1. Classification (NCBI taxonomy): domain Eukaryota; kingdom Metazoa; phylum Chordata; class Aves; order Passeriformes; family Corvidae; genus Coloeus; species Coloeus monedula. Next base: position 44,094,522 of record NC_138783.1, read on the forward strand.
GATTTGCTTATTTAATAGAAACCAATTTTGTATTTAATTTCCAGATATAATTTTTAAAAATAATATTCAAAGACATACTAATAATTGATTCAGTTTTATCTTTGGGTTAGAAATGTTGGTTTGTTTTGGTGGTTGGAGGAATGCTTGCGTGTAGATGGTTTGCTAATCTCTGTAATGAGAAATGTTAAGCTACATAGCAATATAAATGTAGCAACGGCCATGAGCATGTGAACAATTCAAGCTTGGTGTGAAATCTTGGAGAAGACAAATGTGAGAAACATGTTTGTTAAGTCAGTTTTCAGAGCACATTTGTGCTTTAAAATGTGGGTGGAAACCAGCTCTTGACTATGGCAATGCTAATATATGAGAGCTGTTGTGAACTTTTGAACGGCTCTTTGTGTGTTTGCTGCAGCACAATTGACTGACCTTGGCTACATCCCCCTGAAATAACAGGAGACAGTCAGATAGCAAGACATGGTGTCAGGTACCAGTATTGACCAACATGTGTTTGCAAATGACAGCCAGATTTTTCCAGGCAAGGGAGTCATTTGTTCCAGACCTTGGTCACCTGTAAAGAACCATTACCTCAGCTGTTTAATAGAATAGATTGGTAGCTCCAAATTATGGCATCAGTATGTAAAGGAATAGTTATTAAAAATCTAGTGTAAAAATGATGGATCAAAACCTGAGGGAGTTCTTGAGTATTTAAATAAAAATACTTCAGAGGACTCAGATGAGCATGAAATTTTTACAGGAAATAGATTTTCCACAGGCTTTTTTAATGCTCTCAGAGCTAAATATGCAGTAATATGCATTAGTTGTGTTGAGTGAAACTTTTATTTACCTTCAGGTAAGCAAATAGAAGAGGTCAGTGAAATTTTAGGGTGGAAAAACTGCAGCCTATCACCAGCTAAAAGAATTTATTTAATGTAAATCTGACCTATGCATACATTATTTAAAAGAAAGAAAGGGGACTTTTATTGTACAAATTTTTTACAAATTAAAAAGCTAAAAGAAAAATTACTGTATGAAACAGAACTATTCATAATACATGGAAATAAATGCTGTATTTTTTTTATATTGCAGTAAACCCTCAGGACAATGTAAAACACACTCTTAAATGTAGAAAGAAGAGAGTCTAAGGAAGAGGGGATTTCCTTTGGGAGGGAAGAACTCTCAAAATTGCTGGACTTAATTTTTTTATAACTAAAAACTTGGGATTTAAGCTTTGTATTTATGTGTCTTTCACACATTCGTGACCTCACCAGCTAGAGAGAGCTGCCATTATTTTTTGTCTCAAGTTGAGAAAATGGAATGTAGATGCTAGAATATTTATTTATGTTGGAGCTTTAAGAATTAAATGGGGTATGAGTTTTTGTTTTAAAACCCAACAGTAAAGAGAGGGGGAAATTAAATGTGAAAAGAGAGTGGCAGACTTCTTAACTTCATGGTTAAGAACAGCGAGTAGTTCTTCCATGTATTAGGCATAGCTTTATCCATGGTTTGGGCTCCTTTTAGGCAGAGCTGGTTCTGTTGTCCGTTCTAGTGCAGAAAAGGTAGAAGGTTTGTAACTCTTCTTTAAAGCCAAGTGATTTAGCTATATTACATGATGATGACGAAAAATTTTCATCCCTGTGATTACTGAGGTTATAACCATCCTTTTTAAGTAGCTGTGTAAGTGTGGAGGAAAAAAAGATAATTTGCAGTAGATTTTAAAAGCTGACCAAGAAGGTCTCTGAGCTGTATAATACCATTAATGAAAAACTAAATGAAAGGAATATAATACTAGCCAGTGTGTGTTTGTGGAAATTCGATGTACAGTGAGTTGTATTTATATATTTTTATCAGAGCAGAACCTGGTTTGTAAATACATCTATGGAATATGCTGAAATTTCTACATGGCTTTTCCCTTGAGTGTTCTGATTAATAAATTAACATGTCAAAAATTAAATGGACCAAAACCTCTGACAATGGCTGTAAGTTAAAACAAGAGATTCAGCATGGATGTGTGGGGAAGTGTTTCTGTGTGACGACAGTCAGGCTGTGGCACAGGCTGACCAGGGATGATGGGCAGTCTCCCAGCCTTGGGATTTTGACATGGCTGGATGAGGCCCTGTGCAGCATGACCTCACCTCAGGGCTGACTCTTCCGTGAGCAGCAGGTTGGACCAGGGACCCCCTGATGTTCTGTCCAGTTGGAGTCATCCTGTGACCCTGTGAATGCCCAGTGTTGTTGGGAGTGTGTTCGTGTGAAACAGCAGAAGCAGGCCTGATTAGGACATTGGCTTCTGAAATGCACTCCTGACTACAGCTCAGTGCCAACACACATGCACCTTCTGCAAAATCTGCTTTTGTATTTCTTTGGCAAGGATCCAAACCCTCTTTCTCCCGTGCTTGGGGAAAAAAAAAGGAGGTCTTGACAGCATCTCCTGGTGATTGCTTCTCTGTCTTGTTTTTCTCTTGAGCTCCTTATTTCAGTCTCTGGACCTATTAACTTTAGAATCTTTTTGTCTCTTTACTGTTCTTTGGAGACTAAAGTATATTATGCTGTCTGTGTACTCCTCTTCTGTGTCCTTATGTCAATCTTCTGCTTTCATAGCTGTCTTCTCAATGCTCAGCTAGAAATCCCTTTAGCAGGAATTTTGCTGCTATATTTGCTTAAGCCTGTAGCTGTAGTTTAAGCACTGATATTTCATACACCACAGAATTTTTATATCCAAAATTTTCTAGACTGTCCAAGTCAAAAGCTGCTTAGTAACATCTGGTGTATTACTTTCTAGTTCTGTTCTCTGTCAATTTTGCAGGGGTAAAATTTGAATATTATCACAGTTTTAGTAGAAAAATGAGAGAACCCCAATGGTTACCCCAAAGAGTGGAGAATGTGCAGCTAAACCACTTAACATGGAAGAAATGGAAAACTTAAATAAATAATTAGAAAAGCATAAGTAAAAGTGAGCAGAAATTAATTTAAATGTGACTTGGGAGAGAAAGAATCGTAACATGGATGATCATGTTCTGGCCATGATGCATAGATCTACTTTGTTGGAGAAATTGCATGTGGACCAGACAGTACTTGGACCTGGTTGGTGGCTTTTGTAGTCCCATATGATGCCCTTGTGGCCTTAAAGGAAAATTTTTTTTTTTCTTTTTCATACTTAAAAAAATCTGAAATAATAAGACAGCTGTGTTGTATTTGTCTACAGTGGTGCAGTGGTGGTGGCTTTGTTGTTGTTGTTTTTTTTTTTTTTTTGGTTGGTTGGGGGTTTTTTTGTTTTTTTTTTTGGGGGGGGTTTGTTGTTGTTTTGGTTTTTTTTTTGTTTTTTTTTTTTTGGTTTGGTTTGGTTTGGTTTTGGGTTTTTTTTTGGTTTATTTTGTTTTACAGTATGCATTAAAGGCCCTGGCATGCAACTCAGAGTGTATTGAGGTGTTTGAATCAGGCAACTTTGCACAAAGCATTAGGGAATTGTTTCATTTTGATTCGGAGTGAAGAGGTTGACTTACACCGAAAAGGACTTTGAAAATAAGCTAAGACTTCTGCAGTTTGGGCAACTGGGAGAAAAGAAAATGGCATGTACCTCACAAATGTCTCAAAAGCCCCTGAATTTAGACACCAATTTTGAACAGTCTTGGTGGCTGTGTTCCCCTTTTCTCATGTCTGCAGTCAAATGCTGCTTTTCCAAACAACTTTGTGTGATACCTACCAATATGTTTTAGCAGCATCATTGTGATGAAATGGCACCAGGAGTGCTGAAGCTGTAGCTTTCTCCTTACTCCCATAAGTGAGCTGATATGTAAGTGGTCTTCAGCCTTCCGTGTGCTGAAGTGCTGACCCTGGACTGATGTTAATGTCTCTTTTTATGTGGACTCGACTCTAAATGTGCTGATGCCAGGATGGCCTATATTGTTCAGAGAAACTGAGTTGTATATCAGAAACATTTTTATGCTAGCATAAAAGAGTCTCAATACCAATGTCATCAGCATCACTAAAACAAGAAGAGGGAGCCGTGTGCTTTTCTAGGGGATGTGCTCTCACCTGAGTTTCTGTCCTTTCCTCATGTAATAAAGAGTTTAAAGGATGTTCAGTTGCAAGGACCTGACAGTCTAAATTAGAGATAATACTTCAGTTGGTGTAAGAATAAAAAAAAAGAAGCAGCAATAAATGTAATTTGAATTAAAATATCTTGGGCACTTCTGTATACTGGCAGATCTATCAGGCAGCTTTAGATGAGTTTTAGGTCTGCATTTAGGTCATTTTCCTGTAGCAGAATCTCTTTGGTGAAGAGAACTTTGTTATGGTTTCTGAATCGATGCAATTACTAAGCAAGTGCTTTTGTAAAGCGTTTGTTAGTAATGGAGATATGAAAGGGGGAAGATGTTTCAGCTTTCAGTCTCCAGTTACTTTAGCAATTCTGAAGTTAGGAAAATTTTCATTTTAGTTTGTTAAGTGGATTTGATTTCATTTTAAGTCACTGAGAAATAAGAAAAATTGGATCTCTTAGTGCCATTGTAACGACCTTATTTAACAGACAAATACTAACTCTGTTAAATTACTCAGCCTGCATTATTCCTTTAGGAGTAACAAGTCTTGATAAAGATAAAATACGAGCTTGAATCATTCTTGTAGTTTTAGGATTTCCTTTAAGAGCAAGAAGAATGAATAGTATCTCGTTCAGATCTCATTTAATTTATCGTTTTCATCAGTAACATGTAGGGTGAATACCACCAGTCTAACATATATGCATTAAAAATATCTAGATGGCTCAACATTAATCTTAAAATATTAAAAGAAAAAAAAAAACCCTCAGGAGTTTGCTTTAAAACCATACGTCTTGTTTGTTTCAGGAGAAGAGGCTGAAAGAAAAAGCAGCAAGGAGAGAAGCCAGGAATAAGAACGCACAGGTAAGGGTTTTTGTTGTTTTGATCAAGCTACTGGTTGAGGGATTGAAACTGTAATCTGTTTAAAATTGTTTCATTCCTTTCTTTAATAAGCAGTGTTGTGATGAATGGCTCTTTAAAGGCATTTTCTGTTTGCTTGGCTTTTCTTACTCCCTTGCTCTGATGTGGTTGTAATAACTTGGTGTGGAAGGATACTGAGAAAGCATGAATATATATGTTTGTGTGTGTATAAAATGTATGGAAGCCTTTTGGAATTTCAGCCTCTTTGTTTTGTATATCAGGTGAGTTGCAATTTCAGCTGCAGTGCTGATGCCATTTTTCTCTCTGAATACTTGGGTCATGCTTATAATTTGCAGGCAGTGAGATTATTTTTTTTGTGTGTCAAATCTCACTTTAACCTTTTTCTGCTGAACTCTTTTTTTAAATAGCAAGTATTTATATTGAAGTTTGTGCCTTCCCCTCATTACCACAAACAACACCTTGGTTATCCTTTTCTTCAGATGTACGTTACTAATTTCCTAGAGGCTGTTCTAGATTTTCATGTTGCTTGATTTGTGATAAACAGGTTTCATTCAGCTGCAGTGATTTTCTGGAATATGGACATAGTGATGTTGTTTCTCACACTGCATCCACTTTTGCTACACATGAATAGTTACAGTTTCTTCTTGGCAGTTGGCAAATATCTTACTCTGTTGAGAAAATTGATAATGTTCTTTGTCTGATTTTTGCAAGCTGGCTGTGCTCTGGGAGGCTTAAGCATAGGAGGAATGCTTCATTGTGTAGCTCTGAAGTGGAAAGTAATTACAGTTTCAGATGAAAAGCCTAGTTATACTAAGTTTTAAGTATGATTCTGCCTTCAAAGATGGCAAGCTATGAGAGCTGTTGGCATCATGACTCCCCAATCAAGCAATAGAAATTTTCTGCCTGTAATTGAATGTATAAAGATGTATACTTTTTAATATATTTAGCAAGCATTTTAGGAAAATTATGGAATGAATAATTAACAAACATCTTAATAAAGGGAGAAAACATTGATCAAATCAGGCTGTATCACATTCATGAATACTGCTTGTTAATTTTGCCTCTTTTTAAGGAATAAAATGCTATTCAGCAGCTGGGGAAAGAAATCTATTTCTTTCAAAATGATATGCTTGCTAATGTACATCTCCTGTCCTATTCTTGGCCAAGCGAATGAATCTGTTTATCCTACTGGAAAGTGAATGCAGTTGATCCCTGTTGAGGAATGATTTGTCTGTGTGTGGGGTTGTGTGTCCGTGGGCATGGTGTGGGTTAAATGTGGAGCCTTAGCCCCAAGCCCACAATTTTATGCACCTCTGTCTCTCTTCTGTGAAACACTTGCACTTGGGAAGCTGATTTACTAGTGCTGGTCTGATGTGAGATTGGCACATGCTCTCCTTGAAGGTACCAGCTGTGCAACCTGCTATTGCTTTGACTTCATTTTATTCCTGAAGCGCTTAGCTCACTCTCTGCAAGAAGGTGCAAGCCTCAGGAGCTGACATGCCTCCTTGATGAAAACTGTTGGGCTTTTACTGTTGTTTAGAGGCTTTTCTTGCCAGAACTCTGTGCAGCTGAGTCCTGTCATTTTCAGTGTGGCTCATTTCGGGGAAAACGCTTCAGCTGGGAAAGCATGCCAGCTTGGACCTGGGCTGTTCATGCCTGGAAGTGGAAGGGAGCAGTAGACAGTAGATAAAGGTGCCAGTTTCTGTCTGCTGGAATTAATTAAGAACACTCCCTGCTTCACAGGATCTTAGAGATGAAGCTTTAGTAGTTGAAGCTCTCCACAGTCTGAGTGGGATATGACTCAAGCAGCTCCTACAAGATACCCAGGGGAATAAAGAAGGAGGATAACAGTAAAACACAGAAACTACTGGAACATAAACCAGTTTAGAAAATATATGCTCCCTAAGTCAGGAGTTCAAAAAATGTTAACATTTTCACTAGTACTTTCATAATATGGCTTGTGACCCACTTACTCTGCCGTATGCTACTCCTTTGGTAATTAGTAATGTTTTCTTATAAGGGAAAGCAATAAGGAGAGCCAAAATAAGTGGAAAAGGTATTTTTAGCCATGTTAATGCAGTTCAGCAGCTGGAGAAAAGGACTAGATCAACAATTACGGGTAGCCAGTCACTTCAAAGCAGCTGTGGTCGTAATTTGTTTTTCACATCTATCTGCTTTATCCCTTGTTTGTTTTATTAACTCTCTCCCTCAGGTTACAAACTCCTTGGATTACAAAGTCTTGTTTGCTGTCTTTCACTAGTACACAGCCCACTGGGTCTGACATGACCAAAACAGAGATTTACTTTCCCATTCTTAGTATTAAATAATAATTCTTTGTGAATTTGAGGGGGGGGGGGGCAGATCACAGGAGAGAAGGACATCCTGCCTTTTCGTCTGGTGCTGCAGGAGCAATTGCAGGGAAGATTTTACTCAGTCTTTGTCATGCTGGGACAGGCTAGGCTTGCTGCAACTGGAATTGACTAACCAAATTCTGGCACGCTCTGCTGAGTGTGCCTGAGCAGGAGATTAGATGAGTGGGTAGCTGCAGTGTTATTGACTCCACCTTGGATAAATCTCCATGCAATAAATAAACTGAGTAAGAAGTGAAGACTTTTAAAGATGCTTTGGAGAAAGTATTTCTAGGGATTTATGACCATTAATTAAATTTTCATGCAAAAGACTGTGAAAACAAATAAAAGAAGTCTTCTCATATATTCTTACTGAAGAAAAAATGGAAATTTAGGGGTTTGGGTTTTTTTTATCATAAGGTATTCAATTGTCTCCCATTTTATGAGAATTTGATGTGATATTCACAAATGCAATGTTTTAAGATGAAAAAAGCACGTATTTTTTCTTGACTCAGTACTGATTAAATTACAGCTCACAAACCCTCAAACAAATTTTGATACTGTTTACTTGAAGATAGTCTGGAGAAAATTAGGCAAGAAGTAGTCTTTTGAGCAAGAAGTAAAGCACTGAGCAGCAGCAGCAGCGACAGCTACTCCTAGACAGGAGCTGGGTATTACTTGGTGAAGCCAGCCCCTGGCCCCAAGCAGGACATCCCTGTGCTCACGGCTTTTCACTTTTTCTTCTAGAATCTACACATACTGATTTCTTAGTCTACATAAAGGACTTCTGGGTTTCAGCCAGCATTTAAAGGTCCTAGCCCTGCTAGCTACTGTTAGCTGCAATGAAGCTAAACAGGACTGTATTTCTCCATTAGTGATTTTAGTCTTTTGCTACCCTGATGGCCTACTGATGTGCTGAGAATTATGAAGTGAGGAAGGTTTTGATTTCTTTTAAAGACAATTGTTTTTACAGGAAAGGAATTTTCCAGGAGCAGCTAAAGAGGTCTGTGCTTCAAGGTGGGGGAGCAGAGCAGGAGTCAGGAGAAGGTGCTGTTCCCTGCCCAGCACTGTGCTAAGTGATCCTCAACTATCAGCTCCCAGCAATGTGCAAGAAGTGATAACTAGTCCCTAAAAGAAGGCATTGCTATCTGCTGGAAATAGTTTGGACATCATCTGTAAAGCAGTGTCAGGAGGTAAAACTTGCTCAGTCATGGCAGTTTGGTGCATCGAGTCAGGTTTTGGCAGTCCTATAGCAGTTACACCATGCTGGTGTCCAAAGCAAAACAAAAACCTGAAAAAGCTCTGACTAGAAGAGCAGAGGCTGTTTATCAAAGGTCTGTAAGAAATTGTAGCCTAGTGAAAACTTGGAGAAATCCAGCTTGAACATTTACTCCTTACTGAGATGTTTTTCCCTATTTTCACTGGACAAAATTGAGGATGGGGATTCTTACCGAGCTGGAAAACTGACTTGTGGAAAAAATCCAAGAGCTCGGTTGTCAGGGGCTTTTTCTTGGGAATGAATGCTTGCTGAATAATTGTAGAACATTAAAATATCAACAGCAGGATAATAAATATACTTTAGCTTCTCTCCTCCTTTTCTCTCCTGTTCTCTCCCTCATATATTTTGCTATTCCTACAGGAATTAGTGTTTGCCTATATATAAATATATATACTTTATAGATAATTTAAGATTTTTCAGTCACAATCAATCTTTCTACTGTGAGCACATCTACAAAACACGGGGGTGAGCAGGAGGCATACACTTTCAGATATGGCATATTCAGGCATCGGTACCTGCCTGTATCACATCACTGCAAGCTATAATGCTCAATATAGCATTCTTTTTTCTGTGCCTTGTACCATGCTCTATTGAGATTTTAACCAGAAAAATGCTTAAACCCACCATTTTGTTTTAATCTCCAGCACCCCCGTGGGATTTGGGATACACTTGCCAAACATAGCTCAAGAAATCTTTGCACCATGTGGAAAAATTTAAAACGGGAAAGGGGAAGTCAGGTCCCTTGGGCAGCTGTGACTAATAATCTATTTCTCAATGAAATAGACACTTCAGAATATTGTGAAAATTCTTCATCCATTGTGGATCATTCCTGTAGTTACTGGGTTTATATTACCTTTGCTTCTGCCTTGAATTTCCCTTTGCTTGAGATCTAGCCAATGGCTTGTGCTTGGACACTGGATTCAGTGTGAATGTGAACTGTAATTTCAGTGTGGAAAAGAGGTTTACAGGAGCGAAGGAGGAATTTGGTCTGTGCCTCCTGTGAATCCAGGTCCCCAAATCCCCTTTATCACTGGGGTAACTGAGTATTCTTGTGAAAGTCTCCTGGGATGCCTGATAACTGGTGGTTAATGATGATGATGCATTGTTCTGGATCACTTCTCATGACCCTTTCATGGATGGTGTTGAGGAGGCATTTTTTAATCTCCCTGTGATTTCTGGAGTTGGAGCAGGGTTTCAGGGCTAGATCATTCTGATGGTCTGGAGGATGTTGAGATTGTAGAGTCTGTTTTTTGTAAGGAGGAGAGAGTTGTGTTGTGCTGGTGTAGCCTCAGGGCAGGCTATGTCTTGTCACTGCTGTTTCACAATCACTGCAAAGGACTAAATCTTATTCTTAATCAATAATTATTTTTGATTCTGAAAACTACAAAGAACAGCAAAAAATGAGGTAATAGTACTTCTGTTCATCTACAAAATCTTCCAGGGTGTTTGGTGTGGGGAGCTTACAGCTGAAATCACCATGTCAATTTGATCCCTTTTAATACGTCAAACTTCTTGCCGAAAACAATCTCATTAACCTTAGTTTAGAAGTAGTTTTGGTCTGTTAACTCTTGTGTTCTGTATGTACATCCAAAAGCTGTAAGTAGCTTTATTTATTCAATGCAAGGTTTGAGTGTTTTGAATTTCCGTGAGAGGCTCTGTGAATACAGAGTGATTTGGGATATCGACATCTTAACCTGCTAATTTAGTAATTTCATTTCAAAGTCAAGTCATGAAATAGAAAATGAATTGCTGATTCTGAACTACTTGTGTGCTGAAACATTTTTAAAAATCAAAGTATTCTACAATGTTTAAGTTAATATATGAAAATGGGTATTATATGCCTGTATGGAAATGTTACCTGTATTTCGCTTTTTTGAAAATAACATATTGATTCCAGTTAATATAACAATTAAATTGTTTGAAGTAAAGTTGTAATAAGTCCTGTCTTTTCTGCAATGAAGAATTTATATGACTAAACCAATATTTCAGTGTTGTGACCCTGAACAAGTTACGAGTAAGGATTCTGATGGATTGATTTGCCGATCACCCATGCTTCTGTAAACCTTCTCATTGCAGCCAACAGCACACTGAGGATTTCAAATATATTTATCACATTGACCATTTAAACTAATTGACCATGGCTATAGCAATTGAGTTTTGTGAGTATAATGTTCACAACTGGTATTTTTAATCGTATGTGGTATGTGGTGAGAGTTTGTTGCTCTACATACCAAAGTTGATGTTTTACCAGTCACTGAGGTGATTTCTTCATAGTCCTGGCACAGAAGCGTAGTAGTGGGACTGTGGACCTTGCAAGTACTCTCTTATTCCCTGAAGGTCAGCTGAGATGAGGTGGATGCACAGTGCATCAACACAAGTGCATCTTCATTACTGTTCCTGATATACCTATACCTTATTCCTTGTTTTGTGTTCACTTGCACATTTATGGTGCTTCTTTTGGAGAGGAAGTTTCTTTATTCTTCAGACTTTTGTTGTTTTGTTTTTCTAATTTTGTTGGGTTGCAGTTCTAGGGGAGCTTTTGATGAAAGATATAATATGGATTTTTAAGAGCAGAGTAACAGGATTTCTGGCATGTTAGGGAGCACAAAGGTTATTGTCTTACTTGACTGTAAATGATTGTTTTAAATTTCTAGGGCAATACTGATGAAATTTCTCCAGTAGACTCCAGGAAGATGACACTGTTTAATTCGTTGTTCTTCAGGAAAACCTTTTGTTTTTAGAATGTCTGTGTAAGTTTAATAGCATTGAAACAGGGGCTTTGGAGACAACTGCTGAGCTTCAGAGCTTTCAGTGTGTTAAAGACTATACAATTTTATTTATTTCAGAATCAACCATATTTTGGCATTTTTGGGGGAAAAGAAACAGGTTTTCTTATTGAAAGCTTAGGCTATGAAAATTGCAAATTGAAATAAGTATGCATTTCACTCTTCCTCTTGAATTATGTGAGTTTGTAATCATTTATTTGTATCATAGTTAGTTGCAAATAACTCTTGGTAGTTGTAGAATTGAGGAATGCTTTGGCGCTGTTCCACCCAAGCCCTTGGATGGGGCTCAACAAACAACTGAGTGTTTACTTGAGACACTGCTTCAGATCCACCCCTCTTTTGAGCAAGGGAGGTATATATTACTTTGCTTCATTTTTACTCTTTGCCTGTCTCTGTGGATATTAAGAGCAGGATTCCACCATCAGGTTCCTGCCTGCATATGGCAGTGTGGTGGAGCACAGGGAAAGCCATTCAAGAGCTCTGCTAGTCTTGTTGCACAGATGCTTTTCTGAGGCTAATGATTAAGCCCCAGTAGAAAAGGCAATATGCATTTTTTTGTTTGAATACACACTTTATCAACTGAGGCAACATACTCCAATTCCAGGCATGTATCTAGAAAAACAGTAGGTGTGCAAGAACCCAGAGAAGAGCTCTTAGTGTACTGTAAAGTGCAAGCACAAATATTCAAGGGCAAAGACCTTTCCAGCTGAGCTTCAGATGTCCATTTCAGCATTTAGGGAATATTTTCATTGTAACTGTGTATCACTGTGTTATGTAAACTTAAATGGGGAAGAAGAAAGCACTGGGGTGTAGCTTTGTGATCACTGTCCTTCAGTATGTAATCACTTCATTTTTGCATGTGGTCTCTTGAAAAGGTGGCAAGTGTACAGTTTAAACGTAACTAGCCACTTCATTATTATTTGGGATTTATATGTAAGTTTCTTCTTGGCTTGCAAAATTTCTTGTTCAGAGTCTTCACTGATTTAACACCCTCCTCAATAGTCTCTGTCTGAGCAGAACATGAAAGATTGCTTGCCCCCTCCTGACTCGTGCCAAGGAGTAAGAGGCAATAGACAGTGCTGGAGCAGTATATCCACCAGTATGAAAAAAAAAAAAAAAAGCTGTTCTAAAATGTTATAAACCTTTCTTTGAGCATTTTCATCTTAGTAAACAGACCACTATATGAAATGAATTGTAATGATACTTCATTTGTTTGTCTGCTCTGTGTTAACTCATTAATAGTGTTTAGTAGCCAGTATTTGAAACTTCTCTCCCTCTAAAGCACAGAATTTAAAGCTGTTACTCCAGGCTCATTTGCTGTGCTCCATACGTGTTCGGAGCAGCAAGTTGGTGTTCATTAGTGTGGAGTTCTTCTTGCCTTTGGCTCACCATAGTCCTTTGATGACATAGTGAACACAGTACAGAAGAGTTGCCTGGAACTGAACTTCTGAAGATCTTCACCCTCTCTTTTGCCTCTGCCCATAATCCTGAAGAAGTGGAAAACTCCAACCAATGCAGACATAATGACCTGAGGCTTATAGCAGCTTTTGCACAAAGCATTTATTTAGGAAGTGGGTATTCTCTCTGGATTGAGAGGTCTTTTTCTGTTCTGTTGTAAAAAGCCAGGTGTATTCACATTCCTCAATTCTGTCTATATAAATATTACGGTATCCCACAGTGGTAGGGAGGAGAGGAGAGATCCAACAAGCAGGAATTGTGCAGCAAGATAAATCAATATTTATTTAATTATTTTACAAACTCTTTTATAGACTTTTTTCTTCATAGTTTAATTGGTCAAAGGATCAGCCACCCCCTGGGGTGATTGGCTAAACTCCTAAAACATCCATTGTCAAAATATTTTTCTACTGTACCATCAACAAAGCTCTGCAAGGTCACAGGTGTTCATATCTTATAGAACTCTGCTACTATCTTCTGTGAGAGAGAAAAGTATCTCATGGCACTGGAAAGAAGCAAGAGAAATTCTTGCTAGCAGCAATATTGTATCCACATATAAATATTGTGCAGACGATTGCATTTCACAAGTAAGCTGTATCAGACTCCTCAAACTTGTTTATTTTGCACCTTGGTTTGTTCCAGTAGTAATCTGAGCTGCTTTGCAGCTTTCCTTACGTGTTTAAAACTTCCTTAGATTGTAGACTTCAGATGCAGGAATTCTACTTTGCTCCATATCTCAGATGCGAACTTAAGAATGAGCTAATTGGCTGATGAGTAGGGGCAGTCTGTCAGATGTGTTTTGATGACATCCTCATGCAGCAAGTAGTGGTATTTAGTTTTAAATTAAGCGGTTGTGTTTTCTCAGCATCCCCCACCTGTTTATATTCTTGGAATGTGTTGCTTGCAGTATTGTACATAGTCTACTATAGCAGTCGTAATTGCTACTAGTGATGAAAATTGATTTGTGCAATCAGAAAACCATTATCTGCATTGTGACTGATAATGCTGCAGTTGCCAATATTTTAGAATTCTTCTGATGGCTGTTTTTTTCAAAATGCTCTGGAGTCATGCAATCACCAGGATTCCAGTTGCTTTATGCTGAATCTTATGTGAGCATTAAAAGAGAAGGAAAAAGCTCTTGGTGGTTCTCTCAAATATATTTTTTTCCAGGGTTTTTAAGGATTCAGTGTTTTGTCAGTCCCCCCTTGCCAATATACTAGATCAGGAGAAGTGCAGTATCCCTTGTTTTACCACAGTGTGCAGAGATTTTAATAAGTTTTCTATTCTTTCACACTATCGGCTGCATTGATAAACCAAGCAGCTTGTTAATAGGAAATGCCAAGCTAGTGATTAACACATCTAGTTATTTAACACCTCATGGGAGATCTGGTAAGCCCATACTTCCCCCAAATGAAGCTCCATCTTCTATATGGAGTCCATTAGGACCTGGGTATTTTGGTGCTGGTTCCCTCAAGGTTTCTTTTCTTTAAGGCTTAATGTTTCCTTTCACTCTTTTTTTTGGTTTTATTTTTCCCTCTGGTCTTTTATGAAATTTTTTGTGGACTTATAAGTTTCTTATCTCTTGCTGTTTTCTTATCCTGTTTTCTGTTTCTTTTGAAGGAGCTAAATTCAACCTGCTATTGCCTCTATTTGGTTACTTTCTGCTGTGGGGAAACCAAGAGCAGAAGCAAAGGGGAATAGCAGGAAGAAAGAGGATAGCATCATCTAGTAGCAAATATGCTCAGTATTTTTAGGGAAAAGTTTTGTGGGTTTTTTTGTTTGTTTTGTTTTCTTCATACTGTAAGATCTTATAGTTTTCTGACATTCCTTCAAATGAATATATACTGGTAATATTTTGCTGGGCTGTTGCTAGGATTCAAGTATTAAAAGATGCCTCTGTCCAAATGAAGGTGCAAACGAGATCATATGCCAAAGTCAAGAGTATGGATTTAATACTAAATGTGAGGTACAGGAAGTAGTGGGGGGTGAAGAGAAAGAGAGGTTAAGTAGAAAGAGAGTCACCACCACGTGGGTCCTGCAGCATCCTGCTGGCCCTTTTTCTTCTGGTCTTCTCTGTGGTGGGGGTCCTAGAGTGTTCTTATGGAATCACCACTTTTAGAGAGTCCAGGTCCCAGGTTTGCACAGAGTGTAGATGCGTTCCTGCAGCTCGAGCTGCATGTGTATAAGGACTTGCTTCCTTTCTCAGTTTGCCATGGTGGGAATTCTTGTATATTGACACTGATCCTTCCTCATACTTTAAGGAAAATACAAATAAGTATAATTTTCTTATAAGCAGTTTTACAAGCAAACAGTTAACGATTGATAAAAAGGTAAGTTGAGCATATGTCAGTAAGGCAGTCAGCAGCATGTAATAGGATTAGACCTGGATTATACAGGTATATTGCTCTCCTCTCTTCATTCTTTTTGGACAATCTGCCAAAGCTTTGACATTTTCAGCAAGAAAAATTCTGGATGGACAAGGGAAGGTGACTGATTAATTACAGTCACAGTAAATGTACATTTACATGATGTATGTGAGCGGCTATTTAAGGTGAAAGCTCATAAATATCATTAAGTTTCATAATTAAAGGCAATCTCAGTCCATTCTCTTTGCTAATTCATGTGCTGTTAATAATGCCAAAAGTTATTAGCATTTTTTAGTTTTCCATCACCTAATATTCTAGCAGACTACATATCTACAAAAGTAGTGCTAAGGGTCATTAGAGCTATTCAAGATATTTACTAACTTAAGAAATGCATAGAATTTATGAAATTCATCCTTCCTAGGCACCTGTGCAGCATAACTATGAATAAAACTGAAGCTTTTTGTTTATGAATTAATTCAGTTCATAGCAAATCAAATCAGAGCAGGATAATGAGAAAATGAAAACATCTTTAAACATCTTCTCCCCACCCCTCCCAGCTTCCTGGGCTTAACTTCAATCCTGGGTTCTCTACCCTGAGCAGGACGAGTGGACTGTTAATGTGGCTATGGTCAGTTCATCACATGTTGACTCTGCTGCTCCTTCCTCCGTAGTGGAAGGACTCCTCACACCCTTCCCCTGCTCCAGCATCGGTTTCCTCCCAGGGGAGATGGTCCTCCATGGACTTCTCCAGCATGAGTCCTTCCCCCAGGCTGCAGTTTCTCACAAAGTGCTCCCATGTGGGTCTGTTCCACAGGGTGCAGTCCTTCAGGAACAGGATGCTGCAGTGTAGATCCCCCAAGGAGTCATGGGTCCTGCCAGTAAACCTGCTCCAGTGTGGGCTCCTCTCTCCATGGGGCCACAGGTCCTGCTGGGTGAGAGGGGGAGCTTCAGACAAAGTTTATTAGAGGATCCATCCCACTGAGCCACGAGGTGCAGAGAGGGACCCCCTTTGTTTCTGAACTTCTCAGACAGGAGCCTCAGTGAGGCTGGATCTGATCTTAGCCCCAGACTGTCAGCACTTTAGGTAACCTTGTCCTACAGGATTAAAGATGGCAAATCAGATATATTTATATAAAATGAATTATTTATTATGACAAATGATTAGATAGAAGACTTTAATCAGAATTATTTACTACAGGGTAAAAAGCTAAAACTGCTGGTACCATTTAATATACTATAGTGCACCATATCAAAGCAATTATATTAAAGCTAGCAAAAAGAAACAATTATTAAATAGAGATTGATGTAACTCACCACACCAATGCCCATGGGAAGATCTCTTTCACTCAGCCTTGAGGAGTATCTTTGAAGGGGCATTCCCACTTCAAGGAAGGAAACTTTGTACACACACTCTAGGAAGGAATATGCTAAAAGAACCTACCATATGAAAGTGGACTGGACTGTTACAGTAGAAAGTGATTGACTGCCAGTCATATGTCTTCAGGTCATCTTGAGGACTTATCTGCCAAGTCTTTGCCTCACTATCAGGATGTTAGTTTGGGATTGGTGAGACAGACTGGTTTTAGCTAAATTCAGTACCAAACCCAGCACATGAGTCTCAGCCCATCACTGATAGCTTTCGAAACAGGGCGTTGTTTGAGTTGTTTGACCACATTCCAAGGGCAAAGATTCCTGCTACATCTGCCAGGAGTGTGGGTTTCCCACAGGGTTACAGCCTCCTTCAGGCATTCATCTCCTGTGACCTGAGGTTCTCCACAGGCTACAGGTGAGTTTCTGCTCCCCCGTGGATCTCCATGGGCTGCAGGGGGACTCACTGTGGTCTGTACCATGGAATGGAGGAAAATCTCTGCTCTGGTGCTGGGGCACTTCCTCCCCCTCCTTCTGCGCTCAGTGTCTGCAGGGCTGTTTCTCTCACATTTTCTTACTCTTCTTCAGCTGCAGTTGTGTGTTTTTTCTTCCTCCTTAACTATGTTATTCCAGAGGCACTGCCACCATCGCTGATGGGTTTGGTCCTGTCCAGTGGTGGGTCTGTCTTGGAGCTAGCTGGCATTGGCTTTGTTGGACAGAGGGGAAGCTTCTGGTGGCTTCTGACAGAAGCCCCTGCTGTAGCTTCCCCCCCTACCAAAACCTTGCCATGCAAACCCAATACAGGGCCCCAGCTGACAGATGTAAAGCAAAGAAAGAGCTAAAATTAGAAGAGGTAAAAATAGAGGTTAGGAAGCTGTCTGATTGATCTTACAAGCAACACATTTATGCTGAATTCTGTCAGTTAGGTTTGCTGTGTTTGTTAGGTCAGACTGTGGCTCAGATTGAGTTCACAGAAAAGCAAAAGGTGTCATGCTGAAAAACATTCATTTAAATTTTCTTTTTAAGTCTATAAAAAATTGACACGTCTTTTAAAATTGGTTGATAGGGTCAGGATGTTCAGATTTGTCCCTTGGCAGAAGGACCAGGTCACTGTTTCAGCCTCAAGACAGGAAGACAAATCATTTATGAACTTTGAAGGTAATTTACTTAGAAGCTTATCAGAAATATTTAACTGTATGATGCAGTTGGTGAAAGGACTTTTGATGTCATAGTGTTGCATCACAAAAATGAATTTTCTAGTGAGTATTTCTGGGGGAATTCCATCCAGTTCCCTCTGTTGCCAGTGAATGCAGAGTTTGTCTGTACCATGGTAGAAAGGCAGGTC
The DNA here is from genome assembly GCF_965178545.1 of Coloeus monedula. Taxonomy (NCBI): domain Eukaryota; kingdom Metazoa; phylum Chordata; class Aves; order Passeriformes; family Corvidae; genus Coloeus; species Coloeus monedula. The sequence goes on from NC_138783.1 coordinate 44,112,385, forward strand.
CTGTATTTGATTTCCGTTTTTCAGAATTGCCATGTGTACATAGGTGAGGAGTAAGCTTGGGGCTGTACTTTGCAGGATGCCTGCTTCACTGTACAAATGTGTTTGTTCATTAAAGGCTAGACAGCCTGGGCTGCTCTGACTGCCATGGGCTGAAAGCACTTTATGGGTAGTCAGTGATTGTGTGAGTCAGATCATTGTGAGTTCCTGCTCTAGTTCATCCTGTGCTGTTTTTTAATGTCTCTGTTCTCATAATTGATAATACCAATGATACTGAAAACATTCAGAAAACATCTAAATGTAGACAAAGAGCAAGAGATTAGTGCAGAAATCTGATTCACCAACTAAAATACAAATTCTGTTAATTTGCTCTGCTTAAAAAGGAGTTGACATACTTAACTCATTACTACAAATCGATGAGATTAGTTTTTCAGGTGGTAAAGAAAATCTCTTGTATTGTTTGTTCTGAAAGGCATCTGAGAGACAATTCCCTGTATAGTTCATTAGGCATTGCATTTCAAACCCAGTCTTCAGTAGAAATTGTTTTCAGATTTTTACAGATTCTGCAATTTTACAAATTACTAACTGCATTTGAGTGTCAGACACTAAGTGAATTAAACTCCTAGAAGGCTTCTTGGTAGGAACATAAAGAGCATTAAAAAGATTAATAGAGCCTGCATATATAGAAGTGCTTGGGTTTTTTTTCTGTCACTAAGAGCATTCACAGTAGCATCAAAGTATTCTAGACTTCTGGAAAGATATCCCTTTGTAAGACTGCCTGAAAGATGAATAAATATCACTGCACCTGTTAATAGATGTTTAAAAGAATATTAGAATATAAATTACTGTATAATCCAAGGCTCTGATCTGTCTCAATAAGCAGGTATTGACTTAATACAAGGATCATTTTGTGGCCATCTGAGACCTATATTATTCTAGAGGCTTTCCTTATCTTAAAATCTATGAATATAAGGATAGATTTCTGTGTTAAAGGATGTGGTTTCTGCTTCAGATTTGTAACTTTTTATGTTAGTAAGAGGAATCAGAGATATCTTGTTCAGTTCTGGTTCTTGATAGTCAGAACAAAGGTAATGGCTGACTCTGTAGCCCATTGTTCACATATGCATAATGTCTAGTGAAGTCTTTTCCAGATTGTGAATGGTATGCCAGTTTTGGAGCCAATCTGTAAGTCTCTCTGGAGAAATGAGGTAGACCAAGTGACTTTACACGTGGTCAGGGAGTGCCCCTGGCTGGGGTAGAAGACAAGCAGCACTGGTCTGAATTGATCTGCTGAAGCACTTCTAATTGCCAAGTAGAAACTAGGAGGGTGATTCACCTAATCCTTGATGTTCTCTTTTAGTAACTTCCAGAGAAAGGCAAAGTATAGTGTAAGCATTCTAGCCAGCTTGAGTTGTTGTATAGTGAGTTTTAATTCCTTCTCTAATCTGGTACAGTGACTCTTACTAATCATGCTGTTGTTTGCTGTCTCATTTTAAGTGTGGAGTTAAAATATTATTATTAATAATAATAATGCTAAAAAAAGACCAGTTCTCATAAATATTGTACTTCGTGTGTGAGAAATGCTGCCATAGTCTTTTGGTTTCATGTATTCTGTGTGTCTTCTGGCTACAGCCTGAGCAGTGGGGTCCCAGGAGGAAGAACATGCTGTTTCTTCAGTAGGTAGTGGCAGTAAGACTTTTCCTGGTTGCTGAAGTCATAGAATGAAAGAATGGTTTGGGTTGGAAGGGACCTTAAAGATCATCTAGTTCTAACTCTCCTGCCATGGGCAGGGACACCTTCCACTAGACCAGGTTGCTCAGAGCCCCATCCAGCCTTGCCTTGAACACTTCCAGCCACGGGGAAGCCACAACTTCCCTAGGAAACTTCTTCTAGTAAGTCTGGAAGTATTCCAAAAAAAGGAGAGCATTTTGTAATGATGTGTGCTGTTGGGCAAAGATGATTTGGCCATAGTGAAAAATTTATGTTGTAAATAAATTGTTCTGCAGTTCTACAATTTTTTTTTAATGTGTATCATCTAGACCTCAAAGCAAACTGCAACTGTTTTCAGTGTTTGATGTTACCTCCTGAGTATGCATGAGAGAATAGTGTCAAACACACAGCAAGAAATTGGAATTTTCAAGTTTGCCTTTGTTTGTTTGTTTGTTTATTCTCCTTTGTGGTGATGTTGAGTAGGACTTGTACCTTCTCCCTCGGCATACTGATGTCTATAAATTACCTTTGGTAGTAAGATGCTTAGCATGTTTGAAGTTGTCTTAATATAGTACTGTCCTCAGAAAGGCACTTTTAGCTCAAGCGTTTTTGAGATATTTGAGTCACAAGCTCAATACTAGAATGAAATAGTGTCATAAACAGTATTAAAAAGAATGAGCTACTTGCCCTGCTATGTGTTTCAGTATAAAACAAAACCACACAGCATCTTTCCAGAACCTTTTACTCTTTTCCTGACTCTTTAATTGGTAGCTTGAAACATCAGATAGATCTATAGCTGCTAGAGCTATTCCTCTGTTGCCCTCACCATTCAGTGGAAGTATTTTCAGTCTGTGCTCTTAGGCAGCTGTAAAATGCTGAAGATGTCAGCACAGAAGTCTCTTTGCCCATCAGCCACTACAGCTGTGATTTTACTGTAATTATAATATATGCACTTTAAGTATGGTATTTGTAAGCAAAGATAATGCGTTGCCTATGGGAAAATTGTGTCAAAGGCTGGTGATAAACTACCTCTGTATTGCAGTACCAACAGCCATCTAACTTGTTGAAGGAGCAGGAAATATCCTCTGTAATTCTAGTCATATTTTCCAAGCTGGCTTTAGAGCAGATTTCTTACTGTAAGGAGCTTCTAAACCAATGAGTCTTCCATAAGTCTAACTGAAGGTATTTCTAGAACACTCATTGCTGGTGAATGCAAGTGTTATTTAAAATAGTGTTACGTAAGTCTTCATGGACTGAATTTTTAAATTGCTGTTTGGCTTTGAATTCTAAAAAGCTATTCCCTGCGTGCTACCTTGACGAGTTACTAAATTGTTATCCAGTATGTTAGACTGTCTAAATTTTGACCTTGTGACTAGTACTAAGTGCCTCGTGATCTTTGAGTGTGTTTTTCCTCACAGCAGTCTGTAATCAGGATTTACTTCTGTTCACATGTGCAGGCAAGAGCAGAGGGACATACTGAGTGAATTCCTTAGACTTTGTTTCTGACTTGGGGCTGGAACAGAGATTTGAGCAGGTTTTCCCACTTGTCATGTGAGTTGCTTCCTTCCTTGTCAGTTCTTCCTCTTTCTTATCTAAAGGGCTTTTAGAAAGAGAAACAATATAAAGATGGGGTTAAAAAGAAATTGCAATGTATACATGATGTGATGATGGTACAAGCATTTCTTCTAGTAACTGTAGGCAGGTCAGGTTTCCACTGCTCTGTATCTCTTGCTGCTAACATTATCTTCCTGTTAAGAGGTATTTCCAAAGGTGTTTTCCAGGCCATGGTGTAGGGCATCAGAATTTCAACAGCTTTGTCAGTTATTTGGCAGTGAACCATACAAACTGTCAGATGTGTGCAGATTACAATTAAAAGCGTAGATATGGATTATGGTGGCTTCTTGAAGGCAAGAAGTGTTTTTGTAAATGTGTTAATCCTTTCCAGTTATAATACTGTATAGCCTTCTTAGCTTTTCATTAATTGACTGCCAGTGTTTTTATGGCACTATTCCCTGAATTATGGCAGTAAAGTCTGCTCATCACAGTGTCAGTCCAGCAAAACAGAAAAAACCATGGTACTCAAGCTCCATATTAAATTTGACTCTCATTTGGAGAGTCAAATTGCAAAGGTTTAGAAAATGCTACTTCAGTGCTTGAAAAAATCTCAAGGCTCTGGATACAGAGGGAAAGCTTCTGTAGTATATATATTAAGGAGGGGATAGAGGCTGTAACTTACATTTTACAGTTGTGCCTGAAATGTTCTGAACTCTTCCTTTGGAAGAGGATTCTTTGAAGTTCTTCAGGGAAGTCAAACCACGTGAAATTGTGGTGCTTTCTTGTTGTTTGTGAAGCATCCTCATGAATCATCTTTTCTAGGAATGATTTTTAAAAGGCAGTGGGATATATTACATTCTTTAAAATCATCAGGCAATATCTAGTCCCTTGAGGAACAACTGGAATTTTGAAAAATTTTTTGCCATTGCATATCTATTTTGTAAGTTTATTCATCTGTCCTGTCTTGTAGCTTTGAAAGCTATTTAAAATGAAAAATTATATCCTAACACACTATTGGAGCTAAGGCCTTGACTTTATGGCATATTTAAAAGGGGAACTTGAATATAGTTTTCCATTTTTTTAATATGTGATGACAGCCTTTAATTTTACAGAAAGAAGTAGAAAGTATTAGTTTGGACGGTAGCAGGCTGTTTTTTTTCCAAATCAAAATCTTGTTGTATTACAAGTTCTTGTACAAAAAATATTTTAAAGTTGCTGAATAGTAGTAATACAGCTGTCTCTGAACAAAAATACTGATTTTTTTAGCTGAAAATGGTCTTAAAAAGTAATTAAGATGATTCATACCAATGGCATGTGTTTCCATGGTCTAGTGGTTAGAGAGGCTATCAAAAACTGTGTCAGAAAACTGCCTTTAAAAGAATCAGGATGAGATACATTGGTTTGACTTCCATGATCAGGTCATTAATTTAGGACTAAAGTTAAAAGCAAATTATTTGTTTCTCTGTCACATTAATATAGTAGTGATACATTCCAGGGTTAAATTTCATTTGTGACTTTCTGCTTCCTCTGGAAACTGAAGTTGGAATATATTGCAGATGAGAAAAAGTCTTTTAGACATACCTCATGGGTACCTTTTGCTCTTGGGTTCAGGATTTTTTTTATATATCTGTTTCTTTCCCTCTGAATAATGAGGATTAAGGGTTTCTTTTTGTTTTGCTCTGTAATTAGAGGAACAGCACCCCCTGAAAATGTCTCTCTACAAATTCCTATCTTTCATGAGAACTAGGAAAAATCTTTCTGAGGCATTTCATAGGTGTGTCTTTTGGTACTTGTGTGGCACCTGAGGTTTCCCTTTGTAATTTTTTGCTAAGTGCTTTAGTGTTTGGCAGCAGGGTTGTTACAAAGTGCCTGCCTGCGCCTCCCATTCCTGCATTAGTTGAATTTTGATCCTATCTAGATTCTGTTTTCAAGCAATTGAATTGTTTCTACATAGTAAAAGATAAAGATGTTGTTCATGTAGTGACACTTCTGACATGGTACTGCTTATAAATATTCTTGCTCTGGGTGTGATATTCACTGTTTTGGTGGTATCAGTTTAAATAAAAATTGCAGCCAGTTGCCTCAGATATTCTGTACTTTAATCTCAGTTACTTGAAACCGTACTTGGAGTAGGTGTTCTAATTTCTCACTTTCCCCAGTACTTACATGTATATATACATATATATATAATCAAACAATAAAAAAGCTGCAGTGGTTAATCCTGACATTATTTTTGTGTACTGGTAGGTGATTTCTTGTTGATGTTAAAAGCCCTAGCACTTTGAAATGGTTTATTTCTTCTGTGATTGTGACCTTGCCTGTTTAAATTCAGCTCAATTTAAAAAGAATGCACAACCATCAGTCTACAGGATAGCACTTAGTAGAAATAAAGAGAAAACATAGTTGTCAAGCAAGTGACTTGATGCAAATGCATTTAGTTGAAGGTGTTGCTGTGGCCTCCAGTCATCCAAATGTTGTCCTGAATAATTTTTGAACAAATTAGACTTTTTGCATACGCCCTCATGGCAGCTTCATTAATTATAACTGCACTAAAATAGTTGTATGCTGGTAAGAGTTTTTAATTTAGTTTTCTTATATGACGTGTTAATGAAAAACCTACTCTGTAGTATATTTATTGGAGTGTTGCAGCATTATAAATTAAATAATACTTCAACCGATTCTTGTAGCTAGCTCTTCAGTGAGACACACTGGGCTTCCTAGCAGAGAAGCTTGAACCTGACACCACCTGAGCAGTAAATTGACTAGGTCGTGTGGTGGCTGACTAAGGATTAAGATTTCTTAAGATAAAGTAAAATATCCTTCTAGCTTAGATACATTTTTTGAGTCTTAAATCACATACTATTTAATAGGGGTTATTTAATTTAAATTTAATTTTAATTAGTGTGCAGCTAGAAGCATTTGAAGAACAAAAGAGCACAGGGCTCCTGTGTACAAGGTGCTTTCAGAGAAAGAATGGTTGGAAGCACAGTCTGTCTCAGATATTTCAGATGGGTTTTGTAATTTGAATTTATAGTTTTCTTTCCATGTCTCTTCAAGGAGACTAAATGAAAAAAGCAACCTTGTGACTTTCTTTTTTTTAAATTTCAGCACATTTGTACTAGCCCATCGTATCTGTCAGACTTCACATTGATTTCTAGGACTATACTCACTATTTTCTCTCAACAAGTCAGCGTAAACATTGTCTCCATTAAAGTGGCACCTTTATTTTATGGAACTGGCCTATCTGCTTAGAAAAAAAGTGCTAAACTTAAAACAGCTTGTGACAAAGCCATGAGAAATTCATTCGATCCTAAAGGTGCCTACAAGTATTTAAAGATGCCTACAACTGAATAAGTGCATGCTCTACGAATTAACATTTATAATCAGGATTTATTGTAAAAGCCAATAATTATTCAGGTAATCCACTAAGAACAATTGAGCCTAGTCTTCTTTTGAGCATCATTGAGGGTTAAAGTAGGGCACTACAGACAACAATTTTTTTGAATTGTACACACAAAACAACACTACCTGAATAATCACAGGGCAAAACCAAGTAGATTGTAGATTCTCTCTGAGCAATAACATGGTCAGTTTGATATATCCACAAATATGAGTACTTGGTCTTCACTTGATTTTAGAAGTTTAGATTGGAAATTTGATGATTTGTGTGTAATATCTGATAGCTGATATGCCTGTTTTAGCACTTAAAACCAGCAGATTAAAGCAAATATGCCTGTTTCCCCTGAACCAGTCATAACTGGAAATCAGCTGCTTTCTGCTCATGACTTACATAGTGAATGTTGATTACTGATGGAAAGATGTCAGTTCATTTAATTAAGAGTGAGTTGGTAGATACTGAGCTAATCTTCTTACATAAGATTGCTGCTGACCATCTCCATAGGAGTGCTGTGCCGTGCAGTAGTGTTAAGAAAGCTCACCTGTTCCTGAAGGTAACTGAAGTGGTTATTGCATATTCTTCTGTATTGGTCCATAGGGGATCCCATCCTACTGTGGTTCTGGGCAATCTCAGATAGGGTAAAACTTTCTATGAAAAGATATTTTGTTTGTTGAAAATTATGCTTATCTCTGGTTGGAAGTACTCTTGGAGAAGTGGGCATGCTGATTCCAATTGGAATGGACAATAAACTTAGTTTTGTTCCTTACATGTGAGCTCATGTACCTAACCAGTCTTTCAGCCCTTCCAGTGTAGTCTACTGGATTTTCTTTTGTATACTTTCATTAAATACAACTACCTGACTGTAGGAAAACATCAAATTAGTGTAGCTATGCAGACATTCTCTAAATACCTGAAATATGATGTAGTAAATCACTGCTCTTATTAACAGACTAAAGAGAAAGTAGTTGAGTTTAAAAGAAGACCAGGTAATTAAAAGCAATAAAGAAATCTTGAACATGTCAGATGCCAACATTATTATTGTTAAATGGGCAAGCAAATTAGTAATGATAATTCTGGAGAGGTTAGTGAAATTTTCATTAAAGCTACAAAAGCATGAAAGGGGTCAGTTTATGTGCAGCTCACTTTTTCTTAGCCAGTTAATTTTGTTTAACATCAGAAAAATTCTTCTGGTCAGTGTACAGAGGGAATGTCAGGCTTCCATATGGCATCTGCGAGGAACTAGTCTGCTGTTCATAGACTGTCATTTTTGGAATAGTGTGGACCTCTCTTGACCCTCTCTCTAATGCCTGGTACAATTCTAGCAGTCCCAGCTTGTGCATGCATTGAACAATTCCATTTAATTCTCTGTTTTTGAAAATGAGAAGAGCAATGAGCATTAAGTCTCTTTCACAAACAGGTATGACCTGCTGAAAAAGCGTATCACAGAATGGCCTAAATTGGATGACCCCCATCAAGATAATCCAGTTGCACCCCCCCCTGCCATGGACAGGACACCTTTCACTAGACCAGGTTGCTCAGAGCCCCATCCAGCCTGGCCTTGAACACTTCCAGGGATGAGGCATCCACAGCTTCTCTGTGAAGTTCGTTCCAGTGCATCACCACCCTCACAGGAAGGAATGTTTTCCTAATACCTAATCTAAATCTGCCCTCTTTCAGTTTGAAGTCATTCTTCCTTGTCCTGCATGCTCTTGTCAAAAGACCCTCTCCAGCTCTTGTAGGCGCCCTTCAGGTACTGAAAGGCTGCAGAGGTTTATCCAAAGCCTTCTTTTATCCAGGCTGAACAATCCCAATTCTCTCAGCCTTTCCTTATAGTAGAGGTTCTCCATCCCTCTGATCATCTCAGTGTCCCACCTCTGGACTCACTCCAACAGCTCCATGTCCTCCCTGTGCTGGGACCCCAGAGCTGGATGCAGCACTGCAGGTGGGGTCTCACCAGAGCAGAGCAGAGGGGCAGAATCCCCTCCCTGGCCCTGCTGCCCACACTGCTTTGGATGCAGCCCAGGACACCTCTGCTTTCTGGGCTGTGAGTGTGCATTGTGAAGGAATGCAAATACATATATAATAATCTTCTCTCAAATATATGTATATGTATACACACACACACACATGCACATATGTATATATGTGTATATATATGAGTCGCAATATGAATAGGGTACAGGGAGTTGAACATATACATGATATAACAGTGTATAACAGTGCTTAAATCACCATTTCAGAAAAATTTAAAAATCAGCATCCTCTCAGTGTTGGAAAGGTTCCAGAATTAACTGCTGTCAACTGTATTTTGTACAAATGTGCTATGATGACTCTTATTTTTTCCTGTAAAATGGCAGTATTGCCCATCTGTGTAATTACTCTCTTTAGGCCATTCATTTAACTCTTTTATACCTTTTGGGGAAAGCAGGGCTTTAAGACTGAAACCTCTTCAGACTTATTACAACATATGCAATACATTGATTCTTGCCATTCTACCTATTTTGGAAAGAAAATAAGAGTCATAAATAAGGTACCTGCAAGTGGAACATTTTGGGAAACTTCCATTTCAGGTTTTTCTTTATTCTGCCTCATTTTAATGAGCCACATTTGTTCAAATTCAGAGGTGTCAGTGGTGCAGCAGCAAGAACATTTTGGTGCAGCAGTTCTTGTATGTCATGTAGTCACTGACTGTATTTAGCATGCAGGAGGTTTATTGTTTTTCACTCCTCATTCTTTCCAAAACTATGGTATATAATTTGGTGCATCTTCATTTTCAAATAAGTATTCTTTAACACTGGGAAAGTGGCTGCAGCCGTGCATTATGCAAGCCATATCAAAAGCATTGAATAGATGGAAAAGGCAAGGAGGAATAGGAAAAGAAGAACAAATTTGACAAACTGCTTGTCCAAAACTCTCTCCAGGAAGATTCTGTATTGGAATTCTAAACATTTCACATTTGCAAAATAAAATTAATGGATCTTCAAAATACAGTACATCGCGTGTCTGTGATAAAATGCGTTTAATGTTTTAGCAATGAAACACAAACAGCAAAGCTAGAACTAAAATAGCTTTCCAATATTTGCATTTCTTCTTATGTTAATTGTTTTGTGGTAGTTCTCAATTTATCAGAACACATCTTTAAAGCATTTTACTTGCTTTTTATGCTGTTTATGCATATCCAGCATTTTGTCAGCATGTGTTTACAGTCTGTTTGTTATAGGAAATATATAGTCAAGAAATACTGTGAGAAGTTTGACTCATCCTTCGGATTATTTTCTGCACAGAATCTTGGCTTCTTGAAAACTTGTAATAGGTGCTGTATATTTTGTTTGTCTGTGATTGTCATGTTCAAGATGTTTGTTTACCCAACTTAATACACACAAAAAGTTTTGTGATTTCTTTGTACCAATACATGATTATGCCCAACATACTGGTCTGAAAAGCGAGAGGTGTTTATATATGTTGAAAAGCACATGCAAAATCAGATCAGAATTTTCTTCTAGTGCAGATTGCTTCAGAGATATAAAAAAAAAGACTGTTTCAAGCACCATTTGTGCTGAATTAGCATCAAAACTTTAAGAGGTGCTGCATTCTACCTGTCTGAATTTCAGGAAATGCGCTGACATTGCTCAGACAAATCTGAAGTTCTTAGTTTCTTCTCTTGGGTAACTAAGTAGGTTTCTCTCCAGCAGGAAAACAGCTTTCTGCTATTCTGATAAAGCTGTTTTTCCAAGAGACAGTTACTTTCAGCTTCTGCTTAATATGTTAGTCAGTAAATCTCTGTGTGTGCATTTGATTGATGTCAAAGGAGTGATGCAGAATTTGTAAATACAAATGTGCTGATTCCAAGGAATTTTAGTTTGGACTTTTCTTAAAAGGTGGTTATTCAGGTCAAAATGTGAATAACATTTTGTTAATAACTAATAATAGTTATTAATAACAACTATTTCTTGGAAATGTAGAGGGAGTAACCTTTGAAGAAAAGCATTATGATGGTAAAAAAACCAGAACAAACCAACCACAACCCCACCCCTCTTTTGTGTCACTGTCAGTACATCATTCTCATAGGTTTCCTGAAGCACAAAATACTGAATCCTTTAAGCTGTACTTCCCTTGTTAGAGAAGTATTTGGTTTTGGTAATGTGTTGTCTGAGTTAATTCTAGTTTCATGCCTTGCTTGAGACTAATTTGAAGCGGTTCATTTTATGAGCAGAATATTTAGAGGGTCAACATAAATTTGCGGCAAAACCCAGCAGTATTTTGTTGGATGAGTGGTTAGTCTGATGTATTAGAGAGGTCCAAGAATGTTTCTGGTTTTAGTTTTTGATAATTTATTGCCCGGGGGGAAAAAAAAAATTACAAATGATCCATTCCCTCTGTCACCCATTGATCTCATTTATCAGCTTGTTGTCACTGGAAGTAGTATTTGGGGTGCTAAAATGAATTTCCAGCAAGGTGCTGAAGCTCTCAAAGAAACTGATCACCTTCAGCAGTGGTGCCTCTTCATCACAACTGTGCAGAGGAGTTATGGAACAGTGACTTGAATGATGCCTTTAAGAAAAGGCATCTACAAATTACTTCTTTATCTTTTTTTACTTATTCATAATGTTTAAAACAGGATTCTGTACTTATTTAATAAAAATAGACTTAATACAAAAGCAAGTTTAATTAAAACTCATAACTGGAGATGTCAGAATGCTTATCATAGGTCTGAATATACTTCTTTCTAAATTTAGTTATATATTCTGAATTTCATGATGGATATTATGTACTCAGTGCTTTGGGAAGTCATGCATAATGTAACAAGGATATTCAGTTAACAGTACCTCTAGCAAATGTTCTCTGTGCTAATGTTGTATGCCAAGTACAATGTGATATAACAAATTATTTATTTATTTTCAATAGTTCATTAAATTTTATCCTCAAAATTATGTGAATCTGCAAGAACTTTAAAAGGAAGAGCAAGCCATTTAAGATACATGTGTGAGGAGATAGGTTTGTGCATGCAATCAAATCATAACTGGATTTTATAATCAGGTTGCTCTGCTGAGGCAGAAATAATTTTAGCGACTCCATAAAGCTGAAATCCTACACTTGAATGTGGCAAAGACTTGTAGTCCTGAAGAAAGCAAAAGTACTACTTTAAAAATAAAATGTTCCCCTTGCAAAGACATGTGACTGTGCAAAGAGGACCAGGCACTTAGGGCCCACCATTTCTCAGTGGAGAAATACTTCAGTGTCTCTGAAATCAGTTTAAAACTCACAGTTCTTTTGTTTCTTTTTTTTAGCATAACAAATGCAAAAGGTTTCTAAGGAAAAAAAAGTGTTGGTTTTCATATTAGGTCAAGAATTGAAGAACTACACAAATCTACATCATCCACCACAGGTAGTAGAGAAAGTAGCATTTGAATATAATTTCTATGTGTGGGGTGTGTTACAGTTGCTCCCTTCAGATTTTCGTCAAGATTGAAATACTAAAGACCAATGGCTGCTAATTGATCCTTGAAGATGAGTCTCAAGGAGGAATTTACGTGGCCACAGGAAACCCTGTGTGACCCTTGGGCAGTTTAGGAAGTACTAGGCATAAGAAGTTTAAGCACTTGTTTCTGCCAGAGGGAAAACACCCCAGCAGGGCAATATGTGGCAGTGTGTTTACACTCGAGCCAGTGGATGCTGTTTTCCATTTGCTGTTCCTGTCCCCAGTACTTACTAATGGGTGGCAAGTGGGAATTGTAAAGAGATTGTGTAACACCAGAAAGTCAGCGGAGCAATTGAGCTGTTTGCACTGGAGTTCAGAATGAGCAGTAGTTAGGCTAAAATCACTTATCCTGACAGCCTTCTAAGCATGTTATGATTTATTTTCAAATCAATGAGATTAATATTTATCCTTGTCTCCCTTTTCTTCACATATTCTATATATGTTGCAAATATTTGGGGGAATGGGGAAAAACCATCTCATACTTACTAATAATATGATAGATAAAAATCATCAGCTCAATAACAATTATAAAAAGAGTTTTTAAAATACGTATTTTAATTTTTTAGATACATTCTTTTATTTTTGAGAATTTAAAAATGGTGGATAAAATGACGGTATTAAGGAATGACCTATGAAAAAATTTAAAGAAAGAAATTTAAAGAAAAATCTAAAAAATGATTCAAGAAATAAAGTTGCTGATTAAGTTTCAGATAGAGATGTAATTTAGAGAACAATCATTAACAGGGAAAATTAGCTACTTTTTATAACAAGTTGTATCCTTTCCTGGTTCTGAAATACTTTATTTGTTTGATATATTTGATAAGTTAAATTCAAGCTGCCATTCAAAGTTGAAAAACATGTTAGGATTTGAGGAACTGGTTATCTTTGTTTATTCTAACCATCCTTTTTCAACCTGTGAATGTAAATTGGGTTTGAGTCTTTTAGCCATACCAAAATCTCCTAAAATAGGATTCTTAGAAATAGTAAATTTTGTTAGCAGCAAAGAATGTATACGTAAACGTTAAACTTACAATACAGCATCTGCTTGGATCAACTTAATTTTACCTCCATGTATCTGCTGTATTTAAGATGGTTCTATTTAATTAGTAACTTTTTAATAATATGCATATGATATATGTATTTTAGAAAATAATTAAAATTCTGGTTGAAATCAGTTTCAATTTCAGATGGAATAGGAGTCAGCTTGACACTAACCATGATTAAAAAATGAATAGTCATCACTAGGCAACTAAGTGATGGCTCTTTCATAATTTGCTAATGGAAAAGGAAAAACTAGGACTTTAAATAATTAGCATAAAACAGTGCATACACATTTTGTGTAAAGTCCAGTGTAAAACAACTGTGCCTCAGAATACTGGCATTAAAAAAAAAAGTAGCAGTGATTACATGTGTAACATACTGTGGGAATTAAAAGTTTCCTGATTTTAATGGTGTTTATAATTAGTGATTCAAATCACTGATTTAAATGGATCCCCCCAGATGTTGCTCTCTCTGATTCCTTGAGAAATGGATGTAAAATAGCATTGCTTTAGTACAGTATGAAGAGTGGAAGTTTGTACCTGCCTGTGCAATGTTAATGACATTATGTCCAACCATACCTAGGTTTGATCATTCAGACAGTTTTACCAAAATGTAATTTTCAGGGAGTTAGATAGAGCCATGTTTCACAAAAGCTGTTCCCACAGGAGCTGAATGCCAAGGTAATCAATCATACAGCGTACTGCATCCTGTTGTTATGGATATAATACATTATTTATGCAGTATAAAGATTTTTTAGATGTTGTTGAAATGAACAGGCAAGCGAATGAACAACTCTAGGTTATAATAAGTTACATGAGCTGAAAATTGCCATTTCCTAGGTTAAAATTTGTATAGATGCCTTCAATGCTTACAGCAAGTTAGAAACTGATTTGCTGCAAGTGTGGACTTGAAGGGAGCAGCAAGGATTCGGTTAGAAGTCTGTAGTACATTAATTAGCATATACAGATGAGTATTTGTATACCACTTGTATTTCTTACTGAATCCAAAAGTCGTTACTCAGTTACTGGAAATAAGGTAAAACATTTTGGCAGCAGTACAAAGCCCAAAGACTGTTTGAGATAGCGCAGTTTAGATTCTTTAGTGAGCCATTGGATAGGATATAATTAGGCACAGATTTAGGCTTTTGATGGAAAATTGTCTCAGCTTTCAGCTTCCCCCTCATTGCATTGTTCCAAACGTTTTGGTTTTGCTGAGAATTGAGATAGTCATCTTCACTGGATTAGTTTAATAAACTGTGGTATTTGTACGAGAAGCCCTAAAAACTGATAGAAACCAGAACAGCAGTGGAAAAAATAATGGCTTCCATGAAATGAGGGTAACCTGCTTCCCTTCTTGCTGTCAGATCTTTTGGTTGGTTTGAAGGAAAATTTGCAGTCATACCTGTAAAGGGGTTTTCAAATTGTGTTCATTAGCACTCCCTGGCTGATGAGTTCTGGAGCTGAGAGATTTCCAGGGTTATTGGCACAGCGCTACTGTTACTTACCATGCCTTGATATATTTTATTACTGTTACCTACATAATTTTTGAGCCCATGTAAACTCCTATGTATAGTTTGGTGAAACATTCATGGCTTTGGCAAAGAAAAGAGGTGCCTTTGTGCATTCCACCATGCATTCATTCTCTAGTCTGTTGTTGATTTCATTCTTGTGTATCTGGGACTGTTATTCCTCTTGGCTGTTCTTCTACATCCTTTGCAGCCAGCTCCTGTGCCATTCTCATGCCTTCTTACTCTCCCCATTTCCTTCTCTCTCCCATTTTTAAAATAGCTTCAGACAGCTCTTATCTCCCCCTTGGTTCCCTTTGTCATCACTGTCATCTGCATCAGATCTTCTCTTGGTAGTCTTCCTCTCTTAGGCCCTCTCACTTTTGCCTTACAATTCTTCCCTGTTTGTCTTTGATTCCCACTTCCACACTGGTGTTTTGTACTTTTTGAGCTGCCACATTTCTTCGTGGCCTTCATTTGCAATGTAGACATGTTTCAGTTCTACTCAATAAACAATTATCAGCCTTCCTCTTGCCTGTTGGTCATTCACTTGGCCTTTCCATATCCACTTCAATTTTTGGGGGTTTGCAAATGTGATGACACTCTGTTCTGGTGTCTCTCTTCTCTACTAGCTCCTTCTTTGTAATTTCTGGAATCTTAAAATCTTCAGTCTCCTTCTGTGATAATTTTTTACACAGCCTTTTGCTTTTTTCCCTTTTCTTCTTCATGGAGAAAAATACAAATTCATGTCTGTACTGATGAATCTTATTTCAGTCTCTCTACTCCAGCTGTACCTTTCTGCCTAAAGTAAAATCTTAGCTGATGGATTTCATGGGTTAGGCAATACTCAAGAAAAAAGTTCCACCTTCTTGGCTACCTTCTTTCACAGTCACTCTGGGTATCACCAGATGCCTCTCACTTTAGCCTGTGCCTTAGTACTGCCATGGTCGCCTTCTGGTGCTTATCTAAATCCTTCCTAATTCTCCATTTGTCCTTTCATTTACCACAGATGATAAATGTGCTCTCTCCATCCTGATGGTTCTCCTGTAGGTTCTCCCTGTACTAGCATTGCCCAAGCCTGCTGCTCATATATTATTACATTTTACTCAATTCCTTGAGTAACACTAACTCAACAATTATTCTTAATTTGGATTGGATTCTTTACTTTGAAGTTGCTTTACATTATTTTAGACCTGAAAATTTGTGTTTCTTTCAATTAGTTGGCCTGAAAGATCTTGCCTCACATAAATCTTCCATGTTCTTCATACTTGTCATTTCTAAGACATGCCTGTCATATTTTTCATGTAGATACAATAATTTTCTATCTGCTGGTGGATGGCTGCCAGTCTACCTCAGAATCGTATTCAGTTTCTTCATCCAGGTTCCCCTCTGCAGCAACGCTTGTGGAAATACCAGAGAGCAGGTCTCTGTGCTGTGTCATGCTGGTTGCTCAAATCTTCCCCAGGCAGCTTGTCTCCTTGTCATTCATCAGTCTGGATTCATCTGTTCTCCTGTGGCTTCTACTTAGCCCTTACACTTTTTGTGCCAGGAGTTGTCTTTTGCAAAATTTTGTAGAAAGGGATTCATGGCTTAAGAAGGTGAATTCAACAACAATAAAAACAATTAATAATAAATGATCCTGCAATTCTGCAGCATCAGCCAGGTGCTTTCTGATTTACTGGTTATTTGTTTGGAAATGTGAACAAGTATGAAACTATTGCAGCTGCTACTTCGGTCTGGAACAAAGGCTCACAAGGTCTTGTTCTCACAGCAAGCAATTAAGTCAGTGCCATGAGCAGCGATGTCTCTTCTGTGTTTCTTTTCCTCAGTTCATGTAGAACCACCAGAAGGACTTAAAATAACTTTCACTGCCTGGAATTAATTTGATTCATATTTTTCTCCTGTAAGTATGCTGTTTTATATGCGTATTTTGTACAAGCATTTAGAGTACGTGACTTAAGCAGTACAGTGAAAACATAAAGATCGTGTCATTGGACAAGCACTTAATGCCAGTGTAGCTCTTTGTTGTGTACTGAATACAAATCAGTTGTTTCAAGAAAAGAGCAGAACTAACCAGTTCACAGAATTACGTGACTTAAAAGGTTTCCTTTCTGATTATTTCATGTCAGTGCTGCTGTCGATCTGTTCCTTCTTGAAAAATGCCCGTCACTAAGCGAAGAGTGGTCTCTGCCTGCAGCCTCCGCTGCGAGTGGTGCTGGTGGTGGTGGGACACTGCTGTGTCACTGCAGGGGGTGCAGCTCCCTGAGGTTTCTGCAAAAGTGCCAGAAAGTGATACAGAGAAGGTTCTCTCACGTAGGCACGGTCTCTGTGGACATATGCTGAGATTCCCTGGAGAAGACTGATGTGTTGAAATGTTTGAACACAGACACTGCTTTGGAGAATTACTTTCTGTATTGAAACTGACAGACATGACTGCTGTGAACCTGAAAGTGGACAGAAAGGAGGACTGTAAAGACAGTCCAAGGGTTATGTGTTGAGAATATAAGTTCAAAAACATTGTTCTGCACTGTAGTGTTCTGGTTGGGGTTTTTTTGTTCTTTTGGTTTGGTTTCTTTTTGACAGGACCATAGACTTTTGGACAAGTATGCTTGCATGTTTAATTCTCTCAGACTTTTTTAGTAATTTCTTTTTACCCTACTGCTTTCCAGAATTTAATGTATTTCAGCATGTATTTTGCTTGTAGTGCTACACACCTAGTAACTTAGTTTCCTTTCTGTTGTATTTTCATGAATTACATTTAAGGTAACAGTATAGTTGTTTTATCCTGATACTCGTCTTCCCTATTGCTAAAATCACGTTGATAATTGTGGCTAATAACAACTTGGAAGAAGCTTATCTTTACAATAAGTATTCTACGTGGGTCCTAGAAGAACAAATTAGAAAAGGAGAAGCTTAAGGTCTAGTTCTGAGACATATTCATTGTAATTGAAATGCAAATACATTAAAGCAAAAGGTCTTTGAGTAGATTTAGAACTCACCAATTTCAATGAGTTTTGTGTTTTCAGTGCTTCTGAACCGTGCTTGTGGCAGGAGCCATTTCCAGCACAAATTGCTTTGCTATAGTTACACAGAAATTTGAATGTCAGAATATATGTATCAGTGTCTGCTAGTTTGGAACACAGGCTTACCCATTCACTGACTATAAAATGTGGGGCATTTAGGAATGCCAAGAAAGAAAATTAAGTATTCTCATGTGCCTTATGTGAGAGCTCTGGTAAAAGTAAGATTCTGCTGGCTAAACTAGGCAGGCTGTATTATTTAAGATCTTGGATGGCTTAAAAAGAAATAAAGAATGACTGGATGAAATTGAACCTTGGTGTGACTGCTAGTGATTGGGAATGGTGAATGATTGAAGATGAAGCTAAGAGTTACCTGTCCCTTCTAGTGAAAACCAGGAATTAAATTCTCTGAAGTGGTGTGGAAAGCAGGAGCTGTTACCCACTCCTTCCAGAGCCCAGAGATCAGTGAGATTGTCTTAGTGCAAGGACTGTGTCTGGCTGACTAACCTGGGACCGTGGTTTCCCCAGTTCTTGGCTGCCAGCCTTTCTGGCCAGAGCCATGGAACACTGATGCACCTTCGATGGTATGGAGGGTAGCTGTGAGTTTAGGCATGGCTTGGACAGCTCTGTGTGTGTCAGAGCAGCATGTAGTTTGCTCCACTGGCTCCCAGTCAGTTTTCAGTATAGGCTAGGGCTTTTGTCTTGATCTTCAAAGCAACTGTTGGATCAAACACCCTAGCAACATCAAAGGCTGTATTTCATTTTTGAACTGTCAGAATAGCTGTATTCCTCTGGGGCAATGTAGATGATGAAATACCAGAGCAATCATTCATCAGCTGGGGACATTGTGGTGGGTTGGGGGTACAAGCTATGAAAAAAACCCAAACCTGCGAGGTGATCAGGAGGATCCAGAGTAAAATGTTTTAAAGGAGCTGCTGTAAAACCTCTCTGTGTATATAAATGGGTTCCATCATAAACATGATACAACTTCTGTTTTCATCTGAAAAATTATTGTCAAAAAGAGGAAAATTAAGAAAATTGGAATGCTGTCAGATCTTACAAGGTATTTTATTTTTAAATACCCTTTTATATGAGCCATAATATGCTAAACTTTTTAAAGTTGTGTACCTATGTTGGGTAACCTCCTAGCAGTATTTGGAACTTACCTTTTCTTGGCATTACAATCACAAGCACCACTTACTGGGAGAGGCCATAGTAGCAAAAACTGATGGGTGACACAGCTCAAAAAGGACTGAATATTGTGTAAGTGTGGCTCTTGATGGACTCAAATTAAGTGTGATCAAATTCTAAACTAACCTTAAAAGTTTTGTTTCCAGCTAATTGGAAATATGCCCCCACTGTGCTTTGTAAAGCACTACGGACAGAACTGATTGTGCCTAAGAAATTATTTCTCCCCTCTCAACCTGGTTGAGAAACTGATAAATTGCTTAAAGGGTGTTGAACATAAAAAGTGCAACTCTAGACAATTTAGTTGGAGGAAAAAACCCTATTACATTAGGTATAAATTCAGTACCATAATAAATACATATTTTAGAAATGAAATCTTGGTAAGTGCAACTTTTTTTAATGTATGTTCAGGTTTTCACAGTATTTTTTTCAGTTCTTCCTTTTTTTCCCTTCTGATGGTAGTCAGATAATTACCACCTGAGTGCCTAATGCCTGGTAGAAATGAGACATCATTCTGTTTTTTGGAACATTTGAGTCCCTTGAGTGTCTGAGGTACATCAGTTTCTTCATTTTAAGTTTGTCTTAGCCTGCCTAACTCATTTACTTGAGCTCCACCAGCCATTCAGACCTCTTTAGGAGGAGAGGAAGATGTCATTATGTCTTGTAACAAAGACAGAAGTTGAATTAGAGGTATTCCGTTGATCAACATGGCAAAAGCTCTAGAGGAGCCTGCCATGTCTGTGTCAGTAGGTGTATATTTTCAAAATGACTGCAGTAAGGTCAAATGTGATTGTTATTGACTTGGTACAATGTGGAATGTTGAAGGCAAGAAGGTTTCCAAAAGTTCCAGCACAGAAATTTTGCTGAATTTTTCTAAAATGTTGAGTTTGCATAAGAAGAATCTCTTTATGCCTCAGAGGGAGGCTGTGTGAATGCAAAAATTTGCATTCAGTGTCATGTTCAAACTGAAAGTACTTGTATGGGTTTCTGTGGAACTGGAATTACAAAGCACAAGGGCTGGTGTGGTACAAAGAGAGAGCTTGTCATCCCTGAGCAGAGTGAAAAGATGATTGCCACCAAATCCAGTTCTCCTGGCCAGCCTGATTTGATGTCTTCAATGTCAAGCGTGGTAGGTTTCCTTCCACAGTTGAACTTTACAGTAAATACACACTCCAAAGTATAGACATAAAGTACAGGCCGTCAAAATCTGTTCTTCCAGTCTCTTTGGATGGCAATTGCCTTAGGACAAGTCTAATCCTGAGTCTGTAAATTGCATCCTATTTGTATGTGTTTACACGTGTCATTTTTTTGAACTATGATTTTACTTCTTTTCTCCAGCTCTTGTGGTGAGTAATGTGAAGTCACAAGATTTCTTCTTCCTGACTGGCTGATATAAATTTGAAGTGAGAGAGGAAAAATAATGAGTTTCTGTTCTTCAGCTTTGGATGATAAATGTTCCTGCTCAGGTTCTTAATAATTTCAGGGTCTTAGAAATATTTTAATGAATATGTAAGCAGTGATACTTATAAGAAATACAACCTCATGATTCCTGATGAATGAAAGAGGCATCTTTGCCAATTATTTCTTTTGCTATAGCAAGCATTATGTTTAACACTTCTCTGCGTATTTTCTCCTGGAAAAAATTAATATGAATATGTAATGAAAGTGAAGGTTTGGTCTGTGTGTCATAATGGAGAATATGAATGAATAGCCCAAGTCTTAAAAGATGACTGCCAATAGATGTTAGTATTACAAACTCTGTTGCATCGTGTCACTCGTACATATTTAAAAATACATTGTTCCATACAACAGCTTTGAATGCTACTTCTCTTTTTCTCTTCTTTTTATATAAGATTGGTATGTACTAGCTGTATTGAAAGAATAGGTGCAATTGGAAGGACAAGTAAAGAGCAAATATTTAATGTTGTGAGAAATTAAAATAAGCTATAATTTAATGCAGAATGATTTTCAAATAAGAAAATTCATTAGCAGAAAGGTGACCTTCAGAATGTTTTCTGTGGAGTTAGTAATGCTCTGTAATATTGTACTAAGAGATGAGCTTGAAGATGGTTTTTTTGTAAGCAAAAACCCTGCAGAACCAAAACCAACTTTCTTGTGAAGTGCTACCTGAAGTTACTGAGAACCAACATGCTTTTCTGTCAGTGTTGTCACCTTAGGAAGTTTATAGTGTTGAAGAGTCTGATGATGCTTTTAGTCATTTTATACACCCAGCTATATAATTACCTTTACTGGTATTTAAAGTAGTAAAGAACAAAATGTGTGTTCAGTATGTTTTTCCTCTGCCTTCTGATTGCAAATCTAGCTTTTATGCCTTTCTTCTGCTTGCTTTCAGTACACTGCAGAAGTGTCACTGGTCAAGCAAGAATGGACTCTTGCAGTGGTAACTAATTTTACCCTTTACCAGCTCATTGCCTTTCACTCACTCTATATGCAGATATAAAAGAGACCATTGGTATGGTTTCTATTTGGCTTCTTTAAAAAAAAAATTATTTTTATTGCAAGAAGGTAGGTGCACATAAAGACTGGTCTTTAAAAACATGGTGATAGAAATGGTGAAAAATCAAAACAAAAATTAACTTTAAATATATAATGATGTGAAGTTATTCATAGAATGAAAGATCATTTAAATGAGTACTGTTTTAGAAACTCAGCTGTATGCATGTTGATTAGATATGTAAACAAAAGGTAGCAATGTCTTTAATTATAGTTTCCTGGAATTTGTCTTTGCTTTCCAGCATAAATATGCATGGATCTAGTGTTGCTTAGAAATGCCTATGAGCTTTCCATCTGCATTTCGGTGTGCATATACAATTGCATATGCCCTCCAGCCTGGTTTTTTCATGCCTACTAGAAAAAATTTACAACAGTGGTGCCATCAGTTGAGGATTAAGTGAAGCAGAACCTACTGTATCTGCAAAATTGGCCAGCTTTTTTGTATTATCCAGTACTTTTATGGAGAAGCATCTTCTGTGCTCTCTTTGTTAAGGAATTAGTGAGGCAGTGCCACACCCTGGGGAAACTAGCCAATGCCACCAGCCTGTCCTGAGACATGCTGTAGGGACAGGGGGAAGCTTGAGCCCCAGAGAGGAGGGGTGGGGGAGGGAGGATACCTGAAGAACATGTATCTCTTGTAAAGGATGGTTGAAACTCCCTTAGAGCAGTTAATTTAGCTTAAGCAGCTTCTTGGTTTTTAACTGAAAGAACACCCAGATGAGTTTTAAATCAGAGTATTTCATTAAATTCACCTAACAGCAGTGATTTATGTGTCCACATGTGAGTATCTCTTTGCCAGTGTGTTTCTGAGGGACAGTAAAGCTGCATATTGCTTAGACACTTGCTCTCAGATGGCTGTTGATTAGTTGCTGCCCAGATCTCTCCTAGATTTGGTAGATTTAAGATTTCAATATTGCAAGGTAGAATTTGAACATAAATCCTTGTGCTTCCTTTTTTAATAATGTTTCTTCAACCTTTAATAAACAGCCTTGGAGAAGAGCGCTGATGATGACAGAAATTATTCTCTTTTCCTGGCTGTAATACTGGTGGTCTTTGACTGCATTTGAGGGCAATGGTTTCTGTTACAGCCTCCCTCTTAATGGGGTTTTGATGAGTAACATGGACTTGTTTGCTTGTCTTGTAACTCTCCATTTGTCACCTGACAGGTTGAAGAGGAAACAGTGGCCTTTCTTGCTCACAGTGGAAGTGAGGAAGAGTTTGATCCAAGCACTCTCCCAGATCCTGATAAATATAAAGACTCTGATGAAGAACAGGATTCAGAAAGTGAAGGCAGCTATAGGTATGCACCATCTTCCATGTTCATTTAAAAATGTTGATGTTTTTTATAAACTGTTTTGTTTACATGTTAGGAATTCATCTTAGTCCTCTTTCTCACGGTACTTAGTATAAGTTTTAAAAGTTTGTGTGTTGGGTGCTGAACAGAAATCTGAGCTAAAGGCTATTATTTTCTTCTGTGAAGTTATATGAAAAAGATTTTTGAGTCAGTGTTGAAGGGATCTTGGTGAGACTGTTTCACGTGCAAAAATGTTGACTAATACCCTGGAGGTTTCACGTGTTTCCATGGCGGATTGATCCTGTCTGGATGCCCGGTGCCCACCAAAGCCACTCTTTCACTCTGTCACTGCCATCCTCAGCTGAGAGAGAAATGTAATGAAAGGCTTGGGGGTCAAGATAACACCAGGAGAGATCCCTCACCAGCTACTGTCATGGGTGAAGCAGACTTCACTTGGGAAAAAATGAATTTTTTTATTACTGATCACATGACAGTAGGGTAATGAGAAATAAACCCTGATCTTAAAACACTCCCCACATCTCTCTTCTTCCCAGGATTAACTTAAAATTTTTTCTACATCTTCAGCAGCACTGAAGGATGGGGAATGGAGGTTGCAGTCTGTTCATCATGTTTTGTTTCTGCCACTCCTCAGGGGAGGACCCTTTCCCTGCTGCCATGTGGGGTCTCTGTTCCACTTCCACAATCTTCTTCAGCTCTTTCCTGTGGGCTGCAATTCTTCATGAACTATTCCAGTGTGGGTCCCTTCCATGGCATACAGTCATTCAGGAACAGGTTCCTCCAGCGTGGGCTCACAAATCCTGCCAGCAAACATGAATGTTCTCCAGCATGGGCTCCTCTCTCCACGGGGCCGCAGGTCCTGCCAGGAGCCTGCTCCAGCATGGGCTTCCCAAGGGGTCACAGCTTCCTGGGGTTCCATGGGCTGCAGGGGCACAGCTGTCTCACCATGGGCTGCACTACGGGCTGTGGGGAAATCTCTGCTCTGGCACCTGGAGCACCTCCTGCCCCTCCTTCTGCACTGACCTTGGTGTCTACAGGGCTGTTTCTCTCACATGTTCTCACTCCTCTCTCTGGCTGCAGTTGCTGTTGTACTGTTTTTTCTCCCTTCTTAACTATCTTATCTCAGAGGCACTCTCACTATCACTGGTAGGCTCAGCCTTGACCAGTGGTGGGTTTGTCCTGTTTCAGAAATGCATTTCTCTTCTGTCACATTGCAGGTTCTTTCAGTGTGGAAGGAAAAATGTGGAAGTAATTTGAGGATTTGGATGATCTCTTTGCACCTGTGCTGTATTAAATAAATTTGTGCATGGTAAAACTTGATAAGTTCTATGATTCAGTATTGCTCAGACTCTTCAACGCTCAAATGAAATGGACTCTGAGTTTGAAGTAAATATAAAATAATAAATTAATTTAATTTAAAACAGTATTTATAACTGTATAAACCAGAAGATTTTGTTTCATGTAGTTTAATAGAAAAGCACAGGGTGAGAATCAGGATCTGTAGTTGATGCCAGCAAAATGTGGGAAGATGAAGGGATAGTGCATGTAGTCCTGCGTGGTTTACCGCAACAAGAAGGCCGCTTGTGTGTTTCTGACAAACAGTGTATCGTGTAACAGGTTGAGAAAGATGATTTTGACACTTAAATGGGAGCATAGGTTTTTATTTTGCTCTCTTCCAGATGTCTAAGTTCATAAAGCTTCTGCTTTTCACATCTGAATCGGGTAAATCCTAGGGACTCAATTGTCCTTACCCATGTGTCACTGAATGTTGTGGAGTCAGTATGCAGGACTGGGTGTGGGACATGGATTTAAGGACTGGATAGCCCTAAGTTAACAGGCTAGTGGCCATGTCCCCTGGAGCCTATTCACCAGTGTGTGTCAATAGAACTGACAAGGATGGGGAAGTGCATTGCTTTTTCTGAGCAGCAGTAAATCGCTCCTTCTTTGTGCGAGGGGGAGTATATATTCATACATCATGTTTTGTATTGATCCTTTCCTCAGAATGTCAGCTAGACTCAAGATTAGCTGCGCTTTAAGAATAAAAGTTGGCAGAGATGGACGGATTTTTGGCAGTGGTAATAAGTGCAGACTTCTGTTGAATCAGTGGCTGATCTGGACCCCCTGGAGTCAGGGCACGTGCTCTTAAGGAGAGCTAGGACTCAAAGAAGGTCAAGGTCCTTGGTCATTTTCCCTTCCTGTGGAGTAGATTAGGAAAGAAAGAATGTACACCAAAGGAAAGCAGGCAGGTTTCCTTTGTGTATCTCTAGACATACCGACACTGAGCATCAAAGCTGACTTTGGAGCTGG
Organism: Coloeus monedula; assembly: GCF_965178545.1. Classification (NCBI taxonomy): domain Eukaryota; kingdom Metazoa; phylum Chordata; class Aves; order Passeriformes; family Corvidae; genus Coloeus; species Coloeus monedula. The sequence goes on from NC_138783.1 coordinate 44,137,408, forward strand.
AGAACAGACCACTACACATGTTAAAGAAATGTGGTTTCATCAACAGTGCTTACTGGAAACAGTCTTTGGCCTGTCCTGCTGCACCAAAATACACTGAGACATTGCCCAGAAGAGGTTTAGTTGGCACCATCCGAAGTCGCAGCAGTTGTGGACAATCACATGCCAATACTTGTGCCCACACCATGGCCAAATCCATTTAGCCTGTAACAACATGACTGATAACTCCTTGGGCAGGCTGTGACCAGAACAGGATCGTCCATCACATGCTGCACTGTCACCAGAGTCATCAATGGCTCTGCATTCCAACACACCCCGCTCCTGCTCCTAAGTCAGCTTTGATGCTCAGTGTAGGTATGTCTGGTGAGGTGCTCTGAGCACCCTGTAGAAGGCTTTTGAGAAGGAGCAAGATACAGTGAAGGAAATTAATTTGGGGCTTGATTGTTAAATCAGTGCTCATGCCTCATGCATCTTTCTTGAAATTGCTTTTGCATTGTATGATGAGCTGCATTTGGGGCTGGAAAATATTGACCTAATGATTTTAACAAAAACAAATCAGCTGAGAGTAGCAGACAGTGAAGTTAGGCTTTGAGATTAGAAATCACAACTCTATTCTGTTTTATATTTCCAAAATCCAGAGATTTTGCTCAAAGCGTTGGATTAAAATAGAAATGTGTTGGGCTATACTAGCTGCTCCTTGCTTTAAGGGGGGAAAAATGCTTCTAAAAGGTATAATTCACAGTAAGTATGTGAGACCTAGGGTATCTTCCTTCAATAGTCTTTAAAAATAGACCAACTGTCCATGGTTTCAGAAGTCAAAACCATTGTTAATATTCTCTCTGTCCTCCCACAGAATTTTTTTTAATCTGGGGGAGCTGTACAAATCATGAGTTAAATTTGCATTTGCATAAAATTCCCTTCCAGCCATACCTCTACAAGCAGAGTAATTAATGACTTCAAGCATGTAATATGAGATTAATTTTTGTATATCTAGCAACATTCATCATATTTGGTTTAAGGCTATCAAATGTAAGTTGTTAATGAAGTGAAAAATCTAAGAATATAGAAGAGAGTGAAAGAAAAGCAGCTGGATTTCTTAAATATTCATTTTGCAGTCAGATTGAGTTTTTGGTATTTCTAATTCCTCAATCTCTTTAAATAAAAAATGCTGAGGAAGAACAAAGTTCCGATTGACCTCATCATTACCTTCTTTAAATCTTTAACGAGTGTGACTGATGACATTACCTCCTAGACCAGCATGGAAAAGATCTTGGATGTGAGGAGAAATATCTTATTTCTGGTAGTTTTGTTTGTGACTTTATGGACAGTCACCAGGTGACAAGTATGCAAATTAGTAGTCAGTGCTACTTTGTTGTGTGCCTCCTTTTATTTATGAAAATTATGGGCAAATTGCAGTTTCTTGCAGCTTCTTACAGCAGGATGCTGATGTTGACCTCCTGAGTTTTAGGTCATTCTTGTTGAGGTTGACATTACATTGTATTTTGAGATGATTCATCAGCAAATCATGGTGCTCCTTCTAACATGGATTATTCAGGTCATATCTGTGACTTTGTGTAGGCCAGAACTTAATGCTGTGATGGCCAGAAAAGCACCATAGGGGAGACATTATAAAAGGTCTCAGTTTAAAAGCCTTGGTCATTCTGATGAGCTGCAAAATTGGACATTGAGATATTGAATTGCTCTTGATAGAGGCTTATATGTTCAGCTGTAGAGATGTTTTGATTTATAGCAGTGGAATGGCCAGTAAGGGAATCATAGAATCATTTAGGTTAAAAGGACCTTTTAGCACTGCCAAGTCCCACTAAACCATGTCCTTGAGTGGCAAATCTACACGTCTTTTAAATATCTCCAGGGATGGTGACTTCACCACCTCCCTGGGCAACCTGTTCCAGGGCTTGGCAACAAATCTTTTGGTGAAGAAGTATTTCCTGTCATCCAGTCTAAACCTCCACTGGTGCAACTTGAAGCTACTTCCTCCTGTCTCTGTCAGTTGTTACTTTGGAGAAGAGACTGGCCCCCACGTGGCTACACCCTCCTTTCAGGCAGTTCTAGAGAGTTCTAGGTCCCCTCTGAGCCTCCTTTTCTCCAGGCTAAACACCCCCAGCTCCCTCAGCTGCTCCTCACAGGACTTGTTCTCCAGACCATTCCCCAGCTCCGGTGCCCTTCTCTGGACACGCTCCAGCCCCTCAATGTCTTTCTGGCAGTGAGGGGCCCAGAACTGAACACAGGATTGGAGGTGTGGCCTCAGCAGTGCCGAGTACAGGGGGACGGTCACTGCCCTGCTCCTGCTGGCCACACCACTGCTGATCCAGGCCAGGATGCCATTGGCCTTCTTGGCCACACACTGGATCATGCTTAGCCACTGTAGATCAGCACTCCCTGGTCCTTTTCTGCTGGGCAGCTTTCCAGGCACTGCCCCCAGCCTGTAGCACTACCTGGGGTTGTTGTGACTCAAGTGCAGGACCCGACACTGGCCTTGTTGAACCTCATAGAGGTTCCTCTGCCCATCAATCCAGCCTGTCCAGATCCAGAAAATAACTCAGTGCAATATATTTTAATTACCATTTCTATGTGCTGTAGCATTCTGACAGCAAGTAAGGAAGAAGCTGCACTGGGCTTTATGGAAGGGACTGCAGTAATTAATCTTCATTAGGATTGCTGCCATGGCCTTGTGAATTAAAATTTATTACATGGAAAAAGTTTTGGGCACAGCATGTTTAATTAGCAAAATGCCAATATTTATGGGATAAATTATTCCTAACTTTTCTGAACTGTATTTTACTAGGAGATTCATTCATTATTCCTGTACATTTCTTTGGGAAAGAGCTTGTGGGCTTTATTGCAGCCTGGAAACTTGACTCATGGCCTGTAGTTCAGTGGCAAGGGCGGTTTGTTTCCAGAGGAGTGGTGGTAAACCTAGGCTCCAAAGCATTCTCTGATAAATGTTAAGTGAAGCAGAGCCTGTCTGGAGATCTTGCAGGACCACGTTGTTTAAACAACAGCAACTTGGCTGTGTGACTGCGCATTTCAAATGGCTCATTCTCAAGCATTTAAAATCTAAACCCTATGGCTTGTTAAGACGTTGCTTAAAGCCCAGAAGCGAGCTAAATATTAACAATTAAAGCTTTCTATTTTTCCCTGGTATTACCTGAAAACATACTTGTGAGTTTATTTTGTAGTAGTTTAAAATTAGAGTTTCTTGGTGTATAGCAATCATGGTCATAGTTAGATCCTGTTTCCCAGATGCCATCCAGATATGCTAGTGTTTGTTTTAGGGACAGGATTCATAAACCGTGCTTTAATGTTTGAGTAATAAATATTACTTGCCAAATGATAGCATCTTACTTAGTGTTACAGCTGTGCAAATGGTGGCCACAGAAATTACTGTGCCTGTTGATAAGTTGGCTCCTCACCTGTGTAAACACAAAGTAAATCCTTTCATCAGGCAGCCTCAGACTGCATGGATTGTTCAGGCAGCTGGAAAGATAAATTTCACCAGATGGTAAAAGGAAGGAATTGTAAACCATCTGCATGTGCCACTTTTGAAATGTTGTAAGCAGAAGACAAAAAGATGCACTGGCCTTGGTTTGGATCTGAATTGGGGGTTGCTTTCTAAGTGAGTTGTTCTGCTAGAAAATAATTTACCTCAGAAGAACCCTATTTTGGCTATTTGTGGACACTAGCTGGTAGTGCATCAGTTTGTGTGTTTGTGAGGAGTAAGGGGCCATTTATGTCCATGGAAAATGACCAACGGTAAAAAGACTGGCTCTGCAGGGTGACAGGCCTTCAGTTAATGGAGACTGAGGAGGAATTCATTTGACAGTAAGTGCAGAAGTTATTCCCATATAGCTGCTTTTGCACACTCAGTCCTTTCATATGTGGAGCTGAGAGTTCCGCCTGTTACATCTCTCCAAACAGCTAAGGAGAAGCACCCTGAATGAGCACAGGATGTCTCTGAGCATCATGATGCCACACATTTTCCGTCTTCCTTTTGAAATTGCCACTGTTGCCTTTTGTAAAATCTACAACTCTGACTGCTCCTCCAGAGTAGTACAGCCCATTTCCACCACCCAAATCAGCGCTGGTAAAAATCCATCCTGGAGGAACAGGGATGGGAGTTGGACTTGCTGCTTCAAAGGCCCCTTTCAACCCCAGTCATTCTGTCTGTGGACAGTCAGTCTGTCTTCCTTCTGTACCTCAAAATTGGGAACATCTTATTTGCATGTTTCACATGATTGTCTGCTTACCTTCCTAAGCTGTTGTTATCAAATACTGTTTTGCATCTACTTTTTGTGCATCACGGAAACACAACTATTTAGCTCTCTTCATTGCTTGTTGGTTTTGCTGCTGCTGCTTCCTGTGTTACACATTCCTCTTTATTCACTTCTCCAGTTTACAGCCCAGCTGGGGTCAAATTAGTGTGAAAATGCACTTGCTAATGTGTAGATGCATCTTCAATTTACACTGCTAATCAAGCTGCACAATCCCTCAGTACCAGTAAGAAGCAGCTTGACTCTGCAGAATCATACCACAAAACTTACAATGAAAATTAATCATAATTGTGTTCATGTGCTCTTGTTCATGGAAAAAAGTGAGGAATCTCGCAGTTCAGTTCCCTCTGAATGTGTTTTATATTTAAATGTTTTACCTTATGGTTATCTAGGCCTATGGGCCTCTGAAACTCCAGAAGTGATTGTAATTTTTGGTATTTAAAGTCTGCTGTTTCATAACTTGTAGGTACAAATGCATAGCTTGTGAGGTTTCTGCAGTGTTTTAATTGCTAAGATGTTTTAAACTAATGTCGTAGATGAAGCATTAGTCAATTATGAATGCAAACTGGGCTTCAGAGTCCATTCAAAGGCTGGAAATAATTGGCTCTTTTGCAAACAAGCTAAAATGCTTTTATTTAATGAGGCCTTCCTTGTGCTTTTAAAGAGAACCCCTACAGTCTGTCCTGATCAAAGTGAACACCATGAAACTCCAGCCCAGACCCACACCATCCACTTGGAAGAGTGAGAATTCTTTAAGCTTCAGTATATTTTCATATACTGTCAGTATAGCTTCAGCATTTATGGAATATCTTAAGCACTACAGAGAGAAATATGAGAGTCCTTTCCCCAGAAAAGGAATGAAATGTTGGTAGCGAGCCCTGAGAAGCCGCCCCCATGCAAATGACAGCTCAAAGCCAGCAGAGTTGCTATATCCTGTGAATTATAGGAAGAGTGAGTATTTGGAGCAGTCATCATCTATTCATGGAATCACTGAATGTTTTGGGCTGGAAGGGACCTTCTGCATTATCTAGGTCCCAACAACCCCTGCCATGGACAAGGACACCTTTCATTAGACCACATTTCTTTACACTATTTTTGTTGGGTAGGCAGGGAAGAACAATATAAAGGCAGGGTATTTCATTTGCCTTAATTGTGGAAATGCAGGGTGTTTCTTACAGGATTTCCCTCCTTTCTCTGGGCTGTAATGAGTAGTAGGCAGGAGGTGGCATTGTTCTTCTATGAAAGGTGGGATGGACAAGAGAGGGGGGCAGGTCACACATGTGCAGCCCACCAGCACAAGGCTGTCAGATCTCGTGTAATACCTCCTTCATCTCTGTGGAGGGGCAGCCAGAAAGCACAGTGTACAAGCTGCATTGTGCTGCTGATCCCTCTCAGAGAGCATTTGGGGACTTGCTGAAAACTGCCATCTTTTGGGGTTAATGTTTGGGTTAGGCTGGTTTCCAGTGAATGGTGAGACCAGCATTTCACAGACTGTTAACTAGTCCTATTAATGGAAAAAAATAAGGTGGGCAGCTGAACGTGGTTTGAACTGGGCATTGGGTTCCTCTGCTGTGTTGACAGTATTGCCCAGTTAGAGCTGTTTATTGTAACTGCTGTTTCTAATTGTTAAGTCTCTAAACAGTATTTCTGAATGAAGCATTTCACAAGCATTGCATTTACACTTAAGTCATTGTAAAAATTATGGACAGAAAAAAAATCTTGTTTTGTAAGTAAACAAGACTTACTTTTTGTAAGTAAACTGAATTTTCTGAGTAGAAATTTGACAAATTTTAATTGAAAATCTGAATTCAGCCAACTTTTTAAGAAAATCCCAAGCTCTGTTTCTGAAGTTCCATTTTTCTTTTTGTTATATTTAAAAAAATACAAACATGGAAAGCTGAGAATGCTGTTTCGTTTCAGTTAGCTTGTTTGGATGGAATGGTCTGGGGTGTGGGGGTTTGCATTTTTCTGGTTTTTGGGTGTGAATTCTACCCTACAGTATACGACAACCAACTCTCCATAATCTGGTTCACAGATCTTAGGATAGATTTTATTAGATTAGATGGTTTAAAACTTAGATAAGAAGACTTACAGCATTTTTTCTATGTTTTGGACAAAAAACACGTGAAGATACATGAAAGCTCTGTCTTTCCTCCCATTGTTGTCACGTGGCCATGTGGTACAAGCCAGGGTTATGAAACAGATTGGCAGCTGTTTCATCCAGATTGAAGGCCGCAAAATGCAATTCATTTAAGTCTTAAGAGAAACAGCAGAAGAAGTAGGAATTCACCAGGGAAAATTATTGGGTTTGGGCTTTTCCTCTTCCCCATGGCAGAGGTGGTTAATAGCTTCCAAGGGAAATGTCTCAAAGAAGGGGAAAAAATGATCAAATGAGATAGTCCCAAATCAAAATTGTATTAAGTGTAGGATTTGCCAGTGAAATGACAGTTCTTATATTTTTATTTTTGGTGCATATTTATTGTAAGCAAGATCTTGAGTGCATGTCAAGGTCCACTGACACATCGCTAAATCAGTTTTGTCAAGTTGTCTGTTGCTGTATTAGGCAGCAAATATTAGATAAGTCTGATAGCAATATCTTGATACACTGTAATCAATTAAGACAGAACATCCACCAGCACCTCTGTCTGAGAGCAGCTCTAATTTAGACATTCAGAGTCCATCAGCTTCCATTGCTTCACCCTTCTGAATTGTAATTTTGTTTGCTCTTATCTTGACACAAATTTGCCTTGTTTAAAAGGAATTGTTAGATTACATGATGATACTGATTACCACAGTTGTTAAAAAGACTAATTGATTTTTTTCTGCAGTGAACTTGAGGAGAAGAGTGGAAGAAGGAAGAGGAGCAATAGCAACAATGCCACAGCAGAAGAAATGCCACTGAAAAGAAAGAAGGTGCAATTCAGCCAAGAGGAGGATCCTTATTTGCCATTAGATACTGGACTTTCTCTGGCAGAGGATGAAGAGCTTGTACTGCATCTGCTCAACAGTCACAGCTAATTATTTTTCTGCAGGTTTTCTTCTCTGGGACATTTCCACAGTTTTGTCAGTAGTTTACAGAAAATGAATTTGGCATCTGGGCAGCTGGGTACCAGTGAATGTAGATAAATGAGTTCTACATGCAATGGGATTGCCTTAGATTGCCTCATAGATTATAGCCAGTATTTAGTTTGATTTATAAGGCTTTCTAAATGAACTTTTCAACCTAAATCCCAAGGTGTCATTTTGCAGTAGCACATTCATAATTTTAAATCTCCCAAGTTTTGAAGCAATTATCTTCTTTTATTTTAGTCTTGCTTTAAATGAAAACAGGATGTTCCTTTCTTGACTGTGCCAGGTTTGTTACTTTGGAAGATATATGTGTACTAAAATTTTTAAGGAAGAAATACTGTTGGCAGCTCAGATAATATTACTTAAAAATAAAGTATGTACTTTCTTCTGTGTATAAGGCACATATTTTAAAAATATTTTAATAAAAATTTCTAGATATAAACTTAATGGTGTCTCTTTCAGCTTTGTTATGAAAGCATACATTCATCCTTCAGGTGTCATTTCTGTTATGATTCTGTCCCGGATGTTATGCAATTCAGAAAACAACTTTTAGAGGCTAAAACTGAGTCTTGTATTAGAATCCCATATGAATGAGAACACACTGTCTCAGAGTTGTGTCTGTTCTTTCCATATGAACATATTAAATACTTCTTTTTTGTCAGTATCACTTTTTCCTTTTTTTTTTTTGTCACAGGAATCTATCAGCACCTATTCAGTACAAACCTTTCCTCTTCTCCCTATACCCTATACTGTCTTTTAGCTCAGTTACCCAAAACTGAAAATATACTGCAAATTCTTGTCTCCAAATGTTTCTTCCACTGTTCTGCCAGCAGGCAGGGTATCATAAAAACAATATTATAGGCAGAGCACATCTGCCATCTGCTCTTTCCTGACAATGTGGAATGAGAAGAAATGACTGAGTTTCACAAACAGCTAAACATGAAAGATGGAACCTGCTTGGCAGCTGATGCACAGTGTTTGTTTAGTCTACAGTGCCACAGCAGGCCTGGAAAATGTTGTGATCTGGGACCAACATCACTGATGAATCTGTTAATGAAGAAGGATCTGCTGTGGTGCTGCTGTGACTGGTGCACGTGTCCCATGTGCCATCATGTGAATGACTGCAGTGAATGTAATGAGCAGCCTCAACAAATGCCTCTGTGCTGGGATAGCAGAGCTCCTGCTCCTGTAGCTGTGGAGGAAGGCAGAAAACTGCAGTGCAGAGAGCTCCACCAGCAGAAAGCTGAGATTCAGAGATGATTTGGATATGGATGATAATACATACAGTGGTGTGTACTTCTTAGAGGTATTCACAGATTCATGGTGTACTTGGTGGTGGTCAGTTGTCTTGCACATCACCTGATGTCTCTCAAATCAAAGCTTTGCTCTAAGAAATGTGAACAGAGTTTGTTTGGGCAAGCAAGTAAAAAGCAAAAAGATTTACTGTTCCTGACTAGAATATTCCTTTTTGTATGCTGAAGTGGGAGAGAAATATTCTTCTGAACAGTAAGACTAAAAATTAAATTATACATGTTGGAAGGATTGTGGTGCACTTCTAATCTTGTGATGATTTTTTAATTGTATGCACAAAAATAATTTTTCAAGTGCTTTTACTTTCATAATTTTGGATAATGAAGTTTCTAATGTGTTGTTTGATATAGAGCCATTGTTGCTTGAATCCTTATGAAGCTTGCCCATCTACTTCAAATGCGTCCATCCTTGAGGGCATGAAATGTATATAAAGAAGCCATGTGAAAAAGAAGAGGAAAGGGGCTTAAGGCAGATGCTCTATGCCATGAGTGTATGTAAGAACAGGTAACTGCTGCATATGCTAGAAATAATAAGACAAAAAAGCCAGCATTCAGTATTTTTGGGAAGTAGCTGTGGTTCTGGGTTATCATTCCCATCAGCTGTAGATCTGCTTTAGGAGGCTTCACAGCAGCCCCGCTTTTAGCAGTGCTTTTCTGGTCCAAGAAAAGAAGCATAAATACACAAAGCAGATACCAGTCTCAGGACTGGCTTGACTGAAGGGTGTTTTTCAGGGAGCTTGTTTCTATCCACACCTGGGGACCTCTCAATTTCATGCCAAAAGACCTGGGATGTGTGTTCAGTGTCAATGGGCAGGTGGAGCAGGGCTGGCTGGGCATGCCAGCCGTCATCTATCTCCTTTTCTCCTGGTCCTGGCGTGCCATTGCAGCATCAGAATAAATCCCAGGCTTTTGCAAGGTTGTACTTCATAAACATTATAGTCCCAGCTTTACACAGGAGAAATGGAAGCGGGGAAATCATAGCCAAAGATTTCCTTGATGATTTTATGTAGTTGATCCACAACTCCTAAATTACTTGTGGTTTACCGAGAGCAGCCTCCCACATGGCATCTGAACTGCCTTCTGTGTACAACCCTAACCTTCAGGTGTTGCACTGTCTGCTGGGGTGGGTTTCAGGCTGCTCCACCCCTGTAAGTTGCAGCCATGGAAGTCCCCTTTGGAGACTCCTTCAGGAGGGGTGAAAAGGTCTGAGTAAGGTGCTGAGTATATTCCAAGGCTGTTGGCCAGGAAACATTCTTGAATTGCCAAGCAGGAAGTCTTGTTTTAAATAATGAATTTTCAGATTAGTTTGCATTTGTATATTATATTAATAGTCGTTGATTTCCTTCTGCTGCTAGAATGGTTCTAGTGTGTTGATTTATAGCTGGGTTTAGCATTAAGATCTATTACATGTGGCTAATTCTCCAGATATACATTAGGCATTTATGTAATGGCATAGTTTAGATGGATTTTATTCAGAATCAATTTTTCTCTTTGCTGTGTATGAAATAACGAAGACATTTGTTTGCCAGATAATTTATTACAATTTGTTTGAAGCCTCTTCGGATGAAAACTGGAAGTCAGGTAAAAGTCATGAGAGCATTGAAGAGTTTGGTTTTTTTAGATCAGTAAAATAAACTGACAGTGGATGTGCTAGCTACTGAAGCTACCCAGCTTGCAGTATTTTCATGAAGCACATAAAATGTGTCATAGCAGAGGTAGTGTTAACTTCAGCATCATGGAAGTTTCTGTTCAGTGTTCACTTTGTAAAGACCTTATTGATGCTGCACATTAAATTGTGTGAAGAGTGTAAGAAATTCAGGGTCTAGCATAAGGGATTGCAAATTAATATTAAACATTTTAAATGGGTATTTTTCTTTAAATATTATATGAATAGAAATAGAAAATAATTCCTCCTGCAACTGACTGAGTTCAGCTGGAGCATTGATTGGTGTGTCCTGCCGTCTGGCCATACTCATAAAGAGAGAGAAATGCCTGAAGCAAAACATTAAAAAACAGAGAACTGTGGTAGAGAACATTCAATTCAGACTATAAAACATAGCACAAGATCTGAAGATACTGAACTGACCCTGTGGGTTCCTATAATCCTGGATACATATAACTAAACTGATACTAAATACAAGAAGAAAATGTCTCTTAGTAAAGGTTGCTAATGGGTATTTTTCTTTATCGTGCTGCTCTCTAGTTTGACCTGATTGATGCTTACATCCTGTGAGAGATGGAGTATGCCTTGGAGCAGGGATGCTGAGCTGTGGTAGGCTGCAGCTGCTGCAGAAATGGCCACTGTGGCTCAGGGTGTTCCTGCTTTTATGCTGGAGGTCAGTGCCCCAGCTGTAACCTTCCTGTGGCAGATAACCTGAGGTTTAAAATAAGCTGGTTGGTTCTGTCCTGGAAGAGATGACTCCTTATGCTGCCCATTTTGGGAACTGGGCAGAAGGCTGGGGACAAGCAGCTGAAGGACAGTAACACTTGTGCAGCAGCCACTTCTGTTGTTAATTTGATAGGGACCTTGTGCAGAGTGGAGCCAAACCTTGCACCGAGCGTGCTTCAAGCTACAAGATCCAGAACACAGTTAAGGTAACCCCAAGAGACATACAATTTGCAATAACCAGTTCTAGCGAGAAAAGAGTATTACTTTCACTTTTGGACCACGTTTCATTAGATTTACTTGTTATATTGCTCTCTTCTCTGGTGTTTGCAGCTCCTCTGAATTTAGTCTTATCCTTCCAAATTAATGATTTATTCTCAGAAGGATTTGCCAGTTTTATCTTTAAAGGTGGAACTAGATGCCAGAAAAATGCATTGCCATCATCTTTGTAAGTCATAAAAATTGCTATCAAGGCATTAGTCTATACCATGTGGACATTTTATAATAAAATAGTCAACACTTATATAATGAAATGTTCCCCCAACTTCAAAGGCAAATAAGTCAATCAAAACCATCAAGGAATTAGAAAGCCTAATGCAGAAGAACATTCTTTTCAGGTCTGTTAGGAGGTATTGCTACGATTAAATCAGTAGAGAGAAGTTGATCTGTTCCAAGAATGCCTTGTTCATTGCCTATTTTTGTCCATGTCTGGCCAGAAGCCATTTTTCACAAAGAAAACTATTCATCAGATTCAGTCATGTAAAAATGATTGCTTAAATTACACTGAGCTATCAGCTAGAAGCTTTACCCAGGAGTGGAATCTCTTGGGTCAGTGCTATCTGTACGTTTTGCACGTTGTCTGAGATGTGCTTTGTCTATAAAATATAGATAAGTTTAATTAAACTAAATTAGTTTTGTTGAGCAGTTTTTGAAATCATTTGAGCTGAGGAGTAGCCGTGCTGATATTTCAGCTGTATTAAGAGGAAACTAATGAGCATTCTTCTCCTAATCATGTATGGGGTCCTGGAGGAAGATAATATTCCTGGCTATGGCCTCTCCGAGACTACAGGAGTCCTTTCTGTCATGCACAGCTTGTCCCTCTGATGCTAAACCTAAGCTTCTACAAAAAAAGCAATGTGTAAGCACAGGCTGTAAATTGAGCTTGCTGTTAAGCATGTTGATGTGCTTGAGCTTCTCACACTTAAGGTGAAACAGAATATAGCTGAGTTTTTTGCAAGTCCATCATATATGCATTGTGCTGCACTTCCTCTGGTCTGTGTGGTTAATGGCCATACTCATGTGATCCTTCCCACCAAATGCATTTGTTTGTACTGAAATGCAACTTGCTTTTATCCCATGAACTCAGTGAAAGCTAATGAATATGGCCTAGGAACTAATCTGAGCTTCGTAGTCACCACAAATGTCTTAACAAATCACTCTGCTGCCGTTACCCTGAGTACAGTTCTTACCTATTTGAAGAGGCTACCAGTCCTTTGTGGAATTTGGTTTTGAGAGGCCTTTTTTCATTTCTTAAAGCAGATACTAACGTGAATAATTTCCCCTAGCAGTGAGGTGAGTCTACTCCAGTACCCTCTCAGCTGCACTCAGATACCTGCCAGTGTGCTTCAAACTGGTGCCCTGGCTCGCCAATAAAAGCTCATGGGTGGGAAGAGGCTGCCACGAGACCCTTGCAATGGAGACTTGTTGCCACCAGACAGCAGATGATCATCCAGTTGGGAGATTTGATTCCCCATGTAAGTATTACCTTACACCCGTTTCCCCAATAATTTAGGTTTTTTTTTTTCTTTAAACAAACACCCAGAGTGTCTGTGCAAACCTAACCTGATTGGTTTTGACTGAAATGGCCTTTAGTGTGGGCAGAGAAAGCAGAGAAATGCTTGGAATTAAGTAAATGACTTGGTGTCATCCCACTCAGTGTCACACACTCAAATGAGGGCAAGTCAGCTTGCAGATGGACCCTGTTTCCTGAAGGGAAACCAGATGTCCTGCTCCCAAATCCCAGGTCATGGTAAATGGCACAGTTTCTGCATGGATGCTGCTAAGCTTGTCCTCAGTAATCCTGTGGGGATGATTGTTTGGTGAAGACCTGGGAGATGGTTAAGAATCAGAATAGGAAATGAGCAGTGAGGTTACAGTGAGCAGCAAACATCCTGTTCCATTCTAACACTGTCTGGAATGCACAGGGCAGTGCATATGAGCCCTTTTTGTTCTCTGAGAGATAAAGAATGATATTTCTCTTTATCTGACTACTTTTGGAGTTTTCCTTCATAAATCTCTCCATCCTCCACGAGGAAAATAAGAACATTCAAAAGAACATTGCAGGGAGTTACCAAGCTTGGCTTTGGCATTCTCTTGCCAAAACCTTTCCTTGCCTGTCACAGGGGAGAAATAGTCCCAGGCAGAAGCACAGTGCTCTGGCTGATGTCCCTTGGCAACCTGTGTGCTGCAGCATAAGGCAGTGAAGAGGTGACATGAGGATGTCAGCTGTCAGGGGCTGGCCCAGGAGCTTTTTTTCAAGCCTCTCACTGACAGCTTTTTTTTTTTTAACTCTATAAATTTGTTTTCCTGTTCCAATGCCTAGCAGAGAGGCAGTGAAGTGGATTGCAAGGGACCAGTGTGCAGGGGAAACTTGGCGTGCCTTCCCTCAGCTAAGCTTGTGTCCAGCATCTGCTCAGGGGCTGTGGCTGCTGGGAGAGATGGTCCTTGACCCACGCAGCTGTTCAAAGAGTCGTCTTTATAGATGAGTTACCCACCACAAGGAATAAAGTGCACTGGGTAGGATTAAGAGCTTGTATTTCTTAAATATATGTAAGAACACGCTAATCTAGTTCCTTGTCTAATGACTGATTAAGCCCATTTACTCTTTCTGTTGTTTCTTGTAGATGCTGATACATTTTTTTGCAAACTGATTTGCTTCTTCAGCACCCAATTTCAGCATAAACAATACCAATCTGTTAGTGATGCAGAATTCCCTTGGCTAAAAGAACAGCTCCCCTCCATAAACTTGCTAAATAGAATCAAGGGAGGGTAAAATTCTGCATTCAGCTCTCTTTTTTTCCTGCCAAGCATCTGAGGTTGTAGTTTCTATCCTCTGTTTGATGTGGAAGCAGATGACAGGAGTGCTGATCTTGGCCACCTTCAGCCTGCTGCCAACCCTTTCTGCCAGGGACTGAGCAGCTGCCAAAATCCCACCGTGGTGGGACCTTGGCAGTAGCATTGCTGTGCCAAGGGAGGGCACCAGGGAGATGCCCAAGCTCCTACCAGTGGTGTTGGCAGCAGTATGGGATCTGCACACAGGCAAACAGCACAGAAAAAACTCAAGCTCTGGGAGACCCTTGGCAGGACAGAGAGTAAGGGAACACCAAGGAGAGTGAAGCCAAAAGCAGGGAGACATTGGGGTAGGAGGTGGCCACTGTCTCCTGCCTGTGGAAATATGACTGGGCCCCTCAGAAATGGCTCGAGTAGGATTGGCCATGGGACATTCCTCTCCTGGCTGTCAGTGATTGCCTGCTCTGCAGTGGCTGTAGCTGTGGGTGCAGCCATGGGGGACAGGCCTGTGCAGCTGTCCCACAGGGCTGCCATGTGACCAGTGCCAGTACAGTGATTTAGTCTTTTCCGAAATTAAATCAAATCCTCTCTGTTTTTTTGGCAAGTGTGATTGGCCAACTATGCCATTTTGCAAGACTGTACGTATTATAAGCTCTTTCATTGCATTAGCTATTCGGAATTATTTTGAATGTTCAAAATGCAATTCCCTCTGTGATAATGTAAGATTTTATACATTTAACAACAACTCTACTCACATTTCTGTTGGATAATATTCAATATCTCACCTAAATAGTTTCCTCTGTATTGTAAATATTCATCATTTTCCCCGTCTATTCCTGTCTGCCTGCACAGATACTGAAATTTCCTTTCTGTCAGTCAAGTCATAAAGCATTAAGAGGGACAGTTTTTCTCCACTAAGTGAAAATATGAGCTTGTCTATTTAGCTCTGCAGAGATGTTAGCATTCATTCTGTGTTCAGTTAATGTAAGTGGCTGCAGCAGCCACAGCTTCTGCAGGAGCAACCAACAGCACAAAATCACATGCTGAGTGTTTTATTAGGGAAATGCAAAGCTCAGTGTTTGATTCCCTATGTTAAGTCATCTAAAATATGCCCTCCCCTCTTCTCAGCCCCCTACCTCCCCATTTTCTAATCTGCTGTGTGTTATTGAGCATTACAGCCCATTTGACAAGAAATACCTGCTCAGTGACAGCCCAAAAAATTGCCTGTGGTCCTCCCTGGTGAGGGGCTGGTGGCTGCCTGTCCACCCTGCCCAGCATCTGTTTGCCACTGCCCTGACTCCTCTCGGCTGTCTGGATTTGTTGCCCGGCAGCTGCTGTGTCCCTGTCCAAGCTCAGCCATCAAAGCCAGGCTGAGGGGTTCCTCTGAGGATGACAGGAGCTGTGCAGGGCAGAGGATGGTGCTGGCAACCTCTGCAGTGCTCCTGTGTATGTATGCCTGTGCAAGGATGACGTTTTCTGAAATGTGGGGTTTCTGCCTCCCAGGTCAGGGTCATGTAGTCTCCTTCCACCCCAGGCAAAGCTTCCCCCGCCTTAGTCCTTGCATGCTTCAGTGACAGGGTCAGCTCCAGGCAGCTCATGGTCCCTCTGCAAAGTGTTAATTGGCTGGCTGTGGAGAGTGGCTTTGGTTATCTGTGTGTTCAATTTATAACTACATAAAACGTTGCAGGTTCATCATGGTTCATGTGTGCTTGAAGTGAGAAACATGTCACCTCTTCACTGCCAGCCCTCCCTCTTGCCCATCATTTGTCTTCTGAAAAGTGTGTAAGATTCAGTGAAGCAGCAGCTAATGAGCAGAGGAGCAGATGTGCTCCCTAACAAGCAGTGTCCCCTCCAGCAGGACCACTGTCCTTGGGTGATCTCTGGTCCACTGTGAGAACTGTTAAGAGAACATCCTGGTTTTATTTTGCAGCTCCACAGGGCATCCCTGGTGCAACAGGTGCTCTCGGACAAGTGGTGCCCCTAAATAGATGCTGAGACTCTGGGACAAGCCTCAAGAAAATGATCTGCATTCTTAAGAGGCTGATGTTATGCACAGTGAAAGAAAGATTACAGTGAATGGAAATGAGCAGCAACTTGGAGAAAGAAGAGAAATTTTTCACTTTATGAAATATGTTTCATTGAGTTGCCACATCATTAAGAAAACCATGATCATGATCAGATTAATGGACGATTGCCCTATGAAGAGCAACTTTAGTATGAACACTAATGAAAATCTGTCTATTGTGACTCATTTCAATTAAAAATAGGTGTTTCAGCTGCTATTTGCCAATCTGGGATTCAGCTGTGGCTAATGAAAGTGCACAGTCTCTGCTGAGGGTTTAAAGGATTGTATGAGCAGGGTTGTTGACCTCAAGTGAATGCTGAGCTAGCAACAGAGCTGGGAAGAGAACATGGGTCTTGGGGCAGTGGTCTTTTAGGTGCACATCCTGCAGGTACCTCTGGCTTTTGTTCCAAAAGAAGACATCAGGTTTGCTCCCTTGGGAGAGTCTGCTGGTAATTCCCTCTTGGGCACATCAGTGCCTGGAGAAGTGCTGGCAGCAGCCTACTACCCTCGTTTGAAACTGCAGGATGAAGGAAGAATTCTCTGTGTATTTAAATCATGCTTTAACAACTGCTTGAAGCATCTGAAAGGGACTGGGTCGTCTCTGAAATGTTCAGTACTTTCTGTGCCTCAAGGTCGGTGATAAAATTCCTGCTGATTTGTTAAGAGCAGAGGTGGCCTCAGGGCTGACGTTGCTGAAAAAAAAGCCTCACTTTTGACCCCGACTCCACAGAAATGATCCTCCAGCTTGTGACCTGTCACCTGTGCTCACGAGGAGCAGCACTTACTGATTGGAGCTGCCTTCAAGGACCTATATTTAGCCAAAACATTGTGAAAAAACAGCCAGTGAGGCTGTCTCGGGGGCAGCTTTGAGGAACTGATTTTGTTTTCTTGGCAGGGGTTCAGTTGTATCAGCAATGGTGGGGAGGCCCAGATGGAGGAGAGAGCAGGATTTCAGCTTTCATTACAAGAATTTTATTTTATAAACTAAATTCTGCTTGAATAACACTTCTCAGTTTAATATATTGATCTGAGCAGCAGCTACAGCCAGGTTGTGATAGGCTGTTCAAGGGCTATTGGAAAGGAAACCATTTGCTGTGCAAAATGAATTAGGAAGTGAGTGTGCTCAGGCCAGGCTGTGTGCTGAAATGCTTTAAAGTTTCTCAACGCCTTGCAAGAATTCTGCAATATATGGCTAGTGACCAAAACAACCTGTGAACCAGTAGGGACACCACTGAGTCCTTTCTCATCACTTATTGGTGGCCTGTCAAAGCAATTTTCTGAATTTGGTGGAAAAATGGTTTTTAAATGAGGGAAAAGTACTTGGCTGTTTTCTGGCACACGTTGACCATAACTGTACCTGTGAAGATGCAACTGTGGGCTCGAGTGGTTAAGTTTACCAGCTGGTACCTTTTGTTTAGGAACAGTTTCTGTATTTGTTACTCTTTGAGGAATTTACACTTGACACATATGCAATTCACTGCAAAAGTAATTACGTGGAGTCACAAAGGGGTTATAACTCATTGTAATGCTAAAAAGGACAAGTTATTCAAAGATGCCTTATATTCAGGAGAAAAAACAGAAAGTTTCTTTGTTTATGAAGCAGATTAGCTCATGGTCTGAAAATATTCATTGCAGGACCTTGCTCTGGAGCTACTGTAGGCAGTAGCAGCCTGCATTAGAGTTAAATGTAGCCCCTGAGCTCATTCCAACTTCATTTTGCTTTCTCTTCTGGAGCAAACAGCAGATTTATCATTGAAGCTGGTGCCTGGCAAGACAAGGATGCAAAAACTGGAATGAGACAAGGGATTGATTTTGCCTCTGAAAACCCTGAGCTCAGATGTGAAAAACCCATCCTTATCCTCACTCTGCTGCTGGTCTTAATTTTTATCTATTAAACACAAGAGAGGCTCTGCCAAACAGAAGACACGGATCCAATCAGGCTGTTTCTGGGCTCATCCTCCACCTAGATGAACGTTGCAGGGCAGGTGGCACCGGTGGCCATGTCCCCAGAGGGGTATTTCCAACCACTGAGGAATAGCCTGAAAAGAAGGGCATTTGAAAAGATTGACAGGGAATAAACCCCATTTCCCTGGGCCAAGAGACTTTTCTTCTCCATCCAGAAGTGTAGCTGGTGTCTACCATCATCACCCCAAATGCAGCTGTGTCAGTTTAGACCAGACATGGGTTTTTTCGCTCAATATTTATGTGAAACATGAGGAAAAACCTGGAGTCTTCAGTGCAGGAGATGAAGAGACTGAAACCAAAACAGATTGCCAGGAGAACAGATGACCAGGGAGCAAGGGCAGATGGGGAAAGGGATGCCCTGTAGTGGATGCTGGGTTTTGCACACTCCGAAGCCCTCTGGTTTCTGTGATCTGTGGTGTTACTGCCCTGCCTGTGCACTTGCTGCTGTTTCTCAGCATGTATTCAAACACTTCACACTAATGATCCTTCATTGCAAGCAGTAATGCAAATGTGTTCTTACCAGAAATACAAGAAATCTGCTGTTGTCTCAGCTTTTCTTTTGGTTTGACAAGTGCTTCGTAGCAGGTGCTGACAGGCCCTGACACAGCCAATTTGCTGTTGTAGTGTTTTGTACCTCTGTCAGTTTAGCTGAGCTGACTCGTGATCCATTTTTAGGGCTGATGAAAGATTTTTCCAGGATTTTCCTTTAGTGGTAGAAACATTTCTGTGAGATATTTTTATGGGGCAACAACCTCTTGGCTGATCCCTAATTGCATGTCCTGGATGGTGTCACTCTGAGACAAGGCTCTCCTATGCTGCAGCTCATGCCTTCTATGACAGGAACAGACATATGGAACAGACCCAGGTGAGCCTCAAAATGAGGTACCAATGCTGCAAACCTGGCTTCAAGGAGTTTCAGATGCTGCTCAGATGGCCATGAAATACATGGAATTCTAAAGAAGTGAACTTTAACAAGCCACTCTCTTATCAGAAGTATGGTAGAGCCAAGGGATTGTGGGCAGATGCAAACTTTTGTCATTTTCCTTTTCTTCCTGGTATTACACACAGATCTCTTTGGCACCAAGGTAGCGCTGGAAGGGAGATTTTCAGAAAAATAGACAGCTTCACCATGTAATAGATTGGAGCTCAGGACTGTGATTATCTACATTAGTGGTTTTGCTGCTGCTAAGACAAGCATAATTTTTCTGCAGTAAGAAGTACCAGAAAGAAAAATATTGCTTGAACATATACAACTGGTGGTGTTTGGTTTCGGGACTTCTTCAGGACTGATAATATTTATTTGATGACTGGTCCCATTATAATTGCCCTATTGATTCATTTGCCAGGAAAATAAATTGGTGTATCTTTCATATCATACAGTTGTATTGATCTTCTAGAAGCTGGTGAGACAGAGGCTTTCATCACTGGACAGCACATTATCACCTTAATTGATATATTCTAAAAGCTAATTAGAGGCCAGCTGGATTCCTTGTGGGAATAATACTTATTTCTGATGTTGACAAAGTGCTCCAAAGCACAAGTCATATGGGGTGATTTAGCAGTGATTAAAACTTGGCTACAGACATAGACAACTTGAGGAAACTGCCAAGGAGCCGAGACCAGAAAGAGTGAAGACCTAGATGTGTGTAATCACTTTGTGCTCTGTCACATACACACACCTCTCTGTCTATCTGTCAGCCAGTGAAATATCTGGAGAGAGGTTGCAGCACTTTAATTATTCAGTGTCAATCACCCTCTAACCAGCACAGACACGTGTGTGTGCATGTGCCACGTGCAGCCTAGTCTAGAAACTCTTTGCAGAAGGGGTTATTAAAGTCCCACAAATAAGTACAGGTGAATCAGGAAACCTAAATTCTTCCACTCATGGTATCTTACAGTGCAGCTTCTCTGGTATGATATGGACAAGTTATATATAACTCGTCTATATCATCTCCTCTATGTGTATGCTTTGCACTGCTCACAGGGGAGGGAAAGAGGGAATGGCACAGGGGACCTGTTGTCACAAAAACTCACCAGTGAACACACAGAGCACGTGGGACGATTAGCTCAGGTGTAGACATCCTGCATCTCATCAGATGGATCCCACCACTAATTTTGCACTGTCTGATCTTTGATGTATTTGCCTCCCAATTTGCTATGTGAAGACTTACCTTTCCAAATTTCCTCCAGTACTTTGGATGCCTCTGACAAAGAATTCCCTGTATTTTCAGTTTATTATGTTGGAGCTTTTATTTTATTTCTCTAGAGGGGAGGTGTTCTTGATGACAAGGTTAAAGGATTTAATTGAAAACTGCAGGTGAGCTTTACCCACAGCATGTCCGTTCCCCTGCAAAGAGCAAAGTCAAGCAGCTCTGCCTTATCCTTGTGTGCTTCTGCAAGGTCTGCTCTCAGCCTCTCATCCAGAGACCAAACCATTTTCTTTTTATTACTATTGAAGGCTGTGACTGTTTTTCAATTTTCTTTCATTTGTGGCAGGTATGAGCTCTATCTGTTTTTCTGTAATTGATTCCTGTTCTCATTTCTCTCCACCTGCCTTCGGACGAGCTTTGTGCTCTGCAGAGCTCTGTCAATGTCTGCAGTCGCTGGAGCTCTGCCTGTGCAGCAGCTGCCTCTGCCCAGCTGCCAGCGCCTGCCTGCAGCATCCTGGCCACTGCCTGCGCCTCCTCTCCTCCCTGGGACCCACCTGTGCTGTGAACCACACCAGCCTTCGGTGTGGGATTCCTTCGTTCCATTGTGCACCATCGTGCCTTTCTCCTGTGCTGTGGGAAAACAGGGGCTGTACACTTGGGGCAGACTGGAGTGCTTGCAAGTGTCTCTGACACAGGATGAGTGTCTCAGTTTCCAGTCAGCTTCCCTGCAGCAGGCGATTCCAGGCTCCCAGGGTGGTCTTCTGCATCTCTTACTGCTCTAATGAGGTCACGCCCTGGTGCTTAACAGGTACCAAAAAGAGTGCTTGCTGGCCCCTGCAAGCTTGGTTACCTGCCTAGGAGCTGAGCTTATCTCCATTTCAGGGTTGCTTCTGCTGTGGCCCTCTTGATTTTGACAAATCCCAGTTGTGTCTCCAGGAGTTACTGTTGGAGAGGGAGTCTGAAAGAGCAGAACTGTCCTGCACAGGACATCACCGACCGCTGGCATCAATCCCATGCTCTAGCAGGTGGCTGCCTCATCCTCCTGAGACATTGCTTCTTACTTGCTGCTAATACTTAACCTCTTCTCCCTCTCTCATGTAATCTCATCACCCGGACAATTGAGCAGCTGCAAGAGGACAGAGAATATTTACAGAAAGATTTTCCATTTCTGCCCAAATGCAAAAAGCCATCAAGAAAAGATTTTGATTCTGTTAGTCTGGGCAAGGAATTTGTTTGTGAAACTAAATTCATGTTTTTTCCTGGCAATACTCTCTTTTGGTAAATCTTCATGATGCCAATATTATCATTCCTTTCCCAGAGGCTTCCCATTTTACCATGAGCATGGACTTACAGCTATTGGCCTCCAGCTTTGACAAGTTCTTGGTGTGAGTAACCTGTGGGTTTTCTTCCTTTTCAGCTTCTCAGCCTCAGCATGGGGGTGACAGCTCTCTGTGCCTTTCCAAAGTCCTCTGAGACCTGGGGTTCCTCTTACACTTGTATGAGCTGGGGTATGTTACCGGAGGCATTCCCAAATGGTTCCATCCTGCTCGGCCAATGGGACTCACAGGAAGCTTCTGCTAGAGGAGAGCCTGGAGGTGAGCACAGTCCCCCAGCCAGTCCCAGTGAGGTGGCCTTGGGTGCTGTGGGGCTCTGTCCCTGGAGTTGGCGCAGGTGTGACTAAATCATGCCTCCATCTCCCTTGCTGGAAATGCCTGGAGGGATTTCTGTCACTCCAGAGCTGCTGGGGTCAACTGGCACTGTGCCCTGGGGGTTGCAAGTCCTTTCCCTGAAGCATGAAGCTTATTGGATCAGAGGCCTATGGCTCCGAATGAGCCATAGATACAGCGAGCCTTGTTAAGGCAGTCCTGTTTGGGAAAGCCTGTTTGCAGTGGACAGTGGGGCAGGTGAGCCACACTGCAATAAATCCTATGGCAGGTTTGCTGGTGTGACTCAAAGCCTGCAGAGGGTGCTTGCCAGCGAGCAGCATCAGGCTCACCAGGCTGGCTTCTTGCACTGGGTAATGAGATCCCATGAAGATGAAACAGCTGCTAGAAACCTCAGGGAAGGGCCAGACTTAAATTCTTCACCTCACAATGGGTAAAACACATTGTACAGCAGCTGTGCTTGGTAAAGTTGTAATATGCAAGCTGCCTTTTTGTGCATATGGAGGGAGCTTCCATGTGCTGCTCTCCACCTCACCTGGGCTGTGGTTTAAGAGCAAATGTGCTATGGTGTGGGTGACTTAGAAAACATGAGCCTTACTGGACCATGGGAGCCTGCAGGTACCCACAGCTTGTTGCTTCTGGTAAGAGGTAGGAGCTTAAAACCTTTCTGGATCTGGGCCTGCCTCCTCAACTGGGAAGAATGTGTTTCTCCTAT
Organism: Coloeus monedula; assembly: GCF_965178545.1. Lineage (NCBI taxonomy): Eukaryota > Metazoa > Chordata > Aves > Passeriformes > Corvidae > Coloeus > Coloeus monedula. Next base: position 44,160,090 of record NC_138783.1, read on the forward strand.
CTGATAAAGGCTTGGGATACGATTAAAGTGATAGGATATCACCCTTGATAATTCCAGTTATTAGCTGTGTTAAAGGCATGGGAATGATGGACAGAATCACAAGCTCCTCCAATCTGGTCTCTGCTGTGCTGTGAGTTGGAAGGAGGTGAAAAGGTCTTCGGGAGCACAAACTTCAGTGGGGAATGATTTTTTTTTTCCCTTTGAAATGGCACATTCAGCTTGTACCTGTCTTCTGTTAGGAGAAGGAGGGAAGTATGTTTACTCATTTATTTCTCTCCTCCTTGAAGTTTTCCAGGAAAAATGGTACTGGGGAACATTAGTAGGTAGGACTGCCAACACATGTAGGAGTTCTGTAATGCAGAACACAGCTGTTTTGATGCAACATCACAGTTGTTTTGTTTTCTCCCTCCCACTGTTTGTTTTCACACATATGTAAGAAAGTTTGAAAGTAGCTTTTTGGGGTGGTTACTGTTGTGAAAGGACCCAGAGTCAGCAACCATGGTGTTGGTATTTGTTACCAGTTGCCAGTGCTCTTTAAATAGCAGACACTATGGCTACTTTGGCATATCCTCAATTAAAAGCTGTGGATTCATTAAAACATTTGAAACCCCATAATACCATGGACATGTTTGGGATTTTTTTTCAGAGAAACAGAACAGTTAAGGTAATTGAACTCCAATTTGGCTTAAAAAATACTTAGCACATTTTTATGTTCTGTTCGAATAAGAAAAATAAATATGTATTCCTATGAAAATCCATTTTCTTACCCAGGGTAGAAATGTCCAGTATGAAACCCAGAGTGAACAATATGGTTTCCCTTGGACAGAGTGTCTCAGTTTAAGTGTTGTATAACTCATACTCTGCTCCTGTTGTGGTGGCATAGAAACTGCTCCTTGTATATAGCTTTATATAACTGCTGTATATAACCTGCTATGGCTAAACTGCAGCAATTTAAAAGCAATGACAATTTATTCCCAAGTGTGGTCCCTGATCAAAGTTGGAGTCCCCATTTTAGGTGTTAAATATTTATTCAATGTGCAGATCATACATTTCTGGTACTGTGCAGGGAATTTATGATAAAGCACAATTTCAGGCTGAACACCAAAACATCTTTGACTCCAGCATTTTTTTTTTTTAAGAGCAAAGTAATTGAACATAAAATAGAATTAGACCAGTCCTTTTGCCAGCAAAGCTTTAGCTAGCTCTCACTTCTACTGCATAATTGTGCTGTGGGATGCTGGGCGTGTGCCTCCTCTCCACGCTGGGTCTCCTGGTGCCTCTCCTGGGGGTTTGTGGTGTTGGTTGACTGAGTTGACAGAGCTGTGGGTCTGGTCACTGCTCATGGTTGTGACAGTGCCATCTGCCTGCTCTGTCCAGCAGCAGTACCCTGATGCTCCAGCCAAGGACAAATGCTCCTTTGTGTGCCAGACAGAAACTGGGCAAGAAATGACCAGGACAGGGGGCTGCAAACACCATGGGCAAGGTGAGCAGACACCTTTCCTACCAGGTGTAAAAATAAGGAGGGTGAAGGGTGAAAGGTAGGATGGGAAACTTCAATGGGAAACTTCAGCCAATGTGAGGGATGAATCTGAAGGTGTTTCGCTCTCCATTTGGTACAGGTAGGGCCTGGACAAGCAGGTGACTAAATTCAGATATCTTAAGTTAGCTGAGCTGAATCGGTCTGAGTACAAGGACACACAGGACAGCTCTGCAAAGGTGGAAACAATAATGCAGGACTTGCAGCATTCCATCATTTGTAGCTCAACATTCACCTGGAGGAAGATTGCCATTTACTGATCGACCCATGGTACTTTCTACAGTGCTGACCCAGTGTTCTGGCTCAGGTGAAGTTTTTTGCCTTTTGGCAAAACTGGGAACAGTGTCTACCACTGCAGGTAATGTGTCTGGCAAAATTACTGGGTTTGGCAGATGGACTCCATTTTCATAGTCCATAATTTTCTTTCTTCTATACGCCTTACTGTTTCTAATTTCAGTAATACTCATATGTACTGTTTGCTTCATGTACCATGCAGTGTTTCTTCCCTGAAAAAGCTCTTTGATCTACCTTTTTGTTCTTACACCGATGACACTGAGTCAGGGAAAGGAAACTGCCTGACTTTGGGGTCAATAAATGACCAATTAGCTAAGTGTTGACAAATCAAAGAACTGCTAACTCTTGTTCTGTATGCTTGTGAACAAACCACAGAATAATTTAGGTTAAAAGGGGCCTCTTGAGATCCTCCAGTCCCATCCCCTTCTTGAAGTGGTTCCAGTTAGGTTAGGTTGCTCAGTCCAGTTGAGTTTCAAACATCTCCAAGGATGGGGATTGCACAGCCTCCCTATTCCAGGAAAGGCAGCAGACAAAAGCATATGCATAGAGAGGTGAGGAACACCTCACAACAACAGGACAGTGCAGTGGGCAGTGACCTCAGCTCTCCAGGATAATAATCACCATAAATATTTAGCTTATCTAGTTCCCAGTGACACAAAACACTCCATTTAACCCAGGAGCATTCCCATATGCTATTGAACTAACACGAAGGCATGGCAATTTTTAAGCTTTAGGCAGCCTTATTTAGAAGTGAATTCCATATATTTAACCACTGCATCATCTCTACTAAATAGAGGTCTCATGTTTGCACAACTAAGGGTGAGGGTCATGCTTTGTATCTGTATGAAATTAATGCCAGCTCTGACTCTAAGGATCAAACCCTGAATGACTCTATAGGAATGATTTATCATCACAGGAGTGAAGCATTGTCTTCGTTCTTATGTAGCAGAGGTTAGGACAGAAACTCATTGACCTTCTCCAGGAGGAGAACTGGGACACATTGAGATTCTGATCACTGTCATGTTGTTGGAAATTGAGAGAAAATCCTTTGAAATGACATTGGAGCAGAGCAGCAATAAGCAGCCTGAGAATGAAGCCCATAATCTCTCTGTCCCTATGTTGTACATGTTTTTCCTGTAGCCTAGTTTAAGGACAAAATCTTAATTTGTTTGGGAAAACTAAAAGTGGCTGCTGTAGTTAATTTATCTGGGGATACACTGGTGCTGATGAGCTGGAGGAGGATGTTATCTTTGTCCTTTTACAAGGAGACAGATAACACCATGATGTATGCAAGTGCCAAGCTGTGGCACATAGGTTAAGAACAAGATGGCTCTTTTGATTCCTGCAAAGTGCAGTGGAGGGCAGCTCTCTGAGGATGACTGAGGCATGGGGAGCAATGGGAAATGGAGGTTACGTGAACTTTTATCCCCTTGTTCCCACTGCATCTGCCTGTGACAGTAATGACCACTCTGCATCTTTGGAGCAGAGCTGCCAGGAGTAGACCCCCTCCTGGTTATCATAAATGCTCAACAGGATGGCTGTTAATCATTTCATCCTAGAGCTGACTTCATCCACAAGGACCTAACAGGTTTCTTTCCCACTTTTTGGACACAGTGGTGCCCAAGTTTTTAGAGTACGACTGCAAAGGTGTAAATGTGACCTGTTTTGGTGAGCCAGGCTGCCTGTGTAATGGCGCAAAGGGGGCAGGTGAGGAAGAGTTTGCTTGGTTTCTCCTACAGAAAGAGGGAAAAAGACTCCAAGGATATTCAGCTTGTGTCTTGTCAGCTTCTGCTTGCCCTGCTAGGATCTTTTTGTTTGGTGTTGGTGCTCTGCCCTGATATCTTTTGGGCATTTAAAAGAGTAGAAATGTGCAAAGTCATATATTGCACCAAAAAAATACATTAGGCAATGGGGCCTAATACAGCTCTTTACTGTGCTGGTGGGCAAACAGGAGTAATCAGGTGTTCAGGAAAACTCTTTCAGAGGAGCCATTGTCTGAGAAACATTCTTCCTAGGTGAGAGGAGCCCTGCTCCAGTAAGCCAAGGGAAGGTCAGCAAGTACCTGAGCTGTCCACTTCTGGTTTTGCTTGTTTTCTGCAGCAAAACCCCAGGTTACCTCTAACCCTTGTGGCCCCCGGCAGGGTTTGAGTGCTCTCCTCTGTGGTTAGTAGTGTCTGAGGTGGAATTTTCTGGTGGTACTTGTGCTGCTGTGCACCTGAGCCTGGTCTTCTCTGATCAAAACCTAAGGGCCACTGCCAGGGTGAAGTGGAGGAAAGCTGAAATATCAGTGTGGCACCTCTTGTTGGGTTAATTAAGTGCCTGGATAAAAATGTTCTAAGTATCTCAGTGACCTGGGCAAACAGCTGTCTGCCATAAGTATCTCAAAAATCCCCTTTATAAATGGGACTCAGGAACCTTAGTTAAAGGAACATGTTTGAAAATTATATCCTTCATGTTTAATGAGCAAGAAATCAATACAACAGGACCAATCAGAGAGTTGGACGGAGGAATAAAAAAAATAGAGAGTATCTGCCATTCCCTTTCTGGTCCCAGCCTACCTCTGTTCCCTGTCCAGGCTGCCTAAGCTGCGCATGCTTGAAGACTGAGGTTTATTTATTTGTTTGGTGAGGACCTTGCTCAGAGGCATATGCACTTTGGCTGAGGTTTCCAGGTGCTGATGTAGTAAGGATCCCTCTTCAGCTTTTGATTACCAACTCTAATTTTGGTGCATAAGCACCAAAAGAGATGGCAGTGGTTACATTTATTCTCTGGTTTACATGGGGAGAAAACCCATTGTCTGTTCATTTAATTGCATTTACTATATCCCAAAGACTGTGCATGTGGAAGAAATGACAATTGTTTGACAAAAGGCCCTGCAGTTAAATTCCCCAGTTTGCAACCTCTGCTCCAGAAAAAATTACATTAGCCTGCCAGGAAGCACAAAACAGCAAACTGCATAACCACACAGTTAATTATAGCTAATGACCAGAGAAACGGTGAACCCTTGACAGCATGGAATCAGCTAGTGGCTTCTTTGCTTATTTTACTCCTCATGGAAAAAGAAAAAGTAGGAAAAATGTCCTCTGACCTGTGGTCCAGTATTTGCTCTCTGTCCATTGGATAGCATATTGTGTCATATCAAAAGAGCAGTGGGTTGTGACTGGATGTGACACACTCTGGGTTTCAGTAGAAAATAGTCCTGCAAGGCCCACTTTGTTCTTGCCTTGTTAGCTATCAGAAGAGAAGAAATTCTCACAAAATTCCTGGTTTCCCCTTCTCAATTATTTTAAAACACCTCAGCACTAGAGCAAGTCTGGCGCATATGGGAAAAGGAGTTGCCCCAGAAGATACCCTCCTTATGATCAAAATTCCAGCAGAGGAGAGTGGCAAATTCTCCACTGCCTAAAAAAATGTTGAAGAGTAGAGCTGCAGAAATATTTAAAGCCTATTGTACTGCAGTGTCTCCTTATCTATTAATGCACCTCAAATGCAGCCTGTCAGCTTGCTTTAGCTCTGCGGTGAATCTCTTTTGTCGTTCTGAAATCTGTAAATAATGAAGGCTAACCATTAGGAAAGTACCAAAGGTCTTTTTTAACCCACTTCATAAAGGAGTCCTGCAGGCTATGACTTGGAAAGGGTCTGGGCTGCTGTAACTCGATTGAGCCCTAATGTGATAAAATTAGGAGCTATGAGATGTGAATCTTAAGTTCAATCTCAGTGTTGGCCCAAATCAGACAATGGAAGTATCTGTCTGATTAGGCAATTAAACAAGGAGAGATGACTCAAAATATCCTTTCCATTTCAATAACTCCTGTGAGATTAGGGGCCCTTTGAAGACCATGTCAAATTCCCTTTTTCCTTAATACACCTGCATTTAATTGAAATGCTATGAAAGAGGATGAAGGCAGTTGTAACCTGAGGAGCCTTGGGTGCATTCCAGTGTCACACCAAGACTATAAAATGGCTGAGGAATTAGGAGTGACAGACTGGTCCCCTGAGCAATTTTTTTTTATACCCCATCTCTCTACTTTCCAAGTCCTGCTGTGTTTCTCCTATCTGGTGTGATGTGTTTTGTGGGTTGGCAAACCCTGGGAGTAAGTCAGAAGTGCTGCTCAGACAGAGCAGAGAAGTGAAGCTCAGGGTCTTACCCTGAAGTGCTGGGCAGGGGATGCAAGATAAACTTAACTCCAATTTTTCCTACTCCACCCTTTTAGTGAAATCAGATGTGCTGCTGTGATTGCCTTCACCAGATCCCTCAGCCTTCAAGGGAGGATACAGGCAAGCCTTCTCCTGTCTCCCACAGGCATTCCTGCTATGGCTGCAGGGACCATGCTCTCTGCTCCAATGTCCCCCGTGTCGCTGGTGCTGCAGGGAAACTTCCTGGTACGTGAAGTGGGAACGCAAAGGGGGAGGGTCCCCAGCTCTCCGTTAGCGACGACGCTCCATGCTCTGAGCGCTCAGGCGGCAGGACAGCCTGGTTGCCCCTCAAGAAGGGGGACATGCTGGTAGCAGGCAAAGTAAATGCAGGAAGTGCTTTGCAAAGGAGATCCCCAGGCTGCTTATAAATGTGTCTCCCCTTATTCTTCTATGTTACACTGAATTATTTGTCCTAGTTTAGATATGGAATAAATTGCTCTTGTTCTCCTGCCTTATACATTGTGTCCTGAACATCTTGTTCTAATGGCTTTAGGCCACCTATAGTTTCTGGCAGGCTGAACAAATAAAATGGGTAAAAAATGCCATAAAATACCAAACAAATTTTTCAACCAGCTCCATTATGGTTTTTGTACTTGGCTGGGATATATTACTGTGTTGGGTTATATTATTGTGCAAGTATATTGTGCTCTTTGGACGAGGTTGAGTCAGCTCCGCTCCATGGCAGAGCTTTGTACAGGATTGACAGAGGCTGCTGTGCCAGGGCAGGGTCAATTCTATTGTCCAGTTTGAGTCCTACTTTACTGAATTTCCTGGCAATGCAGCCAGCATATCCCAGAAAGATCTAGAGAACATCTGGAGCTCTTGAGCGAGGTCTGCAGTAGGCTCAGCTGTGGACACTCAACTGCAGCTAAATTGAATTGAGTAGATCAGGCAGGATGAAGAGAAAATGGAGATCATCTCTGAATGCAAGTGAACAAACACATGATGGAACCTCTCAGAGACAGAGGTCCTTAGTGGAAAGACAGAAAAATAAACTAAAAGAAGTTGGGAGATTCACAGACAATGTAATAGTGCATTTTGTCCCAGTTTGATCCTAAATAAACCCTTAAATGTTGGAATGATGTTATGAGAACTAAATTTAAAATCTGTCTGATGAGTTTTGTGCCCAGTGAAGTTCTCTCTTTAAACTACAAGCTTCCCATAGGAGGTTATCTGCTGTTTTTTTTACCTTTCAGACCTTTAGGAATTCCTACAAGGTACAAAATGTATTCACAGTTTTGTACTGAATATTGATCAAAGCTTTGTTTCTATAAATGGAAATGTCCATGATTTAGTATAACCCTAGCTTTTCAGTGAGAGCAATTTTTTGTACTGCCTTAGAAATAACCAGTTGGCATGCTTTTAATGTGCTTGATTATTGCGGAATGTCCAAGGATAAAAAGAGGATGCTTGAATAATCTACAGACAATAATAATTAAGGATTTGTTATCACAAATTGAATGAATAAATTTGAATTAATACCTCCACAAACTCAGCTTAAATTCATTAGTCAAACTGGTATTTTCACTACTCCTTTGATCCAGATGCTGTAATGCTTACTCTACAGAGTGTCTTTGTAAAGTTATCTGGAATTTTATTGAAGTTAGGATATGTGAGGTGAAGTTCATTTTCTGTTATTTATTTATAAAGAAACAAAAATGTGCTAGTCCCTTCATAGTGCAAACAAACAAACAAAATCTATTCGTTGTCCTAGAGAGCTTATACTCTAACCTAGGACGTGTGAAGAGGGGTGAGAGTATTACGCATCATGGAAAAAAGACAAAGACAAGTTTTATAAAGACAAGTAGGTAAGGCTCTGTGGTTCTGTTACACATATACACTTCAATAGGCTTAAGATCTTGAGGTGATGAAGAAGGCAGTGAGTTTTGTGAAGCCAGGTGACTAAGAGATCGTTAAGAGTTTTCATCTTTTGATTCTTCCAATGTCGCTTCCTGTTATTGTGACTGGAATGCTGCTCTGTTTGTAGGAGAGGCCTTGACTGAACAATCAGCACAACACTGTGTAGAAGCTAAAGCCCACGGGGACAAATCACAAAGTGTAGGAGCCCAGCTGTCCCCTGCAGACCTGCAGGCTGACTGACCAGAGTGGTGTCCTGTGCCCCAGGCCCTTGGTGCCGGACTGGTCCACCCAAGTCTCATGGGGCTGATGCTCTGAGGTGTGGTGTGTGTGATCCTCAAGGCAGGAATCACTGTCCAAAAAAGGAGTTGTGCACCATGATGTGGAGTGTTTTGTGGTTTTACTCGCTATGTCTTGGCAGCTGATTGCAGAGCCCCGTGTTAGAGTCCTGTCTCTCTGCAAGGCATGGGGAAAGGCTGAGGCATGGATGAGCAGCAGCAGGAGGCAGCATGCTGAACAGGCAGTAGCTTTGCCACTTAACAAAGGTCCCTTCAGGCAGGGATGTGTTTTAAATTGTTGTCTTCTCTGGGGCTTAGATCTTTTCTCAGAGCTAAGGGAAACACATTTATCAGTCTGGACTTACAGTTGATAGCTTTTCCTGAAGGCTAGTACTGCAAAAATAAAAGGAGCAGAGATCAATTTTTTACTTTATTTTACAATCCAGTACCTAGCATGAGAGAGATGTTCTTTCTGTCAGGCAGAAGAACCAAGGCTAAACTTATCCTTACCTAATGAAATTCAGTCTATTTATCTTCATCATCAATGAGGGATTTTTGTCCTCTGCATGAAAAACACATGGGATGAGAGACCATGCAAGTGAATGCCAGTGACGCTTGTGTTTTCACTTGAAAGATTTGGGTTCCTATCTTGGTTATATGAAGAGTTTACACATTAATGGAATGTCTGCTTGACATAAACCACCCTGAATGTGCCCCTCTCAGCAAGCCTGGGAGCTGGACCCTTGTAGATAAGGCTTTTCCACTGGGACATAGGGAATAGATTTGAATTAGGCTTAATTAAATTTTACTTCCTATTGTTTAGAATGGCTTCGTAGATAGAAAAAGGATAGTGATGTTTTCTATTTAAAATATCCTTATGTAATTAAATATTATGGGGGAAGTTTCCTGTTTCTGTATTACGGCACTGTTGTGGTTTAACGCTGGTTGGGCGCCAGCACCACGAAACCTATTTACCTCTGCTATAGTTACGCAGAGAAGGGGAAATTGAAACTTTGTTTTCATGAGGTGAAATAAGGATTATTGAGGAAAATGGAAAAAACTTCCAAGGCAAAACAGGTCCGAACTCACAGTAGAAAGAAGATTTATTACTAATAGAATTAAAAGTAAAAAGAATAACGAGAAACCAAAGCAAACTTCCAGAACACCTTTCTCTTCCAGTACCTCCCTCTTTCCACCAATCCGCGCAAAGGAAACAAACATGGGGTTTTGGTCAGCGTTTCATTTCTTAAGGGTCTTTCTTTATGTTTAAGGAAAAGAGTTTCTTCTGCTGTGCCGTGGGATTCCTCCCATGGAAGATAGTTCTCTGTGGACTTCTCCCGTGTGGCTTCTGCAAACTTCATGACAACAGTCCGCCCAAATCTGCTGCAGTGAAAAAACATCCATCCCATGAATCTTGCAGTCTTCCCACACTGCCATAATGGGTCATAATAGTAATGGGGTTTTATTCTTTTAAGGATGAGCTATTCCAGCCTGAAAGCAAAGGTTCTCTTCTTCAATCTCTAAAAGCCTTTCACAACATCTATGGGCTCTGGCGTTGAGCACTTTTTTTCACGAGCTGCGTGTGGATTTCTGCATCCTCCCATGTACCTCATCTCACAAATTATAGGGAAAACAAATTGGTGTATTATAGTCCTCACCACAGACTGCAAGGAGAATTTCAGCTCTGGCGCTGGGAGCGCCTCCTCTCTTTCCCTTTCCCCACTGACTGTGGCGCCGCCATGTTGGCCTCCTCATGTGACATCACTTTCCCTTTTCTCTGACTTAGAAGAAAGTTGGTATCTGTAAGTTTTCAGCTAAGAAGTTGATCTTGATCGGGCTCTGCATTGGGGAAAGCCTCACTCTGTCTTTCGTTGCCAGCTGTGTGATGTTTTTCTCAATTTGGTGCGAGCCGTGCCAGCCTCGGGGATAGGGCGCGCTGGCCCTGCGTGGGCTGCGCCAGCTGCAAAGATTCGCACCACGTGGTTTGGGCCACGTGGCTGCTCAGGGTTGCCTGCAGCTCCAGGGCAGCTTCTCCCAGCCAGCCCAGCCCCAGTCACTGCACAGGGGGAACCCGGTGGCCTGCTCGGGGAGGAGGCCCAGGTCCCACCCCCCTCGCCACCCCTTGGCAGGGAAGCAGGAAAAAGGAACTTCTCGCGTTTCCTCCTTCTTTAAATATGCACATCACTGAGGTGTTACCAGCTTATTTAACTGGTCCAACAACCTGTCTATCAGCTATGGGCTCTGTGCCCATCACAGAAGTTTTACAAACTGCTAAAACCACCACGGGCACTTATCCATTGTATCATTAAGGCACATGCATTCATGCAGGGCAGCAAGGATCGTGGGGGTAGCCCACCAGAATGTAGCAATTTATGTGCTATAGCAACCATTGAACAGGTAGATGGCATGGATTTAAATAATTTTATTTTTTCTGGTGTAACATGCTTTTTCATTTCTCTTCTATCATAGATAGATTCATCATGGAAGGTGCAATTGTGATATACTTTGTTTTACAACCACCTAAATAGGTGGCTGACTTCCTTCCACGAAGTTTTAGGTGTAACAGTTACAACATTTTTATTTTTGTTTACTCACCCTGATAACAATGTGTCTTTAAAGTCCTTTGAAACCATCTCTGTGGTTAGTTTTAAAAAACCAAACATTTCTGATTAGAAGAATTGTATAATGCATCAAGCCCAGTTAAAGTGTTCAAGTTCAAAGAGAAGCAGTTTCATGACTTCCTTAAAAAATAAGTTGAGAACTCAGTCAATTGTTCTTTCTTTTATTTTGACAGAGTTGTTTATGTTGATTTCCACTGTACATTGTACTCCATACGTGTTGCCACCATAATTAATTTGAAAAGGACCACATGTGTGGCTCAGTTCAGATGATGACACTCTTTCACCCCACTGAGGATTGGGAGCCTGTTTCTTCACCAAGCAGCACCATCACCAGAGGAGGTGCAGCAGGAAAGTGACCAAACATGGTGTCAAGCCAAATGTTCTGAGGAGGATATGCAAGGCTGCCCTTCTTAATGCTTTGGTGTAGAAGTGTTCCTCTACCTGAGCAAAGACACTTCTCTGTTTTCTGTCTACCAGTACAGCAGTTCTGGATATCCCTGGCTCAACAGATTGCAAACTAGCTCTTGCAAGGGCCATCACTCTTCCATGTGGCCACCACTCCCCATCTTCATCCACTGCAGGCAGTGGTACCACTTGGCTCTGTGCCAAGGTGGAGCTAAATTTGAAGCTTACTTTCTTGCTGAGCTGCACCTGTCCTTGTCTGGAAAATCATTAGGAGATTCCCAGTGCTCATCTCTCCTTGTGGCTCAGTGCATGCATTTACTTCCTAGAGATTTCCCCTTCTATTTAAGATGGAGGAAGTCCAGTCCCAGCAGTGGGCTTGTGCCAGTTTGAGTTTGAAGCAAACAAGGCAGTTTTGTTCCTAAACACCCATAAACACACTTGTGTCCATTTTGACTGTCTCTGATGTCTTTCTCTGCTCTGTCACTTGAATCTATGTGACATGGGGACAACGACTGTTCAGCAAATAGTTATCTTCTCTGTTTATAACATCTTGTGTATTATTTAGGGCTATTACGTGAGTCAAAACAGTTGTTTATGAGGCATTTGCCATATCTTCTACCTTATAGAAATGATGGACTCTGATCCTAAATAAGCAGAAATATTTCACCCCAGTTTTGGTAATGAATCTATTTCACTTACTGAGACCAGTGACTAAACTTTGCTGTCACATCGCTAAGTCTTACTTTTACATTTTATTCACTGTTTACTATTAGCCTTATTTCCCTTCAGAGTAAAAGGACATCTGATCTCTCCTTTGTCCCTCTCTTTTGACTGTAGGAAGGTATTTCTAGATGTCTTAGGTTACAGTGTAAGATGTAACCAAAAGTATGTATTCTATCACCATCTTCATAGGCTGTTAGAACCAGGTGGGGCAGTGTTCTTTATCTCTTCCATGACACATCCCTGATAACTCCCTCCGGAGAGCTATATTCCATTAATGGGCCACCAAGTCTCACTGCATGACACATAAAATTACATCATCCCATTGTGAGATGCTCCACCCAAGGGGAGGAACCAAGCATTCCTACCTGGATATAATCTGAGGTGTGGAACACGACAGTCAGCCTACTGGATTCCCAGAGGACAAGAGTTACATAACCACCACTGGACCTTCAGAGGAAGACCAGAACCTTCTACAGGACCACTGCTTCAACAGAACTTTATCTATCACTTGAGGAGGACTGCAGCCACCACTTAATCTGACTGCTACCACCACCCTGCCCGGCAGGGTGTCAGGTTGTATCCTGACTGTCAGCTTAAGCTAGCGTTTTCTGCCTTTATTTTAAATTTTCCTATTAAATTGTAATTCTGACATGGAGTCTCTCACTAGTTTGCTTTCAAACTAGTATACTAGAGAAGTAGAGGACCAAACTGGATCCTTATTTTCCATCTGGCAGTGTTGCTGCTGGTGATGGTCCTTGGTCAAGAGTCAGGATATAGGGTTTGTATTCCGAGACCCTGGATTTCACATGCATTTTTCCCACTGCAGAGCGCTTGGATGTTGGGCTAAAACCATTTTTTCACCTGTTCTCCATTCATCCTGGAGACTCTTCCACCTCCCCAGCCCCAGAGCAGCTGTCAGTGTTGTCTCTTGAATGTTGAAATCACGGTTTGGTCCAACCGATGTAATCAGGTCTCTGGGTTATTTTCTGAACCTGGTCTCTGCTGCTCTAAAGCCCTTGCTTGTCCTCGGCAGCCATGCTTTCTCCTCTCCTCTTTGCCTTGCTCTGAAGTTGATGTTGCACTGTAAGGTTGACCTTAACATACAGTTCTTAAATTTTAGAAAAGCTGCAAAGGTCCCAGCTCCAGTGTTTTGAGAGTGCAGCAAATGCTTAAACCAGTATCTATTACTGGCACAGACACTGAGGGAAAATGTTTTCTGCTTGTCTGTATTTATTGTCTCAAACGCAAGGAGAGAGTACTGCAGTCCTTCACTATATTGCCAGCAATACAAATTTTGCAGTAAGCTCCTCAATTTCTTCATAAACTACCCCTGATATGTCTTCCTCATCACCAGTTTTTTAAAGGGATCATTAAGTTTCTCTCACATAGACTCCTCTGATGTTGCGGGTTGGGACCCTTCTGCTTTATTGCACTGCTTCATGATGTATGAGCAGAAACACTGCTTACCAAATAGGAGGTGAAGTGAAGCACTGGTTCTGCCATCCTGTCATATGTTGTAGAACCCACTGAACACTCCTTAACACTGTTTTAATGCAGGGAAAAAACCCCAAATATATTTTGAATTAATTTGAATTAATTTCAAGCAGAGAGACAAATCAGAGCTGTGATGAAGCCTGCTAAATGCCAAGCATTCCTGGTCCTGGGACTGTCCCTGCAGGGGGCCAAGGAGCTGCTCCCACCACCTGAACCCTGGTTCCTGTGGTACCCGTGGACAGTGGTAGGCATTGCTCATTAGCCAATGCATATTTCACCTGAAGGGGAAAAAAACAGGAAGAAAGCACGTTGTGAATTTGAAGATCAAAGCTACTATTGGAGGGGTTTGTACATTTTGTCTCAAGGGCCTGTGATCAGGGTCCTTGTAGGAGTTATGTGTGAGATGCATTGAGGTGTTCTGATATTCAGGTGGAATTGTTTTGACAAGTCTAGACAGATGCGGGTGAGAAAAGTTAATGAAACAAAATTTCCCTCAATGAAATTAAGAAACTTATTAACTCAGCAGCTTTGGGGAAATACTTTCAATCTAGACCGACACCTGACAAGAGGCCTATCAAATTTTCATAGATACAACTAATTCCTTCCACTTAGAAACACTCAATTAGAAGCTTCCAATTAGGTTGCATCATACATCATTAAAGTGCTATTAACCCTCCAAACCACTGCTACTGACACTAAAGATCTGCAAAGGAATGAGTAAACAGCTTGATCTGAAATGAAAGCAGCTTACCTAAGGCAAGCACGGTGCTGATGTGAACATTTTTCTCTTTTCTTTCTAATGTAGCTCATTTGTACAGTGGCACATTGAAGTGCTTTGCAGTGCAAGCAGGATCAGCCCGTGGTGAGCCCATCTGCAGGCCAGGGCTGCTGAACTGTTTGGGAGCCCCACTAGTCACTGGCTTGTGGGAAGCCTGTTCCAGGGCTGGCGGGCTTCCTTGCACAGTGCAACATCCTGCGGCACAGCATCACCCTTCCAACCTTGCCAGCACTGTCCTTCCCAAGCCTCCCATCTTTTCAGAAATGCTTGAATCCTCAGATACTTCCTATGATCCCACTTTCAAAAATACACAAGTGACTTCTCTGATTTAATACCACCCCTGCAGGCAGAGTTTTCCCTCACTGTTGGCCTGAACTTCACCTGGTACATATTTGATTTTTAATGGATTCCTGAACTTTTCCTTGCATTTAAGCTGGGTAGAAACAAAGACTTCAGCAAAAGACTAGCTGAAAGGTGTATCTTCTAGAAGTTTGTGGAAATGGTCATCTTTTCTCAACTAAAGTACAGAAAGTGCGTGCTTACGGAACTGAAAATGCACTATTAACGAATGGCTTAAATGCTTATTATTAAACAGCTGCATGAAATGGGGGGAGAGGGAAGGGAGTAAGAGTCCAGGTAAGTGGTGGCTTTGGAAAGATACCCCCTTGGGATGTATTCTCATGTTTCACATCTAGAAGGCACTGACCATGTCTAAATCTTTGATTATCCACCTGAGTAGGTCTCGTCAAACCTGCTGCTTTTGGCTTGGGCAGAGCTAATTTCCTTGACAGTGGCTGGTACTGGGCTGTGTTTTGGATTTGTGCTGAGCAGAGTGCTGATAATACAGAGATGTTTTTGTCATTGCTGAGCAGGGCTTGCACAGAGCCAAGGCCTTTTCTGCTTCTGTACTGCCGGGCTGGGGAGGGGGCTGGGGATGCATGGGAGGTTGGGAGGAGACACAGCCAGGACAGGTGACCCCAACTGACCCAAGGGATGTTCCAGACCATGTGACATCATGCTCAGTGTAGAAACTGGGGGGGAGAAGGAGGAAGGGGGGATGTTTGCAGTGATGGCGTTTGTCTTCCCAAGTCACCATTGCATGTGATGGGTCCCTGCTCTCCTGGGGATGGCTGAACACCTGCCTGCCCATGGGGAATGGTGAATGAATTCCTTGTTTTGTTTTGCTTGCATGCATGGCATCTGCTTTCCCTTTTCAACTGTCTTTAACTCAACCCAGGAGTTTTCTTTCTTTTACTCTCCTGATCTTCTCCCTGATCCTGCTCGTGGGGGAGCGAGTGGCTGTGTGAAGCTCGGCTGCTGGCTGGGGTCACATCCCAACATCGACTTACGTAGAAGGCATGGGGGTCACAGGAAGCTTCTGGTGCAGCCAGAGTTTGACACCTGAGCTGACTTGTGAAATCTGGATTGTTTGCCTGCCTCTGTGGGATCCATCCTGGTGCCAACAGGATGACTTTGCCAAATGTACTTGGAGGCAGCTCCACTCTTGATATGTGGTATCATTAGTGGCTCAGAAATTGATGGAAGCTCTTCAGTTAATGCCAGTGTTGGAATTTGGTACTCTGAATGTCAAAACTAATACTGAAACTTTGGGAAAGTTGCTTAATGTGCATCCTAGTAGATCTTTCAGGGTAACAGATCAAGTATTTTTAATGAACTGTGTTTCCATACACCCAGAGATAGCATTTTCATTCTGAATAAATGACCTATGAAATCCTCAGTTTAAATACAGAGGTCATTTGTAATTTACTGGAGGGCAGAAAAGTGTCAACTCTCCCTTAATGATTCTACTGGGTTTTTATTTCCCTTGACCTCAAAGAACCAGAAGGATTTTTCTCTGAAAAACCTCTTGCTTCCAGTGATGAGACTCTGTATGTTGAATTTTAGCTGTGATTGAATTTATACTACAGCCAAGTTATAAACCCTCAAAAATAGGATTTATAATGGAAATTCCAAGTGCAATCTTAACTGTAACAGCCAGCTTTATACTCAATAGTACTATTAACATTCTTCAAACCCAATGTTCAGGATGAGTCATACTGATCTAATTCTTTCCATAACCCTTTTCTTTTCTGCAGCGCAGGCCTACTCTTGTAATTTCTAGTCATATGCCAATGGTTATGTTCCTTTAATTTGGGGGCACACAGGACACAGCTGATATCAGTGCTATGGAAACAGACACTCCTTCCAGCAGGGCCATGCCTTCTACACATGTTTATTCAGTTAAAGGACAAGTTTTGAACAACTTTCCCTTGTCTAAATCACTAACATGATATTGTGTTATTTGTATAATGTCTATGTAACCTTTTAGTTCTGGTCTTCTAGTTCTTAGATAATCATACAACATTTAAAATTACAACAATAAAACTAAGCTTCAGGAAACTGTGAAAATGAACATAGGAGTATTGCAACTTCTTCTGGTTTCTACCTGTTCTTTGTAAAAGAGAGATGAAGAATAAGTGGCATGATGTCCTGCCTCAGTGATGAATATGACATGCACTGTCCTCAGCGTTGCTGTGTTGCTATAAATGCATAAGGTGATCCTAAAAAGTGAAGGTGAGTATCAGGGATGAGAACAAAGAGGATGAAGTCACTTTGCTTGTCCTGGTCCCTGCAACAGAAGATTTGGATGACTTTGCTGGCCAGGATGTAAAAATTATGGTTTGTGAGTATTATGGAAGTTTTAGAATTTCACAAGTAAATAAAACTTAGATTTTGTGTAAAAATCATAAAGACAGCATCTAAAGCAACTAACAGTTTGGGAGGAGAAGGGCCAAACTGACACTGTGTCTGAGAGTGGAATTGGTGGGTGAAAGAATGGCTTGAGTCCTGCAATTCCCTCATGGCAGGCCCTTGCCTCCCCCTTGCCTTTGCTACCTTGTACCAGGGAGAGAATGAAATATTTAGCTGCTTATGCGAAGTAGAACTATTTGCTCAGGTGAGATTAAGAGGCTGCCTGAGGCTGTTGGCTCTGCTCTCCTTGCCCCATCCATCAGCAGAGGGCGGAGGGAAAGAGGAGGTGCCAATAATGGGCCAAGTTGTCAGGAGCAGAGCACAAAGCACAGGGCAGCTGGACATCCCTCTCCAAAGAAACACTGATTTACAGAAACTTGAATTAGTTTCTCGAGAAAATCTGGCAGTATGGGCCTTCAGTTCACTTCTGCTATAGCATGGGCAGGTCTCCCTGTTACCCTGTACTGCATTTGTCCTTTTCTTAGATAGCAAAAGTTTCCTTGCAGCCCTTGCTGCCTTATCCTGCCATTAAGCTGTTCACATGGGTGAAGCATTCTGCTAATTACATCTGCTGGTGATGAGCTTCTCCTCCCACCCACGGGCCCACCAGGACCTGTGCCTGAATGTGAGTGCAAATCCAAATACAGGTGACACTTTGGGCATGCCAAGAGCTGACAGCAAGCTGCTTCAGCATCAAAGCAGTGTCTATCCTCAGCAGAAGTGGACTGCTGCTTCCTAAAGCCTTAATTCCCACAAACTATTGCTGACAGATCACTAAAAGTAAACAAGTAAAGTAAGCCTCTTGTAAGCAGGTTTGTGTTTTCTTTAATGGGACACTCTGCTGTAAATTTTTAGGGGTCTGAAAATTGGAGAAGGTTGAAAGCCACAAATCACTTCTGTAAATAGCCAGAGAATAGCCAGGGAATAAAATGTCCATATTCTCTCCACTTCTTCAAAACTGAGACATAACTGGTGTTTCAAGTCCTTATGGAATTGAACTTCTTCTAACATAATCAGTTGGGAAATTTTAATTTCTTTCTTTAATAGGTCATATTATCATAATTTAAATTGCTGTTCTCCCTCAGTTTAAATATATTCCCAGATTTATCCCTGTGATCTTTTCATCAATTTTTTCCAATCTGAAGTGTCAAGCCCTCTGGGAAAAAAAGGGTCACTACCAATAATATTTTATTTATGCAGTTAGATTGCACTTGAATTTCTATTATGCTCTGGCTTTACATGGTCTTGAGTACACATTATTACCTGGTTGTTAGTTTAAGCTGTGTCTCTCTGGGTGTATAAACTGTAGCTTTTGAAGTTGCAAGCATAAGAAAAGCTTTACCTTCTACTTTAAAAGATAATCTTTCAGACTGTTGAAATAATTTGTGATGTTGTTATGATTTGGCAGAGAAGAAGCCACCACTGTGAAAAAGTACTTTTACATATTTTTGGAAAATCTTTGAAAAGTATATGATTAATAAAGGTTTGAAAGTCTTATTTTAAGTCTCTTGGGTATTTTAGAAAAGGATTAACCCCTTCCAAACAAGCCTTCCCTTTATCTGGGGGATAAAATTTCTGCAGCTATCCTACCCACCTTGATGTCTGCTTCTTCACACATCTATGAAAAATTTTTAACCTCTTGGTTGCTCTTAGACAAACTTAGAAGAGGCAGATCATGGGCCTCTGAGGAACTCTGCAGAGATGGATGATTCCTGAGCCAGGGAACCCCAGGTGAGGGGTAGGCCAGTGGCAGCTGTCAGCATCCCATGGAGGGGTGGGTGGCACATGGGGTCTATGTAGGAGAAGAAATGTTGCTGCTGTGCTTGGGGAAAAGACCTTGAGGACCAAAGCAAAGCACACTGGGACTGGGACTGGTCTAACACAGGAGATAAGGGGAATCAGAGGTCTCTGTTGTAGGTGGTGTCAAGTCAGCTGCTGGCAGGGACCACAGGCTTGTGCCTGGGTCACATCTATGGAAGTCTCCTGACTGAACCTGAACAATGAAGAATAAAACAAACCAGCCTGCAGGAGCCCATATCTGGTTAGTTCTTGAACTGAAATGGTTTTTTGGCTGTGATGAGACTACAAAATGCCTTTTTCCTAGAAGGAGAAAAACACATACATATTTTCACAATCAGTTTTGGAGGGTTGAAAGAAAGGGCTTGAACATGAAAATTGCATAAAGCTATGTCTTCGACAGAAGGGCAATCAGAAGACTTCAGTGTACAGAAGGACCACATACCCCACCTTTACCCTCTCCCTGTGAGTGCTTGGTGAGAGGAGCCAAGTGTTGGTATATTTACTGCACTTCTTACCCTTAAGTGATTTATTTTGGCTTACCACTCTGGTTCAGCCAGAAGCTGCCACACATTCGGGAGGAAAAGGTCTTTGTTCTATTTGCAGTGGACCCTGTATGACTGGAGATGGGGCTTAGATAGGAGCAGGCATGTTTTGCTGCATGTGTTTGTTGTTTGACAGATATCCAGGTGATTTGGAGATCATACAAGGTTTTTGGAGAATCACACTGGATGAACTGTTTTGGCCTTTTTTGGGAGAAGCCATCTTTCTGAGTCAAGTTTCATGCTGAAGTTTCATGCTGACAATCTGCCTTCTTGGCGTTAGTCCCCCGGAGCCTGACACAGTGTTAGGGGTCACTTTGCAGGGGTGCAGAGGAGGAGCGATGGAGATTTATTCTCCTTCTGCTTGTGGTTCTGTGCCCTCTTTCCTGGCTCCTCTTTGCCTGTGACTGTCACAGTGATGGCACCAGAGTTACTGCTGTTTACACCTCTCATATATCCTCCTTCAAGATCCTTGATTATAGGTACTTAAACTTAATTACTGTGGGTTTTATAACACTCTGGGACAAGATAAAGGAGAATAAAAACTAGTGAGGCAAGTGGCCCTTCCTCTGCTGTTCAGGGAAGACTTCAAGGTATTTTTTTAAAAGGTAATTTATGAAAACTCTGATCAGATTGTGTAGCTGTTTCTTGCTATCTCAACATCATCCTCATGAGAACACTGCCAATAGGGCTTGGCAGTAAATTTCTGAAGATCTCTTAATAGTATTAGTCTTTCTGCATCTGGGGAAAAGTTTTCTGACATGAATAAATTTTTATTTGTCATGATGAAAATTATTAATTTCAGACTGTTTCTTCACTTTATCAAAATTATAACATATTGTCACACTGTTCTGCTAAACATCTCTGGTTACTTTCAGCTTTTCTATCATCACCACTTTGTGGTTTCCAGCTGGAAGTCTCCCGATTGAACTACACTTTGCTTACTGTATTAAGAATTTTATCATGTAAGGTTTACAACTGAAATTTATATTCTTGAGAAAAGAAAAAGAGAAGAAAAAAGAAATCACATATTAAAACAGCAAAGTCATGGCAGTTTGCCTGGAAGAAGAGGGAAGGCACAGAGGTGTCCAGCTGCAGCTGCTGTGGCCTGAAAGAGGACTCTGCATCTCATTCAACACTGAGATGAAATAGAAACTTCCACTCACCTTATCATGGAATGAACCTGAATCCTTTGGTAAGTAACCTTTTTCAATATAGGAAACACCAGAGAGAGGGAGAAGAAATCTCTGTTGTTCTAGGTTCTTAAAGCTCATAGTTAAGATATTTCTGGTGTGTTCTCTAGAGAATGTTTATTATTTTTAAGAAGAAAATTTGATTAATTTATTTGTGACAAATAACTTGCTCTGCCCTTGTCTCTGAATAACACTAGTTCATTTAGAAATTCAACTTATTGTTTTACTTATTTTAATGGGAAGAACCACTAATAATTTAAAAAAGTATGTTCCGTATCTGACAGAAGTCTTTTAGTGGGAGTTCAAGTAAATTATTCACAAATCAAATGATGATTATATTCCAGTGGGAAGGTGAGAGATTGCATTATTCATTATTAATTCCATGATGTCATAGTACTACACAGCACTTTATGCAAAAAAATGAACCCATCAGTTGCAAAGAACAAATGCCTCTGGAAGCAACATGGACATGGAGATGAGCAGAAAGAGGCTGTAGTGAGCCTCAGGTCTTGTACATAACCCCTTCTTCCAATTCTTTTTCCTTCTCCCTCCTTCTTTCTCTGTTCCTCCCTGATTTCAAGTCCACACCATTTTGGAATGGACAATTTAGATTAATAACTGATCTAGAAAAAAGGCTTTGGAAGACACCTGAGAGATGCAGATGTAAAAGTGAAACTGAGCCTCAGGACATGCAGGTAGCAGTAGAGAATAAGATTAAAGGCACCTGGGCAAGAGAGAAGTAAACAAAAATTGGACAGGGAGAAAAAGCATGAGGACTGCAGAGGCAGGTCACAAGCACTATTTTTGCATCTTTGATGCCTAAGTAGGCTCTGTGTGGGACACAGAGCACAGTATGAGAGGGGAGTCAGAGGCACTAACATGCAAGGTGCAGGTTACCACCTCACAGACAAGAATAATCCCAGATCCATTCCCACATTTTGCCCTTATTCATGACCCATACTCCATATTGGTCATGTAGCATGTTCCAGTGAAGGGAAGGCTGACAGATCCCCATTGGGATACCTACAGCTTGCTTCTTGAAGAGCAGAGTGGAGTAATGGTCCCAGCTCTTCTTCATCCAGGGGAGCTCTGGCAGCAGGAAGGAGAAGGGTGGTAGTAACCAGACTGTGACAGCAAATACTATTTCAACATAAAAGTGAAATGATTTCCCTGTTTCTACTCTGGTTCCAGATAGGATAACTTAATAGTCTTTCTGTATCAACCCCTCTTCCCAGATTTATTTGTTTTATGACTTTCCGGATAAATACAACTCAATATTGCACATGGATGTTAAAACATTTCCTCTCTAAAGGGGAATACTGAGTTTATGATGAAGTGATACTAAATCATGAAAGCCAAGGTCACAGTGCCTGTTGGACTCTGTAGGTTCTGGTACTTCACTGGCCTCCTAGAGCACCTAAAAATATGGCAGCAGCACATGATGAGGCCTTATTAATCTCTGGTGGATGAAGTGTGCTCAGTCTCTCAATCAGTTTGCAGTGTAGAAATTAGGGATTTGGGGAATGGGGGAGAAACTGGTTTGTCTTATTATATGTCTTGCTGTATGCTAGAAAAGGCAAAAACAAGGCTGTGTGTTTTGCCCCATTTTGCAAAGTGATATGGTGTGTAATGGACCCTGCTTCCCATGGGAGCTTATCCACAGCCTCAGGTCTGCCTGGCCAATGCTCCATCTCCTGCCCAGAGATTCACTATTTTGGCTGAGGGCCACAGTAGGGACTTTGTCCTGGAAGGATGTCTGGGGACCGGCAAAGCCCTAAGCAGATGCTCAGGCACTAGAGACAACTGGCTGGGCACCTGATACTACTTATTTTTGACTTGCCGGTGGTGTTGTGCCAATTCTGACAGGCATTTGGGCAGCTCAGCAACACGGCATGTTCTTGCAACTTACCAATAAGGAAGGAAAAGAGGATAATTTCTCACAGATATTCTCTGGTTTTTTGGTGGTTTTTTTTGGGGTGTAAGCTTTTTTGTTGGTGGTGGTTACTTTTGTTGCTATCCCACCCCTCAAATACAAGGCTAGTCCCACCTGTTCTGTTTGGTTATTTGTGGCATTACCTCCTTGGTCAAACAAGAAATTCTGTTCCTGTCAGAACTTCCCAGATATTCAAGGAAATATTCAAACCTCTCTGCCGTTTTCATAAATCAGCCATCATTGTTCAAGATGAAATATGGCAAGGAAAGTCATATTCAACAAATACAAAGGAATAAGCTCTAGCAGGCACCTCTCTCTTATTAAACTTTATGGTTTTTCTTTTAGCACTGGAGTTGAAGAGAACTTCATGTTTGTGGTTTTTTTTTTTTCCACTGTAATGGTTGTCATTTGAATTTCTGAGCTGCTTGCAGGTCAATAAATTGTGTGTCACTACAGGCCTCTGCAGAACAACCTGGGATGCATAGACCTGCAGAGACAACAGTGTAGGGGCCTTGAGAGCCTAGAGGCAGCAAGGCTTGTATGCATCAACCTGTTGCCATTAATTGAGAAGATGAAATAATCCAGAGACAAATTACCCTCCAAGAAAGAAATCAGCCCCAGGAGTATTTAAACTGATTTCAATTGAACACATGGCTATGCACATACATATACTCACTGAAACCAAAAAGATTTCTACATAACTTCTGTCACTACAGGCAAGGGCTTCTGGATGGGAAGTGGTGCCTAAAAATAAACCCATACAACATGAATCCTAGGCTTTTTTTTTTTTTTTTTTGAGGAGATGTACTAGTTTGAAAACAAACCAGTGGGAGGCACCAAGTCAGAATAACAATTTAATGGGGAAGTTTAAAGAAAAGGAAAGAAAAAAAACAACTAAAAGAAAACACTGGTTCAAACTGACAGAGTCAAGATACAACCTGAGTCCCTGTTAGGCAGGGTGGTGGTAGCAGTCTGCTAGAATTATGGCTGCAGTCCTCTGAAGCGGTGATCCTGTAGAAAAGGGTCTGCTCTTCCTCAGAAGGTCCGGTGGCTGTGTAGCTCCTGTCCTCTGGAAATCCAGTGGAAAGGTCCCCTCTCTGGTTTTCAACCTCAGCTTATATCCACGCTGGGATGCTTGGTTCCTCCCTCTGGGTGGAGCATCTCACAATGGGGTAATGAGTCATAAGGACAGGTGTTGATTGGGCTCATTAACAGATGATAGTCCAGAGGGAGTTATCTATGAGTCATGCGGCAGGACAATGATGGGCCATTAACAGCAAGATAGTCTGGGGGGAGGAGGCAAGGAAACACTGCCCCACCTGATTTCAACGGCTGATGGGGATGGTAATAGAATACACTGCAACCCAGGACATTATCCACCCCTTATTCTATTACCATCTACATCATCCCAAATCAATACCTTCTTTAAACTCTACACATACATATGTGTGTATATATATATATATATATATATATATACACACAATGAAACCCTACGCACCGTTCTCACCTAAGATTAGGTCTCCTTGCGGTACACAATGGGTTTCCCCATCTTTTTGCATTACCCACCAAGTGCAACCAGGTCCTTGAGCAAAG
Organism: Coloeus monedula; assembly: GCF_965178545.1. Taxonomy (NCBI): domain Eukaryota; kingdom Metazoa; phylum Chordata; class Aves; order Passeriformes; family Corvidae; genus Coloeus; species Coloeus monedula. The sequence continues at coordinate 44,184,086 of NC_138783.1, forward strand.
ACAATCCCACGGATGGGTTTGCCTTTGCCTGAGGTGGGATTGATCCAAACAGTCTTTCCTAAAATACCCCTCAGGTGTACCGCAGGGACTCTATCTCCATCCACTGTGTGCAAGGGTTCAGACTCGGCGGGACCAGCTCGATTGATGGACCCTCGGGTATTGACCATCCAGGTGGCCTTTGCTAAGTTCACTTCCCAATTTTTGAAGGTCCCCCCACCAAGTGCCTTTAGGGTGGTTTTAAGTAGTCCATTGCAGCGTTCAACTTTTCCGGCAGCTGGTGCATGATAAGGAATATGATATATCCATTCAATACCGTGTTCTCTGGCCCAGGTGTTGATGAGGCTGTTCTTAAAATGAGTCCCGTTGTCCGACTCGATCCTGTCAGGGGTGCCATGTCTCCACAGGACTTGCTTTTCCAGGCCCAGGATGGTGTTCCGGGCTGTAGCATGAGGCACAGGGTAGGTCTCCAGCCATCCAGTTGTCGCTTCAACCATGGTCAACACGTAGCGCTTGCCTTGGCGGGTTTGGGGAAGGGTGATGTAATCAACCTGCCAGGCTTCCCCATACCTGTACTTTGACCATCGTCCACCGTACCACAGAGGCTTCACCCGCTTGGCCTGTTTGATTGCAGCACAGGTCTCACAACTGTGGATGACCTGTGAGATGCTGTCCATGGAAAGGTCCACCCCTCGGTCACGGGCCCATCGGTATGTTGCATCTCTCCCCTGATGACCAGAGGCATCATGGGCCCAACGAGCTAGGAATAATTCTCCCTTGTGCTGCCAGTCCAGATCCACCTGAGATACTTTCACCTTAGCAGCTCGGTCCACCTGCTCGTTGTTGCGATGCTCTTCATTAGCCCGACTCTTGGGTACGTGCGCATCCACGTGTCGAACCTTCACGGTCAGCTTCTCTACTCGGGTGGCGATGTCCTGCCAAATCTCAGCGGCCCAGATGGGTTTCCCTCTGCGCTGCCAGTTGGCCTTTCTCCAGCGATCCAGCCATCCCCACAGAGCATTAGCTACCATCCACGAGTCGGTGTAGAGATAGAGCCTCGGCCACTTCTCTCGTTCAGCAATATCCAAAGCCAGCTGGACGGCTTTAAGCTCTGCAACCTGACTCGATCCACCTTGTCCCTCGGTAGCTTGTGCAACTCGTCGTGTGGGGCTCCATACTGCAGCTTTCCACTTTCGGTTAGCGCCTACAATTCGGCAGGAACCATCAGTGAAGAGGGCATAACGTCTTTCAGTCTCCGGTAGCTCATTATATGGTGGGGCTTCCTCAGCACGAGTCACTTGCTCTTCCTCTTCTTCAGAAGATAATCCAAAAATCTCACCTTCAGGCCAGTTTGTTATAATTTCTAGAATCCCAGGGCGATTCGGGTTTCCAATACGGGCACGCTGTGTGATGAGGGCGATCCATTTGCTCCATGTGGTGTCGGTGGCGTGATGCGTGGAAGGAACCTTTCCCTTGAACATCCAACCCAGCACCGGTAGTCGGGGTGCCAGAAGCAACTGTGCTTCAGTGCCAATTACCTCAGAGGCAGCTTGGACTCCTTCATAGGCTGCCAAGATTTCCTTCTCTGTGGGAGTGTAGTTGGCTTCAGACCCTCTGTAGCTTCGGCTCCAGAATCCCAGTGGTCGGCCACGAGTCTCACCAGGCACCTTCTGCCAGAGGCTCCAGGACAGACCATTGTTCCCGGCTGCAGAGTAGAGCACGTTCTTCACCTCTGGTCCTGTCCTGACTGGGCCAAGGGCTACCGCATGAGCGATTTCCTGCTTGATCTGGGCGAAGGCTTGCTGCTGTTCAGGGCCCCAGTGGAAATCGTTCTTCTTGCGGGTAACCAGGTAGAGAGGACTCACGATCTGGCTGTACTCGGGAATGTGCATCCTCCAGAAACCTATGGCGCCTAGGAAAGCTTGTGTTTCCTTCTTGTTGGTCGGTGGAGACATCGCAGTGATCTTATTGATGACCTCAGTGGGAATCTGACGCCGTCCATCTTGCCACTTTACTCCCAGGAACTGGATCTCTTGAGCAGGTCCCTTGACTTTGCTCCTTTTGATGGCAAAGCCAGCTTCCAGGAGAATCTGGATGATTTTCTCTCCTTTCTCAAACACTTCCTTTGCTGTGTTTCCCCACACAATGATGTCATCGATGTATTGCAGATGTTCTGGAGCCTCACCCTTTTCCAATGCAGTCTGGATCAGTCCGTGGCAAATGGTGGGACTGTGCTTCCACCCCTGGGGCAGTCGATTCCAGGTGTATTGCACACCCTTCCAGGTAAAAGCAAACTGGGGCCTGCATTCTGCTGCCAAAGGAATGGAGAAGAAGGCATTGGCAATGTCAATAGTAGAGTACCACTTCGCTGCTTTGGACTCCAGCTCGTACTGAAGTTCCAACATGTCCGGCACAGCGGCGCTCAATGGTGGCGTGACCTCATTCAGGCCACGGTAATCCACCGTCAGCCTCCATTCTCCACTGGACTTACGCACTGGCCATATAGGGCTGTTGAAAGGTGAATGGGCCTTGCTGACCACCCCTTGGCTCTCCAGTTTGCGAATCATCTCATGGATGGGAACCACAGAGTCTCTGTCGGTGCGGTATTGCCGACGGTGCACTGTTGCTGTGGCGATTGGCACCTGTTGTTCTTCAACTCTCAGCAGTCCCACAGCAGAGGGGTCATCTGAGAGGCCAGGCAGTGTACTCAGTTGTCTGATATCTTCTGTCTCCACAGCGGCTATCCCAAAAGCCCAACGATGTCCTTTTGGGTCCTTGAAATACCCATTTCTGAGATAGTCTATGCCGAGAATGCACGGGGCCTCCGGGCCAGTCACGATGGGGTGTTTCTGCCACTCATTCCCAGTTAAACTCACTTCAGCTTCCAGTACAGTCAGCTGCTGGGATCCTCCTGTCACTCCGGAAATAGAAATGGGTTCTGCTCCCACATACCTTGATGGCATCAGAGTACATTGAGCACCGGTGTCAACCAAAGCCGTGTATTTTTGTGGGTCAGATGTGCCAGGCCATCGGACCCACACAGTCCAAAAGACCCGATTCTCCCTTTCCTCTACCTGGCTAGAGGCAGGGCCCCTCTATTCCTGGTCATGTTGCATGTTGCTCCCTTCCGGTGAATACGTTCCTGAGGTCCCTTCAAGAGGATCGGTCATATTATCATTCCGGTACCGTCTGGAGTTCTGTGTGCGAGAGACCGGAGCAATATTGACTCTAGATGCGCTTCTTGTGGTAGTTGTCCCTCTTTTTAGTTCACGTACCCGAGCTGCTAAGGAGGAGGTGGGTTTTCCATCCCACTTACTCATGTCTTCTCCATGTTCCTGAAGGAAAAACCAGAGGTTACCTCGTGGGGTGTATCCTCTCTCCCTGGTTGGGGGACGCCGGCTCCTAATGGCAGAGACTCTTGTTGGTTCTGGCGAGATCGGGTAAATCTCTTCCTTAAGTTCCTTTTTCAGTTTCTGATGGCCTTCTTCAATCAAGCTCCGGACTTGCTCAGCCAAAAGACTTGTTTCCACGGATGAGACATGGGTGCGAAACGGGGCTGTGACGGTGTCCTCGTAAATCCTCAGCTTGTTCACCAAGACGCCCACCCTGTCCTCGCCTTCCCTCCATTGCAGCGTTGCCAGGTAACGGGAGTATATCTCTGGTCCAAGGCGTGCGAACCTCAACCACATCTGTGACGTGCACTGGACACCATCTGGGCTCTTAGGAAATCTCTCGTCTTCTGAGAAAATGATCTCCAGCACAGCCAATTCCCTCAGGCACCGGATACCTTGTTCCATTGTGCTCCATTTCCCTTGGTGCACCTGGAGGTCTTCTTTACAAAGGTACCTGTCCCTTACACTTGTAAGCAGTCGCCGCCAGAGGCTGAGAGCTTCTTGGGTTCTCCCGATCCCCTGGTCAATGACCACATCCCGGGACAGAGATCCCAGCTGCCTGGCCTCACTTCCGTCCAGAATGGTGTCATTGGCTGCAGCGTCCCAGATGCGGAGCAGCCAGGTCAGGATAGACTCGTTTGTCTGGCGGGTGAATTCCCTCCGCAGGTCACGCAGCTCACCCAGGGATAGCGACCGAGTGATGATCTCTGGCTCTGCCTCTTCTGCTGGGTGCGAAGGTCCTGCTGCATCCTCGTCAGTCACAATGCGGGCTGATTTGCTTTTTGATTTCTTCTTCTGAACGGGGGCAACTGCAATTGGTTTAGGCTGTTCTGGTTCGGTGACGGTTTGCATGGGGACACTGAGAGTGCTTTTGGTTCCCTTCTCCTCGGTGTCAGTCTGCGTGGACATGGACGCTGTTGTCTTGCATCTGGGTCCTTTCTCCTCGGTGTCAGTCTGCGTAGACATGGACGCTGTTGCTTTGCATTTGGTTTCTTTCTCCTCTGTGTCAGTCTGCGTAGACATGGACGCTGTTGCTTTGCATTTGGTTCCCTTCTCCTCGGTGTCAGTCTGCGTAGACATGGACGCCGTTGTCTTGCATCTGAGTTCTTTCTCCTCGGTGACAGTCTGAGTAGACATGGACGCTGTTGCTTTGCATTTGGTTCCTTTCTCCTCTGTGTCAGTCTGCGTAGGCATGATGTTTGTTGCTCTGCTCTTTTTCCCTCCCTCATCCTGAGGATGCTGTGCCATGGCTCTGATCCTAAGCATGGTGTACATGGTGCAGGCTGTACAGAGAAGACAAAGCAGAACTGACAGCAAGTTTATGCCGTCTTTGACATCCAGAGGGAATTCAATATTTTCAAAAACTGCTGTGCCTGGCCTGAAAGGCTGGAAGAAACCACTCTCTACTCCTCCCACCAGGGGCTGGGTGCGATTGTTGAGGAGATCCCAGACATAGGAGCCCAGACTAGGACAGCCAAACAAAACTGAGTATATACTCCGAATGGTATTCATCGCCTCGCAGGTTATCATGCTGTAGACATAATAAACCATTAAAGCAATTCTCATACCATTCCCTGGTTTTAACAGGAGTAATACTACAGGCAGGTAGTTCCCCATGTGAGGAAAAATATAGAGAGCAAGATACAGTACCCACGTAGACAAGCTGAGCACCATGGTGAATAGGTTTCTGTTAACACAAAATTGTAATTCTGACTTTCTCTCAGAGCTGCCCCACGTTGGGCGCCAAATTATGTACTAGTTTGAAAACAAACCAGTGGGAGGCACCAAGTCAGAATAACAATTTAATGGGGAAGTTTAAAGAAAAGGAAAGAAAAAAAACAACTAAAAGAAAACACTGGTTCAAACTGACAGAGTCAAGATACAACCTGAGTCCCTGTTAGGCAGGGTGGTGGTAGCAGTCTGCTAGAATTATGGCTGCAGTCCTCTGAAGCGGTGATCCTGTAGAAAAGGGTCTGCTCTTCCTCAGAAGGTCCGGTGGCTGTGTAGCTCCTGTCCTCTGGAAATCCAGTGGAAAGGTCCCCTCTCTGGTTTTCAACCTCAGCTTATATCCACGCTGGGATGCTTGGTTCCTCCCTCTGGGTGGAGCATCTCACAATGGGGTAATGAGTCATAAGGACAGGTGTTGATTGGGCTCATTAACAGATGATAGTCCAGAGGGAGTTATCTATGAGTCATGCGGCAGGACAATGATGGGCCATTAACAGCAAGATAGTCTGGGGGGAGGAGGCAAGGAAACACTGCCCCACCTGATTTCAACGGCTGATGGGGATGGTAATAGAATACACTGCAACCCAGGACAGGAGATTAAAGTGTTTCTGATGTGCATCCAGTAATAAGCTCTAGAAACAGCCAAGAGACTCCAGGTGGCTGTCTGCTCCTCTGGGCTGAGCGAGTCATGATAAATAAGAAGTGATGCTGGCCAGGGAGAAACTACTGTTCTAAAAATGGTTTACTGACATTATGGGGTTGACCCAATCTCCATAGACCTGTCTCTGGACTCTGTGCTGACTGTTGTCCTCTTTGTTGCCATCGCCTGGTGATGATCCCTATTAACCCTCACAGAACAAAAGTGCCAGCACACTGGAGGACATCAACAGGGTGGAAAAACTCTAGTTATGACATCAATGAAGGACATGTCTGCACAAGTTCGGGTTGGTTGTGCTTCCATGAGGAAATGAAGGAATGGTCACAGCTGTCCAAGAAGATGACCATTTCTCTTGGGGTTAAGGACACTTCTTACAGGTTGCTACTGTGGCATGAAAATTCATCATCTTATGGGAAAAGCTAATGGAATTTCCCTGGTCATGTTCAGCTGAAGTAAAAGGACCAATGAGAAGGCAAACCAGAAAAACATAAGGTTACAGTGGCTGGCACTGGAACTAAGATAAGTGATCTTGGCTTTGATGTTACAAGATGTGACTGGGAGCAGGGGAAAAAGATATTCCTACTTGTAACCCACACCTGGGTACAGGGCTGGTGTATCCAAACACATAATACTACCTGAGTTGTTTTTGATGCCCAGTCCCAAGGAAGTTGCTGCTGCTTGACATGTGTTTGTCAGAAGCATGCCTTGAGCACAAAGGCAGGATATGAAGAATATTCCAGTCATGCCAAAAGCCCCTCATGTCCCAGACGGCAAAACTGGCATCACACTAGAGGATGATGCCTTTGCTGTAGGGTCTCATCAGAGCATCTTGCAGAACACCAAGGCTGTCTGTCCTGGAACAACTTTGACACAGTCCTTGCTGTGTGAAAATTCTACAATACACCTTCCATGGCTGAAAAGAGAGGGGCTGTGATCAGTAATGTTAAATGCTGACAAAAGAACCATAGAAACCAAAGGGAAACCTAACTCTTCTGCTTTTAATACATTACTTAGGAACCTTGAGATGTGCTGTCTCAGCCTGTGATGACTGCAGAAACCTTTCTGAATTTTTCCGTGGAACTGAATTAAATGAATTTGAGTTTGCAGTGAAATTGCAGCTCATTCCTTCACCAATGTGTCAATGTTTTGTCACTGTTTTTAAGGGGCTCAGAGGAATTCCCAGTAGACCAACGGAGTTCTGCAGGGAGAGAGAGCTGTTGTTTGCATGTCATGGCTACTGGGAGAGGCACAGAGCAACACCATCCACCTGCCGTGTGCCTGTGGAGCAGCTCTGGGCCTTGGAGCATTGACCTTGCAGGCCTTCTTTTCAGCAAAGGCATCTTCTCCCCTAAGAGACCAATTTGCTTGGTGGGATTGAAATAATTGTTTAAGGAAGTTTATATTCAATGGAGGGCTGCCTCATTTAATAGTCTCCTGTCATTAGGCTTGTGCCATTATTGTAGAGACTTTTCAGTGCAATGTGCAGATGAAAATACAGCCGAGGAGATGCACAAATTAACGCATATAACGACATTTTTAAGGAGTAAACAGAATTAATTTTTCCTGTGGAAATTAACAACTCCAAAGGCAATATCCAAGTGGTTGCCTAGGGGTATATAGCAGTTTTGTCAGTGAAGGGCAGAAGGGTTTTATCTTCCTTTTTAGTTAATAGTGTTCTTGTTCTTGCCTTCTGATGTGGAGTATATACTGAAATTTTTCTCTGTCATGGACTGAACTTTGTTGCTGTGTTTCACATCATTACTGCCAGAGCAGCTTTCTGTCACAGTGAAACCTTGCCTATAGCCCTGAAACCCTCTTGAGGCTGTGGGATCATGGTAGTAATGCCAATGGAGTCATTGTCTGTGTCCTGGAGGGAACATGGCAAGTCCCTTGCCTGCCTCCTTATGAGGCTGGCTTCTCCTTCAGAGCAGCAGGGGAAAGATCATATCAGATGAAGCCAACCTTTTTTTAATTAGCTAATTTATTATTTCAAAGAGAAGTGTCCCTGCACTTAGTCCAGTGCAGATGTATTGGAGAACTGGGTTGTTAACATTAGGAAAGTGGAGGCTCTTTTTCATCCCATTCCCCCCCACCACTTCTGAACAGGCATTTGCAAAAATGTTGGTGGGTTTTCTTTGTCATTTCACATCTGTGCTTTGTTCTATGATGCTCTGCTTATGAGCTGCTTTCAGATGTGGAATGGTCACAGACCTGCTGCATTCTGTCTGGGGCAATGACCTGGCTTTCTCATCTGAGATTCTGCATTGTTTCCCTAACATTTATCACAAATGAGTTAATCCCCTGGGACTTAACAAGCACACCAATCAGCCATTTTGTCCAAGCTGACTGATCTATCCATAGATCCATACTGATCTATCATTTCCAAATATATTCTGGTGGAAAGTTACCTTGCTTAGAGCAAAGGGGGGAAAAAAGAAGAGTGAGAGGAGAAAGAGGAACATACTAGATATTCCAAGATCTTGTCTGATCTGCTGGGGATGGGCCAGGTCAGGTAAAGCTCTGTTTAGATCAAGACCTATATCTGACATTGACCAATAACAAGAATATAAGAAGAGGTGAAACATGTAGTGATACTTTCCCGAAGTCCTCAGATCCAGCAATGTGTAGCTGAAGAACAGAAAGAACTAGAGATGGCACATTTTATGTTAAAACCCCAGCACATATTTTTCTTCTGCACTTATTCAGCCAATTTTGAATTATCTATATTTTTGGTCTCCACAGTTTGCTGGTGAAGAAAGTGCTCAAACTGAACCATATGAACAGTTTTCTCAATTGTAAAGAATAGGGTGACTCCTCTCATCCTGTTTTCTATTTTCTCTAACCTGTAGACATTTTATGGTGTTCTTTCTGGGATCTAAATAATTTCCAGATATTAAAAACCCATTTTTCCCACTTGGCCCACTTGAATGTGCTGCTCTTAGGCTCAGAAATCTTCTCTATTTGTGTTTTTTCTCCCACAGTTTTCTCTCATTCCTCAGGCTGTGGAGAGAGACGGCGAGTTCAGGCATAGCAAGGGGAAGAAGTTAGAGAGGGCATTTTCTCCTCCATCTCTTCTGTGTGCTTTCATCAAGCACAACCTCAAAGAAGAACTTCCTCTTCCTCCCTCACTTCCTGCCACATACATGTATGGCAGAACTCTCTTTTGGAAAATTGTAGCAGCATGGTCAGGGACATCTCATTGCTTGGGATGCAGGGCTTTCACAGGGCAGAGCAAAGTCAGGGGTGGGCCTGGGGAACAGAGCTTTACAGAAGGGTACAGAGGGCCATGTGGAAGGCCCAGGGGCTCTGCTGTTGGGGTGTGAGAAGTGGAAGTGTTTTATTCACAGCAGGTAGAAGTATAGACAAAGATATTATTTGCCCTTTGTCTTCTTTGTCGTTCTAACTAATAACTTCAAGTGTAGTTATCATGTCTTCCACCATATGCAGTTTCCATGTACAGACATTTTATTTCTCGTGGGCTGCTGTCTTCCCAGCTCTGCAAGCACCACCCTCATAAATCCCCTCAGTCCACACACCTCCCTCTGACTCAACACTCCCACAATGAGAAGGAACTGAATGAATCCTCCTTTTCTAACAGGTGTGTTCAGCCAGGTCCCTGAAATGAGCCATCTCAGCTATTCACCCCTTCCTCTCCTACCTGAAACCCACCACAGAGCACAGGGCTGCCTGCATCTACTTTTTCCAGGGTCTGGAGAGGGAAGAGGGCAGAGCATCATTTGGGAAAAGACCTGGCAGAGCGCCATGGAAACTTGGTTTCTTGTCCATCACAGGCAGAAGCCAGTAAGCTGCAGAGCTGTGATGTCTGGCATCTGCATAGAGCATGCAAGAAGCAATGTGATTTGCCCTGTCACAGTAGCTGCCTGTTCTCCCTGCAATTCCTATTCTTTGTCTCTTCCTGCACCATCTCTGTCGTGCAGCTGATCTGCGCAGTGAGGCCTGATGCCTTTCCCTTCCATGGGCTGCAATGCTGTCTGGGGCAGTGCCTCTGGCAAGCTTCTGGTTGTCCTCAACCCTCACTGATTCCTGTTGTAGAGAAGAAAACAACTGAAAGCTCAGAGGTCTAAAATAAAATATATTTCTCACCTTTAAATATAAAGTGATCATCCTGCTTATAAAGGTGAAAAACATTGGGTCATTACATCTAAACATTGCATCTAAAGAGGCCCATGTGTGAGTGAATAGTTGGCAGCTGCTGCCCAGCAGCGAGACTGGCAGGCAGGCCCTTCTCAGCTCTAAATAATCTGGGCACAGGCAGCCATGCCTGTGTTGCTGGCTCACTGAATGTCAGAGCCTTGCTGCTTTTAAAGTGACTGATGGTTCCCTCATGTGTAGGTCTGAGACTGACCCTGTGCAGGAGCCTGCAGATACAAGTATAGAAGGAGCACGGGTGCCTGGCAGCTCACTGGGGACAATCAGCACAGGAAGGTGACAGCTGTAGCTGATGTATGGTCCTGTTCCCACCTGATGCATTTAGTGAATTATTGAGTAAATGACCGTGGCTGTCGGTGAAGACAGCAGATTTTGCAGGATGCTTCAGTGCTTGGAAGCTCACAGGCTTCCTCCACCATCATGGTTTGCAGTGGTGAGAGAGAAGGGAGGTGAGCACTGTTTGTGTGACCAGTGTCAACACAGTGGATTCGCCCAGAGACCATGTGGCTGCATGTTGGGAACACCCAACCCAGGTGAGTTATGAGAGGGGTCATGTGTCTTCAGGTATAAGACTAAAGTGAAAGTCTGTATGACATTTGGGCTTCTCTCCTCCCTCCACTTTACAAACAGCTGCCTCTGAGTGATGGCATATTTCCACTGGGAAGTGAAGAAGCCTCCTGGTGCTAACTGAACTGAACTGAATGCACAAAAAACTCGTGATAGCACGGTGCTAGAGAAATGGTTGGCCCGAGACATGAGATCCTGGCTCTTTGCTTTACAAAGGAGAATCCAAGCAAGGGTCTGCATGGCTTTGTGTGGGTATTCAGGTGTGGCAGAAGGATTCCTGCACTGAGATCTCTACCAGCTGGCAGCAGACTTTCTGTCTCTTTATCACCAAATGCGAAATAATTTTTGTTTTATTAACCCAAATCTTGTTAATTTAGAGGGGTTTTTTTTCTGTAGGTATGGAAGAGCTATTCTTTGTATCTGATTACTGAGAAATGTGCACATCTTACAGGCAGCTTGATATGTTGCAAGTATTTACTGTAAAGGCAGGCAACAAATCAGCTTTTGATCAGCTAAGAGATCAACTCCTACTTGATACTTATGATGTTGAGGTGTTCTGGTAACTTGAGCTAATTCCTGAATGTAATTTTTAAAAATCTCCTCCCCACTTGATGATCAAAGACAGCAGAGTGCATAATTCATGGCCTTTCATATTCATGTTTATATTTTTGGTCTATGGTAGGCGAAAGCCTTTGCCATTTTAATGAAATATATGCCCACCCACTGCTCAGTTACTGAAAGAGAATTAACCTGATAAATACATGTAGTTACCACTACTCATCTTCAGGAAGGAGGTTCTTTTTGAGACAGGCTCCCTGCTGGCAGTTCTGCAAGGTTTTTGGCTTCAGCATCTTTGGGCCACTGGATATCTCTTCCTTTCGGTACAATTCTCCTTCCCCTACTTATGCTGTTGTGTCTATAGGCTAAAAAGAAGTAACCTAGCTTTTGAAACTGAACACTGTGTGAGGTTGCTTTTAAAGACTTGTGTGACAGCTTACCTCTGCTCTGGGATGACTTGAAAAATAGTTTATTTTTCTTCTTTTTTTCTTTTTTTTTTTTAAATTTCCATTCAGTAATAAATAGTGTCATAATCCTTTTAATGGCTGGTTTGGCTCTGATTATCTGTACCTCAGTGATGATATGATAAAGCTCATGAGGTGTCAATGTGCACTCACAGCCCAGAAAACCAAATGAGTCCATGGTTCTATGATACATCCATGATGTACAAATTCACTAGAGTTTGTACTTGGGTTTGTAGTCAAAATGTATGTAGGGATAGTGTATCCTTTCAGGGAGCTTTGAGAGATAGCCTTTTCTCATAGTTAATTTTCATTTTCTTTGTCTTTTCTGGTCTTTATTCACACATTTAGAGCAGCATCAATTTTGATCCTGATTCTCCTGGAAGAACTGGGGGCTTGTTACAAGAAAAACAGAATCACAGAATATTCTGAATTGGAAGGGACCTACAAAGATCATCAAGTCCAACTCTTAAGTGAATCCCCCATACAGAGAAAAAAAAACGATCTCTGCATTATTAATGTTGCGCTCTAACCAACCGAGCTAATCTCTTTTCATAGGTAACCAAAATAAAGCTGTTTGGTCTGCTTTCACACCACACCTGGTGCAGAGAGAGAAGGGCAGAAAATGACTGACTTCTGGTTCTTCTTGTGTTAAAAGAAAATAGAAGAAACACTGACAAATCCCAGCACTTGTGCTAGGCACTTCTCAATAACACTTACCTGCGCATTAATATGCTTGTATGCTGAGCTGTGGGAAAAGCCTGATCAAGGGGTGATCAGTCCTTGCATGGATGCTCATTTGGTAAGTGGGGTCTTCTCTCTGTGCTGGCTTTTAAGCCTGCTTGCTGTTATGCCTTCACTTTGGCCTTTATATAACCAAATTTCAAGAGAAAACACTCCTCATCTTCCAGCCCACATCAGCTTCATCTAGAATTAATTTTGCAGATACAGCACAGTCCATAAGACCATATAACAGCAACTAAAATATTCTTCAAGGTGATTTTAACTTTGCAGCTTCATTTGCAAATGACAGGTCTTCAGGGTGACGTAACTGTGGCCTTCCAGTGCCTGAAGGAAGGCTACAAGAAGGATGGAGAGAGGCTATTTACAAGAGCATGTAGTGACAGGACAAGGGGGAATGGCTTCAAACTGAAAGAAGGTAGGGTTAGATTAGATATTAGGAAGAAATTTTTCACTGTGAGGGTGGTGAGGCACTAGGACACGTTGCCCAGAGAAGTTCTGGATGACCCATCTCTGAAAGTATCCAAGGCCAGGTTGGATGGGGCTCTCAACAGCCTGGTCTAGTGGAAGGTATTAATGTCCATGGCAGGGAGGGTTGGAACTAGATGACTTTTAAGGTCCCTTACAACCCAAACCATTCTATGATTCTATGATTTTCAACTTGTGCAATTAATATTGCAGTTGTTCTCACTGATCTGTTCTTTTACTGGGAGGCGGTAGAGGCTGCATTCTATGATTAAGACATGTCTGGTCAGGGAATTTTCAGCATATGAGTGTGGCTGGGTGATCTCCAAGCTGACACTATCCAGCGGCTCTGTAGAAGTGGAATTTGGGGCTGTAGTCAACATTTAAGTGCTTCTGAATGGACAGTCATGGTCCTTGGAAAACTGAAAGGGGCTGTACCCACTACAACCTTGAGGTCAGCTGGTTCCATTGAAGATGAACACAGTTCAAAAGCCTCTTCAACATGTGCATGTGAAGATTTTGAAGCCTGTGACTGGCACTTTTGGGACTCTTATTCTTGGTTTTTTACATCCAATTTTGCTTAGGCATGCATACATTTGATATAGATTGCAATTTCTGTATGAAGCATCATCCTCTGCAGTCTTAGAAGTGTCTTGTGTCTTGTGCTGTGTTCAAAACAAGCTCATCAGAGGTTTGGCAAATATTGTATTATGTCATTCACTACTGTGCTGGATAATGTGAAGCTTAGCTGAATTACTTGATAAAAAATGACAGTAATAATCAGCTATCATTGCACAGAGCTTTGCTGTGCTCAAAGCAAGCAGTTGCCAATTTCTGCCGGACTCCATGAGGAGCACCACAAATTATCAGCAGCTCCTCGCAGTTCTGTCTCTTGCATTTTGATACAAATGCAGCAATTTCTAAACATGTGTCCTGTTTCCTGAATTCAAGTAGGGCCAGACAACTACGTGTCTTCTTGGGCCTTTTTGTTTGTTTGATTGTTGGCTTTTGTTGTGGCTGGGTTGGTTTGGTTTTTTTTTTTGCATAAAAATTGCCTTGTAATATTTTCTGTCCATTGTTTTCTTAAAAAATTAACATTTTCTGAAGTCAATTAATCAATTTTAGCTATTTTCATTATCCACTTGGAACTGCTTTTCCATCCCCAAGTTAATAAATGTTGCAGAGAGCTTGTTGTGGACAACAAGCCTGATGACACCTATTTTCTTAGAAGTTTCACTTGTATCATAATTTCATCTTTCTCTCATGACTTTTGCTGACTGTTACAATACCATGTGTCCGTGTTCTCAAGTCTCCCTCCTCTTTCGCATTATGTGAGAAAAAAATCTGTTACAAAACACTTCTTATCTTTCCTTTTTATTGCTGTTTTGTAGCTATGAGATCATGTATTGAAATTTAGCTGGTAAAGGAGCCACACTTCACCAAAGGATATTCCCAGGACATTTGATACCTGTTGCAGTCATTATTACTGTGGTGTTGTGCACACGTTGATCAAACTTCTGGCTTCCAGGGTCAAAGGAAAATAAACCCTCTTTGGTCCAAGCAAGATATGCTCTGTTTTGTTTGGATTTGTTCCCCACTGGAACAATTCTGCTTCAGCAGCTCTTCGTGAAGCTGGTTGCTGAAGTGCTGTTTTTGTGAAAAAGTAGATTTGCTGTGAGGGTGACTTCTGTGTTTGACACTGCTATCCCAGTAGTGTCCTTTTTCAGTTCTTTCAGGGAGTTGGTATTTCTGTCACTTCCATGTAAGTTGGACCTGGCTCTATTCTTTCATTTTCTAAAAGGTGGCCAAGACTGCATTTTACATATTCTCTGCATTCTGCTACTCTCTGCTGTAGTCTGCTCTGAGCTCACTCTGTCTGCAGTTTGGGATGAGTGCTTCCAGGCTTTACTGTGCTTCTTTTTTGTTCTGCTAGCTGCTAGAACCTCACTTCCTTTCAGCTTGTCTGGAGAGCTGTGTCCAGGTCTGGGCTCTCAGGACAAGAGAGAGACACGGAGATCCTGGAGCAGGTCCAGCAGCGGGCTACAAAGACAGTAAAGGGACTGAAGCATCTGTCTTATAAGGAAAGGCTGAAGAAACTGTGGCTGTTCAGCCTTGGGAAGAGGTGGCTGAGAGGGGACCTCATCAATGTCTGTAAGTATATAAAGGGTGGGTGCCAAGAGATGGAGCCAGGCTCTTCTCAGTGGTGTCAAGCAATAGGACAACAGGCAATGGGTAGAAACTGATGCACAGAAGTTCGACTGGAACATGAGGAGGAACTTCTTTGCTGTGTGGGTGACCGAGCACTGGAACAGGTTGCCCAGACAAGCTGTGCAGTCTCCCCCACTGGAGACATTCAAGAGCAGTTTGGATGCAATCCTGTGCAATGTACTTTATCATGACCTTGCTTGAACAGGGAGATTGGACCAGATAAGCCCTCTGTCGTCCCTTCCAACCTCACCCAGTCTGTGATTCTGTGTGTACCAAAAAAAAAGTCTGAAAAACACAATCACCATAAATTATTTGTGATCATGTTTGTGTGTGTCAGCTGCTGAATGGTAGCAGCCCATACGTACACTCTCATCCCATGACATGTCAAGGTAAATGCCAGACCCTGTTTTTCCCTTTACTGGCAGCAACCAACCTCCCATACCTCCCATTTGCTGAGAATGAGACTATCTGCAATGTTCCTGGTGCTGGGGCAGTGCAGGTGTGGGTGTTGACAGAGGTGACCAGATAAATTCAGGTTCATTTATTCTTTTTTCTTTTGGTTTGGTTTTGTTTGTTTAGTTGTTTTTTCCCCAAAGGTGGCTTTCCAAAGACTTTCTGGGAAGGTCTTCTCTCAGATCAGGAGGGTCTCTGAGCACCCTTCCTCCCTTACTTTCCCTCAGTTAGTTTCCTATGCTGTCTTCAGTCTCTTCACCTCTAGCGTGGTCTCCAGTGGCACCCTCCTTCCACCACCCTGGGCTGCGCTGACAGGCTGGGTGTCTTCTTTGCTCCCCACCTCAGGTAAGCTGCATGCTGCTGCCTGGCTGTGCTGAGCATGCTGCCACAAGAGCAGCTTTAGCTGCTCCTCATTTTACCACGTCTTGCATATTTAATCACTTTTGCTAGTGTACAAGTTAATGGAGGGTCTCTGGTGGCCAGTCCCTGTGGAGCAGAGACAATCGTCAGCCAACCCTTCGCCTCCGCCCCTCGGCCACCCTGTAACTGCTGCTAGTGTTTAACGCTCACAGCTGCTGGATTGTGTAGGGTTCCTTCTAAAAAAATTACCGGGGCCACATCTTTTTTCTGCTTTTGGCCTTAAATTTGGTAAATAATCTAACCATCACTCTGTTAAGAATGTTACATTTCTTTTTTATTTGGCCTGTACATGTCCTACATACTAATTTCTAAATCAGTTGAAGAGCTTCTCAAAGGAAGTAAAGAAATCACAGCTGCAATTCCATTAGCAAGAATATATCCACGGCAGACAACATTTCCAGTTCTGTATATAGAGGTTTTAGGCTCTGATTTATTTGTAAGACCTTAGGAAGTCACTCAGTCATCATCTGTAGCTCAGTGAAGATCTCTGGGTAGCACAGCACGTAGCTTAGATGCTGCGTCTTACATTGATACAACCATGCTAGCATTTCAGATGTAAGGAGCAGCTACCTGCCTTAGTTTTGAACTTACAGTACACCATAAGCACAAGAAAGATTCTTAAGTGGGTTTAACAGCCCAGATTGAAAGTTTGGTTTGATCTAGTTTGGTAGTTTAGAAGTACCTGTGGTACCTACCTAGGTTATTCCTGCTGCAAGGTACATATACCTCATTCTTAGTGAATGGAAAATGAATGGGTGGTGCTAAGCATTCCTCTTGATATCAGAGGAAGATGGAGGGCTTTGCCATGGTGCACAACTACAGCTAAGATGAAGGACAAAGGAGAAATAATAAAAGTTAAAAAAAGGGCAGGAAAATGAATAAAGAATGTAATACTTCAGAGGCTTTCCAACTAGAGAGACTTAAAAGGTAATGAGAGCTTACAAAGAGAAAGGTTATATGTTGGACAAATGTAAGATATTCAAACCATCTTCAGAAAGAACTGGGTGACCTTGAGGACTGCAATAATTGAAAGGGACTGAAATTTAACAGTACAAAATGAAAGGTCAGGTACTTTCTATCTAATAACAAAACCTTTATTACAAATTGGGATCTTAGCAGCTGTAAATGACAGAGGAGGAAAAGCTTCTGAAGGCACCAGCAGATCAGAGTTGCTGTAAGTGTCCAAAATTATGTATCTGGGAAAAGGCTGTTCAACTAGGCTAGCTGTCTGTAGTGGTGTAGGAGAATATCACTGCCATTCCATGGGGTATGCCAGAAATACTGATCCCAGCACTAGCATCCCAGGCTGCATTAGGCAAAGCATTGCTAGCAGGTTAGGGAAGGTGATCCCGCCCTCCTGCTCAGCCCTGGCAGACACCTGGAGTGCTGTGTCTGGTTTTGGGCTCCCCAGGACAAGAGAGACATACAGGACATATGGGAGCAAGTCTAATGAAGGACCATGAAGATGATTAAATGCTTGGAGTGTCTGATATATGGGGAAAGGCAGAGAGAGCTGGGACTGTTCAGCATGAGGATGAGAAGGGGGATTTATTCAATGTATATACGATGAAGGGAGTAAAGGAGATGGACCCAGGCTTTTCTCAGTGGTGTCCTAGTGATGGGACAAGAGGCAATGGGCACAAACTGAATCATGAAATTCCATTTAAATGTGAGGAGAAACATTTTTTACTGTGATAGTGACTGAGCCCTGAAACAAGTTGCCCAGAGAGGTTGTGGAGTCTCCATCCTTGGAGATACAAACCCTAAACAAACCCAGACATGGTTCTAAGTAACTCAGTCTAGGTGACTCTACTTTGAGCATTGGACTAGCTGACCTCTGTAAAGGCTTTCCCACCTCAGCTCATCTGTGCTTGAGTGATTCACAGGAGATGGACTCAGAGTGCAGAGAGGGGTCACAGGGATGAGAGGGGCCCTAGAGTGCCAATCCTTCATGGTAGGCTGAAAGTTCTATCTAAAAAATGTGCGCAGTGTATGAAGGGGAGATTTAAGCACCACAGAGAAAGGCGAACTATTTATTGCAATAGGCCATGGTCACACAATAATAGCTGGGTTTATGCTTGCCATAAATAACTGGAAAGTTGAAGTCAGAAGGGATTATTTATACATCAGAGCAATCACATTTGCTATCAACTTTCCAGGCAGCAGGGACAATAAAAAAAACCAAAACAACGTAGCAAAATCTAACTTTTTTTTAAACAGCTGCTAGAAACCATTGGAATAGAAATGCTATAATGTAGTATCTTCATGAAGTGGGGGTCCTTCAGTCCTCGGTGAGGAGCACTCAAATACAGAGGTCCCCTTTGGGTTGCTCCAGTTTCTGTTTCCTTGAGGAACAAGTGAATGCTAGGAAGAGAAGTTGTTGATCTCTGAACTCACATCTCTATGACATTACTAAAAAGGGATTGTGAGGACACTGAGAAAATGAGGAACCCAAATGCGTAAGAACATACAGATCTTCTGTATTTTAATGGGCTTAGCCACAGTAGAAACTTGAGCAAAATCAGTCATAGATATTGTAACATTACTGCTCTGGTGGGAGTCGATGGGGTGAGAGGCCTGGAAACAGTGCTTTAAAAATATAAAGTGTGTTTAATTTAGCTTTAAACTGAGCCTTTCTTATCTTTCTTTAGAGTCCCATTTAACACATTAGAATGGGGGATGGATGGTTTAGGTTCTTTTCCAAATGCCTTGATGAAAATCTCTAACTCCAGCTCCAGAAAGTTGTTATGGAAAGTGCTCTTTCACGCCTTAGAATGAAAATTTCAGCTAAAATTCTTCTTGTCTTGTCTGTCTAGTCCTTGTTCTTGTTAAAGACAGAAACTGGTTGTGGCACTTTTGGCCTCTGCTGACTGTCTATTATGTGAGAATGTTATGAGGATGAGCTACAGAGTTCTTTTCTCTCCATTGTTGCCTGCCTCTAGAAAGTATTTTCTAGCACCTCTTCTTTCAGATTCCCCCAGAAAATTCAGTTTGGTTCTAAAGCTCCAAGCCAAATGGAATAAAATGCATCTGGATAACTTATCCTTTGAGCATAATCTCTACACTTGCATGATGTACAGATCACTCAAGCTATGTGGACAACTGGACAGGACAGAAATCTCATGAAATTGATAACAATTATACTTCACACAATTGTTAAAGGAAATAACTCTCTTCACAATACATAATTACTATAATTTATATTGAAACATCTGTTGGAAAATAGAAGGCAAAGAGAAGCACTTTAGAACAATTTTGTAAAGCTGTAAAATAAATAAGTAGATTAATAACTCCAGTCCCAGGTGCTTGAGTATTGATAAATGCCCAGGGAGCATGCAGCATCTAGGGCTTCCTCATCATGGTAGTGGTTTCTTATAGCCCTTGCTTCACAGTTCTCAGTGACAAGTTTGATGAGTTCAATTGCTCCTGGCTGATCATTTGGCTTTGGCTCTGGTATTGCTGCTTGTGCACTTCTCAGAACAAGAAAATATCCTACGTGTCAGGGTTGTCTGTTGTACAGCATTTTGGTTACCTGCAGGTGAAACATCCTCTGTCACCTGAGACTGGCTTGGCATTGCTGCAACCCCTGTGAAGTAAAGCTGCTGGAGCTCTGCTGAGAGGGGCTCACTGCTGCTGTTGGGAGCTGCTCTCCTCACTCACCCTCATGCAGGCACAGCTCAGTGCCAAGCATTTTCCAGCCTTGCTCTTGATGACAGGTTCCTCAGCCAAGTGTGCTTGAGACACACCAGGCCTTTCTTCCTTGTTCTTTCGATGCATTCAGATTCATCCCTTGGCCAAAATCCAGGAACAGCAATAGTGGCTTTTACCTGCTCTCAAATAGCCTGGGAAGATCTTTGCACATCTGCAAGATCTGCAGCTGTTTGCTGCAGCATGTGTGCCAAAGCTATTTGCAGGCAGCACAGGGAGTTTGATGGGATGTCTGACACTGAGCCTCATCTCCCTTCCCGTTCATTTGCCCTGTTGTGCCTACCAGAGTGTG
Source organism: Coloeus monedula (assembly GCF_965178545.1). NCBI lineage: Eukaryota > Metazoa > Chordata > Aves > Passeriformes > Corvidae > Coloeus > Coloeus monedula. Next base: position 44,203,904 of record NC_138783.1, read on the forward strand.
GTGGTGTTTCTGCCCAGGGAACACTCAATTCCCACTGCAGCCAAGCTCCAGTTTTCCCCATATCTTTGATAACTCAAGCTTCTGCCACCAAGTTCTCTTATGCCCTCCATCACACTGCAGAAGGAAGGACACGTGCAGTGTTATAAAGCTTTCACCAGCTTGTAGGCAAGTGCTGAGGAGTGTCTGTGGATGTGCAGTGATTCACATCAGCTGGGATGCTGATGTCTCCAAGTTATATTTGCAGGCTCACCCAGACATTGATGCTTTATCACAGCTTTGTTCTCTACTGTCAGAAGCATTGCACTGCAAATCTTCCAGCATACCTAGCATGTAAATCTTCACCTTGTGGCTTCAAATTTAGCCAGTATCTCCAAAATTCTTCAGTAGCTCATGCTGGGAGAGAAACGTCAGCAGGTTTGAGTGCGCATCAAACCTCGAGTTGAACAGAGAGGGACTCAGAAAAAATCTGGGAATGTGGACTTTGCTGCAGGTAGATAACACATGCCTGATATCCAGCAGCTGAATACATTTGCCATCAATTTTAGCTTACTATATAGCATTAAGATGCAGGCTGCATCTTAATTCTTCTTACAGAAGGGTTTTGCTCTGTGTCACCTGCTTGAGTTGCTTCAATAGGCAGCACTGCAGGAAAGAGGAGCCACCTGAGCCAGCTGTTCTGTGAGCTGAGGATTGAGCTTCTGTTCCAGACGAAACTTCTTGGTGTATTGACTGATCCAAGTGTAGCAGTACTGCAGGTATGTAAAAGGGAATATTCCCCTATTTCCAGTGGAGAGATGGTGAGATTCATTGCAAGGGCTTGTTCTGAATGTGTCTGGGACCACTTGTACAGCTTTGCCTTCAGACTGGAAAAGGTCAGGAGAAGAATTACTGTGGGTAACAAGAGAAGGAGGAGCTTGTCAAATCAGAAAAAAACGAAAGGAGCTTCTCTTGTTTAGCTTAGCTAAATGAAGCTGGAGGCAATGCAGCTGCTGTCTATGAAAATGCTGGTGGGAAGAATAAGGATGTTCTGACAACAGACAAAATCATGTGAGAACTGAAGATATATAAATGGGCCAGAAGCAAAATCAAGCTAAAAAAGGAAAGGTGTCTCCCCATCATTTTGCAGACAAGGAAGAACCTTCCAAACAATACACAGCTCTTGCTTCCAAAATGAAGCTTGTTGTGGCTATGAAACAGTTTTATACAGTATGATGCCAGTGGCAGACATCTATCACAAGGAATTCTATTCCTTTATATATCCGTTTGCTAAAACTGCTGTAAGTGCCAGTTATTTTCCTCTCCAGGGGAAGATAGCCACCTTGAGAAAACATGGCACACAAGAAAAGTGTGCATCAGCAAAGTGCCAAGGGCCCCACTGACCTTTTTGTAAGGGTGTTCAATGGCTTGCTGAGGTCCCTGCTGATCTGGCCACTTAACTGTAATATGTGCACAGATTACAGGCAGAATTAAAATGACACAGGGAGACAAAATCAAGCAAGCAACCAACACAAAACCAGTGCATTGAAATCTAGTCTTTTGTACTTGGGGATTGGTAATGTCACAGACTCTGGGGCTCTGGGCTCTGTGTTGTGCTTCCTCTTGGGAAGTGCAGTTGTGAAGACGCATCCTGTGAATCATGACATGCTGTGAAATATGGGTTTAAATTTCACAGAACAGAGATCTGTTGCAAAAGTCTTGTTTGTTCAAGGTTTGCTCTTTAATTCTTCCATTGTCTAGAGGAACTTAGATATAGGAATATTAATATTTTGTGTCCATTCACAGGTTTTTTTTCACTCAGGTCCCTGCTAGCAGATGCTCCTTATCTCTTGCCTTTTAGAGGATTGCTATTACCCTCCAGCTGTCCCTGTTCTCCTTCAGTTAGGGATCCAGTTGCAGACCTTAATAAAGAGAATTTTCTTTCACATCTTGTACTTTTTAAAATAATTTGATTATCCCTCAGACTTCAAGGATTCTCCACACATTACATTTGGATGGACTTGTGGCTGATGGTCAACTCTAATGAAAGTGACCCACCTTCCTCTAATATACTTTTGTCCCCTATAATTTCCTATTTTCTCAAACTACAGTGGAGGCCATCTTTAGCTTCTTTCTGAGACTATTTTCATCATTCCTGCTCTGCTTATTAACCTAGCAAGGTATAATCAGTGTTGTTTTAACCTTATGTATTCTGATGGTACCATGGGTAGAAAGGAAGTTTCTGCTTCTTTCAGGTTAATGTTGGAACAATGATGACTGTTTTTTTCTTTTCCTTTATTTTGTTTGTTTGTAAGCAGCTGGGACTTTAGGGTGCCAAAAACTTTCAGATATTCTGCTTTTTTATTCTGATAAATGCACTTCAAAAAATATTTATATGTAAGAGAAAACACTCCAGAACTCAGAGCTCATAGAGCCTTGCACAATTCTCTTTCAGTTCTCTTTTTCAAGACTTTTTCTGTAGCCCCTCTCCTCCCCAGAGGATCCATATTTTTTGAATAGGAACATTACCTTATGCCCAAAGCTTGCCTGAATTCAAGGAAAGGTCATAAACTGACTGCAGTGGGTACTGGATCTAGGTGTCTCTCACAGTCCTCTGGCAGGTGAAGCAAGCTTAGGTAACTAAAAAGTATTTTTCTTGGTAGAGTATTTTATTCTGAGAAATATTTTATTTTTACGGCTTTTGGAGTAAAAGGGAAATAGCAAATGGCCTAGAAATAGGAAACTAGGGGAAGACAGCTGATTGTCCACGGTAAATGCAGACACGGTCTGTCCTCTTTTAATTTCCCTATTTAAATGAATTTGTCATGCTTTGTTAGTAAGAAGTTAATGAAATAGTTTGTGCATCACAGGAGGTTAAGTGCATGTAATTTCAGCAAATCAAACCAGGGCCTGAAGTGTTAACATACAGTAACTGGGCCCATTCTGTAGAAATTATCAATTCTTCATTTTAGCTGCAACATTCTGGTCCTCTTCGTTCAGATTTTTTCTTTACATTCCCTGCTGTAATTGCTGAAATTAGGTACCATAAAGTATGATGTTCTGGAATTAGATGGGTAATCATCTTTAGCTGTCAGTGAACACTGGTCTGTATCCAGCTTTCTTCTGTGACAAGGCATAGCTCTTCATTTCTCAAATTTTTGTCCTGTCACAATTAGCCAGATGAATGGTGCACTTTAACACAAGTGTGAAACCTCTTGATGTTCCCTGGCAGCCAGTGTCCACATGCCACTTCTCCTGTTGCTGGGGTAAGCTGGGTGCAGAAGGACCCTCTGGCATGTGCAAGGCTGCTGGACTCTGGAGTGTCTGTGGGGAAGACACAAGCAAACCAGCAGAGCAGGCTGTTGAGCAGAGGACTATGAGTCAGGAGGGTAGAATCAAAAGGCATTTCATTCGTGAAGCACCTTCTAGCTGTTTATCTCACTGAGAAAACTCAAGCCCTGTACAGTCCTGTACCATTCCATAGCCCTAATCAGTTACTCTTTGGAGCAGGAAAGTGGACTGAGTTTGTAGCAGTGCTAGCAGTGTTTCAACAAATAGCAAATCTCATCTTGTGAGTGCACATTCCTGCAGCTCCAATAAAAGGAAGACCATCTCTAAACTGCTTCTTGGCTGTACCTGTTGACTGGTTTTGCTATTACTTAGCAAAGGACCTGACATCTGGATGCCTTTCGAATGGTCAAGGAGAGAAAGGGTTGCTCTCTTTCTCAAACAACTAATGGAAAAATGTTTGGATGGCACTCTGTACTTCCTGTGGGTAATCTCAGTCCTTCTTTGTACCAGGCCCTTTCCATGTACACAGTGGCCCATCCCAGATGTTACTGAGGCAATGTCCTTGCTGCCTCAGGACTATCTTTCCCAGGACACTGTCTCCACCAAGAGCCAGCAGTGCATGCTTGGAGGAAGCAGGTAAGAATGACCACTGCCCTTGAGTAATACCTCTGATCCCAGCACTCAGTGGTTTAGGAACTTTCTGGATATGGTCCTGTACACATGGTATGATAAGGTCCCATCCATACTGCTGAGTTTAATCGCCACGAATGACTGATCATCCTGGAATTCTCAAACTTGCTCAACCCTTCAGCCTTGACAATGTTCTGTGCCGGTGAGTTCCACAGTGACATCATGTATATTGCAGAAAAGGGGTTTGATTTTGCTTCTTTAGGTAGTGAGGTGATGTGGGTTATGATTCATAGTTTATACTTCAGGATGACAAGGAGACCATGGCTGCAGAGTTTGCTGGCATGATGCAGAATTACTGCTTGCCAGCTAAGGCCCCCAACCATGGCAGCACAAAGCTGAGGGCCTATTAGCACTGCATTTGGGGACCTAGCCTGACACGGTCTATTTTCACACCTCTCCAATGATCACCATCTATCACTGTAGCAATTCATCCAGCATGAGCTCTGACCACCAAGCTGGGAATAGACATGCCCCTCTCTTCCTTGAGGAAGGGATGGAGTCACAAGCCAGGCTTCCCTGTGGGGAAAGAGTGATCAGATTGATACTTAGCTTGAATTAGGTGAAATTGAACTTTCTTGTTGACAAAAACAGAAAACAAACTATATAAGTGAGTGACACTGTTGGGGCTGCCCGAGGCAGCAAAGTGTCCAGCTGCAGATGTCCTTGGTGTCAGCTGCAGCAGGCAGGGGTCAGCTGCAGCTTGCAGGGAAAGCTGGCTCCTTCGCAAGGAGCGAGCCCCTAACAAAGGTGGTATAAAAGTGTCAGCAGAGGAAAAGGATGAGAGAGGGGTCTTTGTGTAGGTTCCAGCTGCTTTACTGCAGGTAGAGGGACAAAGACAAGTGAGTTCGACAGCACGCAGTATTTTATATGGGGGTGGAACAAAGGGAAACAACCAATGGGGATCAACTGAGGAGGAGCAGATAACAGAGGAATATCCAATAGGGATGACTTAAAGGAGGGAATTACGTGAGTAGACCAATGGGGCATCAAAGAAGGGAGAACTTTCCAAAACTAATACATAAGCAACTAGAGGAAATACATAAACATAAACTTATACATAAAACTGGATGGAGAGCTCCTGAATCAATAAGCTTAAAACACGTAAACTAAGAACTACTAGGAACATGGGAACTTGCTGTAACCATGGGGTGAGAATCAGACCTCTGTGTTCTGGAGGCCTGTCCACCAGTCCTCTGAATGCTCTGCTGCAGTGGCCACTGCCACCTGCACTGCAACAAGTGAGAGAACAACTTAGAGTCAGTTTTTCTGTTAAAGCAAAAATCACTCAGTGGAAAGCAAGATGAGTCCTGGGCTGTTCTGGATGAAAAACTGAACAGGTCCTGGCATTTTTCTGCCTGTTCTTATCCACAAAATTGTCACTTGTTTTTAGATGCAAGCAGTGCTGCCGGGATCCAGGCTGTGCCCTTTGATTTTCAACCCTTGCAATGTGCTCTGCCTGGGGAATGAAGCAGCTGCTTCCCAACTCGGCTGTGCTTTCCTCAGGGGACTCGGTAGCATTTATGCGCTTGAATCTTCCTGGCTTTCAGTTTGGTCCTGGATGAAGTTCAAGGGGTTGATTTTCAACTTAAGATATTTTGCATCTTGGTGGTGAACTTGCTTCTCACAGTATGATGCTGAGGGATCTTGGATAACTGCCTTTGTAGATGGAAAACAAATTATATTTGTGGTGAGGACCTCATCATCAAAATTTTCACTCTCTTTTGTTGTACCCTGAATGGCTTCTATTATGTTTACTTTTGAACCTCATCTATTTTTCTATGGAAGACCCAGGAGTTATGTCTGTGTTAGGAAATGAAGCACACCTGGAACTTGTCCCAGTAGGGGGTGGTCCATGTCCATGGCATTAAATTCTCACCCTCCAGCACAGAGTGGCCAGTTCCTGACTGTACTTCTTAGCCATGGTATTTCCTGTAGCAGGGAATATTTGGGAAGTTTCTTGATGACCTGGGGGAAAACTGTATTGTAATGAATTAACAGTCCAAGTGATTCAGTTCCAGTGGCTGGGAACATTTCCTGGCACGACATAATAGGGATGACTGATTGCCAACAATTAGGGTAAGATTTGCAGAAGAACTAATGATTTTGAGTTCTTGGTAAGGTATTGCTGAAATTGCCAATATTTCTGATTATTGGCTCTGAGACATCTGGGAAAAACTTTCACACAAATAGGCAGCCTCAGGTAAGAGAAACGTGATTCACCAGAGCAAGAATTGTGGTCCTTGGGCATTTGGTCTGGGTGATGACAAAAGATGTGGGAGAGGATTATTTCAGGATGCTGATACACCTGTGATAACCTCACAGTTTGTTTGGCTGCACTCTGTAGGGTCCAGCAAGGAATGCTGGACTGCCACGAGCAATGGCAAGTTCAGAAACACTGGGAAGTCACTGGAGCAAGGAGATCCAGGTGATTTGGAGGAACTATTTCTGAAAAAGCAGTGAGGTGGAACCAGACTGTGCCTCTGTGGCATATAGTTAGAGCTCTTTCTGAGAGCTTAAGTCAGGTAAGTCCAGTACCTATGCTGTCTTATCAGGACTGGATTTGACTCCAGGACTGAAAGTTCAGGAGCAACATGACAAATATAAAGTATTAGAGGTCAGGAGAGACGCCATTTCAATTTATTTCAGGCATCCATCAGGAGTTCTTGTTGGTGTTGTTGTTATGCTTTCATAAAGCTTACCTGGGATTTTATGCCCCAATCAGCTCCATTCAGGTTTAGAAGGGCAAGGCTGAGGGAGCTCTTGCTGTTGAGGGAATGGGGGAAGATGATATAAAAATGGTCATTTGGATGTGCAGAGGCAAAAGAGAGCTTTAAGGATTAAATTCTACTGGGAAATAAACCAGCAGCCAGCACAACTCAATGCTTCGTGCTCCTGACAGTGGTCTCTGCTTCCAGCAGCAAATTCCCAGTAGCTTTGCACACAGCCAATAGTTATATGGTAATAATTCCAAAGTTTCTTTAAAAAGAAAACTTTTCTTCTTGCCTAAGGGCAAAAACTGACTTGTCTTGTGGGTTTCGTTAGTAACTGATGTATTTTGGTTCTACTGTAACATAAAGTAAATCCCAGAAATTTAGGTTAAAGCCTGACTTTTATTAGTCTAGATGTTATAAAAAATATCGAGCACTAAACAGCATTCTCTTCCCTAGCCTTGTGGAAGGCTGGGGTATGTTCTATGTTTTAGGTAACACAGGATGTCTCTCAAGATTTCATTAGTCTCAAGTTTGCTTCATAAAAAAATGTGATACTGTCTTGGGATCTTGAACACAGTCATACTGAACTTTCCTGAATACCACTGCACCTTGCATTTCAAATACATATCTGGATGACATTTCCTAAAACCACTTCAGATTCTTAAACTGGGAAAAACAGAGTTAAGTTGAGCATGGTCTTAATTTTGCTGGTTAAAGGTCAGAGGGAAAATGTTCTCGGAAGAGCTCAGAAGGGTCATTCATTTGCTGTATATTGCAGCAGGATAAAACATACTTGAAAATCTCTGGACGCAGCTTTAGGAGTTCCAGAGCATATTGGTAGTTGGGATAATAACAATCATAATCTGTGATTGATGGCAGGTTAGGGAAAGTCTTGATTGGGAATTGACGGGCCCCCACTAGTTAGTGTTACTTTTTGTGCCGTATCTGGACCAGCCTCTGGGAGTCAATTTGGCAGCTGGTTTGTGAGTCAGGAGAGTAAAATGCAGCTTTAGCTTTTTTACTCTCTGGAATTGACATATAATTCAATGTGATCTGGGTTTTTTTTTGTTTCTTCATGGGTGGCTTTGGTTTGCTTTTTTATCGTAGTAGGGATTACAGACTTTTTGATTGTAGTGTCCTGAAAATGTTTGGGAAATGATTTATTTTTCCTTTTCGTTTTCCTCTCCTTGTTTGGATCAGCTAGTAAAAAAAAAAAATCAAAATAATTATCATTGAATTCCTGAGTAAATAGAAATTATTTATATTCAGGTGTGTTCAATAGTGTTTTTAGGCCTGGGAATGTTCCTCATGCACCTCTGTATTTATTGCAGGCTGTGTGGATCATCAGAAGGAACACAAGTGTTTTGCAAAGATAAGGAGAGAGTATGACACACAGCCAGTTCCTGAATTATGAACTGGGGTTTTACAGGAGCACACAACACAGTTTAAAAAGATCCAAAGGGAAAACTTTATTAGGCAGAACTCATGTACTCCTTTTGGACTCTGAGCAGTGCAACTACCACACAGTGATACAGCATATTTAAGAAAGAGGAGACTTTAATTAGAACATTGCTTTTATCTCTCCTTTTGGAAAGAGGCACAGCTCATGTCATGATGTTAAAACTACTGTACTTTTTAAAGAAACTGGGTTTTAATTGCAGGTCTCAACCCGAATACATGTACTGCTGCTTAGCTTATCACATGCTGCAAGTATATAGCCTGTGGGAGTGGAACAGCAGGACTTGCACTGATTTCAAAGCTTCTCTGCATTAGAGTTAGAAACTTTGTAGGGCCCTTTGGGTAGTTGGCTATCGAAAATCACATTTGACATCTCGTCTCTCATCAGCACAAACAGAAGTCAAGGGATGAGGGAGCTGTAACAGATCACTTTGTGCCAGGTTACTGCCTGCTTGGTCTTTTAGATGCTCTTCTTTTTTTTCGTGCAGAACATTTTATAACAGAATGAGAAATTAGGTAAGTATCACATGGCATTTCAGATGTGTATGTGGAGACTTGTATTCAAACTGTAGAAGTGGTAGGTCAGAGACTGCTGTTTACAGCAGTGTTTGATTAGAGGGAAAGACTTTTTTTCAGAACTCATCCGACAAAATGTAGCTCTGTGGTACTGCCATCCCTTGAAGCGAGGAATCAGCCCTAATCCTTTCAGACCAAACTGACAGCAATTTACAAAATGCAGCCCTGTTAGTGTGATATTTGCAAAGTTTTCTTCCTTTCATCTGTTCAGTAAGCTTTAGATTTTCATTTTTCTGTAACTTGAATTTGGTTCTGGTGTTTCAGCTTACATCAGTCACAGACTTTCAAATTCTGTGTCTTTAGTCCCCTTTTGGTGCTTGTACTGCAGGCCAACAGCCTGGATTAGCAGTGGTGTGGCCAGCAGGACCAGGGCAGTGACCGTCCCCCTGTACTCGGCACTGCTGAGGCCACACCTCCAATCCTGTGTTCAGTTCTGGGCCCCTCACTGTCAGAAAGACATTGAGGGGCTGGAGCGTGTCCAGAGAAGGGCACCGGAGCTGGGGAAGGGTCTGGAGCACAAGTCCTGTGAGGAGCAGCTGAGGGAGCTGGGGGTGTTTAGCCTGGAGAAAAGGAGGCTCAGAGGGGACCTTATCCCTCTCTACAGCTGCCTGAAAGGAGGCTGTAGCCAGGTGGGGGTTGGTCTCTTCTCCCAGGCAACAAGATGAGAGGAAATGACCTGAAGTTGTGCCAGGAGAGGTATAGATTGGACATTAGGAAAAGTTTCTTCATGGAAAATGTTGTCAAGAACTGGAATAGGCTGCCAAAGGAAGGGTGGAGTCACATCCCTGGAGGTATTTAAAAGATGTGTAGATGTTGCACCTGGTAGTATCAGATTTATGGTTGGACTCAGTGATCTTAGAGGTCTTTTCCAAGCTAAATCATTCTATGATTCTATGATCACTCGAAAATGTGATAGGAACCAGACCCTTCTCTCAGATAGATGTGATTAATGAGGCAGTGTTAATTAGCTATGGTCCATATTCTACAGCACTCTGTGAATGCCGTCTTTTCTATACGCGCAGGAATGGCAAAATACAACCCTGCCTCGAGGGCAATTTTTGAAGCCCGGTATGGAGATTTAAGCACAGTTGCAGTTCAAGCCAGTAACAATTGCTCCTCTAAGCATTCAAACCCTGCTCATTGATCTGAAAAAAACCCTTGTAGACACATCTGACTCTGAAGTGAATAACAACAGAAATGTTTGGCATTTCTGAAGCAGTAAACATCTGCTCATATATTAGTTAATTAACAGAGCAATATTAAGCTTTGGAGAACTCTTATCTTTCATCAGATGTAAAAAAATAGAAGGAGATAGCACTACTGACACAAGACTTGCTCAGGCTGCACACCAGTGCTCACTAAACTGCATTTTGAAGCCTCCCATTGACTTACTCCATCTGGCTAAGGGCCCAAGTGTGACTTGCCCACATTAGTCACACTCTGTCTGGTTTTAGATAAGATTCAGCTTCTCTTGACCCCTTCTAAATGACATTGTGGAAGTAGGATTACAGCTGTTCCACCTCACACCAAAACTTGCATATGTTGGGTTTGCATATGTGTATTTGACAAAGTATTCCCCCTCAATTGTTCAGAATTAGTTAGAAATGATGGGACTTCAGCTAATAGTCGTTGTAAGGTAAATGTCATTAACTTCTTTAGCAGTGGTGTAGCTCTTCCAATACTAAACATTCTTCTCTAACAGCACTTCTGTCAGAAAGGGACAGTGTATTTTCACCATCTCACTGACATGGAGCTGAGGTACATGAGTTGAATTCCAGCTCCAGATTCAAACACATGCATTCAGATAGTGCCATGTCTGGGGGGTATCTCCTGTTGCAGTTGATGGAGATCTTGTTCGTCAATCCCATAGAGCCTGGAGAGGAGTTATCTTCATGCTAAAGAGATAACTATTGGCTCTTCAATGAATCATGAAATGTTTGAGATTGAATGGACCTCCAAAGGTCATCTAGTCCAATCCCCCCTGCTCAAGCAGGGACACCTAAAGATGGTTGCCCAAGATCATGTCAGCTAGCTTCTGTATGTCTTCAAGGATAGAGACTCCACAAGCTCCCTGGACAGCCTGTGCTGGTGCTTGCTTACCCTCGCAGTAAAAACGTGTTTCTCTCCTTGTGAATAAGGTCCTGTGTGAAAATGGGAATCACTCAGAGGAAGTGTGACAGGACAATTCAGCCACACCTTCAGCTGCTTAGCACAGCATGGTGCAGCAACAGAGGTCTGTGAGTAGAGGACAATTGTTATTCTGGGCCAGCTCTGGAGGTTTGCTTTAGGAATTACCTTGATCAAGGACCAGTAAATCAAGGACCTCTGCATCATATGCTCTTGGGCAGGGCAGATAAAGCCACAGAATTGTTTTGGCAGTGCCAATAATTGAACTCACTTCTCTGAAAGACCACTTACTGCTGTAGTCAGTGAACTATTCGTCCTCTTTATTGAACTAGAAATGAAATGCAAAAGAAGAGCAAAAACGTCTGTACATGTTCATTCTGTAATCCCGAAGTTATGTCACTTGATGGGTGATGGAGAATAAAACATTCATAAGGCACAGAGGCCTAACTTGTGCAATTGGTATCAAATTGCTCAATAAAACACACACAGATAGAGAAGACTGCAAATATCACTGTATTGACATAACATGCCCACTGGGCCCTGTGATTGAAATGGCAACCAAGCTATAGAGAGCATACCTGCCCAGCTTTTAGAGAGAGAAATGAACAGAGAGACAACCGTGAGCAGTTAATACTCAACAAAGACAAGTGTTAGAGAGGCTATTTAGATAGGAGAAAAGGAAAAAGTGTCTCCTTTCCTGAAAGAGAGATGTCTTCATTGCATTAGATCTGGAGAGGCACTTTATGATCATTAAGAAATCTCTTGTTTTCAGATAAGCAAGGAAACACAGAAATAAGAAATAGATCTCTGAATCTTCCTGCAAAAATTACCAGCGATCTTACAGAGGTTAAGGTAGTTTTAAAGAAAATAAATCCAACCACCCCAGAATTCTGAAATTAGGCTGGATATGGAAATACATGACAAAAATAAAAGAACATACATTTGCCTCAGTGGTTTTCGGTTCTGCTTCTAGGCACCAACATAATTTAGAATCACAGAATGGTTAACGTTGGAAAACACCTTTTAGATCATCAAGTCCATTCATCAATTGAGTACCACCATCATATCCACCATTAAACCATGGCTTCAAGTGCTATATCCACACATTTTTTGAACACCTCCAGGGATGGAGACTCTACCAGTTCCCTGGGAAGTTTGTAACAATGCTTCACAACCCTTTCCATGAATAAAAATGCTAATATCTAATCTAAGCCTACCCTGGTGTACCTTGAGGCCATTTTCTCTTGGCTTGTCAAATCTGATGTACTAAAATAGAGAGGAAAACCAGCCAAATTATCTCTGTCTCAACTGGACTCAGATAAACTTTTCAGCAACAGGTGTTGCTGAAAAATCAGTTGGCAAACCTGTCTTCTGTTTTGTGTCCTCTTTTCAAGAGTGCACAGTAAAGCACCTGGTCATTTATCTAGATTAAAAAAAAAAAGAAAAAAGCTTTATCTATGTTCCTACTGCTGCTTGATACACTTGAACCTAAATAGTGTTGCTACCTAAATCCAGCTAAGAAGCTGGAATTTCTGTGCTAGGTTCCAGTTATAAGCAAATCACGTACTGTAAACATGCTTCTGTGCAGTGTGTTGGAGGATTTGCAAAGAGGTATTTTTTCCATTTTGTTTTTCCTGTGCTGGGGCACAGAGTGAGTGAGCTCAGAAAAACCATGCTCAGTTATTTTTATGCTTACTCTGTGATATTTCTCTGGAGCAGCAATTTACAGGGGTAACAAGCTGTGGTTCTTGCACTGGTATTTTGGCTGACTGTTTACTGATGATAGTGTTTAGCTAGTTTTGCTTTCTGCAGTACTAGACCCTACAGCTACAAGTATCCACAGAGTAATTTGTATTCAGCCTGTGGTTCTTTTTCTGGGTCATGGTACTTTATGGCATCTTGGTCTTTGAACAGCCCAGGCAGTAGTGAAAATGCTACATAAGATCTTCTGCTTATATGGAGCCACCTCTATTTTTTCTGTACAGACGGACTGCTGAAGTTAATGCTGAGTTTAAGTGACTACAGATGCTTTAGGCCATCACAAGGCCCCATTGGTTTAATTTATTGGGAAGCCAAGTGAACCTCTGGCCCGTAACAGTAATATCTGTCTAGCAAGAGGCAAATGCATGACGTGCTACATCTGATGGTCAATGCATGACATCTATTCCATCTCTCTCATTTCATGCCACAAAGCCAGGCAATTTTCCCTCAACTCATCCCAGAGTTGCAGTCTTACGTATATCAACCCATGATTACCTCACTAGGTCAAACTTACATTCAAATGTGCAATTCTTTTTCATCACAGGCAACAGCAGTAGTTATGTGACCAAATAACATCCTTAAAGCCTTGTATTTGTTGTTTAGGACAAATGTATTTTCAGAAAAGAGTATCTTTGGGAATATAAAGCAGTCTGAATGCATATCTCATCCCTTCCCGATTACTCCTGTTCCCTGTATTGTGGAAAGTTCATTTTGCTCAATCCTGAATGCCTGTCCAACTCACTAAGATCTCTGCTAGCTTTTGAACTTCTATCCTTTTGTGATGTACAGTTCCTGTCTTGACCAGAAGGAAGGTTGAAGATCTATGGGTAATGACAGAAACGTTTGGTCTGGCCAAGTCTCACAACTAAAAGATATGAAACTGTTTTTATATGGTGTATAAACAGAATGTATTACCACATTAACAGAACATATTAATTGCCATGTAAAATGTTATTTCTCTGACACCAAAGACCCTCTCCCTCTCCTCCCTTCTTTTGCCCCAGCCAGACTTTCAGACCCCAAGCATGTGCTGCCCCTGCTGCTGCCTCCACTTCTTCTGCTCCAGCAGGGCTGGGGAGATGCCACTGGAGTGGATACTTCTCTTGCCATCTTGGTGTGGCAGTGGGGCAGTGCCACACACAGCAAAAGAAATGGGGTGCCTCTGGTGCTGAAATGAGTTGGACTGAGAAGGCCCTTAGGTGGCCCTTGTGAAGTGCAGTAGGGAGCACCTCTGAGTGATGGACGCTTGCAGAATATGTCAGGGTGCCTGAATGCTTCCAATTTTGCCTGAAATGAAGACTTCAACCATATGTTCTGCAACACTACATTGGCTGTTGATTAAGTTTGTTTGCCATTAGGTTTCTAATTATTTTTTTCTTCCCTTTTTTATTTTTGTCATTTGCAGCAGGTACTTGTTCTTTTATGACATCATTGCACATGTGCTTGAGTGTTCTGGCTTGTGCAGAGGCTTTTTCTGCACTTGCTTATTCTTTGATTTTTCTTTACAGAGCTGCAAGTTCACATTAACATCAGTGAGTATGCTGAAATATTTGCATTTTGTGATTTAAACGTGAATGAACAGATCCTTTTACTGATGTGCTCAGAGACATCGGTGAGGAGTGTGGTATAGCAATCTGGGTGATGAAGATTTGTTATGACATTCTTCCTAAATTATTGAATCTCTCTTGCTCTATGCTAATTAGATCTCTCTGTTTGGTGATAAAACCAGACCTGGCAGAAAATGGGAACTTAATTGCTTTCATGAAACATTTAGACAATAATAGACCTATGAACAAGTAGTTACCTGGATTTGCAATGCAGAAGACTTACAATCACCTTTATTTTTAAGCAGTTGTAAAATTAGTTAATAAATGAGCAATAAATGCAATATATTTGGATTTAAATAATTTCATGCAGTATGTTCTGGATTTTTTCAGTTAAAAAGTAGTTTGGATTAACTTTATTATGAAGATAATGGCATAATATGAAAATAAAAATGTGTGCTCTAATGAATCAAAATGGATTAAATTATTGAGAAGCTTGTATGGGATTTTATTTGATCCAATTTCACTGAATATTTTTCTTAATGATCTTAAAGAGAGAGGAAGCTGCATGGTAATGAAAGTAGCAATGTTATTGAGACCAGAGAATAAATGGAGATAATAAATGCTACAAAGGGATCTAGACCTACTAGAAATTTGAGCAGAGAATAACAAACTGAAATAAAACATCAGAGGAGCTAAGTAGTAAATACAAAGTCCAGGGATCTGCAAGAGCAGAAACTCTGTATAAATTGGAGAGAATTCAGAAAAGAAGGAGAAAATAGATTTCATTGCTGTAGAGATGGGTGCAGAGAAAATATTTAAAGTGCAATTCACTCACCCTACTTTGCAATGGGAAGGTCTGGGGTCGAGGCTCTTGTATTCTTATGTGATGGTTCATGTGAAATCTGTGTCACAGTTCAGAAACCAACTTTACCAGGATAACGTGGGAGCTGTGACTCTTGCCTGCTGACACATTTCTGCAAACAGGTTCTGCTCAAATGCTCCAGAGGCACTGCACTTTGGTACAAGCCTTGAATGCAAGGTGTCTTGGGAGGGAGAGCAGGCATTTGTCTGTGAAGATTTGAAAGGTATGAGCTGAAAGGATCAAATGCACCACTAGCAAGACCAAATTCCAGCCTGTCAGCTTCAACTCAGTAGTTTCAAGAGCATTGTAAGGAGCAAATGAAAAAGAGATCCAAACTAAAACGTCAAATGCAAATGCTCCGCATCTGTTTGGATTCATTTATAGACTATATGCTCACTTTCTCTGTAAAGAAAGAAGCTACACACTGGATGTTAACACCTCCCAGCTGGTGGCAAAAAACTGTTCTTGATTTTTCCCCATCTTAAAATCCCAGGATCTCTTTAACAGAATAGTGTTGGGTTTTATCCTCTTTTTTCTGCACTGTCTTCACAAGTCCAGTTCTCTTCCACTCCTCCAGTTGGCCCAGGTCATCTCAGCAGGAAGGCAAACCCACTCTTCAGAGGAATATGGGTGAGCACACTAGCAATGTGCCATTGTAGGGTATTAGGTCTGACTTCAACCTGGACCACAAAGGAGCATCAGCAGAGGAGAAGCTCTTCTTCTGCTCTGTCAGAATGTCATTGCATGGTTTTTGACTTTGATTTCCAAATCAATGAAGTAGGATATTCCTGACATTACTTCAGTCAAGATATGGTGATAAACTGGTATTGTTTGTTTGCATTTCCTTTTACCCATCACTTGCAGGCATGCTACCATGTCTGCTTAGTCTCCATGTGCTGAAGTTCAGCTCCAGAAGGTTCAAGGTGGGGACAGCGTCAGAGCTGTTCCAAGTTCCCACCAGTGCAGTGGAGATGTCTGTCTGCTCTGCACAAAAATGCAAGGATTTACATTAATCCTTAAAACCTTTCTTTTATATAGAAGTGAAAAGGTAATTTCAACATGATTCACAGTAGCAGTTAGCCACTTTATTCTTGTGTGAGGAAAAAGGAGTGGAAATAAGGAATAGTTGTCAGATTTTCAGTCCCTGGCCTGGTACCCAAGTGTAGCAGGTAATGTGTGACCCTGTATGAGACCCTGGGTGCCTGGTATGGGCTCAAAGTACAATACCAGAGCGGAGTGCTTCAGCCTTCTATGTAGCAAGGGCTGCCTTTAGTAGCTGCTGGGAATCTGTGGTCCAAGCATGGGCAGCAAATGTCCCCACGGTCCCGAGGCAGAGCCAGGGCCTGGCTGATGCACAGATTCAACTGCTCGTCACCCTTTTGAACCAAGATGCCAGTGTCTATTTTAGGTGCTATAATGAGTGGGTCAAATTTTTATTTCTGTGTCTCTGACAAGTCAAGGTGATATTCTTGCTTGCTTCTAGGCTGAGGGTTGTCCTCTGCTGCTTCCCTGAGTGAGGCCCTGTACTTACTAAGAACAGTTTATATAGTAGTAATAAAAAGTGTAATAAAAAAACTTGCAGCATGCCCTACACAAAAGACCTTTTTACATTATTTTATTTCATCTTGGGAGAGCTGTGTCTCCCAGAAAGCAGCTCAGAGATTGACTGTGCCCTCATGCCCTGCTGTCATTGCACGTAAATCTAATTAAATTAAAGGTTCAGATTAACCAACACAAAGGTCTCGTCTGTAGGGCTCAGTCCCACGCTTCCTGTTGTATCTCATTCCATCAATTTATTCAGTGTCATGTCTCATTACTCTGCATCACTCACTACACCCTGAACAATGAGACGCAAGTTGCTCCTGCAGTGCCCTGGCACTGCCACAGCAAACAGCACTTGAGGGCATCAGCAGCTCACTCCCAGGACTGGAATGGCTCCTCTGCAAAAAATTAACATCAGGACTGTTTGCTGGGATTACACAACAGAATTTGCTAATACAACTCTCTTGGAAGACATTTATTACAGAACGGAACTGGAAGTGTGAGAACATTGCCTGATGCTTTTTTTTCTCTATAATAAGCTGACTGAGCTAAAATTTTATGACTGCACTGCACATTCACTTTTTGTTTTACCTTGTCTGAAAATTGCCGTTTTAGGGAATGGACATTGGCTATGCATACTTTTTCACTTAAAATAATTACTGGTTATTTTCAAATAGCAATTCCTGCTATTTTTGAGCTGGACTGAGAGGATAATAAATGCAGGATGGTTCCTGCTCTTTCACCAGCTTACATGATTTCCCCATCATATTATCTGTAATTTTTTTGTTCCATTTTTTACTCACTAGTGTATTGTGCTGTCAGTTGTAGGCCTGTCTGAATCTTCCGTTCCTTAAGCAGACTTCCAATTCTTTCAGTGACAGTGTTTCAGTAGCTCTTGTACACAAGGTTTAGGCATGCAGATTTCTGCAACTTGATAACCTGAATATTTCAGTTCTTCTGATTGCCTGTGCCTTAAGAATTTGTTTAATGATGTCAGTTGAGATGTATCCGATAACAAAGTTCTATAATATCACTTTGTGCATTGAGGGAGGGAGGCTGGGCTGTATTTTCTTAGGTGTATACATACAGATTTCTATCCAAAACCAGATCAGAATGATCCTGTGCAAAAGCAAGTTGTGAATAAAGCTGATAAGCTGCATTCCTGCAATCAATCAATCAATGAATCAATCAATATTAATTTAAACTTAAATGAGTGGAAAAATATTATATTGGTTTTGAAACTACAAGAAAGTAGCCCACACCAAACAATGACATATGAACAGAACGCCATAGGGCATATGAAGAAAAACTTTGCTCAGCTCCATTGAGATGTCTGGTACAGCACTGTGTCCTATTTCAAGTACCATACTACAAGTTCAGAGCACAGCAGCTGCAAAGAAGTCATGGAAGAGTAATAAAATGCCTGAAATCTAAACCCATGAATTCTGAGGGAAGGCTGGAAGAACTGTGTTGGACATAAGGAATTAGAGAAGTTACTGAAGTGAGACCAAATAATCTTCAAATATGTAAATCAGAACTGCACTGAAGGCAGTTGAATGCAATCCGTATCCATTACAAAGATGAAGTAATTACCTGAAATTCCAACGAAGGACATTTAACTGAAAGTTAGACTACATTTGCTACCCGTGTGGCTGGCTGCACTCTGGAGAAGCATATGCCAGGCTGGCAGAGATAGAGCCAATCCTGCTTAGTGCAGGATTGCCCAGTGATGAGCCGGATGACCTCTAAACCTCTTCCAGTCTGGTTTATTTCAGTCCCAAGGAAAATTCTGAAAATGTTCACGGCTGTCTAATAAGGACAGCAGCAAAAAACATTCCTCGGTGATTTGCCTGGGATGCTTTTTCTGCAGAAGTTAGCAACTTTTACTTTCAAGTTTGTACTTTTGTATTTTTATGGGTAAGAGAGAAAGTGGGCGCAGATAGAGGATGGACTACAATTCACTTAGTTGTGCAGTCTCTTAGTTGCCTGGTCTAGCTAACACTGTGAAAATGTCAATTCAGATTTCAGCTCTGTCATTTCTCTCAATCAGAAATTAAACCTGCTTCTGCCAGCTGCATCCCTTCCTTTGACTGATAAAACACCACTGTGTTGTTCATCATTTTTGTTTGCTGGCCAGCCCAGAGATGAAGCTCATTGAAATTCTCTGTCGTGGTTATTTTGTGAGAAATGCTATGGAATTGTAAATCGCTGGTTAATCAAATACCTTTCAGCAAGTAACAGTATCTTCTGGCTACCAAATGTCTCTTTGGTCGTTTCATCTTATTTCCAGTAAAAAAAAAAAAAAAAAAAAAAAGAAAGAAAGAGTTTTTTACAGTTCTTTTTCCTTTTGCTCACTTTTTAGTACTGTCTTCTGTTGTTTGCCAGATGCTGAAGCTGAATAAATTATTTACTGGGAATATAAAATCTGACGAATGTGCCTGCTCCTATTTGAAAATAGTTTTGAATCAGCAGGGATTTCTGCAAATGTGGTTGGTATTTATAAGTGGTTGGTAGTTTGGAGGAATCTGCTGATGTCTGGTAAACCTCAACAATTCATTATTCATATGGTGTAACTGAGCTGTTATGCCACAGTGTTTCTATTGCCTGACTAGAGAACTGAAAGTTTTTAAATGGATAAATGGTAAAAAACAAGTGAAGAGTGATAGCCTTGTGTGCTGAAGAACCTTTTGTCATACAGGGAAACACAACAGCTTTCATCCTATAAGCAAAATCCAGTTTGTGTGCACATTTGCAGACATCCATATACATTCATCCTATAGCAGCTGTTTTGCTTTCATGTGCCAGCTTATTCTGAGCCAGAGGCAGCAGAGCAGGGCCCATCCAGCCCCTTCGGATTCTCTCCTACCCCTCTTGGCCTCGGAGGGGCTGATAAAGCTGGGATGCATATGGCAGCCTTTAGAGCATGCTAGCCCCTCTCCTACCATGGGTGAATGTATCAGGGCTGCTTCAGAGCCTACAAAAAGTGCATATTGGTTCACAGCCATTCAGAGTAATTTCCCACAGTTTGCTCAGAACATCTGCATGGGCTCAGCAGATGTCATGGATGCCCATCCCTGGAAGTGTTCAAGGCCAGATTGGAGGGAGATTTGAGCAGTCTGGTCTAGTGGAAGGTGTCCCCTGTACATGGCAGGGAAGTTGTAAATAGATGATCTTTAAGGTCCCTTCCAACCAGTGCCTACAGCAATGGGAAATGCTGTGACTAGACTACTGAAGCGTGCTTTGGGTGTCTGGGGGACTGTAGGGTGTGCATCCTACAGTGTGTCTTGGCAATTCACAAGCTCAGAGCTTGCTTGAGTGATCCTTGCCAGCTCCTGCAACAAAGCAGCCAGCAGAACTTTGATCAGCACTTGCTAGTCAAATTCCATTTACCCACGACTGAGCACCAGTGCTATCTCAGCTAAACTTTTAGAAATCTCCTTGTCTCATTGGTAACTCAGCATACTGGGGCTGCTCCACTCAGCATCTGTTACATCCTTCTGGCAACTTTGATTCCTCAGCATCTTCTGGTTTCCTAGTGTTTAGATTTTGTCTTTGATTGATATAACCAGAAATGTGGATCTTTTTATAGTGATTTCTAATACAGTCTGCATTTCTCTACTAGTATTTGTAATATTTCTGTTACAAGCAATCATTGTCCTTTCCCTCTAGGAGATGCAGGATTCTTTGTCTTTGCCACTGTGCAAAAACTTCAATTTTCTAACTGTCTGCACCATTGATTTCCCACAATTCATATCCTCTAGTTGTTATGGAAAAAATGAAGCTTTCAGAATCTTTGCATATTTTGGGATACTGCAAGATTTTCCAGACTGTTATGAAGGAGGACAGGGTTCCCTCATCTTTTGCTAGTTTCTTTGGATTAGCTTAATTCCTGAAAGAAATATAACTGCTGTTTCTGAATTATTGAATGAAACTACAGCCTTTACCTTTTGTCTATTCCTATATTTTCTTGCATCTTGTTTTTAATTATTGAGTTAATTAGTGTGCTACATTTGGAAATAGCTTATATTTCTCAGTAAATTTTTGTACTGATTATACCATTGCACTCTTTGAAGAAGCAATCAGAGCCAAGAATGACCTGCCGTTAGTGAACTGAAGGTCACTTAGGATGTTCTGCCACAGAAAATCAAATCCTCCCCTGGCAAGCTTTACAAGTTTAAGAAAACACTGGGAGATGTTTTGGTCTTTTTTTGTCCTAGGATTGGTGAAATGAAGAGTTGGCCATGTGCTATCTTACCCAGGCCATCAGGAGTGCAAGCATCAGCATTGTTTGCCCTAATTTTTAATCTCGGCTGTGTAGAAAGTCCTTGGTTTTTATTTTTGCTAACCTGCATTTTTTCCCACATGACCAGAGATGTATCACATATGGAACAACACCTCCCAGGCACTGTGGTTGGCTTTTATGCCATTGTACTCCATATGGGCTATCCCAGAACAGTGTCTGGAGCTGTCCCTCTGACGGGATCTGAGGGTTTGAATATTTCAGGCCAAAGAGGACAGGGTCTCTGGTCTCCAGTGCCCCAACTGCTGAGCCATTTTCCCATAGGGAATGTCATTGCCTCAGTCTAGTTTGGGTCTGTAGGTTGTGGTACCTGATCTCCCGTACATCACTCAGGGTGCAAGGATGGAATCTCATCTCTGAAGAGAAATACCGTGACTTGTATTCTGCAACATTCCCCTTTGGTGGATTTTTCCATCCAGAATGTCAGGTGCTGGCTCATGGTAGTCCCCTGGAGTTTCCTCCACCTCCTGAGTTGGTGCTTGAGAGCTCATGGCTGTGTTTGCCACTCCTGACTGCAGCTGCCTCATATTTAGGTGTGGCAAACAGGAATGTGGCGGTGACAAAGACCTTCTGTGGAAACAGCTCTTAGCACTTATGTGAGTTTAGTTAACTATTGAGGGTTTGTTTGGTTTTTTTTCCATGCAGATTAATTAAAATATATTATAGTTTTTATGTTTGTGGCCATGTTAATCTGTGCGTGTTCAGTTTTTATTTTGCATCCACTTCCCGCAAACCCAGTAGAAAGTGGAGGCAGCTTTCCCCCAGCCATACTGAATTTCAAATGTTTATAATTTGTCACTGCTCATCAAAATTATTCAGATTTTTTAAAAAATGTTGATTTATGGCTGTTTTCTGCAGGTGGCCTAGGTGAACTTGAATGGAAGAAAGCATTAAATCAATAAATCTAAATTTGACTCCTGGAAATAAAATTGTAATTATCAAATTGGGAAAGAAATAGCAAATTGCTCTCAGTGGTGATGCACTCTCATCATAAAATAACCTGCTCTGAGGGAACCTTCAGCCTTGCTGGAACATAGCTCCTCTGGTGAACTGGGCCACCAGGACCTGACACACACAACAAACAAATGGAAGTAACTGAATGGTAGATGACCTTGGTTTCAGGCTTAGATGCTGTTATATCATCTGATTCCATCATGAAACAAATGGCCTTGTAATCACGTGCCTCATTCAAGGATCAACACTCACCATGGACAAACCTTGATTTCCATCCCTAACCTTGCTGTTTAAGTACTTTGTTAGATTAAAACCCTATTTCTTTTAGGAAACAGAAGGGAAAAAGCTCACATTATGACAAGATTATAAGTAAAAAGGGAAAGGTGAGGTGCCATCTGCAGCAGGGATGCTGTGTTTATTAATACTGCCTCTCTGATTGTAACCTGTAAATACAAAATTGGGGCTGCAGTTACTATACTGAGCTTTTGTTTTGCCTTTATTTTTTGATAGAACATGTTGGTGAAAAAAGTAAGTGAACAGCTTAAATCATAGGAGCAGGCAGCTGAATATGAATAAGCTGGTTCCTGTGGGTGAATTTGATGGGCTCTAACCAATGCCTTCAGCTTGTCACTATTCCCTGTCTGTAGAAACAAGACACAGAGCTGCCATTCTAGGATGATTTCTGTCATTAGCAGGGAATTTGATCTATTTTACTTCTGCCAATTAGGATTTTGACTTCCATGTGCTGGGCAATCCTGTCTTCACGTATTTCCTAGAAATGATTCCCTGCTTTGGCTTGTAACATAAATCTTAACACTTGGGGGAATTGTAGAACTCTGTAAGCTGTTAGACTTACATTTCCCTCTGTAATGTGCTAAACAATAGCCAAGAAAACAGAATCACTGTTTTTTCCTTCATGCTTTTAGTTTCCTAGCTATCCAGGCTTTGCCCAGCTCAGTGCACACAGCTGTATTTAATTTAAATACAATGCAAATGCAGATGCACATAAAAGATCAGCAGAATTAATTATGTTCTGAGTGCTGGGAGAGCCATTGGGAAGCTTCTTGTCAGCATCTCCTACCCACTCTGCTCGGTCTGTAAGCTCTGGATGACATCTGACTCAAGCACTCCTTTAATTTATAACACTGGCAATTAGATGGCAGTTCTCCAGCCTCTGCCCTAGGGAATAAAGCTAAAATAGGCTTTAGAGGTAAAGCTACTATATTTCAGGATGAATTTTGTGTAAAAGCTAATGTTACCATGTTGATGCCCTTCAGCAAATACAGTTATTCCATAAATTAAACATTTTTATGATATGCTCCTTGGCATTTAATAGCATACTTTAATAAGTTAATGTATCTCTGCAAATTTTTTTTCTGCTGGCACCTAGCAATCTGGAGTACTTCTAATTTGCAGGTGTTATTCGCTGTGCTTGTGATGAACTAATAAAATCATTCAATCAAAGTCTGCCAACACATTGGAGGTTTGAATACTTCTTTGATTTCTCGAATCATTTATTTTAATTGCTGATAAACCAGAGCTGAAACAACATTTGGTTTTAGTGTAGATTATACACTTGTTTTGTTGGTGCATTGGTTGCTGCTGTTCTTCATGCGTCTGTAGTTTAGCCAGGTCACTGGGGCCAAATCACTCATTACTCTCAAAGTCCTTTAAAATTTAGTAGAGTGAAACATGTAGCAGAGCTGTTACATGATTCTACATCTGATAATGGAACGAGAAGGGTGTAAGAGAGACGGATATTCCTAGGAGAGTACATCAAGTTCTGCCAAGGTGTTTAACAGTAAGGGAGCCTTGGTTCAAGTTTGTATATATTTATTTGGGAAGAGGGTTGGAGGTGTGAAAGGAAAGTAGCGGCTGGGACCTTATTCTTCACTGCTTTATTACAATAAGAGTGTGAGTAATAGTGGTGTTTGGTGGCAGATGGCAAGGTGGAAGGGGAAAAAGCTGGTGCCACTGCCACATGGTTCTGTGCAGGAGAGAAGGGGTTTAGGTTCTCCATGTGAAGCCCATTGCTGGTGTTTGCATCAGGCAAGCTCTGCATATTACTTCACTGCTTTATTTTAAGCTGTTTCTGCCTTGCAGTCAGAGTGTAGCTTGTTTTGGATTGCACTGCAGTGGTGGGGTTTATGCTGATTTTTTTGAAAGATACTCGCTCTAAAATGGGTACTTGTCGCTTAACTCATGTGGCTCAGAGACACCTGTCACTTCATGGCTTCTGGGTGTCAACAGCTGGGGTAAGCTGGCTCCAGAGTGTCCCTCAGCACCAGTGTGATCTGTAATAGGGAATATCAATGAGATTGAATCGTACTTTACAATGGCTGAAGGCAAAAACCAGAAGGAAGAGGGTTAAGGATTTTTCCTTTGTGCTTCTCCTGTCCTTTGATCTGGCACATAACTGATAGAAGGTTCTTGATGGAGTCTGAGGGGCTACTATTTAAGACACTGGGCTCCTGCAGTCTGGATATGTTTGCAGCTGGAATTGGGGCATGTGTGTCTGACTGACATTTCTTTGGCATCTTTCCATTTAATTCCCGCACACTTTACTTTGACCACACCACACATTTCCTGTTCAAATTATAATGCGTTGAACATCTCTTGTGCCAGCCCTGAGCCACACCTGCATAAAAGTACTGCTGTGGGAGGGAGGCAATGCCTTTAATAAAGATTTCCTCTTCTAGGAGTCTGAAGAGAAGTCTGCTTCATCCTGAGGTCCAGCCTTCCCTGCCAGCTTTAAGCAGAAGTAACTCCTCTTTGAGCTATGCAAATGGGCCAAATGATCTTTCTGAGGAATTATCAATTTCTGTTTTAAGTATTGATTTTTGCAATCAAATCTCATATATTGCCTTCTGCCCTGTCAGAACTGCCCCACAATTAAGTCTTTTATGAAAATTCATTGTTGCAATGACAAAAAATGAATTACATGATTTTTTCATCTGAAGTCAAGCATTTTTGTGATATAACTCTCCTGGTCAAATTAATTCTTCCTGTTGGAAACAACAGGAATGGGTGCCAGCATTTTGAGTCTATTTCAATTTGCTTTAATTTGGTGTATAATTATTTTTCTATGACTAATCAATCCCCATACTATAATTGCAATTATCAAATAATGGAAAGACTCTTTAGAAATTTTGTAAAGCAAGATCTTGTTAAGATTCTGTTAAAGAAAAATCTGTGAACTATTTCAATTTATTTTCATTTCACCCCAGAGGATTTTTTTTCCCACCATCCTAAGTCAAAAGGTAAAATGCACAAAGGCAATTGCAAAGATAAATATCTTCAGGGTGATTCATAACATCCAGGGAAAGGCATATTCTTGTCTAATTCAAAATATTCCCCAGTAAGTGCAGGCTTGTAAACTGTGACTGCATCTGGCACAGCATAAGGAGGGGAAACTTGCTGATTTATCAGCAGTGCACGGAGAAGGTGCACAAGCCAGAGGAAATAGACACCTGAGACCAGTTTCAGATAATGTGAGGAGATGCAAATATAAGTCATCTCCTTGGGGACATTAAATATGATGGACAGCGGGATACTCTCCTTCCTTGGTCCATTGCTTTCATGTCCAGACAGATTTGTGCACAGACCTCAGGCTTTAATGGCCTGACCGAAAAAACATTGACAATGAGAACCTAAAGAGGTGGTGCTCAGCATTCTACTGGATGCAGTAACATCCCACACAGACAAACAGGGACACTGACACTCTTGGGCCTACTGTGGAACAGGGGCTCAGATTAAAGGCCTTGTATCCTTCACACTTGCTTTCCGAACAAGAGTTGTCATATGTATACCAACATGACAGCAGAGCTTCTGGGTGGTCGTGTAACACCAGGAACTTCCCAGAGATGGCTGTGACCAAAAGGGAATGGGACAGGTACAGATGAGATAAGGAATAAGACAGCAGAGGATCAGCTGGGCATTTCCATGTACCTGCAGAAGTGCTGCATAAAAGAACTGATAACTTATTTTTGGCCTCAGACTGGGTATCATGTGGCTAGAGCTTCTACATATCTTTGGTGTGAAGTTGTAGAGTGTATCAACTAATCCTCTTGTAAAATGAACCCAGCTGACTGAATAGGAGGATGTTAAAACATCTGGCCTGCTGCAGTCAAAATATAAGAAAGGCCCAGTAAAGAAAAAAATCAGGTGATATGAAGTTTGATAATGCTGGTGCTTTCTGCGTGATAATACTAACAGTCTGGACCATAATCCTGCCAGCACCATCTCTATTTGAAGTGGAATATTTAAGATCTAAATAGAGAAAAATCTTGTCCATACAATTTGTGTCACAGCCAGCAACTCAGCTCAGAACTTCTGCCTCCATGGCTTGATCACCCTGCAATAAATTTGTTAAAAGCTAGATCCCACTCTGCATTTCTTGCTGCTACAAAAAGACATTATTTTCCCTATTTCCCCATGGATGCTGTACTTCCAAACATATCCCAACAAAACAGCAATTACATCAGCATAGACTGACTAACACATGCCAAAAATTGCCAGAAGGATAACCTGAAACCAAATGGCTAGGTAATAAAACCGTCACCATGGTAATACTAAACTCAAACGAGTTTTCTTATTCACAGTCATGAAGACTAGAAAGACAGTCTTAAAAACAACGTCATCCACGTGGCAGAACAGAAAGAGAAAAGAGCAGTTAAATGAAGTTCTGCCTGTGGAGCAGCAAAGCCAGTTATCCATAACAATCTCATTGCCTGCAACATGCAAATGTAGGATTTGTGATGGTGTGAAATAATAGCGAACAAGATGGGAGTGAAGGCAGAGTCTGGAAAAGACAAATCCTGCCAGACTGTGACTATGAAGTGGAACTAGGGAAAAAGATGAATGGAAGGAAAGAAAATCATCTGTGAAACCAGCAGCAAACAATGGCCACAAAAAGCTGCAAATGCTGGAAATGAGCATCGGTGCAATTATTGAAGTAAATTAAGTGACAGTTGCAATGGACTGAGAGCTTTTCCAGAGAGGGGATGGGAAGAAAAATCTTAGAAATAAGATAGAACTTTTATTTTTAATGTTTTCAAGTACAAGGTTTGGGTGTTTCTTCAGAGCTTTGCATCTGGATTTGTCTGGATTTGGCCCCTTCCCTGGCCAGCGTTGCTGCTCAGTGAAGTGGTGATGCATTTGGGCTGGGGAACTGTACAGATGTTTCACATCTCTATCAATCCTCTTTGTAGTGCGATTAAATGCAAATGTGAAAATGAGAGAGATGCTCCTAAACAGCTTGGCCTTATGGCAGTGTGGTGCCCCAGTGGCTACATTCAAGTGCTGGAGATAATGGAGACTCCAGGGATTTTGCCTGGCTAGCAGGCCCTTGGGCCCCATAAACCTCTCCTAGTCATCGTACATATCTAAGCACCCCCACACAATGCCAGTTCCTTCTGGTTTCAGCACCAATTAAAACTTCATAAAAATATTTATTACCAAAAAGTGCTTCATACTTTGGGTGGATGTCTACTATATCAAGGGAATTTCTTTTCTTGCTTTAAACTGTTTAGCCCCACATCAAGGTGTGTACATTAAACCTCCCTAGCCCAGGCCACGGCTCAGCTTGCTGCGTCCCCTGGGATATGGGATGGGGATGTCTGCCAGCTGCGTGGTGGGGAGAAGGATCCTGCTGGCTGTCAGCAGTCCGCCACCTCTGGAACATATAAGGATAATATATATCACTCAGTCAAATTTCTAAGAAAAAAATCTTACCTTTATCCCCAAAGTGAGCAGTTTTGAGCAAGTCCTCTCCAGGAGTTTATACATACTGGAGGTGCCTCTGCAGCCTGTGCCAGAAAAAACAAAAGAAAAAAAAAATCAGTCCCTTTCCAAATCATGGTGGAGGTTGGAACGTAATTATCATTGTCTTCAGTGCTGAAAAGCTTCTAAAACAGTCTCTTGACTGATTATCTAGAATGAGTATCCAGGGGAGGGTGCAGCCTCTGTGTCTGTGCTCTGCTCACACCTTGTGACCAGCTCTTTTGCTTTGGGACAGATGCCTTTTCCCTGCGCTCAAACCTTTTTCTTCAGGTTTGCACCCGAATGAAAAATTTGGTTCAAAACAGCAGCCCATGTACTGAGGAATTAATCTAATCAAAACCAAGACACCAGTGCTGCACAAACCTAAGCTGTCTCTCTATTAGTCTCCTGGTGTTTACAGTTTGGTTTGACCTATGCAATAAATCCTTAGTGGCCTGCAGGCTGCCTACCAGCGGTGCCCATGTCCTTGTGTTGCCTGTAGCAGAAGTACTCCCCAGAAGGTCCTGATACTATTAATCTCTCCTCAAGAGAAATTAAAAGGTCCTAAAACCTTTCCTTAACTCTAATCCTTTTGTTGTCTTTCTGTCATTCAGTTCACTTTCTGTGGGATTTTTGAACTGGAGCTGACCAGAGCTGAAAGTAGTTTATAATGAAAACATGCTCCACTGGTTTATTTAATGGCATTAGGTTACAGAGACCATAGAGCATATGTCTTATTTTCACTGATGATCAAAACTGCAAAACCAAATTATGGGAAGTCTACCTGAAGCAATCATAACATTTTTTCCCCTTGTGCTGCAGTTAGGCTATTAATAAGCTAGAAATCTGCCCTGTCCTCTATCTCAGTTGATTTGAAATACGGTGGAAAACAAGCTTCCAGTATTGCTAATTGTGCATAACATTTTAACAGCTGCTGTGTTTCATCATAAAGCTATGTATTTGGGGGAAGAAGCTAAGAGTTGGTGTGTGCAGTGAAATCACAAAAGCTCTAGGTTTTTAAAATATTGTCAGGGTTAGAGGTGTGAAATGTGCCAAGAATTAAAAGAAAAAAAAAAGAAGCTATTGTGGCTTTAAAAAGCGCATTTGCAAAGCAGTTTTCCAGTTTTGCTTTCAAGAAGTTGCTGTGCAAACTACAGAGAGGAAGGTCTGCTTCTGCCAGGCCTGCTCATCCGAACCAAGCAGCCATCAATCAATGTCAGAGCCAAGGTCAAAATGTGCAACCCCCATGGCAGTGGCCAAGTAAGGGAAAGGGCTAAAGACAGCCTGGCTGTAGTGGGAGGGAGCATCAGTCCCCAGCTTGGCCAGACTTGAGAGGGTTTCTGCTTTCCTTCTCTAGCCTTGCTGACTACAGTGGGACTATGGAGCCTTCCCCTTGCACATCTGCCACACATGGACAGTGATATTTACCTGCCATGGATATTTTATGGAGACAAAACACTGATTCCTGTCCTTCCTGAGTCAGTCAGTAGACCTTCCATGATGAGTCCTGAGCAGCCAGTATGTGTGGTGCATGCTGAAAAGGAAAACCAGAATTCTTCAAGTTTATTTGCTCTTGTTTTGTTACCCCAAGGCAGTACAGCAGAGAATCAGTCCCTTTCCAAACCATGCTGGAGGCTGGAATGTAATTATCATTGCCTTCAGTGCTGAAAATCTTTTCAAAGCTCTTCCATTTTTGGGAACAATGGTCTGTGAATCTCTCTAGACTGAAGATTAATGCACCTCCTTCTGCATCCCTGTCACTTGATGCCATCATCTCTCTCTCCTGGAATGTGTGTGTTTGCCACTGTAAGCACACCAGAACTCCAGGAGCAAGCAGCCCTTGCCTGACACAGGCTGCAGAGGCACCTCCAGTATGTATAAACTCCTGGAGAGTACTTTCTCAAAATTGCTCACTTTGGGGATAAAGCTGAAATTTTTTCTTAGAAATTTGACTGAGTGACATATATTATCCTTGTCTGAGGAAATCTCAGAGTTAAGTGGGGCTTGAGCTTTGTGGTGGCTGCAAAAGTACAGGTTTTAATGCATAAGAAAACTGATTTTCTTGCTGACTGATTTTCTCAGAAAAATTCAAGGCAAAACCCATAAAATCCTCAGTATTTTGTGCATCTCATCACATTATCACACTGCTCATCTGCAAATCTCATTTTGATCAGCTTACATTGTCTTTTCCAGTATCTTGCTGCTGACATTTGCTTCACGTGGATTTGTTTGGTCTCTAGTAGCCTTCTTGTGCTGTCCTTCAGAGCTTTTATTTCATAGAATCATAGAGTATCTTGCATTGGAAGGGACCTTAAAGATCACCTAGTTCCAACCCCACTGCCATGGATAGGGATACCTTCGACTAGCTGACATTGCTCAGAGCTCCACCCAACCTGGCCTTGAACACTTCCAGGAATGGGGCATCCACAGCTTCTCTGGACAACCTGTGGCAGTGCCTCACCACCCTCACAGTAAAGCTTCTTTACTGTATTTCTTCCTAATACCTGATCTAAATCTACCCTCTTTGTCCTATCACTACATGCCCTTGGAAACAGTCTCTCTCCATCTTTTCTTGTAGGCTCTCTTCAGGCACTGGAAGGCCAAATCAAGTCACCCCAAAGCCTTCTCTTCTCCAGGCTGAACAATCCCAATTCTCTTACCCTTTCCTCACAGATGAGATGCCAAAATGTTTATTAACACAATCACCTTCTGTCTGAGTAGTTATGCTTTGCAAATAGAGACAATAAAATTAATATTTTTTTTCTTGGAAAAGTACTTATTACATGTTAATTAAAGCTGTAACCAGGCCTCCCATGTGGGAGGTATGTTATTTCTGAACAAAATGGCTTCAGCTCGGTGCTTGGGTCAAAAAAGCTTGGGAACAGACAGGCACCGAAAGCTTCACAGCATTCCTGGGAACCAGTCACCCCACAGGTGTCTGACATGTAAATGACAGTATAATTCTGTCCATGAGAGACAGAGGAAATTACACTACTGCTAATTTTCTCTACATGAGGCCAGGTAATTGACTGGATTAAAAAAAAAGTTGTGCACAGTATAGTAAAGGCAATTTGCTGTGTAATTGATATTTATTTTACAGGGCTCCTCATACATATGAGAGAAACTAGGGGAATTTGGGTTCTGTTATATGTATAAAATGATCTCTTAGGAAGAGGCCCACAAAGTGAAATCTGTCTCAGAATTAAATGAAATGTCTCACATGGAAAATCTGACCCTCTCACACAGTGTTTTCTTCTGCCCCACCATACTCTGTGATCCGCAGTGTCTTCTCAGGCATTGTTCCCAGGGATGGAAACCTACACAGCAGAGTGGTAAATAAGTGAGTTTTTGAATTTTCAAACATGAAAACCTACTTTCAGCTGCTAGACCTAGCACAGAGAAAGGAAAATGCGGAGTGCAAAATTTATCATCCCAGAACTGCTTCTTACCTACTTTTCCACACCCTTCCTTTGTGTGCAAATGAAACACAGTAGTGCTGCAACCAGCAGAAGTCTACAGATACCAGCCAGAGTGATCCTGCTCAAGGCAGTGGACCTTAATCATGAGCTGTCTGTTAATTAGGTGCAATTGTCTCTCAGCTGGATTAAATATTCCACATAAGCACAGGCACTGTACAGTGTCATCACCTAATGCTTGTGCTGGTGTGGGTGGTGTCCTGCTGGTTCTGATGGCCACTGGGAGCAAAGAGATTGCTCTGCAGGCTGTTCCAGCATCCCAAGCTGAGAGGCCCACACAGCTCCTAAACCCGTGTGGTTTCTAGACTCCTAAGTAGCACCTAAACTAATTTTCTCCAATTTTTTTCCCTTTTGCTTTGCCTGCAGTCAACTGCTTTTCCAGGTCACAGACAGCACCAGGAATCTGTTGGGTTTGTGCAGGGTGCCTTGATCTTAATATTTTTCTTATAAATGTCACTCTGTTGTCACTCTCATAATTTCTGCACGTTTTTTCTTTTGGCAGACATTAGCAATTGTTTTATCTCATGCTCCTGTTCCTCCATGTCTTCCTTGAGGAAGGATCTCTTACAGGAATTTTCTCCCCCCAAAGAGATGTACCCTTGTAAGAACAAGCAGTGAAGATTTCATGGTGCAGAATTTTGCCTAGGATATTCCCAGGAGATTTGAAACCTGCTTTGCTTATTACCATGAGATTGCATATGTGCTAATCAAACTCACCTTTCTCATTTTCCAAAGGAAAATATTTCATTTTTACTCTGAGCTTGATTTTCCAGTGAATTGGTTTGTTCCACAGCAGATCTGCTTCTTACATCAAGTTTGATCTAAATGCTGTGGAAGAAGCTTGTGGAAGCATCTTTTGATCTACTATTTCTCTGATTTCACTGTAACCTTTTACTCCCATTTTGCGAGTCATGGTGTCCTTCCCATTTTCAAAGTACTGTTTCAGATCAAAACTTTGGAATCATCCATAATGCTTTTGCTCAGTCCTTGAAGAAATGCTGTGATTTTTTTTGGTAATATGAACATAGATCTTGACAGGCAGGACACCAACCATTTTTTCAGAGGTTTATACTTCTATTTTATTAAGTAAACTTACAGTGGCAGTTTGGTCTGATGACTCTTTTTGCTGAGATGTGATTAAACCCAGTTGGTTTTGCATTTGCATTTTGCATTTTATGTTTGTTTGCATTTTATGTTGCTCAGCTGTACCTTTCACTCCTCTTTCTTCTGAAAACTGACCTGACTTGAAAATAGCTTATGGATGGTCATAAATTGCAATTCTTACCAAATTTGCTATTTGACACAAAACTGTCTCCTCACTCTTCTGAAAATCACTTATTTGCCTCAGGTCTCACAAACTATCACTCTATTAATGCCTTGCACTTACCTGTGTCTCTGCCTGCCTCTCGTTCTGAGACACTGTCCATCACTTACTCCAATAGTCAGTATGTTTACACTGACCACGGGAATGAAAAAGCAGAAGACTTCGTAAACTAGTTTCCTAATTAAAACATTTAATCTAAAACACCCCAGCAACTTAGATTGAGGGGGAGAAAGAAGGAGAAGTGTGCTATCCTTGAGAGCACTCTTCCTGTGCTTATCTTGAAGGCACAGTTATACACCTCTGCAAGGTTGCTCTAACCTACACCTCTAGCCCTCTGCAGTAGTTGGAAGTGTGTCTTGCTGTACTCATATCCCTTTCAGCCACAGCTCCTTCCCTTTTATGTTGTGCTTTGTTGCTTTCTTTTCAGCCATTTAAGACCAAGTGCTGTTGTCCTCTGCTGCTGCTGCTGCTGAAGCACAGCAAGACTTTGAAACAGTCTCCATGACAATCAGAGATACGCAGTCTGGATCCTAATGGGGGTGATACATGACTGTGATTGTATCCTGTGGAGCAAGGTACGTATATGCAGCTGCTGGAAGATGTGGGTTAAAAACTGCTGGTTCCTCCCTCCTTTTACGACCATGCATGGTGCTACAGGGAAACCTCTTTGCTCTGTGCTCCACAATATCTCCTTTTCTGGAGATGTTCCCCAGGGACTGATTTTATCTGGTGTGAGGTTTGGAAAGGGATGAGAAACATTAATGGCTGAATGATTATAATGCCTTAGAAAATGGAGCTGAAAGTGCAGTGCATAGAGATCAAAATGAAACACAGTATCTGGCTGTGAGATTTTGAATTATATCAAAAGGGAATTTATTCCTGCTTTTTAACTTCTTGTTACCTGCAGAGCTGAATTCTTAAAACATCAGTTCCTGCCTATTATGGCAGTATGCTGTGTTCTGTCCAGTGTCTTCATGTAAAATGAAGTTTTAAAATACAAAAAGATGTGCTAGTTTTAGGTACATCAGCCATTCATACAGAACAAAATATTCAAATGCTATGATTTATAAAGTACTGGATGGCAGTAGAATGGTTTTATTTTTCTTGGCCTTAAGATGTTCAAATAAGGACAAATGCTGTGGAATGAAAATGAATATGAATTCCCTCTGATGAGCAGGATGTAACCTGTTTTCTGATTGTCTATGCTGATGTTTTTGCCCATTGTTTAAAAGTGGTATGCTGATGCTGCTTTAGTTGTCATAAAATTCCTTCTTCGGGGCAAACTTCAGCCACATTAGTTTGATATTTTTTCATTACCAGGTTCTTTGTATCACATTTGAGCCAAGAAACGTAATCAAAAGGTATCCTGAATACTGAAATACTAGATATTTGTATGTGGTTTTAATGGACCATGTGCAAACAGCCATATAAAGTTAGTGAAGGTGAGAACTGTATAGCATGACATATGGTGAATAAAATTGATAATATTGGAACATAATGAGAGCTATGTGATGCTTATGTATCTATTAATATCTGTATCCACATACACCCCCATGTATTCTAAATATATGTACAGTAACTTTCAGCAAGTAAAATGAGAATTCATAATGCAGTAGAATGGAAAGAGTATGAAAATGAAAACAAAGGCAAAGCCACAATAAAACTGAAGCAGTCAGGAGGAACAAAAGAAAAAAGATACCTATTAAAATTCATTCTATAAAAGGACAATTGTGGATGTAGGGAGCTATTTCCAGTGAGAAAATGTTTGAGAGAAGATTCTTGGAGGTTTTTTTGCAGAAGAAATCTCTGACCTTTCACATGTACTGTGACCATAAAGGCTGTGTCTTGAGAGAGAGGGAGTAAGAGAAGAAAATGTTTGGGTATTTTATGATGAACAAAAAGCATTTTCTTCGTCTTTCTTAACATGATCTACCAATGTAAGACATAACCCTTTAGAAAATTCTCCATGTCTGCTTTAACCTTGGCTCTGTCTAGATGCTTTGGTCATCTTTTCTAGTGTGTCAGCCTTTATGTTTACTGACTTGTGCCAAACACTCCATAGGCTTCCTCTTTATGGACAATTTCCCTTTTACTCCAGCACATTCTCTGTCATATTTTAATACCATTCCAAGGTTTCACCCATTTCTTTTCACTGGACTCCCATTCCTTATTTCATTATTTACCTGCAAATTCTGCATCTTCTTTCATGCTGGAAATAGGCTTGGAGAGAATCTCAATTAGGTCTACATGAGAAATAGCCAGATAAATCTCCTGAGATCTCAAAATAATACCAATGCAGAAATCACTGTGAATACTATGTTGCTAGGAGGGAAATAGGTCCTGTGGAAATACGTCCTGATGGGAGTGAGTTCTGACCTCTATGTTCTAGGATAGTATCTCAAACAAAGAATATGGATGTCTGGCTTAATGCCAAGAGAGACCCAGCTGGGAACAAGGCCAGGGCAATCAGAGCAAGAGCCAGGACACTGAGAACTGAGCCCAAGGTACAACCAAAAGAGTAAGGGAAATAAGAAGATTCAGCACATCAAGTCTGGCATGGATCTCTAGCCAAGCCCAGGCTGTGTAGCTGTTATGTCTGTTATACCTATCATGAAATCAGTCCAGAGATAAAAGTGCTCTGGGTCTCTCTTGCAAACCTGTTCTTGCTGACTTTTTGTTCCTGTTGCTGCCTCTACTTCTATTCTTTTCTTGCTTGCTAGCTGCACCTTTTCAATGTTAATATCACATACTTGGTCACTGCTCAATCTATGCCTTTCTAATTTAATCACTCCTAGGGCACCAGCTCTCTTATTTGTGAGCACCAGTGCTCTTATTTGTGCTGTGGTTATTTAAACTGCCCTATAGTCTGTGAAAATCTCACTAGAAATGAAGCAATATTCCCCACACATTTAATCTCAGTCTTGCAGAGAATGATTCTTGCTTCTCTGTGCTGCTGCACCTTTGCATATGCACACACAAACTACATTGACCTTTTCTACTACCATGTTCCTAAGATGCTTGGTTTTTAAAAAAAACTTGCTGGGTTTTATCCTCTTAGTCCTTATGACATTTCTGCCATCAAAGAATCTTCCTCTACTAGAAATCATCTTCCAAGCTAATTTTCCTTTCTCTAGTCCTGTCCTTTACGGTATTTTACCAAGGTGATTCTTGTTCTGTTACTTTTGGGCTGTGTTACTAATTACTCTAATCCCCCTGTCCCATGTCTTTTTCTTGTCACTTCTCAATTTAGTATATCACTATGAATTTCATTAATAAGTTGTTTACTCCTTTTTCTAGCTCATTCCAACTCAGATTATTCTGTAATTCTGTGATTACTGGAAGTATTATATAAGGCAAAACCAAAGACTGATCCTTAAACATTTACCTGTCCTCCCTATAAAATGGTGTTCTTCTCTTTGTCTATTAGCCTTGTTTTAGTCCTTCATTCCAGACTTCAGACCAAATGAGATATTTTTTTGCACAAGCAGGTTCAGACGAACTTTTTAAGGACATTTTTGGGAAGCATAGGAGGGAGTCTTCCATTCTCATGCTCTCCAGTTTTATATCAGTGTAGCTGCCTGGCTTTGAGGCAGAGGATGACCAGACCAATTGTTTAAAAAAAAATGGCTTAAATCCAAGAGTATTACATTTATTCTGTTCCACTCATCCATTAATTTGTTAATTCCATAAAAAAAGCATTATCTTTGTCAGGCAAGATCTATTCTTTATAAATCCTGCCTCTTATTGCTCATCATTGCATTATTCTCTGCAAATGAAGTGACTATTTCTTAAGATGACTTTTTCTATTGTTTTTGTCTTTTTCCAGGGTTAGAAGCTAAATGTAAATCATTGTAATTAGTAGAACTTCCTTCATTCTTTTATGAATGTGGCTGAGACAGTGCCACATTTGCTTTTCTGTTCAGCATTGACAGAAGGAGGACAGATAAAGGCATAGCTGTCTCCTTTCCCTCTTAGCACCTCCACACACCTGTGGTGTGTGATTCTAACTACTTGATGGTGCAGGAGATGTGGTGGAATGTGGCCATCACTGCTGCTTCTGAAACTCAAGACTTTGCAAGATAATTTATGACGAATGTCATAGTAGCTTTCAGAGAATCCAGGTAGATTGAGTTGTATCATACATTTATTTTCTTAATTTTCTTTGTTTCTGTTTCTCATGGCCAATTGATTTTTGTCAGGAAGTATTAAAGGTCCCCAAAGGATGTGCTACCAGAGTGTGACTATCTTATGCCTATGTGCCTGTATCAGAAGATGATCAGGGTATACTTGGCTTAAACACTGCTAGATTTGCCCCATAATTTCTTCCTGACTTATTCTGGAGCGGTGTCCAAGTTTGAAAGGTACCTTTAGCAATGCTTCTGAAAGTACTTCGAGTTTTATTTCCACAAGGGCAATACTACTGACCTTTCAGTTCCTCTGCTGTCCCGTGCATTTGGCCACTACCAAACATCAGCAAACACAACCTCATTTGTGGTGTAAGATTATTAGCTCAACATTTAACAAAGTAAAATTAGGTTGCCTTGAGGTAGGGAGGTGTAGTTATCTAAAAGGCACAGTTGACTTCCTCAACTGGTTTGAACTTCAGTGCATGAAGAAGTACACCTTTCTCCTCTCCTAAGAGAAATAAATATTATAAGGCCAGGAGAGCAAGTTCATCCAGAGCTACATGTCCTAGAATCCTAGTGTGAGATGTTATGGACTCATCTGTGTACTCACCTAAAAAATCAAGGTTTACTTCTGAAAACTAGGTTTTTATCTAATTCACTGACTTGCAGCATAAGTAACTTTGATATTTATTTTGTTGCTGTTCTTGCTCCACAGTGCCGAGCTGAGCTTTGCACTGGTGTCCACAGCTGTGCAAGTTGCAGCTGGGAAAGGACAAGGGTTTCGCTGGGGTTCTGTGTCTGTGAATGTGTCGTGTTTTGGTTTGGGTTCTAGACATGGCAGACATTCTCTGAGGCATGGCTTCTCATTTACCTCACCATCCAATCAGGAAAACGTTGTATTCCTAAATTATTTTTTCTTTCTAATGTTCCACAAAATAAAAACTATAACGGCAAAAAATGCAGCTAGCCACTACTGAGCTCACTGACAATTCCAGGCTGAGAAGCCACATTTAACAGTGGCTTCATCTAGGATGGAGGAGGGGATGGCATGACTTCACATTATAAAGTTTGATCATCCACAAGTGAATTTACATCTTGCTCAGTTGTACCCTCACACTGGAAAGATGAGGTATACAACTAATGAAAGGACCCACTGCAATAATATTCTCTAAATAAACCACTGACCATGAACGAAGGCAGAGTAGAACCTTGGATTTCAAAAATATTACAAAATATCCCTTTTTTCGTGTCCATTGTCTTTCAAATTATTTATGTTTTTTCCACTTACACCTATATGTGTGTATATATATATATATATATATGTATTTATCCAAATTGAACTGGTTATTAATTAGAATCAATACAATGTGTTGTCCTCCTCCTGTTCATTGTGTCTGTTTCCTTGCTCTGCAGGCAAACTCTAAATGCAAGCAAGTTCCTTTTTCCTGGGAAGTGTGTGATCAAAGGAAGATCAAAGCAGAATCTGAGTTCAGAGTGTGTAATTTTTTGGCTGATCAAACACAGATATGTTCCCTTGTGTTGAAACGAAGGTTGGAGGAAGTTAACTAACTGGCTACAACATTTCCTTTGCATTATCCATTGGCAGTTCAAAGGGCTCCTCCCAAATCAGAAATAAACTTTCTTTGCTACCATAGGGCATATTATCCATGGGCATCCTTGCAAAATAATCTCACAGGCAGAAGTAGAGAGTCATGCACAGACCCTACCTCTGTCTGCTTGGGAGTTTTTTCTGGCCCATTTTTGTCCACTTAGCAGATATCCAGCTAAGTGGATTGTAGCAAAGTAGAGGGTCAAATGCAACAAGAGCAGAAGTTGCTCACATTGCTTCTGTGTTTCTGCATGTATTGTTGTCTTCAAAGAGGTAGCTGGATCCTAACAAAAGCAGGAAAGATGTAATTCAGATAGCAGCATTACGAGCTATGCAGTGGGCAGATTATATGGCCCACACTTTTGGTATCATTCTAATTTCTGAAAGCTAGATTATTTTAAGACATAACATTTAACATCCCTCCTGCTAATCTCATTAGCATTAACTGTTATAGCCCTGGCTATACTTGTTGTGCAAATAAGAATCTGATTCTTCCTTTGATCTTGCTAAATTGCTGAGAGCCCAACAGATGTCAGTAATCCTAGCATCATAAAACAATATGTATTTTATCATCAGGAAGAAATGCATTTTGGTCAGCCAATATATTGAAATTTCAGCTTCCAAAGAAGTTATAAACAGCAGTGCATAAAACAGGATATGTTTTAAGATGAGTGCATGACAGCAGCTTATAAAATTAACGTTTGGAAATAACTTCCAAATTATATTCAGAAGTGGAAACAAAAGTGGTAAAAATATTTCAGGCTCCACAAATATGGACACTGATTCAAACAATTAAGAAAACAGCTAGAGGATTGTGAGATAATACAGAACTTCCAAAAGTTGCTTTAAATGTAAATAACTGAGATCACATATGTACATGTGTAGGGGAAGATCCCAAAAATCCTTTAGGAAAAATCAGGCAGCATGGTCACCTGACATGATTGTATTTCCTAATAAATCCCATCAAACCTCTGAAATCTAATAGAGACTGGTGACTAGGACAAGGACAAAATGTTTCAGGTAAAATTACTATCAGAACATGGAGCAGAGTATTACCAGGTGAGTTAATATTACTCCCAGAACAAG
The DNA here is from genome assembly GCF_965178545.1 of Coloeus monedula. NCBI lineage: Eukaryota > Metazoa > Chordata > Aves > Passeriformes > Corvidae > Coloeus > Coloeus monedula. The sequence continues at coordinate 44,243,081 of NC_138783.1, forward strand.
GAAGGTAAAAATCCTGTAGCAGGGTATACAGTAAATGGCCCACAGCTCAAGCTTGCTGGAAATGCAGGTCTGAGTGGAGCTGGTGCTTGCTCAACCATTTGTCCTTCTGATATATCTGGAGGTGGTGCTTAAGCTCGGCCCTGAGTGGACAGGTCTCACACTGAGAGGCCTGAAACCAAGTTTGTCTCCAGGAATTTCAGGCTTGGAGAGGCCAAAAAAAGTGTCCCCCTGCCTCACTCTGCCACGGAGTATGGTCTGACTTGCCTTTCCATCATGAAGAAGATCCTGTTTCCAATATATTCTGTGGGCATCCAAAATGTGTTCACTCAAAATGTTTCCCAAGCAGTTTCCTCCAGACTTGCTGGGGGAGCAGGTGCAGAGAAGGAGGGTGCCTGTGCTATCCTGTTCTCTCTTACTGGGAGAAAGTAAGTGCTCACCTACAATAAGAAAAAATATGTAATCTAAGTAAATGTGTTTATCAACACACAATGAATGTGTTCTGTAATTCCATTATAGACAATCGCCTGTAGAATCTCTGACATTTACAGACAGAAAAGGAAACAAACCTGTCCTGTTCCTGTCACCTCAGCATCATAGTCAAGCATGGATTTTGACACTTCAGAGAGAGGTGTCCATTTGTATCTTCCAGTACCCAAAGGTAAAAGGTTTTACTAAGAATGTGGTAGGAGAAGAGTATATTTAAACCAAAGCAGAACAGAAGAACAGTCTGCTATGTGTGCTTCAAGAAGCCTGTGGTGGTAAAAATCTGTGAAGACTGAAGGATTAGAAACACAGGCAGACTCAAACAAAGCTCCAAGAGGGCACTTTGGCACAGACCTTAAATTTCCCAATGGAAATAGAAGAGACAGAGTAGTTTGTTTATAAAATATAGGCACTAACTGAAAGTGATTGGGTCCTGCCACTTAATAAATTACCATTCATGTGCTGAGTCTTTGTAAGTGTGTGGGTGCATGCTCTTAGCCCTTCCTGGCTGTAAGAGAAAAAATATGTTAACTTAAACCACCTTCACAGAACCGAAGCTGGTGCATGTTGGATTTCAGCTCAGCAATGAGCATGTGTATGCTCAGTAACAAGTGGTACCTGTTAAAGTGACATGAACTGTTCACAGATCTCAGATTATGCAGTGATAGGTGTACTAGAAGCTGAAAACACAGAAAAATTCTACTGGGCTAAAAACTGTGTCTCTCTACTGATCTGATGCCAGCTGAAGATTGAGCCTATTGCACTTAGAAAACAGATATCTATTTTGGCTTCTAACACTTAAAAAAAAAACCAAACCAAAAGAAATTATAACTACAGTACCTTTTTCTGGCTTTTGTTCTAAGACTCAGCAAAGCTGGTGAGGGGCAAATATCGAACACTTGGACAGACACAGTTTAGTTAGAGACTCTCAGAACAGGCAGAAAAAAGAAGTTCAGACTTGGCCATATATTGGCTCATCTTGCCCAAGTGAGGAAAATGAGAATGGAACAGGGTGAATGTGTGGGCATCCTTCACAAGGGCTTCTAAATAGCTATCAGTGCCCACTGAGAGAGTAATCTGTAAGGTTAACAAATGAACACTGGTGATTAAATGCTCAGTTGGTTTGCTAACAGAAACCAGAGATGGCAAATGGGACAGAGGGGTAGAGAGAGACAGTGGGATAAGAGTGACAAGTGGCAATATGTTGAGCCTGTTCTGTTTCTGCTATATATAGGAGGTAGCGGTTATCGTACAGAAGGAAATGTAGAACAAGATGTGCAGATTTGGAGATGATGTGGGACTGACAACCTGAGAAATACCATTCGTAAAGGAAGTAAGTCAAAGATGCTGAGAAATCTGCCTTATGCATAGGATATGAGGGATGAGCAGGCAGTGCAAACCAAAGATGGAGAAACCAGAATATGGTGGTGTGAACTGTGTCCATTTGCTCATTTGAAATCTTGATATTGTTGCAGGGCAGTGACACAGAAGCCAGAGGGGGTCACTGAGGGAAGAAAGCCCAGGCCAGACTAGATCACCAGGACACATTGCAAAGAGCTAAAAATAGGAGAAATACCTTAGTTTTCACTCAATAAAGAAAGTTACTAGATTTGAAGAATAAATGTGTGAACATTCTTGGAGTCCTTAGTCACTTATGCAGTAATATGCCAAATAGTTTTTCCGTGGTGGCAATGGTAATTAAAAGTGCAAAAGCAGCACTGGAGGCTCAGCAAACCCCCAGGCAGCTGGCATTGATACCTGACAAGAAGCTAAGAATGTATTTCAGCCAGCCACCATGGGAATCTGAAATTGTCCAGCCAATGCTTTCAATACTTCTTCTTGAACTTTAGGACATTTTTCACCTACACCAAACCATAAATAAAATACCATATTGTTCAGCTGTAGAAATTCTCTTGAGTGCCTATATGCCATTTATAGGAATTGTGTTCCCCACATCCTGACTCCACTGTCTTGAAACCACAGACCTTATTTCTCTACAGCTCAAATCTGAAGTGTATCCCAGGCTTCAGACACAAAATTTTCAGGATGGAGAGATTACCACTGAAGTGTGTGTGAGATCCAGTGATGGACACATAACACATCCAGCCTACAAAGCTCTCCCATTCACATTACAGGGACTCAGGATCAGACACAGGGCCTGGAAACTCCTGGGGAGACTCAGCAGTGACACTAAAAAAGAAAATGGAAGTAGTCAGGCCAGCTGCCTGCTGAAGAGGCTAGGAAGAATGTGAATGAAGCTTGAAGCAAAACAAATATGAGGTAAGTGAATGAAGCTTGAAGCAAGACGAGTATTAATGACTGAGTTGTGAGAAGGCAAAAGGAGAGCACCAGCCTGGATAGAAAGAAGAGGCAGTGAATCTTCTGTAAGGCTTTCTTTCATAAAATATTGACTATGCTCATTTGGATGCTGCCCAGCCACCCTCACAAATGAACAGTCTCCACTGACACTCACACTTCTGTGCCTCCTACTCAGCTTTCCTCAGGAGGGTCATGGCAAAATGAGGCTGAAAAATAGGAAATCTACCATTTTCTCAGCTGAAAAGAGCGGTGCCAGGATCAATACAGCACAAAACAACCATTGGACATGGCCTAATCACAGTCTCTAAAGCCTTCATTGCAACATTTCTTTGTGGTTTTGGATCATCTCCGGAAGAGAAGAAACAATTTCCTTCTTATTGCAAGCAATGCCCATCAAAGATATTTTAATGTAAAAAACAAAAGTGGCAAAGGGCTTCTGAGGAGCAAACGATGTGCACCCTTATCACGGGTACAAATAAGGGAATTGTTGCTCTTATCACTGTGGCTTTGGAGTCTTCACGTGTTCCCATAGTCCTCAGTGTTTCGTGGACAAAATTCCTGGCAAACATTGTGTTTAGTACAACAGCACAAATGGCTCTTTTCCGTCCGCAGAAGTTTTGTGGTTTACATTTCATGTTTTATGTCAGCTCTGTCTGAGTTTATGACACTTGCTGTTCTCAGAAATCTCTCCCAAGATCCTGATCCCCAGTAATGTCACTAACAAATCAGAGATACACCATACTTTCTGCTCAATTAAGAACAGAAGAACAACCCTCATGCATGCAATATCTAGGCTGTCGCTGAGAACGGTGCTGAGCATTTCACGTAGATGTTCAGGAAAGACTATAAGGCAGCTACAAAACAGAATTTTCAAGAAATGCATTTCCTCCCAATCTTTCTTACTTGGTAACACATGATCATTGCCCAATAGCATTTGGATTTATTCAATTTATTTTTTTTAAGAGGAAAGCTGCAGCAGTCTATGTTTTTTCTCTTCCACAGAAATGTGAGCATTTTTTGGACTCTGTCACAAAATGAACTCTTTCAGCAGTGAGAAATCTTGCAACATTAAGTGACATGCTTGCTGCCCATCCTGTTCTTTCTTCCCCGTAACTCTTCTTGGGACCCTGTGGTTATTCCTGTTACCAGCTAACTGTTCTCCAGCTCTGAAATACTAAATAACAAAATGGAGATATGAAACGAGGAGGATGCCACTCCAGAGACCTGGCTAAACAGAGATAAGTGGGGCAATGAAAGCTAACATGGCAGGGCAGCTAGACTGGATGCAAGATATTTACAGCTTTATGAGCTCTTCTAGGTTTGCAATGGCCTACCAATTTATGCTGGAAGCATTGTCTTTATGCTCCATATATACATCACAAATGCTGCAAGCCAGGGGCTGCTCTTCTTCTGCCACTGACCCTTTCTGTGGCCTTAGCTAAATTGCTTTACGTTGTTGGTTTTTTACTCAAATTGTGCTCTTGTAAAGTATGATCCCTCTAATGTCTCAGCATCATGATGTTGACTTGATGGAGACTTCTAACATTGTAACCTAATTAATGATAATAAAATATAACTAGCCGAGAAGAATCAAACCATTTTCTTATAGCCTTTACTTAGAACATTTTCCATATCATGATGGCCTGAGAGACTTCCATGTTTTGGGGGGAATTAGAAGTGGATTTGTAATGTCATGCACTGGAATATTTTTCAGAAAAAAGCGTACTTAAAAATACCTGTTTAGTATCACTTCATGTTCCTGTAGTCTGCCAGCCTTACACAAATCTAGTCCTGTACAATTTTTTTCCTACAAAACAAGCTATTAAAAGAGTTTTTGCTGCTCCTCTGCACTAATCATTGGTTTGCCCACAAAGATGTTCTTTTTATAGTTGATTTCGTTTAAAAACATCTAATTGATTATATAAGAAAAAGAGACCAACGTACCTTTGCAGATGCCTTTGATTTGTTTTAGAGTGATACTGTGCTGTGCTCTACAAAGTTCTATAATCTATACATTTGCTTCTCGTTATTATTCTAACTTTTGTTGCATATATTATCTTTCCAAAGCTACTGTTTTGATTTGCCTTTCAGCAAGGGAGACTTCACCTTTCCAAAGTATCTTATCCACATTTTTACTAGGTTTCTGTTCCTAATGCAACCCATTATTTTCAAAGGCTTTCAACAACAGAAGAATATCACTGTGCTCAGAGCAGGTGTCTGAACTGGCCAGGAAAATGATTGTTGGGGTTGCGTTTGACCATTTTCAGAGACTTCGGTGGCATGGATTTATAGTATGAGAAAGTATCCAAGTTCACCTATGCCTCAGGCACTCAGCATTCACTAAGGCACTGAACCTCTTCTCCTTGTTCACGAGCTCCTGTTCTCCTGTCTTTCACATAAATGCATTGTTACACATAGCTACAAAGAAGAGGATACAACAAGACAAGCTGTAGCCAGTAGTCACAGTGATGAGATTATTTTGAACTGCCTTTAAAGTTTCTTGTGTTAATGACGGGCAAATAGTTAGGTCCTCTTAAAAGCCTGTTGCCAATACAGTGTAATGGCATCTCTGAAACATGATTTCCCAAACAAGCTCTTAAAACAGAGGACTCGTGGTATCTCAGATATATGGAATTCACCTATCTTTACTTCTGAAAGCCCAAAGAATGTACAAATTGTGCAAGCTTGCAGTCCCTTGTTAATTATAATCTGTGTTATATAGCAGCTCTATCTCAAAGCTCTTTTCAAACATTAAGACTCCTAGCACTTCTTTTATGTAGGCATTATTATCCCTGTCATTATCATTATCGCATCTTCCATTTTATGGGTGGTAAATGAGCAAAATCACACTATGAGTCAGTAGATGAATTGGGAATAGAATATTTTAGTCCTGACTTTGTCCTTTGCTTTAATTACTCACTAACATGATTGTTATTTGTGGGTTGAAGTGATTTTGTTCAGTGTAAGATCTCAGCAAATAAGCACATTCTTTTGATTTGCAAGATTTTTGTTTGTATAGCTTTCATGCTGATATTTTTCAGCTGTTGGTCTCTGTTTAAGTAGCTAATAAGAGATACTGTCATCTTCCAATTAAATATGTATCAATAAATTTTAATATGATACAATTTGCATAATAGACTGGAACAGCTCAAATGAAGCTTAGTCTATCAAGCAAGGAAGTATTTAGGTATTGATGTTATGTCCTAATCTAGTCATAGTAAAAACCATGATGGAAATCTACAGAGAAATGTACTTTTGTAAAGTGGCTGGGTTTTAGATGACAGTTGTTATTAATTAGTCTTTTCTTTTAATGTGAAAATACCATATGCAATTACTAAATTAAGTTAAAGCCACTTGTCTATTTTTTTTTTTTTTAATCAGAACAAATTTTAGTTGGTATGAAATACACAAATGTGTTCAGTTGAAACCAGACAGTTAACCTCATTTTCTCCTTTTCCAAGACTGTTTAAATCTGGAAAGGCAATCTAACCATTTCATTGGCTCAAACATAGGTGGCTTAGCTTCAAAACATGTCACTGACAGCATCCCACTCCTTTGTTTCTCTGTCATCAAATGTTGTAAAAAATATAATAAAAAAAAAATATTGTCATGAGTGGTTACTCAGAAGACCACAAGGTGCAGTCCTGTAAGAAACTGAAGATGCCCTGAGAAGTGAAACATGATCCTCCCATAAAAGAACTGTAAGGCACTCAATAATAGAACATGATTGTTTAGAAATAGTGGACGGCCCTTTCTCTTCCTTGTTCACTATCCTTCTCCTTTTCCTCCTCCTTTTAAATAACAAATTTCAGTATATCTTTGTCATTCCTTTAACCACACAGTAAAAGTCTTGTCCTCTGTCAGTGGTCTGCTTGGTTCTTGGTGAATTGTTGTAGAAATCCATACTGCCTTATGATAGAAAGGTCTATCTTTCCAAGGAAATAGAACCCTCGAATAAAAGTACAAAGCCTACTTTTCTCCCTTCTACTTGCCCCAGCTATAAAACAAAAAAATGCTTGTTGGTTTCAACAAACAGGATCTCTTTCAAGGGGGTTTGGAATGCTATATTTTGTGGATGCAGCAGTCATGTCCACAGTCTTTATACATCTGACAACTGTGGAGAAGAAAACCTAGTTGTGCAATTTGTTTCATAGTTTTCTATACTAATGAGGTTACAATTCCCAGCATTTGTTCTGTGCCGTGTCAGCACTTACACTCTGATCTTTAATTCAATCTTCTCTAATGACCTATTCGTTTACTCATAAACCAGACCTCCAGGACTCCCAATCACTTCATTAGACAAGTTACAGTGTATCCCTTCCCTTCCCTTCCCTTCCCTTCCCTTCCCTTCCCTTCCCTTCCCTTCCCTTCCCTTCCCTTCCCTTCCCTTCCCTTCCCTTCCCTTCCCTTCCCTTCCCTTCCCTTCCCTTCCCTTCCCTTCCCTTCCCTTCCCTTCCCTTCCCTTCCCTTCCCTTCCCTTCCCTTCCCTTCCCTTCCCTTCCCTTCCCTTCCCTTCCCTTCCCTTCCCTTCCCTTCCCTTCCCTTCCCTTCCCTTCCCTTCCCTTCCCTTCCCATTCTTTTCCTAAAGACTTCATGTAATACAGCTTCCTATCCTATTTCAGCTGTGTTTTTACATTTCCCCTCATTAGGAAAACATCCTATTCTCCAAGTACCTGTTCCTGAGAGTTTATGCCCTACTTTAACACACACTTTGTGGTAAATGTCCAACTCTTTCTCAGATTTGTGGAGTAAATATGACAGAAATAGGACTGAAAGTGGCAGATGATACCTGTTTACCTATCTGAGAAATACTATAACATTTCTCTGTTTTTTCATGCTATCACAGTTTATAGAATTTTTAAACATGTATTCTTATAAGAATTATTGCATATTTCTCTAACAAGAGCAGCACAAACCACACATAGCACTATGTCTGTATAGGCCTGTGATTGAAATGATATTTTATGTTGTATAATTTTCAGTTATGTAATTCCAATTTCTTGGAATCTCTCTTCTCACTCTTATATGTTGCTCCCCAAATAATAGCTATTTATGATTGTCACATCTACACTGTACCTCCTATGTTCCACCTGCACTTCTTAGTTCTACAAAACACATTCTTCCATAAAAATGTTAAATTTTGCTCATTTTTTCTCTCAGACTTTCCTGTTCTGTCAACTCAGTCTTCCCTTTGCTTTCCAAGCTTTTCCTTTTCACATTGATGCTACTCTAGCATGACCCACAAAGGTGGTGAGAGGTAGATTAGCTAAACTTTACTCCTATGCTCCTCAAGGCAAGGAAAAATGTTTGTATCATAGCAATGATTTAGAGACCTAATTTTATCTGCTGAAGTGTGAAGGTCAGAAGAGGTAGGAAACAGGATTCCTTGGCATAGTCTTACCTAAGCATACAAAGAAAAGTTATGGTATCAATACTTTCTTTGAGTACAAAACAGCTAATCAGCCTCCTGCTATCATGCAAGGACATTACTACATCCAAACATGTTCCTGTAGAGCTTTAAAAAAACTGGCCAATTTTGTTGAGTGTTTATTGCATTGATATTTTCTCCTTATTTCCAGATGCAGCAGTTGGTTTTATTTTATTTTGGAGAGAGTTTTATGTTCTCTCAGAGCATCTCTTGATAAAAATCAGATCATTCAGTTGCTTTCCCAAAGTGTTTTCAGTCTAATTTCAGACGTGACATGGCAAAGAGCATAATAAAACTTAGCAGAAAGATACAGAGAGAAAACCAAAGAGCCCAGTAATAAGAGATTACATGGTTCTCCAGTAGACTCTAATACACATGATGGTGAAGCAAGTTTAAAATGAAACCACAATAAAAAAACTGCTTTCTTGCTGATATCACTGGTAAAATAAGCACTTCTGAAACAATGTTATTTTTGTACAAAAGGATTATTCACAAGCACATCCTACGTGATATCAGGTAAATGCCAGGAATAATGAAGGGAAAACCTTGAGCTCATTTGTCTGTCAGAGCCTTTTCTGTTTTAAAAGCTGATCATACAGCTCACAAGAGGAAGGACTCTTGCCATGGAAGAGACCATTGGCTTTGCAGCTTGGTCAGCCCCATTTACCACATGGGTTTTTGGGAAGGAGGGAAAGAAGTGCCTGTAAGGGGCTGTTGCTGAAGGTGCTTGATCCAATCCAACAGGCAATTAATGACATACTTAGTTTTACTTTTCCTGTGAGCAGGTGCTTGTATCCTGGTTTGGATTTGACTACAGGGCACAGCACCTCAAAGAATAAGGCCTTCATATTTCTGGTCCTAGTTTAGAAAATATGGGCATAAAGAAATTTTTTGCTTATGAAGTTTTGGGATGTTACTCTAACTAAAAATTAATATTCTCACCCCCTACCCCAAACAACAGCCTCAGAAGAAAAAAAGTTGAAGTGCTACAAAGCTAGTAAAAATTAGCTTTACTTTTAAATAAAATTTCCAAAAATAATTCAGTTTTCTTTAAGAGAAGTGGTTAAAATCCTGGCTACAAGCAGGGTGACAGACAAATTGAAAGAACAAGGCTGTCCACAAAGACTTTCAGCTATGCAACAATGCAAGAAAAATGCATTTCCAGCAGCTGATAACAGGATTTCTTTTACTATTGCAATAATGGAAAAAGTGGGGATAAAACAAGGTCCTTTGGATGCTCAGGGTCCAGGAGATAACAGCAGAGCAGAAAAATAATGAGTGCTTCTAACTTCCTTCATCACACAGTAGTTTATTAAAAAAAAAAAAATTATAAAAGGCCCTGGGCAAAATTTGAGCTATGTACTTTGCTGATGAACAGCACAGTGAGCTGGAGTTGACTGAGCATGGATTTTTTCTAGCAGAGCTAGAGGTAAATGGCTTTGTCATCCATTACACTTTCCCAGCTTTCTTAGATTTCCTCCCTGGAACAAAGCCAGGACATTACGGGGAGTGGGAGGGTTGTTATGTGCATGGAATGAACAAGAAAATCTCCTGTCTCAGGCTGAGACATGTGCTGCCTGGAGCCGAAAGACCTAAATTCAAGTCCCTTCTCTACCAGCCTCCTGCCTGCAGACAGCAGCTGCCAGACTGTTACCCTAAGTGTCCCTTTCATAGTGTTGCTGTTCTACTTTGTGTAAATATACAGATGGATCACATGAGCACACATGAGGACTGCTCTGTCTTTGGCCCATGGGATGACCTATGGAAAGTGTGATTGTTTCTTTCTCTCCCTTGGAGGTTTCCCCCTTATCCCCCACTGGTGGGATGGAAGAATGCCCTGGGTCACACAAAAGCAATGCAGTCTTGAGGCTGCACGAGCCCACCATCCTACAGGGCTGGATCTCACCCTGTCACAGAGTTTGACTGAACAAGTGCTTTATTCTATATTAAAAGCTGGAGTGACTGTTGTGCAGAATTAGCTCTGAAATGCACTCAGACTGTGTTAGGGGAAGCATGTGAGGGTCTGTTAACATGAAATCAGATTTAAATTGTGCATCATTATGCTTAAACCTCACTCCAGTCTAACTAAGCAGTAAAAATTTCTTTTTTCGCTCTTGGTGATACCCACTGGTACAGTTAGCTGATGTTTCACCAACCACTAGCCATGTTCTTTATTTAAAAATATAATCAAAGTCTGCTCCTCCAAATTCCCTGAAAACTCTGTAAACTATTAAGAACATTAAAAAGATTAAATGTGGAAGGTCATTTCTCTGATCCTGCCTTTCTAAAATGTATTGGCTAATAAATAAATAGCATTTTTTGTGTATAGTTACAGTTAAAACACTGTCCTTCTTTCCTCCCTTTGCAATAATTTTACCCAGATCCACTTTGCATTAATAGATGTGTGCATATGCAGCTTTAGAATTTTGATGTTATAATTAAGATCTGTGTACTTGGTCAGGCAAACTGAAGGTTGTCTATTTATTTCTTCATAGTCCGGACCTATGTTCTCCTCCTACTACCGTTTAACACCCTGTTGAATTCAGCAAAAGCCTAGTAACCTTCCTCAGTCAGCATCATAGGCATGCTTTTTATTTCTTTTTTAAATTCTCACCATCCCATGTGGGAGGTTTCTTCTTTACCAGAACAAGAAAAGAATATTTTTCAAAAGTAAGATTGGAAAATGAATATGTAAAATTGTCCTTAAGCTTCATAAAGAGTCATCTCATGAAACCAAAATACTTGTGAGTCCATATCACCCAGACTACCTTCTTCTAGAAGGTGTGGGGGAAAGAAAGAAAAAGAATATCTGCTTCTGAGCTGGGTACCTTGGGAAGCAGAATTGTCAGCCATGGTAAAAGTGTTCCAGCTCAGAATCTCTGAAGGACACTTCTAGTATCTTTGCAGGATCTTTGCTGACCTACCAGTGCATGTGAAACAAAACTTTATTTTATTTTGGTTGTAAAATCCATTCTGTCTACAGTAATAGGTTTTCAAACCATGTTTAAATCACTTGGTTTCACCAATTGTAGTGGGAGTATGTAAAGTCCTAAAAGACTTCTACACAGATGGCCTTAATCCCATGGGGAGATAGCAGATAAATACCAGGGTTATTGGCATTCATGGAGTGCTTGGGCTGGCTGGCAAATAATGACATCAATCTTGGTGAAAAAGGGATCATGCATTATTCTATATGCAATCAAGTGCTAAATTTAAACACTGGTGGGACAATAAATTTTTTTTCAAGAAGGGTCATTAGTAGGCAAGGGCCTGAACTATCAAACCTTTACTTACATGAACAGCCTTTGTTCACAGAGGTTTTCTCATTAGGGAACTGCCTTAGCGAAAAAGGGGTCTTGTAATACAGGGATTGAAGAATTCGTATCTGAAAGAACAATTTTTCTAATTATAGACTAAAAAAAATCCATGTACGAAAGTCCATTTTTGGGATTTGGATGTATGCTGTCTGCTTCTTAACAATGAACAATTTCTTTCCAGAGAAAACTGGGAGTTATCAAGGTTCTGATGAGTACAAACCTTGTTGTAAAATTCAAAAACTATCCCCTTAATATAAGGTCCTCTGTCACAGAGTGACCAATCCTGCTTCAGCAAGAAACCTAATCCCCATAAATGTCATACTATTTATATAGTATGGTTGAATTCACTATAACTAATGACCAATTTATTCTTAAAAGAGGGCACTCTTGAAGATGTCCTGTCCTTTATTTTCATGCCAGACAAAGGATGGGTTTTTCATGACCACATTATCTATTTTTTTATTTTTATAATCAAATATAATTATAACAGTTAATCAGAGCAAAGGAATAATGCACAATAACAACACAGTTTTTTTCTCCCCTGATTTCTCAAACTCCCTGTATTCTGATCATGGGTATTTGAATCCATTTGGTTGGCTGGCAGACAGTATGAACCAGAATGCCAAGGTATGTGTAATCACAGCAGAGTTATTTCCCTTTTAGTTCACAATGCTTCTCTTCTGACTCTCTCCTTAAACACTGTAAAATTAGTTGCCAGAAAGAGCAAGAACAACCTCTGCTTTTCATTTATTTTAGCTAAAGCAGAAACATTGCAAAATTGTACATGAACACACAGAGAAGGGGCTGTGACAGTAGGGAAGGAGTTAAACATTTGCTGAGGTCTCTACCATTATCCACTCCCTGAACCCATTTTTCATTCTCTATGATTTAGGAAAAACCTTATACTTGGAATAATTATCATACCAACACACAAGACACATTTTCACTATTTTCTAATCCTAAAAGCAAGGTATAATGTAACTAATTGATGGCGAAGGACAACAGGTAAGATTAATACACAAAGGATTTAAAATTTATTTAAGGTAATTTAATTTTAAGTAGCTTTGTGTTGCCTCTCCCAACAAGTAAAACATGAAGACATAGTCATATATCCTAGTGCAATAAAGAAGTAGTCCTAGCTATGCACTTTTGCAATAAAGATATCTTGAGTCAGTAAACCCTTTGGTTTTGAACTTTATTCAATCCCCAACTTGGTTATTTCTGCCATGAACAGGGCTAACATACTAAGGTATCTTCATACCTATACTATATCTCTTAACACTGTTTTCTTATGGTGTTGTTTGGGTTTTTGAAATAAATTATTTCTAATCATCTGGTAACTTCTGAACAGCAGTCTCAGATCAACTGCTGCAGCTTCACAAACTCACACATGCTTTTGGGATTAAATAGTATCCTTTCCCCACTTTCAGTTTAGGCTAAAGGATTCAGTGGAGCCTGTTCAGGGAGAACAGCTGGTTTATACCTTGGTTGTTTCTGTGTGGGATCACAAGCATTCTCCGGTGGCACAGGCCATGATGAGTGGTCCCCATGCCCATCACCCTGTTTTGCAGCCCCCCATTCAGCTGCTGCTTTGTAGAGAATAGTGGGAGGAAAGAGGGAATGGCCTGAGGACTGATGTGCTTTTTCAGCCTGTGGTGGTTGTTTTCCCCTCTAAGGCAGCAAGTATAGAGCACTGATTAATGCAGACCTCAGACGTGCACGGTGGAGGAAGATATGGAGGAAAAAAAGTGCAGGCAGAATGCCAGTGAGGCTAAGGAGATGTGTGTGTGTGAGAGAGAGGGGTTGGAATCGTACAGAATCCTATAATAATCCTGTAGTTGGAAGGGACTTTTAACAGTCACCTAGTCCAACCTTGCTCCATGGGGAGGTGTGTTTCAGGCAATGACACTGGGTATGCACCTGAGGGAGCTGAGTGAGAGGAGCAGTGGGCAAGTAAGTGGGCAAGGGCTTGTCTCTCAGTACTGGACTGAACTTCTTTTCTCTCTGTGTAGCACCCCTCCAGCATCAGGCTGTATTGTTCTGGGGAGGAGAAGGAGTAATGGGCACCCCTATTCCTCTGGTTTTAGAGGAAGCATTCAGTTGGAGTCCCTTTGCAAATGATTGGGACTATCCCAACCATCTAGAATGTAGTTCGTTCCCTTTGGCGTAAATCTTTCTCTAGAACAATCACAGATTTAGTAGTGTCTGGCCAAATTTCGTAAGCTGTGGTGCATGTGTTCATCAGAGTCAAAGACAGTACAGAAGAAATCTGCCTTGAAACAACAAAGTGCTTAAATGCTCAGCTTGCCAGCTCCTGTCCACCTCTGTGAAAGGTTCTTGGCTATCAGGGTCAGTAGATCGAACAGATCTTTGTTCTTGACTGAAGATTTTTCCAACTCAAGTCACAGCTCCTCCTGTACAGATTTTCCTCCAGGCTTTTTAGCCACTAGAAAGGATGGATACTTTCTAATTTTCCTTAAAGTACTGTTACTTACATCAGAGCTTTATAGCAACTCTCTTTCCAGCACATGGGGTTAGTCTAGAGCACACAACATGGGACCGATGGAACCTCCTGGCCATCAGATCTTGTCCCATGTAGGCAGACACTACCACATCAGTTTGCTCCATTCGGAAATGTGAAGAGCACTTTCCTAATGATAATTTTTTAGTTTTGCCCTGTTAGCTTTTCTGAAAGTACTTGTCAAAAAACCGATTTTCTTATGTTTAGAAATCATCTGATTTTTAGCTTAAGTGTATTAATAGGCAGCTCATTCCTGTTTGTTCTTGAAGAAAACGCCTGCGATGCACTTAGCCTTGGTAAGGCAAGTTTTCACACATATTTCCACCAAGGGTCCCTGGCATTGCTTCGCTCCCACAGATTCACACCAGCCTCCCCGGGCAAGGACGGGTGCACTGGCTGGGCGGAGGGACGGGGTTTCGGTACCGGCGGGAGCTCGGCACCCGGGTGTGGTACGGTGCGAACGTGGCTTGCGGGTGGGTGCCCACGACAGCCGCGGGGTGAAGGCGCCGGGGCTGGCTCGGTGCGGGCGCTCTGGCCACGGCGCGTCTGCGTGGCTGGGGCCACGAGCGAAGGGGCTGGTTGCAGTCGGTGGGTACGGCGGTACGGCCGGGCGTTTTGGGGAAGGGGCTACGGGCCGCTCTCAAGGAGCGTGGGGGCGGAGGTGGGCAGGAGGGGTGGAGGTCGGATTGCGGGGGACCTGCGTGCGGCAGGGGCCCGGAGGCTGCGGTGGCCGGAGCGCCGGTGGCCGCGGGCGGTGCCGCTGCCGTGGGGCCGTGCGGGGCGCGGCCGGCGGGCCGGGCCCCTGACGTCAGCGGCCGGGGCGGCTGCAGCTGCGGGCGGCGCTCCCCGAAGCGGCGGCGGCTCCGCTCCTGCGCTCACTCCGCGCTGCCGCAGCCCCCAGCGCCCGCGGCGGCCGGGCGCTCCCTCGCCGCGCAGGTAAGGGGGCTCCGGGGCGGGCAGCGGCACCGGCGCGGCGGGGCAGGACCCGCCTGGCTCCGGCAGCCTGGAGTCGCCGCGGTGCGGGGCTCTGGCACCCGGCCGCCGCTCCCTCGCTTCCTTTCCCGCGGCAACTAGTTGGGGGAGCGGCCGGGCAGTGCTGCCCGGGGTGCCGAGGAATTTGCGAAGTCGGAGCGGCGGCGCGGTGCCCCGTCCCGGCACCCCTCCGCCTTCCCCCGGCAGGGAGCCGGGGCTGCTCGGAGCGGGGCCGTGGCGGGGCTCAGGGCGGAGGCTGCCGCAGCCGGGTTTGGGGCGGGGGGAGCTGCGCAGGGTGGGTGCCTCGGGGCGCTGATGTGTCCGGCTCCCTTTGCAGGCTGCTCGGCTACTTCAGAGCCAGCGGGAGGCTGAGCCGGCAGCATCCCGGGCATTTCCAGCAAGCGCCCGCCAGCAGCCCGACACCGACTGAAATTTAGACGTCTTCAGAGAGGGGAGGAAGATCCTCATCTTCCGTAGCCTCCTCAATGAGTGCCAAGCTCTCCAAAGAGTTGAGGCTGTCCCTGCCGCCTTGTCTTCTGAACAGGACATCTGCCACCTTAAATACCAGCAGCACCTGCATCACGCAAGTGGGTCAGCTCTTTCAGTCCTTCTCATCCACCCTGGTTTTAATTGTCCTGGTCACCCTCATCTTCTGCCTGATCCTCCTCTCCCTCACCACCTTCCACATCCACAAGAGGAAGATGAAGAAGCGGAAAATGCAAAAGGCTCAGGAGGAGTATGAACGAGACCACTGTGCCCGCAGCAGCAGTAGCAGCAGCCAGCACCCTGGGACAGTGGTGCAGGGAGAGGCACCCCAAGGAAGAGACAGCCGTCTGGGAAGACCTCCCCAGGACTCGGAAATCCAGCGCTCCTCTCCCTCGGCAGCCCCCAGCTCTCAGCAAGCACAGGCTTGTTTGGACACAGCTGGCACGGGGCTCCTGCAGACGGTGATTTTGTCATGATGGTTTGGGGGAGACCTCGCGAAGGCACTGATTGATGTTTGTAAATATCTGAGTGATTATTCTAGTCCCTGAAGAAGAAGAAAACATTGCTAATTCAAATGAATGAACAAGCCCCTGATCCGAGCGCATGACAGATCACATTGCGTTTCTCATTGACTGTGTGAGGAAAGAATGCATCTTTTTACTCGAGAAGGAGCTGCACACAGCTACTAAATATCAAGTCATCCACCTGCAGGAGAGGGTCAGGGGTAGGGGGTCTCTTTTCCCTGGACATTATTACCCCAAGGATGGGGATGTTCCCGCTCTTGGGATTCCCACTGCACCCTGTGTCACTGTTACATGGTGTGGGTTGGGGTGTGGGTGAGTGGTGTGGGGAGAAAGGCAGGTCTGGTGGGTGCCTTGGGACCCTTCTGTCGTCTCGGAGCAGACTGGCGGTACACTGTAGTCTCTCCTTTTGTGCTGGGATCTATATCCCTGTCCCACCTCTCTCACTCCTTTCCAGGACTGGATATTGCTTTGTGTAGAAATGGCCATCCCTAGTTGGGCTTAATTGCAAGCACCCCATGGCCTTGTGCCCCCAGCGGCAGCACTGAGTGACCCACTATCTGGGGGATGGAGTCAGCTGTCTGCATAGAGTGGTGCCTGCGGTCTCCTCTCCCATCAGCTCCCTTCATCTTGAAAAGCCCCCCTTCCCCATGCCATGAACCGTGAAACCCAAACCCAGTACCGTTCTGTGTGGGAGAGGTAATGTGCAGTAACTTGCCTGTCCTCTCCCAGAGGAGGTTGTCTTTGTACCTCCTGTTGGTCCTGAAACCATCCAGTTCTGTGCCAGGCACCCTTCACTGAATGCCTGCGTTTACAGCTTTGTCTCCCATCAAGGAATCCTGCAGCAGTACAGATCTTGCTTCTACTTTTTTAGGCTGATATGTATTTTCAACCTTCCTAATCTTGTAGACAATTAGGGACAGACAGCACTTCATTTTCTCCTGTTTCCTCTCTTTGGAAACAAACAGTACAGTTGTGCAAAACATCCAGTCCTAAACCCTGGCAGATATTTATTTTTGAAGTGGCTGCTTAGAAGTGGTGTAGTTTATCCCTAGCAAGTACCGAGTTTTGTTGTCTCTGGATGGCGAGTGTGAGTGGCTGCTGGTACTGTGTGTGCTGGAGGACACAGTGTCATTTACAGAAAATGCGTCTTTGCTTAGTGATTAAATCAATGACCATTACCTGAAGGTGCCTTAACAGCGTGCCGTATCCAAACTTTGAAACATCTAGTGTGGTATCGTAGCAGAGGCAGCCCTCTACTGTGCATACTTACATCTAAAAATTACAGCAAAGAAAAAGTGATCCCAAGGGATTTCAATTCTTTCTTTCTTTCTTTCTTTCTTTCTTTCTTTCTTTCTTTCTTTCTTTCTTTCTTTCTTTCTTTCTTTCTTTCTTTCTTTCTTTCTTTCTTTCTTTCTTTCTTTCTTTCTTTCTTTCTTTCTCTCTTTCTCTCTTTCTCTCTTTCTCTCTTTCTCTCTTTCTCTCTTTCTTTCTCTCTTTCTTTCTCTCTTTCTCTCTTTCTCTTTCTTTCTTTCTTTCTTTCTTTCTTTCTTTCTTTCTTTCTTTCTTTCTTTCTTTCTTTCTTTCTTTCTTTCTTTCTTTCTTTCTTTCTTTCTTTCTTTCTTTCTTTCTTTCTTTCTTTCTTTCTTTCTTTCTTTCTTTCTTTCTTTCTTTCTTTCTTTCTTTCTTTCTTTCTTTCTTTCTTTCTTTCTTTCTTTCTTTCTTTCTTTCTTTTCCATCGTTTAAAGTGATTTGAGGATATAGTAATAGCCCACAGTTTTTAATATTCTGCATCCTTTGTATTTCTTCTCTGACATGCTCTGTCTCCCAGGTTGGCTGACTAGAAAAATCCCAGACACATAGACCAGGAGGTCTGGGTCCGCAATCTCTGAGTGAATGTCATTAGCCAATTTAAAACTGGGAAAGAGAGTGGCAGAAGTCCTCCATAGCCCTCTAATACCTCCAAAATACAGAGATTTCAGGGCAGTATTTCTGTTACCCAGTTTTATCGCTTCCTGATCTTTCCTGGTCTGATGGAAAATTGCTGTTAAGTTTGGATCCGTGCCTCCAGCGTTTTAGGCAGGAGCTGTACCAGGGAGGGAGCCCAAGGAGCCGCTCCAGCCGCTGAGGTTAGTGTGGCGAGCTGCCGGGCGTGCGACTGAGCGGGGAGTGTTTGCACATCGCCGTTCGACGGGAGCCATGGCTGGCTCTTGCTGCCGGCCGGTGTGATCGGATGGTAATGGGTACTTCGTTGTTGCTGGGCAAGGAAATTGGCTTTGTTTTGTTTCCCCTAATAAAGGATGCATGAACTTTTGTGTTTAACCTCCTTATGCAACTGCGGCACAGTATTGCACCACAGGGAATAGGTTTAGGACAATGAGGAGGGTTCAGTGAGCAGTAATTGAGCTTCCTGACCGTTGATCTCCGCTAAATAGAGAGGTATTACTTTCCCCTTTATTTTGTGCCTTTAAACCACTCCCCCCACCCCCCCATCCCAAACCAACAGTGTATAATTTCGAGTTTTATAAAAGCAATAAGATGTTCCAAATCACTCCAGTGCATTTCTGGTTGATGATTCCACTTCTCTAGTGTCTGAAGTCAGATACTCTTCCTTCTGCCTTATGCACTCAAGGCATGCAATAATTCCCCAGAAGTGCACTGCTTGTCACATCTCATTGCAGTTATAAAATTGCCCTATTTTTGAAGAAAAAAAGAAGGATGGAGAGAGATATATATCTTTATATATATAGTATGGATATGCAGGTATATGTATTATTTATTTATATAAATAACTTGTGCCACTGAAAGTAGTTGCAAAAGTGTGACTAGAGTTAAAATGTTATTATGTAAAACTCTATCCTCTGTTAATTAGCTTTGATTTAATATTTTAATATCTCTGTATTTATGTAAATCTGTGTAAATTATATGGTCTATTAGTAAAATTTCATACTGACTTTAATTTTCGCGGAACTGTGAGCTTCTTGTGGTGTCATTTAAGGTTTTTTATTTCTAAAGTTAAATTAGACAAGATATGAGAAGTTGTAAATTCCTATTATCACACAGAATTACTGCAATAAGGTTCATGCATATTCCCAGTACACAGCCCTATCTTGAGGTATTGCAAGCTTATGAGGTTTAGTTGAATGGTCTCAGGAGATCTAGCTGATACAAGCAGGACACGTAGGTTTTCATTTTCATGAAACAATAAGCAATCTAGGGAATAGATGTGGATTTTTAAAACACAGTTTATGCTTGGAGGTTCTGTCAAATCAATTGCTTCAAAACCCTACAGCTACAGCTAAACTTCTGCACTTAGCATTCAGTATTAATAAGGCTGATGCTTCTTTCCCCTCCCCCCCATTTAAACTAGAAAAGAGTAGAAAATTGTTCATATTTCTAAAGCATACATTTTCAGCTAAATGTGAAACTGCCCAAAGGGTTTTGAATATACATATTTTATGCAAGTGTAATATCTATGTATCTGTATCCATATATTTAAATATTTTTGTGTAACCTTTTCTACGATATTTGATAGAGATGCTGGGTAAATGCTTGTACCATTCTTGAACATGAGGAAGGATTTTTACCCTCTCAATGCGGACATTCTTTTTCCTGTGAATTTGCACTGGTTTCGACAAGTGACAATGATGACTGGGCAGCTGAGTGCTGGCTGATAGAAGCACAGACTCTGTTTGCTCTGTTAAGGAGCACATCCTCTGGCTGGATTTTCCTGCTTCTGAATTGGAACTGGTTGGCTGCTAGCATCGTGCATGTGTAAGAATAAGAAGTGCTGTGGTGCTCAGTAGTTCCTGTCTGGACCAGCCGTCATTCCGTGGAAGGAGCACGACAGCAGTGCCTCCTTTTGTAGAGCCTAGTGAGAACAGAGCTGATGGGCAACGTGATGGCCATGCTGGGACTGGCCTGGACAATCAGTGGCGCCTTGTCCTGCACTGCTGTCCTCAGAGCCTGCTGCTGCCCTGGGGATTCTTCCAGCTCCTGCTGGCATCAACAGGAGTGGCTTGTACTGACTGCCAAGGGACTGAGATCCCATCTGTAGTTCACACGGAGGGTGACAGCTCTCCACATCACCACCGCTGACCCTGTTCTACACCTGTCCTAGCAGTCTCCACGGGGACAGAAACCACTGCCTCCCACGAGGGCTAGGGTGCTTCAGCCTGGTGGCACTGGGGAACCTGCACTGCTACCATTAGCTCTGCTTTTATGGACTGAGGCACTTAGGTTTCTACATGGATCATGGACAGGGAATGTCATTTCATTCAAGTATATCATTCCGGCATTTTTTTCTGTGGGGGTTTGTCTACTGCAAATGTAATTTCAGATGAAATTTGCTGGGCTCTCCATCCAGACATGTTTTAACTTTTGATATATCTCTCTCAGATGTGTATCTGTAAATTTATAGATATATATCTCAAAAGAAATGCTGGACAAAAAGCAAAGAACAGAGACTTCACATTATTGACAAAACTGTCCTATGACAAGAAAATGCGCTTTTTTTTTTTCATTTATTTAAAATTAATTTTAGAAGCTGCATCTTTAATGTAAATAGCAAGTTACTCTGTGATTATTGTTTTCCATAGCATTTCTGAGTAATTGCTATCTTGTTTCTGGAAAGCCATGTCCAGTGTTATGAAGCATCTGTGCTTTGTTTCTTCTGTTGTTATGAATATGAGTGCAACTTTTATGTAGGGGGAAAAAACAGGATTGGACTCTTTAGATAGGACTGAGTTAATTTAAATCCCATTATAGGACTTGGTTGCTTTTTTTCCTTTCTTGTGGTTATTCTCTCTGCGCATTTGTGTTTTTTCTATGGGTACTTGAAACCCTATGTTTTAATAAGTATGCAAGATATGAAGGGAAACACGACAAATGATGTAGGAAACATTATTTTTCCTCTTTTGTGTAAATAGCAAAATTTATAATGACTTAGATACCATTTCATTACATTTCTCATCTCTATAGAATTTGGCATGACACATATACAAACCTCTAATAGCGCTTTCATTTATGTTAAAAGTTAGAACTACTTTTATCCAGGACTGACTTTGTCATCTCTTTCAGGTACCCAATATTTTTTCCCCTAAGCCAAGTTTTCCATCTGATTGCTAAATAAATTTCTAGTAGAGCAGAGCCTGCTCTGTTTTTAGTCTTTTACATGTAGGTCTCTGGTCTGAATCCAGCCAAACTCATTAGTGTAGAAAATGTGTTATGAACTTGCAAGAACTGGATGGTGTATGAGCTGTGAGGAGAGAGGTGACTGGCAAGCAAACAGGTGAAATGCCTGGCAGTGGCAATAGTTGGCTTTCTTGTTTGGAGTTGTGGAAGGGAAGCTTCCCCTTCCACTGGATGGACCTGGGTGAAGGGTGACCCATTCCAGCCACAGCGGAGACAAGTATTGATGTCCTTGCTGATAGTGTTGCTCTAAAATGTCATTTTCTATATGACACTAGGTCTTATTTCTGTAAATTATATGTAATGTATTTCTTATTCAAGTCAAAGAGGTTTTCATTGCTTTATCAATACTATATGTTCTCTGTGGATAATTAGAAGAATTAATTTTCCAACCCTTTTAACCCCCAATACCTCTACAAGCATCAATTTTGTATGAGTTAGGAAATAAATAAATATTTGGATCAGAACCCTGTCAGTAAAAATTGCATTTATTTATATAATCCGGTGTTCCAGTTGGCTTTTCTTTGTTGTTTCCTTCCTTGAAATGGAGCAATATAAACTGTTCATTATTCTACTTTTCTAAGGGGACAAAGGCTTGAAAGCAAATACTGTAAAATACAGCTAGACAAACAGGAAAACTTTTCACATTGTACAGCAGAATGAAATTATGTAGGCTTTTTTTGTTTGTTTGTTTCACAGCTATTCTTTGTCCTCTGTTTTTCATACCACCTCCAATCAAGCAAAATTTTTACCTAAAATCCTTTGAAAGAACTTACATAATACAAATTGCTTTGCTTTTATGGTTTTACCTTTCTTTATTACACAGTCAGTGACAAAGTACAGGTCAAAACTTTTCAAACAGTATCCTAGGGGATTATGAGTGCTGTAAACAAGGGGCAAGTGTGGTAGGTTATAAGGTGAAAATATTTGCTCAGTAATACAGTAAAAGCAGGAAGGGCTGTGGGGTGAATTTAGGATTCTAAAGGAGTGCCTTTATTTTGTTCCTGGCTCTGTCACTCACACATTGCGAGGCTCTTGACTTCCAAGCTATTTATATAATAATGTAACTTATCTATTAAACAGACTTGGAACCTGCAAATATACAGCCCTGAAATGAATAAATGAAGCATCATCTGCATAAAAAAAATACAGATAGCATAATACAAATTAAAAGAGTCTTTATGCTGTAATCACCTGGCTTGGATTGTTCAAGTGCTTACACTTGGCAGCGAGATCCAAGTGGCACACTGCACAGCTGGGAGATGGATGGCTGGGCAAGATGCTTGAACAGTCACAACGAGAGGCTCAATTTAATTTTTAATTTGAAGTGGAATATGTATTATGGAGTAGAGCCAAGAAAACTAATGTTTATTTTACCATTTCATCACACATAGCACTTCTTTTCTCAGTGCAGAAAACAGCCCTGTATGGTTTTAAGCAGAGTGCTGACTAATGTAATGAGGATATGGGGAAAGACAATTCTCGGGAGTAAACCCATCACGAATTAAATTCATGGCACATCCTCCCTGAATACAATGGAGCCTTGACTATGCACAAGAGAATACCAGATCTCACTCTCTCCTGGCTGTCTATCCCTTTCCAGTGTCATCAGACTCCTGATTTCTGCACTCAGTATTTCTAGGTCACATGGATTTCTCTTCTCTTTTGACTCAGCATCCATACAGTGAAGGATCACATGGGATTACCAACATGTGACATGCTTTTGCTCACTTTTCTTTAGCTTTTGTTGCATCCTGCTATCTGACTTTCCACTAGAGAGGCTGTCTGTCTGCTCTTCCCACTAGGGATAGGCTATGTTGGCCAGGCTCGTCTCTTCCTCCGAATGGGTAATCTCAGCCCATCTCTGACATTAGGAAATTCCTCAGTGTAAGTGATCAGTTGGTTTGATTTCTGCAAAGATTCTGTAGGACTTTGCTGTCATCTTGGTCCAGCTTGTCACACATTTATCCACAGCCCAACCACTCTGCAGCAAGACAGAAGTTCTTGAGAAAGTGCTGGACTTCAAAATAGCCTGAGAAATACCAGCATGATTCCCAACATGGTCCACTGGCATTGGAATAGCATCCCATTTCCTGATTAAGCTGCCAACCCAAGACCACCAGCCGAAACTCCTGAGAAATCATCATTCTTTCATATCAGGAACACTACTGTAAGGAAAAGCATCAGTTACTATAGAAAGGAAACTAAATAAGAGAGAGGCTATCATTATAAGTATTAATATGCAAATATATGTAAAACCTGTGAGACAGACAAGATCAACTGAATGTCTAGCCACTCAGTCCACATTTTCTTCTTTTAAATCAGATTATCACAATCCATCCTATTACTTGTGGTCTTCAATGCTTTTAGACACATCCCTTTACTTTGCTGCTCAGTCAGTGAGCCTGTACTTGTTTATGAGCTCCAGTTAAACTGTTTAAAGTCTATTTGTTTTCATTATAGAAATAGAGTCTCTATTAAATCATCCTTTTAACAGGCCTCAGCAGTAGCATAGGGGAGCCTTCACTTCCAGCACATCTTTTAGAGCTTGTTCAATCTGGTTAACATGATGTGTAAAGGAGGACAACAGTCCAGATGATTATATGGGGTCACTGCAAGTATCTGTAAACAATGACTGCATTTAAACAGAAAGCAAGAAACCTATTAAATCTTGAGATGGCCATGACTTTTTACATGTCTACAATGAAGCAAGTTCAAAACATCTCTGCTCATTGCTTGAGTTATTTTGGATTTATGTACTGCTGGAACTGAGCTGACTATGAGCCATTACCTATCTGACAGAGCTTCTCTGAAGTCAGTTCGTCCCGAGATAAAGAAATGAGGATGAACCTGGTGTAGGAGTGGGAAAGGTGGGTGATATGTGACAGGTGGGTGTTAGTAGGACTTTTTGCGTAGCACTGTAGCCATACTGCAGGTTGAAGGGCAGATTCCTTAGCCCCATGTACTTGCAAGTGAGAAAACATAACAGCATTACATAGCTCTTGGTATCAGATCTGGATGTAATGCCTTTTGCAAGTGAAAACTTCTTACAGCTTCCAGAGAAGCTCTTGAGGCTATGCTCCAATTAGACCTCTTTTGTTTCCTTTCAAAAAATTTCTTCTAATGCTCTGGAAAACAGAAACTCAAAATATGTCAAAATAAAGTAAGCAACCAGATGCTGTAATCCATGTGAGAAAGGTGTGCTTCTGAAAGACACCAGGCTGACAAATCTTTATGTGTTCATAGTCTGGGGACTTCAACACCGGAGAACCGTGTTTCTTTTCTGCTGATGTGCACCAGTTGTTGCAGTGGGGAGCCAGGAGGAGGAATTCAGATTTCCTCAGGCTGATGGAGTTGGTGAACTTGAAATGACATGAGCTGTCAACAGGAAAATGAAGAGAAAACTCACTTCCCATCATGGAAGGCATGGGAAAAAACAAGTTTCAAAACCAACGATTTTGCCAGTTTAGAACTAGTGATTTGTTAAGGAATATCTCCAGGATTTACTTCACAGTACCTTGGCTCAAGTAACATCTCAGCACGAGGAGGTTTCCATTTGCCTCCCTGTCTTCTGCCCTCTTCTACCACTCTTCCAGACCACTTTACCTTCACTGACTTATTTTACTGTGAAGCAAATCTTGGTACACCTGCTCGGATGTGTGGCAAATGAGCTAGTGAATCACAAGGGAGCAACAACCCCTGGGTGTGCTGTGGAGGAGGCATCCAACAGCAAGGGAAAGGGTGCAGGGGCACAAAACCCTTCAGAACAGTTGTGTGAGGAAGGGCTTATTAGACCATGTGCTTTGATCCCTGTTCTGGACATCTGGGATTAAAATATTGATAGCCTTCTGTGGCTGTGGAACTCCAGCTGGCTCCTGGGCTCTGGCACACCCAGCTGCCACAATGCCCACAACTTTCTTCATACCCTGTGGTATAAAGCTGCATTAGCTTGCCTCCTTCTCCTACCCTTTGAATGAGATCCTTCATGTTTCCCCAAATACCCCCTTGCTCGTCAGTGTGACCAGCTCCATACAAGGTCTACAACTCCCACCCCTGACCTGCCTGGCTTGCACGTGGGATGAATGGAGCTGCATGGGTGAAGGCAATTTGACCAGTGCAAACAAAGCCCCAGTTATCCCTGCCTTCCTCTCCTTGATCCCCAGTGCAGCCACCCACCTATTTTGTAAGGAGCCAACAACGTTCAGCTCCCTGCTCTTCCCTCAAACATAGTTGAAATTAGCCAATGGACCCAAAAACTGCTGGGGGAGGACAACTAACAGGTGGCTGGGCAGGGAATATGCCTGCACAATAAAGCAGGCGTTAGTGAAAGAAGTTGTTTTTCCCATCTCATGAATTGTAAGTAAATTTCAAGACTTTTTTGGTGCCTGACTCAGAGTTTTGAAATGTTTGGATTTGGCAGTGCTGCTCAACAATATCTTTGAAGCCCATCTGTGCTGTTTATATGCTTTTTCTTCAACCCCACAGGCATTGTCTGTTTCCTTTGGTTTTCCAGACTGTAATCTTTGGAAGCAATAAATTAAGGGTTTGTTTGATAATTGTGATGTTTGTGTGAAAGTTGTTCAGAATGAGAATCATAGATTTCTAAGACTAAAATGGGATCTGGAGGCATATAGCTACCAAATTATCTACAGTCTGTCATAAACAGAATTTTAATCCAGTAATTCACGTCTCCTGCCTGGCAGGTCCAGTGGCCCAGAAGTATTCATTTTTTTAGAGTTGTAGCC
Organism: Coloeus monedula; assembly: GCF_965178545.1. Taxonomy (NCBI): domain Eukaryota; kingdom Metazoa; phylum Chordata; class Aves; order Passeriformes; family Corvidae; genus Coloeus; species Coloeus monedula. Next base: position 44,269,063 of record NC_138783.1, read on the forward strand.
GATTTCCAGCTTGCAAGTGCTGGTGAATCCAATTTGTGCTTTCATAAGTTTTTTCAGTAATTAAAAAAGTAGCTGAAAAATTCAATCTTTGTCTCTTCAAGGCAGTATTTTTATAATATACAGAATACAGTTAGCATATGCAGTAGCTATTAGGACACTGTTGAAAACAGACATCTGGCAAGCAAGGTAAGCTGTCTGTGAAAATACAGTTCCTGTTACCTACAATAACCCAAATAATGCCTCAGTTATAAATTCACAGCACTGGGAATGCAAAAAAACCTGTGTCCTGGGGGAAAAATATGAGGAAGTGTTACATATGCAACCATGTACCTACTCAGAAGGTGTCAGCTGAAATGAGATATTTGTAGTCACTATGGAATTTTGCCTCACAAGAAATCCCCCACTCTATTTTTATAAATTCACCCTTCCCTCCCTTCCCCATTTCCTCCTTACTCCAATACCTCTAACAAAAGAAAAAAAAAAAGTCTTTTGCTGAGCCTCCAAATATTTCTCTGCTCAAATGTCTGCATTGGAGAGTTTCTTAGTGAGATGCATACAAAGACTGAGGCCAAATACAGTCCCCAGTTTTTTGTGCTTATATAAAGATATAGATATTTATAGATACAGATATATGTGTATGTATGTTCACGATCCACATACAAATTCTCTCATACAGATTTTGGTCTGATGACTCCTCTTAAAGCCCAACATATAATTTTCAAGTTAATGAAGTTTTCATTAAAGTTTGGGGCTATTTTTCTTTTCTAACTGCTTCATTTGTGTTAGTTAAAAAAAAGAATCATCAGTTATTGAAACTTGTGGATATTTGTAAGAGTATGAGCAAGTGGCACCAAAACAATTGTCTTTCAGCCGAATCTCAGAAGAAATCCTCATTTTGATTTGCCTTAAGAGAAAGAGAATAGCATTCGTGCTTATCAATGAGTATTTCCCAGGATATGCAGATAGTAACAAGGCAAGTTGGCTTTTTTCAGTTGATAAATAATTCACAAAACAGCCACAGGATAGTGCAGAGAATATGCCTTCTAGTGAGAACTTAAAAAACTCAATCTGTTCTGCTTACCCAAGAAAAACCCAAAAGGTGGTTTGTGCACAATCCTACTTGGGAAGGATGTTTTTCATGGGAACTAATTGGTCAGAATTGAATAGAATATCCTGATGTGACAGTGCAGAAGCTGATGCTGTGTAATATGGATAGTAGAGATAATTGAGCTATGGCAGATTCTTATCATTCAAACTGCTTAAATCCACATGTTGTTCTGAAATGTCATTATTTTTAAAGAAGTTATAAGGTAGATGCAAAGATTTTTTGGTTAATGACATTCCTCAGATGGATTTCTAGAGGAGATTGGACAACATGATTTTATCACTTTCCTTTAGGCTTCAATCTATTGATCTGCAAAATAAATTTTTCACCATAAAATATATTTTTCTGTAAAGGACAATATTTATTTTGCAGAAAAATGGCACAGAAACTGACAATTGAAAGAAAGCCATTTCCACACTTTTGTTACAAGGCCAGCATTTCCCAGAGGTGAGGCTTTCTCTTTACTTTCTCATAGCACACCTTCACTACTGCATGACACATTTGACTGATAGAGGACTTGCAATACACTTGACAAGAGCTGTTAGCTGCGTAATGGTACAGGCTGCCTCAAACAGTACTTCAGTCTCCTCACCTGCATACTTCATTTCAAGAGATGCGCTGAAAGGTTAAGAAGTGTGCCAAGAAGGCAATTTCAGGAAAGAGAGTATCACTGGATTAACTCAGGGTTTTCAACTATAATTAAGATTGGTGATAAATATTGTGAGATTCATAAACATTTCTATAGATCAAAGACCGAAGTTTACAAATTACTGGATAGGAACAGGATAGCAGTATTCTAAAAAGTCCTCTAGTGGCACTCTCTGTGTGCTCTTGGAAATCGCCCAGAGCAGCAGGATGTATATATATACAGCTGAAGTTTTAATGCAATTGTCTCCATGATTGTCTGAGCCCAAGGAATCTGCATTCTTCATTTACATGTTTGTTGTAAAGAGAGAAAAAGATATTACCCAACATCATACTGGAAGAAAATGGCCACCTGTCCTAGAAAAATGACTTGTTAGTATGTTTAGATACATGGGAATGAAATTCAGTAGTCTGAAGAAAGGCATTAAGTACTCTTGTGATGTTTGGTCCACCATGGATGGATACAGAAATTGCTTCCTAACTGCTGAGTGGTGCAGGTCAGACTCAGCTAAAGCACTTGCATGCTGGAGGAAAGGAAGAAGTTACTAAAAGAGTCAAAGCCTTTGTGCAGTGGGGGTGTAGTGATAAGTAGAAAGGAAGCTGTGAAATGAACAATAAAAGCAAAAATGGTGGGGAAACGTCTTCCAGGCTTTGCTTTTCCTGATGAACTCTCTGAGCCACTGACAGTCTCGTGGCTATGGGAAGAAAGAAGGAGCAGCAAACTCTGGGTACTTGGGAAACATAAGGCATCATCTTGATCCTTAAAGCTTGTCCGGGGTTAAGCAGCAACTAGGTGTGGGAATTTGGGTATGCCTTTGGGACCATTGCCTGCTTTAGCCACATAAATCCTTTGTTGGATGTAGCCCAACTAATGCACTAGGGGACAGGACTCAAAAGTTGCAGCGTCCAGATCTTTTCCTGGAACTAACTTTATATATCTCCACAGGATTCGATCTAGTAAAAACCCTCTCCACCCCCACCCAATTCTGTATTACAGTTGATACACTTATTAAAAGAGCAGTTGTATCCTTGCATAGCCTCATATCCTATCCCAGATTCCATTGCAAAACAGATATATTTACTCCCCATGGTTCTGTCTTGCTCTGCCTTCCTTTTAGATTCAAATCTGTAACAAGTTTATGAAGATGTGGTCTGCTATCTGCACAATTTAAACTATCAGCTCCATGGGGTAGTGACTATGTTCACATGTACCAGGCCCAAAAATGGTGCTGCATAAACACAGAGGATATGCCTCTAATTAATAAAAGCTCTTTTCAGTTCTAAGGGTGACTGAAATATGGGAAAGGGTATTCATAGAATAACTTGGTTTGGAAGGGACCTCTAACCTTAATGTAAACCCTTCTTCACCAACTTGGCAAGCCTATGACCAAAAATGCTCTTCCCCTTCTCCAACAGATGGACCCCACCAGCCCCCAGGACCAGGTTTCTCAGAGTGAATCCCATGGTCTAAGTAGGTGAGCCCCTGACTATTGTAATACTCACCATTCACTCTGAGAGCTGTCTTCTATGTAAAGCAAAGTGAGAAGATCATTCTAAGTGTATGAAATTGGTTGTGACATTAATTTGGTCCCAGATGTGTTGAGTTGTTCTAATATGCTAGGCTGAGAAGCTGAAGCCACTGAAAATGAATGTGGTGTGTTGTTAATGTGCTTGATTATAAGAGAATTAGACCATTTGTTGAAATAGTGTCAGCTGTGTTTAATTTCCAGTGGATTTCTTGAGCATGAAACTCATGTGTGATGATGTAGTGCTGTTAGCCTCATGGAAGAGGTTGTATTGTCCTGGATTTTGCTTTTCCAGCAGCGCTGTATTTCCACTACAGTATCACCACTATATGTGATATTTTTTGCTAACTCGAAACATCAAAACACTTGCAAATGTCATCATCCATGGGACACTGATGTGCTCTTTTAAAGGTTCCTTTCTATAATGAGAGCAACCTCAATTTTGTCCCTGCTCACAAGTGACACAGCTTACAGTCTGGATACCTGCTGCAGAGTTTCCAGCAGTGGCAAAACTATTCTGTACTTGGATGTAGAAACACATGGTGTGTTGTTCTCCAAGACACAGAGTAATGGTGACATTGGTCTGTAGATCACTAATAAAAGTAAAAAACACTGCATATTTTAGTGTGAACTGAATGCAGGTGATACATGCACAGCTCAGGAGACTGAAGTTCCTGGTCAGTTCACTTGGCTGCTGCAGATTTTAGCTGGAAAGCAGCTGCCGCCAGCACATCTGGTATTGTACCAGGAGATTCAATTGTGTGGTTGAAAAAAAAGTACAGATATTCTGCTTAAGACCAGTTTGGGCTTCCAGATTTCTGATTTGTCTCTGAGATTCACCTCCCAGCAAGTCCTCTGCACCCACTGTTGCCCTGGTCTTGAATCAGCTGCAGAGGTTGAGTCCTCCACTGAGTCCTTGAGCTCTGGCACTGCTGTATTTGGCCTCTTGTTTTAGCACTGGTCATCTGGCAGAATGGTGACATGCATGAGAATGGGTGCTGTAAAACTGTTGGGCTGGATGAGATTTCCCAAGCTATCTAGTTGCAGTGAATAAGTAGAGTTTAAAGCTAGGTAAAATCAAGTATTTAATCCAATCAGAAATCCTCAGGGACCTGATGATTGTTTGTGCTGGGGACTCACAAGCATGGGCTTCTCCTCAGATGTTGGAAGAGATTCATCAACCTTGGACAGTGGAAAAGAATCTTCAGGTGCTGGACAACTGAGTTTAAATTCTCTGCCAATCTATTGTAATATTAACCCACCAGCCAGAAAAATAACTATAATGCCTAATGCAATGCTGGGATGGGGTTTTACCAGCTTTTTTTGACTGAGGGTTCCTTATCTTGCATGGATTAATTTCATATTTTCTGACCTGGAATGGAAATTCAAGCAGAGTATTTATTGTTGGCATGGGTCCTGCTCTCTTTTCAGTGCAACTTTTTCTGAGATCATGGATTATGTTAGATAGGTAGAATGTAGGGGGCTTTATTTACCTGTGCTGAGGTGAAGCATTGAGTGCCCCTTACAAAATGTCTGTTGGTAACCTTAGGTGGAGACGTTAGTTATTAGTACAGCTCCCGTAAAGCAGGTTTGAAGTAAAAAATGTGGGACACTCTCAAGTTTGTGAGACGTTGCTGGAGATATTCTTCTGATTTCATGGTTCTTGAGACATCTCAGGGATCTGAAACTGATGTGTTTGTGATACATTACTGCTGTATCAATCTATATTAGAATTTCTAAAGCTTATCTGCACTCTGTAAGAACCACCAGCTTTCTTCTTTAATGAATATTTAGCTTTTAAAAATTCTTTTTGTCTCTCTCTAATGCATTTGACATTGATCATAGCTATAAACAGGATTTATGTCCAAGGAGAACTGGTCTCCTGTGGCATTGTTTAGGCGTACTGTGTCCTGCACTCATGAATAGAATGATTACCAGATTGGGGTCAGAGAGGAATTTTTTTCTAGGTGAGACCATCACATTGTCAGAGTTCCTTGTCCTTGTTCTATTCAGCCCAGCTGTTAAAGCCTGACTAGCAGTTTAATTTAGCCACTAGCAAGTCTTTTTTCCCCTCATTATTCTATGTCACTGGTGACATACTTGCTCTTCTGTGTAACTGCAGCTTAAGGCTGACAATGTGATAGAGAGTACTCTGGGAGCCATGCCATGGAGAGGAATTTGGTACATGCTTTTGACCTGGATAATTACTGTGTGATTATATGGGGTTGAAGAGATGGGACCCAATGTGTCAAGGCCATATTTTTTTTAACCCTGATCATGTTTCCTTTGTTCCTTGCTACTTCATTTGGTCATCCACAGCAATTAGTGATTGAAGCAATGATAAGAAAAAATATGTAATTACAGTTTCAGAGAACACCTTGCTCTTTTCATAGGTGAAACTTCAGTTTCATTCCTTGACTTGCATATGCATTGTATGCTGGAGTCCTTGGGCAAGCTTTAGCCACGTGGCATCCGTGCCACCATGAAATCGTGTGCCTGAAAGAAGAGGGAGAGGGGTGAAGGTAGTCACAGTAGAGATGGGGATGGGAAGAAATGGAGGTAGGATGAGCAAATGGCCAACAAGCTTGTTCTAGCAAAGATATTGTAATTCAAAACAGAAGCTGATGCAATAAAAATAGTTTCTTACGTAATGCTAAATACTACTATTTTACTCTAATTTTGATGACAATTTTTCTGTTTCACTGAGCACTGTGCTGAAAGCTTCTTACAAACAAGCTTTTAAGTGCATCATGTAAAATTCGAGCATGTCAGAATAATCTGCTCATTTCGGAGGATCCACTGTACAGAGGCTTCTTTTTTCTAACTGCCCATGCAGTGCTTTGGATTGCTTATTAGAGAAGGTAGGCATATAGAGTATTAATAAGAAATAGTGTGCTTTTCTATTAAATTAACTGGACAGTTTAAAATTCAAATACTTTGTATTATCTTTTTTGTATTGTGGGCAGTTAATGGAGGAAACATATTCAAGGAGATTTTTAGTTCATTTTTACAGGAAAACTAATCCAAAAGGCAAGAACTTGAATTGCTGCATTTCAGTACCATGTTAATGCAGCTACTGTTCTGGATGATCATAAAATTAACTTATTCATGTAGACAAGCTGTAAAATTATGACCCTAACTGTGAAATTTAAAACCCAAGTGATAAAAAAGTTAACTTGTTTCAAGCACTTAAAAAAATTATTTTAAAAGGACAGCTGTAATGAGGGGTGAGTGCTCAGAATTTTTCTGTATGCATGAGTTTTCCATATATAATAGGATATTATAGCCATGCAATAACAGAAAACAGATCTGGAAGAAATATCACAAACTCATCAAGCCTGTGTCCCTGTCTTCTGCTGTACCAGAATGAAGAACCTATCTTTCATTGGTGAGCAGTCCATCAATCACTGATCACATATCACACTTGGTCATTCTTGTATCATGTATAAGTTATTCAAAAATTAACGTGAGTAAACTCTAGTGCTTCGTAAAAGTTTGAGGTGTATTTTCATGTGCCTTTTTCAAGGACAATGCAACAGCCCCTGTTTGCAAATGTCACTCAGCTTTAACAGAATTGTCCCTGGGGAACTGAAACCAATTTGAGGGTAAAATGTTACAGGCTCTTGTCAGAGTTGGTCAACACAGCTGTAAGACATTCCTGTTGTAGTCTGGGATCAGTGCAGCTCCTGATCGCCTGGAAGGGTTTAAAATTATTTCTCATTTTAGTTCCTGAATATCCCAAGTCTGGACCACCAGAAAAGTGGTAGATTTTGCATAGCTTTGGAGGGGAAGAGGAAGGGAAACTGGGGGTGGCATCTCACTCTTGTAGATTATAAGAGGTGGGGACTCACATTTAGGAGGAAGACCTGAGGTCTGAGACTGCTCAGATTTCAGGGGACTGAAAATTAGATTTGTGTTGCTTTAATGGGTAATAATAGAGATGTAAAGACTCTTAATGTAAATGGAATTTCTCTGATTAGGTGTGATGCTTCAGTCTGTACATGACACACACAGAGTACATGTGTGGTTTCTTAATATGTCCCTCATAGTTTCTTAATACAACTCAGCATTAACTGAGTCTGAAGACTTAGTACAGCCACTCTTCACAAGTCCTCATTTCTTGACGTTTTCTCTGCAAATCAGTGGGTTTTCATCTCTTCCCAATCACGTAGTATATGTTCCATTGGGACTATATGAGATGTGCAATACACGCCCCTAATCCTCTACAGTACCTTTACCTGAAGCTTGCCTTGCCTCCAAGTCAACTGAGGGCCACAGAGGGCTTTCAGTCTTGAGTTCCTTCTAACTCTTGTTCTGTTACTGCTAAGAACAATCCCAGCCAACCCTCTTTGTCTACATCCTCTTGGGGAAGAGCCTTGGGAAGGGGCAATTCTTCTGAAGAACCCTGGTTCTCATGACACAGATTTGTCTTGTCACATTTGATTATTATAACACGTTTGATTAGTATAACACTGCAGTTCTTGTAGCAGAAAGTTCATAATCTGAACAGACAGAAGAGTTAAAAGGTGGACGGGGCACAGGACATGGAACTAGGAAGTCATCTGTCCAAGGTCACACAAATGATCAGTGCTACAACTGGGAATAAAAGAATAAGATCCTGTCCCAGCGTGTAGGTGATGCTGAATGCCTGCCAAGGTTTTTGCAGATGAATAAACATCAAGTACATTTTAAAATGCATTTTTCCACTGGAAAATAGTTTCCCAGACCCCTCAAGTTCTTATACTTCCCCCAATCCAGACTCTTCCTTTTTATCATCGAATTGCAAGACTTCGTCTTCTGGCACAAGCACACAAAAACAAGAGCACAATGCCTGAAGAGAGTACCCACAGACATTGGTGCCTCCTCCCTAAGGAAGTGCTGCAGCGAGATGTCTGTTTTGATTGCTTTTAAACTGTGTTTTCTTTGTAGCTAATGGAAGGAGATAACCATCCAAAGGACTATTCAGGCTCAGATTGCAGGCAACTTAGGTAAATGTTACAATTTTGCAGAGGCGAATCTGGGCTCTGTCCTAAGAAGGATGCTTTGGATCTCTGCACCGTGAAAAGAGAAATGACCACTTCCAAAAACTAATAGATGCTTATCACAATAGAGTGTAAAAGACTGGTAGAAATGAAATATATTCATTGGAATTCTATACAAGTAAGAGAAAAAAAAGTTGTAGATTGATGACATGGGGTTTTTTTTCCCTCAAGTTGTTGTCCTTCCTTAGTAGTATAAAACAAAAAGAAACAACTAACTAGTTCAGATCCACTTGGGCATAAAAATTTTTGTGAACTGGTCAGAGGACTCATCTACTGAAAGGATCCTACATAATTCTCCTTTGTTTTCTTAAAATGTTCAGCATTGTCATTTGATTTCAATGATGATAAAACTTCTGAAGCCTTCAGCATATTGGCTGCAAACCAGATGAAGTGCTGTCCTTTTGCTTCATAAAATGGCTGTGTTTCAATGATAAACATAGCCAAAGGGGAACATTTTGGTTAAACTATTAAAAAATCCCCACAGTGTATTGTTTCCAATTAGTTGAAATATGCTTTCATAGGACAAAGCAATTTTCTCACCAAAGTTTTCTTCAAGTTGTCATCTTTCTTTGTGACTTATGGGGGGGAGGGGGGGCAGAAGGACCCCTTCTGTTCTTGGGTGACCGTTCAGAGTTTGAGTCAAGATGTTGGCAAGCATTTTGAGGACATTCAAGTCAACATAGATAGAAGTATTTGGAGTGTGCTCTGGATTTGCCCTGGCTGAATTTGTCTGGTCACAACTATGGCCTGTAGCTGGAGAATGCTGAGCATCCCCAGGTGCAGAAGCTTGCGGGGTGAAGTGGTGGAACCTGAAGGGACATTTATGGAAAAGGAGAAAACCTGTATTACTTGTACAAGAGAAAGGAAGGTGGGGAGTGATGGGAAGCATGGATTATTTGAGAAGGGATCACAGAGAGTGGCACCTCAGTGCTGATGGACTGAAGCAGGATAAAGTGAGAGAATTGCACCATGCCACCTACAGAGCAGGAGGGAGAGCAGAGCAGGCAAAAGGAGCTCTTTACCATTCCATCTAAGACAGAGGGCTACTTACCCCCAAGCCTCTTCCCCTCTTCAACATGCAACCAGTGCCCCCCTTACTGCTGCTGTTAGCCAAGGTCGAGCCTGTGCTCCTGCTGAGAGTGCACAAGGGCACATTCCAGTGTGGACTGCACATGAGCTCCGGGCCACTCCGGCAGGGAGAGCCCAAGCCCTCTGTGCACAGTAAGGCTTTTGCTTAACCAACCCATGTTGAACAGGCACAGCACAGCTAAGAGTCCTTCCACTTTTTTTCTCCCCCAGCTACTTCAAGTGCAGCTATTCCAAGGCAGAATGCAGGGGCATTGATCATGAGGGTCCATTTGATGTGACTAAACCATCTGCCCGGCTGTTTCTTTTCTGTATTTTCAGTTAAGTAAATTCCCTGACCCAACCTTCTGTGCATCCACATAACGTCTTGTGTTGGCACAAGTGAGAAAATGTTGCTGGGACCAGAGAGCAGAAGGTAGAGCTATCCCTTTAAATAACAGCCCAGATTTAGGTCAGCTCAAACCAGTTTTAAAGCCATAGCTTGATCTTCAAGGGCTCTGAGTCTGCTTCATGGATGTTGACTTGCAAGCAGTAAAATATTGTCTTCAACCACTGCCTATTTCAGTTTTGTCCCACATATTGTGGGGTTACTAACACATTCCTATATAAGGGAAATATTAGGCATAGTTGATCAATGTTTGTAAAATGCCAGATGCTACAGAAAACTGGAGTAAGAGGCATCATCTCAGCTTAGCTTTGAATAAGATGCCTAGCAAAGCATCCAATTCCTGTGTATTGCATCACTTAAGCCTTTGAAGCAACCCACGCACTGTATGGCAGGTTATACTTTACAGTGACACCAGTACCAGAAATATTCAAAAGAACCTCTGGGAGGTAGGTGCAGGCTCTCAAAGTCCTTTGCAATGACTCGACTCCACAAGTTTACAACCTGATATTTTGTGTTCCTGCAGTGCTGAACACACTGGGTTTGCAACTGAACAGGATAGCTTATGTGTAGAAGTTACTGCAGTAACAATCATAAATAATAGTAGAAATAAACTCACATTCCTGAGAACCTGCAGACAATGACTCGTAGCAGAGTGGTAATACACACTATGTGAAATAGGGAAATTAGAGCCCTTCCTTGTTGCTATCTTCCATTTTCCTCAAGAGGAAAAATGATATGGATTTTCATGTCTTACATCTGAAACCTTGGGCTCGCATTTTTTGTGGCAATGGTTTAATGCAGTTCCTCTTAGAGATGAGATCACACTGCTGGATATAGAAACCTCGTCAGGTGAGGAGCTGCAGTTGTTGGCTGTGCTGTGAGAGAGATATTGTGATGATGATTATATACTAAGACTACAAGAGTGATTAGATTGCATGGAACACCATTTTTTAAAATAATGGAATGCTAAAATAGAGGGAAACCTCCATTTGTTCCTATTTAGGTTTTTTTTTCTGTATGTTGAGTTCAGACTCCAGATGACTTGGAGTATGAAGAGTGATTATTGGCACGTAAAAGACAGTTTGACAAACTAGTGCTCCTATAGAACAATAATAGAGGAAAGTACATCTTGATCCTCAAGTTGAGATCTCTCCGACTCCAGGCAAACGTGTCATTTTTTCTCTTTTGTAAGCATGACAAGCTCAGTTGTTTGTGAAAGCAAGGGGGAGAAATAGAAAAAACTGTAGCATAGCTGAATGTTTTATTGTGTGTTAAACCATCATTCATATTTTTATGTTAATTATTAGAAAGGTTGATAACAGGAGTTTGGGAAACATGTCAAAACAGAAATGACAGCTGAAAGAAAATCTAAACAAAAAGCAAAATCCCAGGCTTGTATTTTTTACAATATCACAGAAAGGCTCTGAGATTTTTCTTCACTTCTTTCTTGCAGGTAGAATTTCTTAGCTCTAAGCACATGAAAATGGAAAGAGCAATTTTATATTATACTTACAAGGGAACGCATTTACTGAGTACTTAGACCTACTAAAGAAAATCACATATCTAATCTAACCTATGCACTGTATGTTCCTTTTTCAATGGCTAAGACCTCTGATGGAAAAATAGTTGAAATATAAACTCAGCAGCTCAGATTCAGGAAAGAAAATTAAGGAGTTGTTTGTGGCCTTCTGTTAGTCCCAACTGTTGCCTGGTAACTGTCTAAAAATTAACTGTGCATCACCTGGCTTCTAAGGACCATGGCATCACTAGAATCCTGGCATCTGCTATGTCTTACATTGAAAAGCTGAACTTCATTTCTTGGTTATGATCTTTTTGTCATGATCAGGGAAGTTACTCAACTACAAGGCTAGATGCTCATGGTAAAGTCATTTAAAATATTGTAAAAATAATATGTAATATATATCATTAACTACAGAACAAACTTATTTTAAAGTACAGAAATTTCACACACATCTTTTTCTGATGTCACTATGTAGCATTCCATTCTTTCTTTGAGAGGTGTAGATAATGTATTTAATTTCTTTCTTATGTCCACACTTACTGAGCTTCACCCAAGCTTTACATGAAACTAGAACTGAGAACAAAATGCATTGGCAGAAGCTGTGGCAGGGATACTCCTGAAATGGAAATCTGATAGGTATATGTAGATCATCAGATATACCTTGACCAGGTTTGTAAAAGAAACTAGTTTCAAAACACTTTCCAGGTTGTTTGATGCTCAGTTTTGCAATGATTTTAGGGTCAATTTGTACCTGCTATTCCAATGGTAGTGCTGAGAACATTGTGAAGATTTAGATTAATATAGGTGAGAACACATAACCTGAGTATTAAACTGAGTGGAACTTGTGTTCTGCAAATCATAGAATAATTTAGAATGGAAGATAGCCTCAAGATCACCAAGTCTAACTATCAGATATTTTATTTAATTGAGCATTTAACCTGGAACTGCAAGATACTCCCCTCTTCTGTACTTTTGGCCACTGAACACTGAAGGCCCTGCAGCATAACTTATTTCAATGCACCAGAAAATCTGAAGTAATTTTTAAAAAATTGTTCACTTACAGATGCTGTGTCAGGTTATTATGCAACACTCATCCTAACATTAATTTTCTATGCTTATGGTGCTCTTCTTTGCAGAACCTCAGAGTGTCCCGCACACATCAGTTAATTAAGTTTCACAATACCCATGTGGGTGCATTGTTTTATTGTCTTAATTGAACAAAAGGGAGAAGAGAAACACCGAGAGATGAAGTGACCTAGCCAAGGTCACTTAGTTAATTAAGAGTAAAAGTTTATTTCAGAAAAGAAGATAAGCACATCACAAGGTAAGTGAAGCAAAGTGAAGGTGAACTTACCGTTGCTAAGGTTTATTTGCTGTCATAGAACTAACTGAAAACTCTTAAAATTTGGTTTGGGTAGGCTTCTAAAGGGGGAGCAGAATCAGAGAATGCTGACTTCTCTCACTACAAATTTTGTTCAGTTCTGATACTAGGAAGACCTTGATTGCTCTTCCTGTACTGCACATGATCTGGGTGGCAGCAGCAGCCTACAGGAAAAGCAGGTAAATCTACAGGTGTGCACTGTGTTAGAGGGTCCTTGGGCAAAATGGCAGAGGAGGGAGTCCCAGTAATCCAGTGAGAGATATGAGCCCTCTCAGGCTGTCACAGGGAACTCTCAGCCCCAGGGGCTGAGGAACAGCCAAAGGAAGGAGCTCTCCAAAGCACTTTTCAGACTGATGGGCTCACTGCCTGTGGGATGGGTATGAGACACTGTGTGATGCTGAGGAACTACATTTGGAGGTGGTACAAGACTTTTTATGAGTTATTCAGGGAGGTGCAGAATGGGAAAGATCAGGGTGGTCTGGGGAGGAATGAATGTGCAAAGGTAAAGGCAAAGTGAACAGAAGGAGCTGCTTGTGTGTGAACAGTGGTTGGTCAACACATTTGTCTGGCTATGCCCTGCACCTGGTCAGCACTGCCTGGCCTGACTTCTCATTGAACTCGACTTCTTAACTATTTTCTTGATAGAGGATCTGTGTATTCTGGGCAAATGGAGCTGCAGCAGCCTCACCTCTACTGACCTCCTTGATTCATCAACACTTGACAATAAATATGTATGTATTATATTTATAGATATCTATATATGTATCTATGTGTGCATATATGTGAGCCACAATTTTACTTGTGAATATTCCTGTCACTCAGTTGCATTTTTCAGGTGGAAAGAGGGGAGAAAACTGCAAATTAAGAGCATTTGGGAAAGCCAGTCAGCCATCTCTGTTGACACCAAGGACCCCCATACACAGCTGAGCTATCTTTTATCCAAAAAGATGGCATCAAAGGACATAGGTAGTAATTTGTTTCAGGAAGGTCAAGCACATGTGGCCATTCAGAAAGCTAAAAAAGCCTCATTCTGCAGCACGAGGAGCCAATCTTTTGTATGGCTTATAAAGATTTCGAAGCACTGCCTTCTAGCATTGGAAGTGACACCATCTAAAATACTTGGAGAAGAAGAACTTTAATCAGGAAGTTTCTTCTAACATCAAACCTTTAGGAGCAAGCAACTGAACATATTTACATTTTCAGTCTTGCTCTTTATCAGCAAGGCAGGGCGTATGGTGGAAACAAAATGAAGAGGGCTTTTTTTCTCAAGAGGAAAATGAAAATCCAAATTGAGGTCAAAACCCAGTAATCATTACTGTCTTGGAGTTGAGAAATCCATGTGTATCAGTACAACCTCTTTTTTATGGATTCTTTGCAGAAAACCGCTGATGACAATCTATGTGATAGATAAATTACATCCCACTCATTTTGATTACAGCTTTTCATTTCTCTTTTGGAATGACTGCCCCAGTACTTTCACATGAGTGAACTAAAGGACTAGAAAAGACAAACAGCTAAGGGGAAAATAACAAAGCAACAGAAATGGTGACAGTAAATTGATGCAGTGAGTGAAGAAGGGTCATGCCCCACCACTGTGTCAGCTGGTGCTGTGGAGACTGACATTAAATAGTTCTAGAAAAATAGATTTAGGCCATTTCATACCAGCTCTGTTCTGTATGGGTAAAGTTTTTGTTTATTAAGCAAACCCCTCTATTTACATCCCCTTTAGGATATCTGTGTGTTGCCACAGTATGTGCAGTACATACAGTAAAGCCTCTATAACACAAGACCTTCTGAAAATAGGAATGAGACTTGTTATGAAGCCAATGCAGATGAACTGATTTCTGTTAGAAAAAGATAACCTTAGAGAAGAGAACCCCAAGGTCATGCACCAAATCCTAGCACTGAGCTGTTAGAAAATATTTGTTTTGCAATAAAGTGTGTAGAGCAGATGTACAGCATAGGTCTGTGGAGCCACGGGTGATGTCCCACAGCACTTCATCCTAAGTATGCTCCAAAGCTGCATGGTGGCTGCTCAGCCATGCCACACCAGGACGTTGTCTCTGCTTCTCAGCAGGGGCTATGCTGGGTTGCCTTTTTGGCCTGATTCAGCTGCTTGGGAGTATGCCCACTGCACGGCACACACATCAGTAGGAATAGCCAGCATAAACAGCCACCAGATTCTCTCCCAGTCATCGGCTGATGGAATTGTAATAAGCCAAGGGGGACCTGGAAAATCGGTGGTTGCATTAGCATTATAGCAATGGGGCATCCTTGAAATTTAGGCTTATTATTAAAGTTTTTATGGTTCCCTCCTGCTCTGGCAACACATGAATGAATTACTGATTAATTTTACAAGTCTCAGTTTTCACTTTGAGGTATTAATATTGCCCATCACAAACTCCTGGCAGGTTATTGTAGAACTCTGATGAAATTCGTCTGGTATTAAATGGATCACAAAGTGATGAATCAAGGCCAAAGATCCTGCACTATCTTTCTTAATTCTAGCTAGCATTTATGGCCGCCTGACATGGAAAAGTAGTCTCTGCCCAAATGCAACAGAGTTTGACTGTGAATGGCAAATTTGAAAGCATTTGATGAAAGTCTTTCTTGCCTATTTTTTTTTTGAAATAGAAAAGATGCTATTTTCCTGCACAAGCTTTTTGAAATACTGGTAAAAAATTTGAGCCTACTCAACGTTGTTTGCATGGGATCATTTTCTGAGGCAGTCAATTACCTACAAGCCATATGTCAGCTCAGGAGACCTGAGGCAGGTGTATGTTGAAATTACCCACTGTTCCATCTGCCAAGTTTGTTTTAAATGTACATAGCATAAACAAGCTTGAAGTCCAGCTGGAGTGCCACAGCCAGTGTGGCAAAGCAGATGACTCTTAAATATCTTATGGAAGCAATGGATGGAAAATAACCCCAGCAGACTAAGGGTATTTATCAGATCTTGGCCAAAAAAAAAGTTGTTTCTGTTTAATACACTGACCTCTTAGCATTAAAGATCCCCTTGGTTTGGTGAGAAGACCACCTTGGGAAATGGTCAAGGACATTTCTGTTCAACATGTGCTGAAAGCTAAACTCTCAGCTTACAGATCATTTTGGTTTCCTTGAACTTGTCCTCCAGTTTCCCTGCCAGAAAATGACCCATATTGGTGCAGGTTTGCTCCCCAAAGTAATACACAGCCAAAACTAGATTTATTTATGGACAGTCAACACCTAGACACATAGGTAACACCTGGGCTTAGGGCAGCATGCTATGGTCATGGTAGTATCTGAGAGAAAGAAAAAAGGAGTGTGAGGTGATTTTGATAATGATATGAAGTGAAAAACATCTCCTTATATTCATTTGACATTTCTTAGTGAATCCTGTCTAATATATGTCATCTAGGTTATACGCTATCTGTCACAGAGATTGTTCTTATTCTGTTTATAGTACTGAGTCAAACATATTGCTGATGTTATAATTCTAACTGTGTATGTTTAAATATTCTGTGAGGGTGCCACTCACATGGGGAAGTGTCAAGGCTTATGGTTGGTTTGATATATATGCAACTAAATCTGACTTAATTTGAAAAAACAAGCACGTCAGCAAGGAGCTATTCTTTGTCAGGGCTCTGTCCTGTAGACCTTTTGTTCATTTATGAAATAGAAGGTCTTGTGCTTAAGCCAGCCTATTAATGTGGAAATATATACATCTAGGACCAACAAAGAAATGGCAAGAATAATTCCATAAGCCTGGTGCATATGCAGCTATTAGTAGGATCTCTTGTTTTGGATTGTGTGAAATGTTACCCTCTTAAAAGAAGACAGTATGGCCATGGAGTTTTACAAAACTGAGAACTTAATGTCATGGACCTTTCCCCAAGGGCCTTGCACTTGGGTTAAAAAAATGAGAACAGCTACCGGGAGAGCTGAGCTACAGCCAATTGCACTCAAACTGTAGCTATCAGAGGTTTACTGCCAAGATGAGAGCAATATCTTTGAAGACTGATCCTGGGTTCTAGGTCTGTGTGAAACTGTAGCAGGAAGATGAGGTGGAGAACATGCTTGTTAAATTCTCAGATGACAAAGACATGTGAAAGTGCATGAAAATTGGAAATGGAATTTGGAATTATATGGAGAAAATGGAGAAAAGTTCTTAAAGCTTATGGACTGTCTGTATTCAGACAGGGCTAATCTGTTGCATAAAAATTGAATGGGGAAAACACAGATTAAGTACTGTTTCCAAAAACAGGGACTTGGGGTTTGCCATGATTTATAAGATGACCACGAGTCAATATTTTTAGGCTATGACAATAAGAAAACCAAGCATTGCATTGGGACATAACAAGGGATCCCTGGAAATAATCTTCCTATTTAGAATGGATATAGTGTTTTAGTTTGGGAATCTGTATTTTGAGAAAGATGTGGAGGAATTGCAAAAGGCTTCTGAATGATGTGGCCTAAGTGTGACAGATGAATGAATTGCGATAGTTTATTCCAGAAGAGAAAATGCAAGGAGATTGTATGACAGCAGTCTTCAAGTATGGCAAATACAGTTGCAAGAGTGTTGTCTTTAATGTTCTCTCTATAAACAGAATAAAAGGCAGTAGGCTTTACTTCTGGAGAGAGGAAATCAGCTAAAGAAAGACTTCCTAAGGCCTTTTCAATAGTAAGAATTAACCCCGCTTTCAGCAGTGGGTGGCCTACTGATAATGTCTGGTACAATCCTAGAGCAGAGCTGTGGAAAAGCCTCATTTCCACCAGTGGCACTCACTCCTGTTAGTAACTCTTGACATCAAGGCTACATCTCAGTACAGACAAGTAATTTTGGCAACCTTGGACTTCTTCTTTTTTCAGTTTTAAGCCGTTAAACTTTGGGAAAATTACCTATGAAACACTCTGCTAGGCTGACAGTGACCATGGTAGCTTGATGTGATTCTAAATTACCATGAACACTGAAGCAGGATTTTCCCAGAGCACAGCCAAGTCACCCTTAATTGTAGTGAAGATAATGGTAGTGTACTTGTGCCAGCAGGACATCCTACATTCTCCACTGAAATGACTGATCCAAGACAATGAAGCTGGTCATGCCTGGAAGCTTATGGCAGCCTTAGGCTGCACTTGCTGTTGAGGGATGATGTAACACAAAATGCTGTGCTGTTTGTGCAGCTGACACTACACTAAGCTGTAACAAATAAGCCACCTTAAATGCCAAATCTCCATGGAAAATAGGTATCTTTTTTTTTGTGAAGTCATGTTGATCTAATTTTTATCTGTTAAGTTAGGGCAAATCCTGGCTTCATTAGTTAAGTTTAGTTGATCCGTTCCTTTTTATAATGTACAAGTTAACTCAGCAAAGATAAATAAATAACAGCTGCTAATCTCAGCAGGGGAGTCTGTAACAACACAAGGAACTGTGGTTAACTGGGGAATTTGCAGTCAGCACCTCTAGAATGGCTGGATATCAGCAGTCTGGGAAAGTCAGCCCTTCCTCTAAGCCTGCTCTCAAATATTTTGCAATTCCTTTTAGCTTTTATTTTTGCTTTCCTTGCTAGCAACTGTCACGTGATACTGCTGGGAAAATATGTCAGGGTAATCCACCCTTGATGCATTTTGGGTACGGCCTAAATGGCAAGAAACAGAAAAAGATCACAAGTATTTTATTTATTTATATGACCAGGAGAGTGATATCAACACAGACATTTTCTTCTCTTTACCTCCCTTCTCCACTAATTTTAGGACTGCTTCAAGCTCACCTTTGACTGACTCAATTGATAAAGATGAATAATGTACATGATTAATGCTAAGCATTTGCTCATTTGCCTGAAATCCCAAGATTTTGACTCACCAAAAATTTCAGCTGTGCATTGCTGTTAGAGGGTCTGATAGATGAAGGACTTCTGTGCTCAATATGTCACAGCTGCCTGTATATAGTGACTTCCAGAGGCTTCACTGGGATTAGCCACATAGCTGAATCAGAGCTGAAATATGTCACTGGATTCACAGGATTCTGTATTTTTGATTCTCTATTTCCTAAAATTGACCTTGGTATCCTTATCTCTCAAAAACATTACACCAGGGTACCCATGCTGAGACATGGCAGGGATTAAGGCAGAGCCTTCCCAGAGAAGCAGTTAGACAGGGATGGAGAAAGCCTCCCAGACAGTGTTTCTCACCCCCTAACTTGACTAGACATATTTTTGCAAAGGTGCATTTTGTTTGCCTCCAAACACTGTCTGTAAAGTGAGCTCAAGAAATTACAGTATTTCAACAGAAATTAAAATCTCTTTGCTATCACTGAGGTCACCTTATACATGTGGCAGTAGCAAAGCTTGTGGAGTGGTGAAGTTAATTCAGCAAGAATCAGGCCACAGTATCCAAAAGGCAGTTGTTCTGTGTGATCGTTCTCCCTTTGCTTTTCAAGCCTACATTTTCTCTTATTAATATAAATTGTCAGTGTGTTTACACTGCCTTCCACAAATATGGCTGCAGATCATGGTTGTGTGTCAGAGACACCTTTACTCTATTAATCTGGGTAACTCCACCACACAGTTACAATAGAACCTTCCTCAGCCTCTAAATACACATCAAGGGTCCTGGCTGCCCCTGCACATCTTTTTTCATGTACATGGCAAACACTGCTGGTGCAAAAAGATGAGGCAATTGATAATAAACTTGGAAATGGTAAGAAATAAATATGGCAATCTGTAGCTGTCATTAAATTGTTCCAGGCATGAAAAGTCCCATAAAATCCCACTGACCCTACAAAACTATGAATTTCTCTTTTAAAACAGCAGCTGTTCTCTGTTATTCCTTCATTACTGCATGAGACTGTGAAATGCTCAGTATTGTCCTGGGATCAGTTTGCTTCTTTTACAGATCTGGAAAGGGTGCCTGGGATTAGCATTTAGTACAGGCTTCTAATGGATGCTGCATCTTCCTGGAGAAGCCTTCTGGCACTCAGTAGCTTCATCTTGAAGTGCACTGCGTCTCTTAAGAAAAAGATACAGAGTAGGAGGAGAACAAATATGATAGAGACCAAGCCTCATGAAGGAGAGATGCACCAGACCTCATGGGTCAGAAAGCCTTGTTCATCCCCAAACAGCATTTAATGACCTTTTCAAATGCTGGGCTCCCCACCAGACTGACCTAGGAGCACCAGTGACTTCATGGGTGACTACATGCAAATTGCTCTGTTGACATTCACGTTCCTTGTTTAATCTCCTTAGGAATTAAAAGATATTCTGGCCTTACTGTCTTTAGATGAACAGCTGCTGTATTCAGTATATCTCCTTAAAGTGAATAAATGTCTCAATTGTTCCTTTCTTATTTCTGTGTCTAGAGTTCATTATTTAATTCCAGATTATAATTGCATATTTTTATGAGGTTTTATCAGTTTCTTGAACTTTACTGAGCTCTGGATAACCACAGCTAGTTGAAATTAAATAGTCCAATTAATTTTGCATAGTAGCTGGGTCCAAGTAAAGGTCATTCTTGAACCATCATTCTTAGCCCACAGTAGGGCCAGATATGGTAGGGGAGTGGTATAGTGGCTTGAAGAAAATCCATTCCCCTTTCTGATCAGTGAGTTTGTTGCAAAGTTCCTGGAATGGAGAGTGGTAGTGCCTGTCCCAGAAAGAGCTTAGCTCATTTCAGTCTCTGGCTGGTTTTTTTCAATTTGTGCGCAAAAAATGCTCACATTACATACAGCACACTGCATACAAGATAAGGTTAGATATGCATTTTTTTCTGGTTTTCAGAAGACTTCAATGTAGGCAAGAAACAAAAAAAATATCAAATCCCCAGAAGAAAAATCTAAATGGTGGATGTTGCATGTGCAACCTACAGCATGCCTCAGTTATTTCCCTGTAGTGGACATCTCTCCCTATGGCATCACAGCTAATTATTAGGGATGAAATGGTTGACGGCTTGGCTGCAAACAATATGGCCTCAGCAGCAGCTGCTTTATGAACAGTGTCCAGCTGTCAGTCACAGGGACAGCAACCCACCTCTGTGAGGGGGCAACTTTTTTGGGGCATCTCTAAGCTTCTTCTGCCTGGCCAAAGCATGAATCAGGTCACTGAGCTGGATGCTAGTCTTTAAAAGAAAGTATGTTTCCTCCTGGGCAATCTAGAAGTGCTTTATTCATGTCAGGAAACTTGGCTCTGGTTGGACTATTCTCCTTCACAGCTACTATTGCTTCTTTCTTTGAGTCAAATTCTTGAAAATCCATGCCTCTTGTATTCTATACTTGACCTGCATTTGCTTGGAACTAGAGACAGACCTGTATTACCTCCTGAAGTCACTTCCAATCCAGTCATCTCCAGCCTATGCCATGACACTGCTAACAGTACCTTCTCAAAAAACCTTGGCTTCTGCCTGTAACAAACACAAAGCCCAGTTCTGCTCCTGTCGCGTAATCAGCTGTTGCTTTGCCACAAGTGGTCTGTGCTTTGACTGTTAATAGGTACAGTGAAGATATCTTTTTAAATATCATCAAACTTTATCTGAAATTTATATTTTTACTGGCTGCTTCAGAATGTGCAACTACATTGGAATAAATCTGTTGTCTTGCACTTGGATGATTTTTATTACATAGACTTTTTATAGAGTGAAACAACTTTTTGTTTTCTTAAGTTTTTTTTTACAAAGATAAGCAAGTGCTTCCTTTAATAAACAGCAAGGTTCACATCACATAGCTATTCTGCATGCACTGTTTATTTTGTGTGTGTAGGCATAACTGTGTATTCATTATTTTAAGGACGTGTTAAGACAGTCAAATGAGATGAAAAAGTGTTTGGGTTTTCTTAATGGAAAAACACGCCAAAAAAGCTCACTCTAAAATTAAATCAGTATTCCTACAGTCTATATATCAACATTTAAGAAAACTTGATCTGTAAATATTCTTCCTTCTGCTCACAGTTTGGAAATAACAAGTGGTTTTTGACTTCCAGATTATAGTAGAAATTTTAATTAAAGGCTAAATAGTACTGTTTGACTATTTATATAACAATGCAGGCACAACTCTGATCCCACCAGTGTCCATTGAATAAGAGCCGCTGATTTTGTTAGTTAGTGATTTCCATTTTAAGCAAGTACAGCTAAAAAAGGGGTAATCTTTTAAAAAGTCCCATACAAATGTATTTGTAATAATGCTTCATAGATTTAGGCTCTGATTTAGTACCTAGAGATATCTGTCTTGAAATTGCTAGCATTCGTCACAATTGTTTTTAAATTTGGAACTATGTTAATACTAAGTGTTTTAGGCAGCCATGTAAACACCATCTGGGCAAAATATTTGTAATTATTTACAAACAAACAAAAAAAATTATCAGGGAAGCTTTTTCACAACACCAATCTGGCATACTAATCTAGCAGAATGTGTCCCCAAGTCCTGTCCATATGCTGGTTGCTCTTAGGTCAGTGACGTCCACGGCAGTTCCCAGCTGTTTTGTTTTTGTGCTTAATTATTGTGGTTTCAGGAACAAATAAAGAAGTCTGAAGGACTGTGCCAACGTGTTCGAAGGGAAGTGCCTGGTCATTCCTAAATCAGTGCTCTTCCTTGGTCCATGGAGAGGTATTTACTGTGTAAGCAGCACAGAGGTGAATAATATGTTTACCTTTGGAGTGGTAAAGGGCGTCCTCCACCTGAAGTGCTGTACACTTCTACATCTGATGGCCTTTGGGTGAGGGGCTTCAGAACTAAGCCAAATGCTGTGTTTCCAAAGTCTCTAGAAGGCTGTGGGGCCACATGTCACCAAAAGAGAGGTGCTTGTTTGTACCCCGTTTGCTACCTGAATTTTGCTCTTGAAAGTCAGTGTCAGGATAACATCCCTACAGGCACCTTTAAATACATGTCACTGGGTTGCCATGACAACACACTCACAAAATCTTACCTGTGGTAGTCTGGGCACCCCATCTGGAAGGATGACTCAGGATTTGCAGAGTTTTATAGGTGTTTAAAGAAAGCAACCTTCTCCTAGAGTTCTTAATAATAACAACAGGGAAAGCATCTACATTCTAAAGCACAAATTCCAACTCGCTGCGGTACAGGTAAATCACCCAGCTGCATCTGCCACTGAAATAATTATGCTGAGCATTTCCAGGAGCAGAAGGGCCAGTGTCCCAGCTACTGACCTGGCTGATTCTACCCGACTGGCCCTGGACCCAGTGGGATGTACCAAGTGCCAGCAGGACCACAGGCACCAGGAGGGCTGAAGGATGACTGCAGCAGTCTGCCTTGTTGATCCAGTGTGTAGCTGTTCACAGCTTGAGTTTTTGTCTTCCACTCTTGGTACTGCCAGGAGTAAGGAGACGTTTGAAGTCCTACTGTCCTGTACTGGTCTCTTCCTTCCAAGCTGCCACTCAAGGAAGAGCAGCTGGCGCCTTTGGCTGCAAAATCATTACTGAACAGTACAACTGCCTGCGGTAAATTCCTGGTGCTGTGGGCCCGATCCAAAGGCAGCAGCAGTCAGTGATCAGAGCCCCAGAGTGAATCATGCACCATCTGTGCTCGTGGGCCGACTGTTTGTGTGTGGAAAGAGTTGGGTATATGTGTAGCCACAGCACAGGAAAGCAAATCCCCCTCACTCGCATGGAGAGGGGCACGTGCCTGTACCTTTTCACATGTCTGAACAGGTGGGGCAGGGGATGGTGCTGTGTGTGGATGGGGTGCTGTGTGGATGGTGGGGTGTGTGTTCCAGTCCTGGAGGCTCACAGGTGCTGCTCCTTGTGCTGGGTGTGAGGGGCTGTATTTGTGGTGCTGGCAATGGGCATTGATGTTTCCCACTAAACCCTCGCGAACAGGAGGAGATTAGACAGAGCATAACTGTCTAACGAACAGGACAGAGATTAAACAGAGCCAAAACTGCTTCTGGGCCTATTCTTGGCACAAGCTGAATGAAGCAGCCAGGTGAGGAGGGAACTCTCATTTCCTTGAGTGCGGAAATGGAGCACGAGTAGAGGAAGGTGTCTCTGGTCTCTGTCCCCCACGTGTTATCATCTTAGCACACCTCCTGAGCACGCAATGGCTGTGAGCGGGTCCCTTGGTGCTGGATCTTTGTTTTGACACAGGAGGCAGTGTGATGAGACAGAGTTTAAAACTGAGGATGGAGGGGCCTGCAGCCATCTTTATGCTGAGTAGGCTGTGGCAGTCAGTCATGAGGCAGAGCAGTGTTCGTAGGCGGTGTATACTGCCCGGGGCGGTACTGGAGACATGCACAGGTAGAGGGGATGGTTTGCATGGCCCCACTGTGCTTCTGCACAAATACAACCAAAGAAATTACTTCTGTGGTCCAAAGGGGAACCTGAAGCCTCCCCAGTGTGGAGGTGGGGCAGGTACACCTGCAAATCTGTATGGGTCTGCCAGCAAACACTGGCAAAGCTTCTCTGAGTACTTCACTGCTTTTAACACTATGTAATGGGGTCATCTTCCCTTTACAGTAACAAAGATTTCATTTTATTCCCACTAAACCACTGGCAGGACACCAAAGGTAAATGCATATAGCTGAAGAATTTTGTGTCCTGCTTCACAATAAGCATAGAATCATAGAATCGTTAAGGTTGGAAAGGACCTCTAAAATCACCAGTCCCAAACATTAACCCAGCACTGCCGAGTCCGTCACTAAACCGTGTCCCTGACTCCCACATACACATGTCTTTTAAATACCTCCAGGGATGCTGACTACACCAGTTCCCTGGGCAGACCTTTCCAGTGCTGGACAAGAAAACTTTCAGTTAAGAAATATTTTCTAGTATCCAATCTAAACCTTTCCAGCACAACTTGAGGCCATTTCGTCTTGTTCTATCACTTGTTATCTGGGAGAAGAGGCCAACCCCCACCTGGCTACAGCCTCCTTTCAGGCAGCTGTAGAGAGGGATAAGGTCCCCCCTGAGCCTCCTTTTCTCCAGGCTAAACACCCCCAGCTCCCTCAGCTGCTCCTCACAGGACTTGTGCTCCAGACCCTTCCCCAGCTCCGGTGCCCTTCTCTGGACACGCTCCAGCCCCTCAATGTCTTTCTGGCAGTGAGGGGCCCAGAACTGAACACAGGATTGGAGGTGTGGCCTCAGCAGTGCCGAGTACAGGGGGACGGTCACTGCCCTGGTCCTGCTGGCCACACCATTGCTGATCCAGGCCAGGATGCCATTGGCCTTCTTGGCCACCTGGGCACAGCTGGATCATGTTCAGGTGCTCACTAATTCAAATGCAGCCGGGGATTAGGGAATAGGAGGGCAGGGACCAGAGCTGTGGTCTGCTGTGCCGCACCATGACCAGAAGGACAAACTGCCTGTGAACATGTTCAAATTGAGGTGAAGCATGTTGCCATTGTCATCTTGGGAGTTTCTCAGTTTCTAATTGAGTGCACAATTCTTAGCTTGTAAAAAATGGAGAACTCCAACCTCTGGGCTTCTGTAACTAAACTATTAAATATACTGTAGAGGAGACAAACCTTTAGGGAAAGAGCTAATTGTTTATTCTTGCACTGGATTCTTTCTGTTTTGCAAAGTTGATTTCTGTCTTGCTATTGACAGTAATTGTAGAGCACAAAATGATGGAAACAGTAGCTCAGAATAATAAAAATACAGTGTGAAAGACCAATTATGACCTTATATAAAACTGCCTTTACTTTATTCAACTTCACTTTTGATCATTTCAACAAGAGAGATTACAGATTTTCCTCTGGGAAATTATTCTTTAGTTGGGAAAATGTAATAATTGGGAATTTTTTCCCGATTTCCTTTCTAAAGTCTTGTTTGATTAATATCCTCCTATTTCTTCAGAAGTTTTTTCTAATCAATTTCTCATGCTTCCTTTGGTTCACAACCTTTAGATACTTGAAATGATACTTGCAATAATGGTGGGAGCAGATTTGACAACTCTCAGCCCTTAAGAAATGCTCAACTGTTTCATTTGCATTTAGCTTTGTTTGTGTATTATTGTATTGTATTTGTACTTTTTCCTTGTTTACCTTAAAACTGTGACAAATCATCAAATTCAATAATAATAGATAATGTCCCTGCTTTTTCTTTAAATAACAAATCACACATTTAAAATGTAAATCTCTTGTGTTGAATGTCACGGGAGAAACTGGTAGCTGTACTTCAGAATATATGCATTGCTCAGCCATTCCTAACAGCATGTTTTGCATTGGAAAATTTAATCACTAGATTTAATCATGCCATAAAATCCCAGAGCTGTTCACAAATACAGTACTATTTGCAGAACTGTATCATCTATATATTTTCATAATTTCACGAGTCAGCCTATATCTGCTATCAATAACAGATATTTAAAGGTTACTGCTTTCTCATAGATTCAGTTCTCACCTGTCTTCTTTTCCTGAACTAAGAGAAAATAATTACAGGAATTGGGGCTGTGGAAATTTCACTTAATGTGGAGATTGTAAAAAGGGAAAAAAGATGAGACAGAAACTCAATGTACCAGTACAAGCACTGGGTTTGTAAATCAGAATTTGCTCTTTTGATAAAACTTTATTTCTTTCCTAATTTTAATCCATAAACTGAAACTTATATTCCTGATATTTTTCTATCATTGCAGCTTTCTACGGCCTGTCATCTCCCCAGTCTAAGGCCATTATAAGATGGGAAGAAACCACTGGCAAGAGACAGAGGGTACTGTCCTTCACTCTGAGTGTAACTTTGATCTCAGTGGGCCTCCTGTGGAGTCTTACTGCATAATGCAAGATCTAGCAAGCTGACAATAATATTGCTCAGGCAGCAAACTAGCAAAGAAAAGAGCAACCAGACAAAAACTGAATGTCTTTACATGGTATCTTATTCAGCTGTGAAACCTATGACTACAATGAATTCCAGAAGGCACGAAGGAAATTCAGAGCTATAAAACACAGCCCAGTGCTAGTGTTCCACTGCTGGAAATAGAGTGCCAGTAGACTTGGAGAGAAAGTGGGATGTCTACTTTCTATTAATATTATTTGTTTCTGAATTCAGCTTCTTGGATTGTTCAGGCTGATTGCCTACTGGTGAATCAAAATGAAGTGTGGGCTAAACTGGGTACAGGACAAGGCAGTGGGCAGTGGCACACTAACTCCAAAGCAAACAGCTCTAAGTAGGAAGGTTACCAAGGCTGGCCCACATAGATTTGTACAGCTGATTCACTTCAGACTGGGGACCTAAGGTATAAGATAAAAAGTCAGAGGCCTGGCCCTCTCCCCCTCTTCATTTCTTTTTGCTCCCTTTAGGTTCCTGTATCTCATAATTAATTCTTTAAATTAGATCCTTGTAAAGAACAATACTGTTTGTGCTTCCCTCAAATTACACCAGCACTGGCTGCAATATGTACAGCCAGCTGAGAGCACTGCATAATTTATCATGCAAAAGCAGATTTTCTTGTCATGGCTGTGTTACTGAGACTGTCTTGCATTAGGGACAGGAATCTGTCCAAGTGTTTTTTCCCCTCACTATATAGACCGTATTTCAAATTTACTGGAATTAAGTCCCAAGGTGCTGAACATCAACCATTGATCACAGACACTGGCACAAGTTAAGTTTCTTGTCAAATTGCTGCTTGCTTTCTTGGCTAGAGCAACAGCTAGGGAGATTCTTAACCTCCTCCTTCTGCACTGTTATTTCCCTATCCACCTGCTCACTCCAGTTAAAGAGAAACACCAGTGCGCTCTGTACCATCCCTTCAGTTCCTGCTTCTCAGAATTACAGACTATGGGATGTTAAAGAGCTGTGTGGAGAACAGCACAATGCATCAGCTGCTCCTCCTTACTGCCTGCTCTTCTCCAGTTGTTCCTGGTGTTCACACACTTGAGAGCGGACGTGTAGCTGATGCCAGGAACAGATGCAGGATACTAGCCAGAGTAGATGCTGCTCAGTGAATCCTACAACAACCATTAGGCGCCTACATGCAATGGCAGCAGAGTGACACACAGCTGTCCATCAGAATCCAAACTCTGGCACAGCCATGTTGCTGATGGGTCACTCCTCCAGAGCAGCTTGAAGGGGCCTTCAATCTCTGTGTAATTTTCCCTATAAGCAGACCATGATAAAGACCATGCTGCATGACAGGGATGCCTGGTCTCTCACAAGAAGAAGTAGTGTAATTTATTATTTATCAAGTGCAGGCATCACAGCAAAATGCAGTGGAAATAAGACTCAAAAAATCCAGGCACTAGTAAACTTCTTATTCTTTCAATGTATGAATAAAGCTGAAACCTGGCTTTGACATTTTCCTTGCCTCCTCCTTTTTTTTCTTCTTTCTTCAAAATGTTTACTTAGTCTAAGTTATTTGAAGGGATCAGATTTTTTTTTTTTTTTTTTTTTTTTTTTTTTTTTTTTTTTTTGGTGAAATGCGAAATTAATAAATAACTTTGAGTGGTGTTTTCACCTTCAGTAATTCTTATTGCAGAAATCCTGTGATCTGTGAAGCTCAGCCTGAAAAAGGCCAGAAGGAGAATTCATCCCTAGCTTGTTAATCGCCTCTGATCCCATCGAGCCACCAGTCATATTGCTGGGACTGTCTATTGCCTTGCCAGCTCAAGCCTTTATTGGGGACAGGATCTTTTCTGTAAACTTCTGTTTAGGAAAATTTGATAGAGGCTATAAATTCTTTTCATGGCTGTTGAATATTGCTGCATGAAGGACAAATTCTCCCAGGTGTGTAGGAATCCAGAGCTGCAGACAAGCACCCTGTGCATTTTCAAAAGCATACAGGTCTTTTAAGTGTCACTGTAAACTTGTAGAGCATGAAATTAGTATATTGGAACCAAACAAATTACACTAAGAAAATCTCTCTGAGCTTAAGGTGTTAAACACCTTGAAAAATTTAACTCCGGGTAATTTCTTGGTAGGATTAAATCCAAATATATAGATGTAGAAGATACATTGGTTTCAAAATAAATGTCCTAAAGACCTCAGAGCTCTTTTCACTCTGCTGTCTTGTCTGCCTCCAAAGTAATCTGTACAGAGTTAATGGCATTGCATTTCTTTCTATAGCAACAGCTTCTGAGAAAAAACCAGAAGAAACAGAATAAATTTGATTATATTCCATGGATGACCGTTCATGTCATGTCAGGTGATTGAGTCCTTAAATAGGGTTGAAAGAGATTTCCTGTCTTTATGGCAGAATACAAAAACATGAAGAACCTCCCTGTCAATTAGAAATAAATACAGGAATATTGAAAGGAACACAAGATAAAATCCAAACTTGGCAATTACTTCCACATATCTTTGTTGGTGTGCTAAGACAATTCATGAAAGGCATTTCACAGCTGCTTTTAAACCTGACCCAAGCGTCACAGTGGTTTTATTCACAGAGAGTCTTTTTTTTCCAGCAGTAACCACTGAAAAAAATTCTCAGACAACATGAAGGTTCTTTAGAAAAATCTCTGCTGGGCTAGTTTCTCAGACTGCTTTCTCACTGAAGCAAGACGTGTTTTTGAAAGAGCTAGATGGGAAAAACACAGCCTTAGGGTCAACTTCCTAGGGCTGGAAACACAGTTGAAAATGAGGTGATTTAAGTCAGAATTAGGGATTCTGTTTTAAAGATGCTCCTTCCCCAGTACTATTTCTATCAGTGACTCTTGGATAGGCAGTGTTTCCTAGAGCAGGGGAGCCTTTTCTCCTCTTTTACAGTTTAATGTCAACACCCTCTTTAAAAAGAAGAGATTTCTTCAATCCCTAAAGATGTTTCTACTCCCATCCTCCATCAACCCTAAAGTCAGCAAAGCCCAAAGTGGTGAGTGGGTAAACTCTATAGCAAAAAACTAAGCTCATTTCTTAACCTACAAAAGACCTATGGTTTGTTTTGATCTTAGAATTTTGAACTTGTTCATGTGAGATGTGTGTAGCTAGGAATGGAAACAGCCTTATTTCTTGATATGGTTTAGGATTATCTCTAAAGCCAGTCTATACAGAAAAACTCAGGTGAGCTTCATCCACTTGTAGACAGCCAGCACAGGGAAATACAGCCACAGGACAATATGATTGTGTAAAGGCATTATGGAAATTCTGCTAATGTCACAAAAAAATAAGTGGTCTGAATATAATACAAAGCAATTTGCAGGTTGTTCCTCTCACTTCTGAGATCACCATATACTACTTTCAGTCTCCAAGAGAAGATTTGCCACCACATGAGAAGCACGATTCTTGGTCAAGTGCCATTAGAGTCCTGCAGTCACATAGCATGTCTACCACCCCAGAAATGTCAAGCCACAGGAGCATTCTTTTGTATTTCTTTGTATTGCAAAGGAAATCAAAATCAGATTTACCATGGGTATTTTAGCTGCAAACTTAAGTATAGAGGTGTTATTATTTCTCCATAATAAATGTGAAATACAAATCTCTGAGCTATTGGATATTGTTAAATTCACTCATTTTACCTAGCAAG
Organism: Coloeus monedula; assembly: GCF_965178545.1. Lineage (NCBI taxonomy): Eukaryota > Metazoa > Chordata > Aves > Passeriformes > Corvidae > Coloeus > Coloeus monedula. The sequence goes on from NC_138783.1 coordinate 44,299,123, forward strand.
ATACAGGATGACATTCATTTTTTAATAATTTAAATACTTCTTTATTCCTTTTTCTACTGCAAATGACTAATTCATCCCTCTGGCAATTAGAAACAGCCTGGTATTTATTTTTTCTAAAAGTGTAAGGAAACTGATAACAACAATTGTATGTGAATTTTCTGCTCTGCGTTTGGAAGGAATAATCAGTCAACAACAAGTTTGCAAATGTTTTGCTTAAAAGCTTTCTAAAATTTTAATAAATATTGACTAGGATCTTTAAATTATCCTTGAACAGTATAGCCTGTAATAAACTGGAATCCTATTTGCCTCTAAGTTTTAATTCTGTCTAATCCTTGTTTCTTTGACTTTTGAAGGAGGGGATGACAAAGAATTTAAAGAAAAAACAACACACCAAGTAAACATGGATTATTTGCCATGACTTTTTATGGCTCACAGACTCAAAGCTGAGATCTGTCTGGTTTATAATCTCAGTACATTGTGAATTTTGCGTGCAATATACAGCTGTGATGGCTAGGAAAATCATTACACCTTAGTGAAATGATCAAGAGCTCCACAGTATTCAGTTAAAGATATGTGGCAAGTTAGTTAAAGCTAGACTATAGCATGCCATATGAAAAAAAGAGAAAAAAACTTCCCTTTCATTTACCCCATTACTTTATCTTTTCTCTTTTCCGAAGGTCTGCACACTCTTCATACCGTAGCAATACATCCTGAATGTGAATGCAATAATTCAGCTCAGCAAGGTCAAGTTTCCCCTGAAACCTGCCAAACTGTGTTGAACTGTTAGTTTATTGAGCACCTTTAAAATCCTGACTAATTTGCTTTTTTGATAAAGAATTGATGGCTTGCTCTTACAAATCACACCTTTAATACTAAGACACTTTTGAAATGTCTAGGAAAGTGCAGGAGATAAATTATCTGCCAGCAAGAGTGAGGGGGAATAAAATGAACTAGCAGGAAGAAAGAAACAGAGGAAGCAAGGGAGGAGGAACTGAGGAAGGGAGCAGGGGCTGGAGAACAGCTTACTGTACTAGGAGTTGTTAAGCTCCATGGTTTGCTAGGGCTGAGAACAGACCTCTGCTCTCTGGCATGGCAGAGGCAGAGTGAAAACATTGCTGGCAGAACCTCATGGTGTGGTTATCTTCTCCCAAGGGGACAGGTCTGAAGAAAACCCTGGCTTCCTCAGAGTCCTGAATGACTAGCGGGCGGAAGCTCTTCTCTCTGAGCCTGGGCATTGATCACACCTGTGTGACACTGGTTTTTCCTTTATGCTGCAGTGTCTGTTACTGTTTCTCTGTCATCAAGGACTGATTCTATAATTTTTCTTTCTTCTTAACATTCCATATCTCATAGTTGTAGAGTAAACCAGTAATTTCAACCTTTTTGATTGGTGGATAAATATACAATATCCTGGGAAATGTGAGAGCCCTGTTCAAGGACACTGAGTCAGCTGGTGACAGGCTGCCTTTTCTTAGATCTTTTCCTAGACCCCTTAGAAATAGTCTCTAGACCTCCAAAGTAGTTGTAGAACAAAGACTGTAAAGCCAACATGTGGGTTTTGAGGTGAAGATTTTTGGGGGTTATAACAAAAAGCTTGGTAGAAAGGGGCCCAATATCTGGTTGCAGGTGAGTGGTCATTGTTGTGCAGTCTGTAAATAAACACTGCTAAAGCAAGTAGGAGGAAGACACTGAAAAGAGGGTACAAGCAGAGAGGAACAAACCATTCTAACTAAAAGAAAAAGGCAAAATGCTGCTTTTTACATAGGGAGTCTCTGAGTTTGTTATGCTCCCGGTTCTATTAACACAGAGAGCTGCCAGCTCAGTTGGCAACAAAAGAAAAAACCTCTGATGAGTAACATGGTAAAGGAGCTATCCCTCCTGCCTCATCCTGGGGTTTTGATTGCTGTAGGAGAAGATTCACTGGGTTAGATTCAAGGAGCTTCTCTCAGGAAGCTGCTGCTGCTGCTCCCAGGTTTGCTAGTAGGCTGATCTTCTGCCATTTGACCCTAAAGGTTCTCCCACAGAGATTTCCAGGGGGCTGTCTGGATAATCACCCAGGTAGTATGCTCCCTTGGGACATCCATGGGTTGTATGCTGCCTGGGGAAGTATCTAGGGACCTGTTTATTTTCTGGTGCTGATCGCAATTCTGATCAGATCCCAAAACCGGAAGAATGTGTATCCCTAATTTGAATACAAGCTGTGTGAGCAGCTAAATCTCTAAGTGCTGTAAGGAATCTGCAGTCTAGAAGTCCCATGTCCAAAGCTGGTTGTTAATAGTGACACAGAACAATAATTAAAAAGGGGGGAAAAATTTTTGCAGAGGTTAATTAGATGACAACAAAAAGTATAGCTAGCCTGTTTTCCCTTTCCCCCTCAGGTGTTTTACCAAGTGGAAAGAAATCAGACATCTACAAATGTACAGGTTTAAGATCTGGATTCAATTTTTATTCTGAATAATAGAAATAAAACTTCATTTGAAGTAACTGAAATTCCATTCTATGCTCTCAGGAAGTCTTGGCTCAAGAGGGTCAGACCAAAGTCATGTCACTCTGTACCAGCCTTACTTCTTACATCCTTTCTTTGCCGCTGGTCACTGTAGTGGACAGGATAGTGGGCTGTGTGGACCTTTGAGTCTAACACAGAAGGGCTCCTATGTCATCATAAAATCATAGAATATCTTGGGTTGGAAGGGACCTTAAAGGTGATCTGGTTCCAACCCCCCTGCCATGGGCAGGGACACCTTCCACTAGACCAAGATGCTCAGAGTGTCATCCAACCTGGCCTTGGACACTTCTAGGGATGGGGCCTCCACAACTTCTCTGGTCAACCTGTGCCAGTATTTCACCACCCTCACAGTGAAGAATTTCTTCCTAATATCTGCCTAAGCCTACTGTCAGTTTAAAACCATTATGTTCTTGAAATCAATTTCCTCTTCATCTGGCACAATGGAAAATAACCCTGTTTGCTTCAAATGACCTAGTTATTAATGCCAGGGAAGAGAGGGACAGTATGTTCTGGATTCTGGAAACACCGACACCCTTCACATAGGAAAACAGTCTCTGCTGAAACTAAACCCACATGTATTCCATTACTGGACCTTCCATATGAAGCACACACAGTTTCCCAGAAAGGCAAAATGCTGCCTGCCAGATTGCACCATGTGCCCACTCATGATGACCTGACCAACAGGATGCTAAGCAGGATTAAATGTTTTCCTCTTCAGCAGAGTACTTCCAAACTGGATAGACAGCTCTCAGTAATTACAGGCATTGAGCGTATTCGCCCTGGAGGTGAGGACTTCGGTAAGGCAGTGCTTCACAGTGGGTTATTTGCTCAGAAACTCAACTATTTGCTGAAAGCACTCTACTACAGCATTTTGCACCAGCCTGTCCCTTAATCTCTTAACTCAGTACAAGAACTTAGTCCAAAGGGCATTAGTAAAGAGCATAAATTTGTCAAATATACTGATTCTGATTCACTTTTCATTGAGAATCTATCTGGGTCTGTAGCTGCTCTGCAAACACATCATCATGAATGTTTGCACTCTGGGCTCCAGTTCCAGTTGCTCTGATTGGAAAAACTGGTCTCCTGGGTTTTGAACACTTCTCCTTTCATAGCAGTGTTCAATCATTGAAATCAAAACATTAACATGAATGTGAAACTCCTATAAATGAGAGGAGAATCCCATGAGTTGCAAAGTCTTCCTTCCCTTCCCTTCCCTTCCCTTCCCTTCCCTTCCCTTCCCTTCCCTTCCCTTCCCTTCCCTTCCCTTCCCTTCCCTTCCCTTCCCTTCCCTTCCCTTCCCTTCCCTTCCCTTCCCTTCCCTTCCCTTCCCTTCCCTTCCCTTCCCTTCCCTTCCCTTCCCTTCCCTTCCCTTCCCTTCCCTTCCCTTCCCTTCCCTTCCCTTCCCTTCCCTTCCCTTCCCTTCCCTTCCCTTCCCTTCCCTTCCCTTCCCTTCCCTTCCCTTCCCTTCCCTTCCCTTCCCTTCCCTTCCCTTCCCTTCCCTTCCCTTCCCTTCCCTTCCCTTCCCTTCCCTTCCCTTCCCTTCCCTTCCTTCTTTCTCCCTGATTTGACTGGTTGGCCTATTCACCAAATGCCTGGTTTTTTTCCTACGTGGAAACAGACTTATTTCTAAAAATGGTAATAAAAAAACTCACAAAGCACTCACAAAATCTTGAACACATAAAGCCTGAAAATATATAAACTTAGCCCCAAACTGAATCACCTTAGGCAAGAAAATTAATAAATCTAAATACCAAGCTGTAATTTTTAAAAAAACCATTATGTTTGTTGACGTTGTAGAGACAGTAATATCAGGGAATGTGATTTTGTGGGCATTAGTATGATATAGACAGTCCCATTTCTATTCTCGCAAATGAAGCCACCAAAGGGATGAAGAAAACAATCCACTTCACTGCTCATGCATCTGCAGGCCTCTTAAAGCATAGTACACAGGTTAAGCTCCAGGGCTCAACTCTCCAGACATTGCCTTGTAAATATAATGTGAAACAAAGGTTATGTGAGCATTTATCTACTGACCCATTTGCTGTTGAAATGGGCAATAAATAGCTAGCCAAGCTGGATCACAGGGAGCTGGAGAGATCCTGACCTCCTGTTACATCCCAGAGGGGTTGATACTGCCCTCTCTTCCCTGTAGACTAGCTGCAGTACCACTTGAAAGATACAGCCCCAGTGAAGCACAAGTGGAAATTTGATAGTGAGAGTTCTGCTCCCTGTAGCTTTACTCTCTGATTTGCCCCATTTGTTTAATGTTGGAGATGGTTTGAGAGGTGCGTGGAGAAAACAGTCTAGCATTTTCTGTAGCCTTCATCCTCTAGGTACAGAACATGAATACATGGCACAGCTGCACTTTGAAAAAGTGATTCTCTTTGCTGGATTATTAAAACAGCAAAAAGCCCAGTTTCACTGTGGTCACATGGCACACATACTTGTTTCGCATTGGGAACTACTCCAGCTTGCAAGTGATGCTTAAAATACTTTTTTTTTTTTTTGTCACTACCTGCATGTCCTGGCTGATACAGATCACTTCAGCCCCTTTGTGCCTTTAGTCCATCATCAGCATTATCTGTCTCAGCCCAAGAGGTCTCAAACACTCCTGTTATATCCAATTTACCTGTCCAGCTAGGCCTAAGGGACATGACTTTGTCTCCAAGCACTTCAGTGTGCTGTAGAAACAGCCATGCAGTCTTTGTAGACTAAACAGAGAGAGGAAATAGCTTCCAGGACATTAAACCTCCTTCTGTCCCTTGGACTGATGATTTCCTGAGGCTGGACAGCTTCTGCATGTCAGACGAACAGTGGTCCTAAATACCTTGAGTAGCCTGGCTGTGGTGGAGGGCACTGCTTTGGAGCTGGTCTGCAAGGCTGGAAGTATACTACTAGAATAGGTAATTTTTTTGTTCAAAACTTTGTCTTTCTAATGATCTAAATGCAGTTGTTCTTTTTGGAAAATATCATAGGAAGTGAATGTGGATTTTGCCACTAAGAAAGCCAGTGGTGGATGTCAATGCAATTTCTTTCTATTTTTAATGAATGCTTTTTGCATCTGAATCGGCTGTTTTTAAGGGATATGCTCAAATACCAGACAATTATATATTTTTCTCTGACTATTTATTGTTGGTTTTGGTGGTGCATAATTTTTAATATGCTGAGCAACAGCATACTGAAAGTTGAGTCAGCTTTATTGCAAGGCCAGATGAAATTGTCCAGACTGAAACTTTACGGTTTTTTGCAACCAACAATAGTAATTACCATACTGGAAGTATTATAGTACAAAATGGATTGTGTTGTGAAAAATGAGACCAGATGGAACTCCAGCTGTCTCCTTAAAAAAGAAAACATTAGAATCCAATTAAAATATATTTTGCATTACGTTACAGAAAAAGTTTTGCAATAATTAATTTCAGACCTATACAACTACTATCATTTTTAATTTACAACTAAACTCTTCAGGTTATCTTTGTGATTGGTTTTAAGTAGCAGAAGTAAGAACATCTTTCTCTGTCTGGGGTGTTCCTTATATTGCTTTCAACCACAATAGCAGGGTTACAGTCCTTGCTAGCTCATTGCTGGATCATCAAAATAGTTTTGTGTGTGTCCACTCAGTAGCACAGTGGAAGATACAGCAATCGTCACATGATCTTGGACATGAGGGCTTCAGTTCCCTGCTTGGTGTTGGATCTCATGTAGTCATGGTCAGTTTTTGGGGGATATTTTCCATTGAAAATTCTGATTCAATAATGTAAAAATTCTCTGCAGAAACAGTTAGTTTTCAAATTAATTTCCCGATTTCCAAATGGCCTAAAATGCTGTTATTGTATTCTATTTTATGCACATACTGCAATAAAAATTGAAATTATTAATTTTTAATTTGATCAAAACAAATAGCTTTGCTTCATCCAAAGCTACATTTTTAGAAAACATCTGGCTTGAAATTTTAGATCTTCATACATCCTTCCAACTGAAACCTAAGATAGACATCAGAAATCTCAGAAAATCTTGACTTCCCCCCTAGCATTTTTGAAGAAAAACTGGTGATCTGAAGACTTTTCTCATATTTTTCCCTTGGCAAACCACTCCTATGGTTTTCAGTTGCCCTTGTTCTCATACCAGTGAAGCACAGATACACCGTCCAGTTTAATTATCTGAGGATTTATGCATTGGGTTAAAATGTTCAAGCCTGGCTGTTTATAGAAAGAGACACATAAACCCACACTTAGCACTTAAGTAGGTGGCCTCATTTTCTGAAGTACTAACTATTTATCCAGGGGCCATGTTTATTTAATGTCAGGCTCTCAAGTGCAGTGTTCCAGCCTTATCTCTTCAAATTTTGTGATATTTGGAGGAACAGCCTACCACACTTTTTATGCTAAATATACATGGAAATCACCCCGAGAGCTATATTGTACACAAGAGAGAGGAAAAGACAGAAACAAATCCACCACATAGGTGTTTTTCATGTGTTCGTGCTGCTTGAGCTGTCTCCTTTTTCCAGACAGTGAAACACGGAATGTGGTGCTCTGTCTTAGACTTTTGATCATTTCTTCTGATCACTGCAAGAAATGCAGAAATTGCTATCAACTTCGTATAGACAATATGAAAAATGAATAGAAAGACAGAATGGTGGATGGAGGGCTATACATATTCTTGTCAAGCACAAGGTTGTGCAAAATACTGTAAACTGGAGGATTTTGGCAGAAAAACCAAAACAATCCTCTTCCGTCAAGGCTGCAGTCTTGAAATTGCATATCCTGTGGGAAATCCCATTTTTAGATAAGTCAGTTTTGATTTATTGTCTTTCTGATATTGCTGATTGCTGGTATTATTATTTACCATAAAAATTATGATGTTATCACTGGCAGTACAAGTAGCAAGCATTCTTACCAAAAACTCCTTTCTTGTAGCTGTGTTGTAAGGCTTAATTTCTTAATGTCTCTGACACTTGACTGAAAGATGCCTCACAGCTGATTATTAGGAACAGTTGACAGTCACACTTTGCTTTCTTTTCCTGTGGTTCTAATGAAATGGGATGCATTTTCTCCCCACAAAAAGAAAAAGTTTCAACATTGCTTAGTAGCTAATATGCAGCTAAAAATAGCAGTGCTTACAGTAGTAAAAAACCTGTAGTTCGAAGCCATGGAAAACTTACACGATCACATGCACATTTAGGTCACTGTCTTTTGTAGCTGCCATTAAGAGTTTTCTTGCAAGGGAAGAAGATGGAGAAAAGGCAAAAGGGGTTGGTGAGAAGAGAATGTGTCAGCAGGGGCTGACACAGGGCTTAATTTCACAGAGCTGTCTAATTCTCTTTGTCATCTACTACATCTGTTGTGGGTGAGTACTAAAACTCTGCTACACAGAGAGATCATTAGAAGCAACCACCCATTACCATGCCATCACCTCTCAGCTCATTACTGCTTTATCTTTCTGCTGTAGTGCCACTCCTTCACAGGGGTTTCCTTCAGGTTCCTGGGCAGACAAAGGAACAAGCAGAATATTATTTTGGCAACTTAGCTACTGCTGAAGCTGAAAAGTTCAGAAGTTCATTCAGAAAGGTATAAGAATATAATGTAGATTCCTTGGTATTTGCCCTGGCTACTCCTGATGCTGTTGCTTGTCTGTGTCTCACACTGAAGAAAGAAAAAAGATGGGAAAAAAAAAGGCAAAAAAGAGACTTTTGAAGTTGTTATCTCACACAAGCAAAATATAATACATGAAAAGGCCAAATTTGCAAGGAGGTGCTAAGAACAAGGGCAAGCAGATGAAGCTTTTATTACTGCAGATCACAGTTTTGCTGAACATTGCATATACTGAATGTTAAAAGAAGAATTAATAAGAGGCAGAATAATTTTTGGCAAAAGAGACAACCAGTTCATCAGTAGAACTTACACTCAGGCCCAGATCACTTGCTAACAGCGGCTTGAGCAAAAGTGAAGCTGACCTACATACTGGCAGCACAGAGGAGACTGCTGCAGACCAGTGAAGAATAGGAACACAAACATGAAAAGAGCAGCTGCGAGCACTTTTAGTACCAGAAGTAGTACTCAGTGAGTGAGGAAAAAAGCTAAGAAAATAGCTAAGAAACTTTAACAGGAGACAAAATGGGAAAGTTGTGGGAGTCATGGCAAAGAACTATGCCCCACAGGCCATGAAATCCCTGTGAAGACTCAGAATGTAAGAGATGCCACAAGGGACATGTTCTCAGGGCAGACTGGGTAGCAGGGAAATGATCACTAAGCCCTGTTTCCATTCTGCAACCTGAAAGTACACACTTTCTTAGAAATGCACATTGAATTTTCCAAATCTTGCATTTGAAATGGGAATATTTGACAGCAGTCCCTACAGTTCCACGGAAAGATAAGAGGAATAGGGTTTGAGATGGATGTATGGGAAGACCACACAGGAAATCAAGTGTGGCTTACAACACTACAGAATACATTTTTAGCCACTTTTCTGGGAGCCTCAGAAAAGGATGCAAAGCTCTTCCACAGATTATTTTGTGGTGCTGAGTCTTGCATTGTGCCTAGAAGAAATACTCACTTGGCATCCATCTGGCATATTTTTACCCCCTGGAAATCTTGCAATGAAACTATGTTAAAATTTGACAACAAATCTTCATTCAAAGACCCTTGACCTTCCCTCCTACCCTGAAAGTACATTAAAAAGTTCAACAGAAGACTTACTCTGTTCCACAGATTTGCATATTGATAAGGAATGGTAACATATGGCTGGAAATGTGACAGTCATCTGACCCTCTCAAAACATGTCTTGCTGCCCTTGACTGGTTTTAAAAAGCTGGGTAGGTTTTCGACTCAGTATGTGCCAGATTGTTGGGAAGGAATTTATTTTTCCAGATTCAGTAGACTGATTCTTTCTGCAGTATATTTCACCACACGCTAAAGAACCCATTCATGAGCTGAAATGGAAACAAATTGGACTGGTCAGAATATGAGCAAAGATCACAAATAGGTCTAAAAGCAATGTAAACACATAATTGAAAAATTGAGCACAAAAATATTGCTGTGGATTTCTAGTCTGTGTATGTATTATGTATATTCCACACATTTATCACCCACTTGCCTGGTCCATGGCTTAGGTTAGTGTTGTGCTTAAGACTGTGGTCTGGAAAGAGAAGCAATTAGTAGCTTCATTACTACTTAGGCTGCTGTTAACCACCAGTGGCACTAATACTGGGTCCATTCGTGCTGTTGCACAGACTCCACTTCTAGCCTTCCTGTGGCCCGAAGGATTGACCAGAAGCCTTGGCCCGCAGCATGGGTGTGCAAATGAAAGAGCACTCTGGGGGCTGTGCAGAGCCTCTGCCATGCTTAGAGGGATACAGGATCCTTTCCTGTACTGGGAACATACTGGTTCTTGTGCTGGGGAGGACGGTGCAAGGCTCTCCCTGCCAGTAGACCCTCCAGCTGTGGGAAATGCTGTTTACCCAGTCATGGTGACTGTGGTCACAAGGGCTTGCATGCTGAGGGATTAGAAACTATTCCAACTGTGGTAGTACAGGGGCATTTAATTTGTCTTGCATACAATTTATTATATGCTGTAACTGAAGGGAATCAATTCTGATTGTGATCATTAAGCAAACCCCCTGGAAACGTGGTCTAGAAACCATTTCAGACAACCAAGCTCAAACTGCCATGGCACATAACAACTACTGGGAGCTCACGATTTTGTTTTCTGCAAAAAATTTGGAATTAAAAAATGAGAAAAATAATAGGTTTTTTTATTGAAAAAAATCCATACAACCAAATCTGCTTTCCAAGTGCTTGAATGTTGATAAAAAGACTGCTTTTTGGTTTATTTTCATAAGGAAACGGGTTTATTTTGCCCCCCTCTGTGCATTGTGTATGCATTGACAGTGTGTGTGGAAAGATTATTTTCTAAAGATTTTGAGTGTGTTGGCCATTCAATTATATTGACCAAGGGTTAGAAATGTCAAAGGTATTCAGTATTGGTGAATTAATGCAAAACGTATTTTAAGGTCATGCCTAGCCATTAAGTATGTTTTTATAAGTTTTTGTGTAAGTGTTTGCAAATATTTTTATGTTGTCATTAGTGCATGGTGCTCCATAGACCATTAGCTGAATAAAATCACAGGCCTAGCACAAAATTACAGCTAAAATATACAGCAAGGTGGTGAAACAGAATACCATAAACAAGCGAATGATGGTACAAAAGTCACTAAAACAGCTGCATGTACATAGCTTGAAATAAAAATTAGTTTTAAGAAAAATAGAATGCATTCTAGAAATGAAAGGATTTTATATTTATCATTGTGGTTGGCAATGCTTTTTCAAGGCATGCTCCTGTAACTGTAGAAGATTCTCAAAGGAATAACTCTAAGTGTGATGTCAGAAGAATACAAAATGTATTAATTTCAAGCTTAGGTAATGATAACATTAAAAGCCAAAAAGCAAAATTGGATTTTGAAAGGATTGTATTTGTAAGTAAGTGAACTTCCTAGGAAGCTAATGCTGCTGCTTTATTTATTTATAAGGTTTTCTAACTGAATGACATTATGTTTAGAATAAGCGTTCTCTTTTTTTTCCAAAGGGGTTCATAATTTAATAAACATCTTTTATTCTGTTTGTTTTCCAATTCTGACCCTGGCTACTGAACATAACAAGACTTGGATGGCTTGCATGGGGATAAACCTAATTGCTAATCTGCAATGCAAGTTTTTCATGCTGTGGAAGCTCTTCCAGGGAACACACAATTTGTCAAAGTTAAGGAGCACTATAATGTGAATCTCACTTCTGTGATTGTTCAAATTTAAGCAGAGTTCGGGCTTAGCAGGTCCTTTTGACAGATGTTTCCATTACTAATTCTGCTACTTGGAACATGCTATATACAAAATCTATTAAAATTGAAACAAGTGATTAGAGTGTTGAAGAATGCTTCAGTGCAACTAAGAAATTTCAAGATGGTAATAGTGTTTATTATTTGTAGTACAGCATTGCCTACAGGTCCTGACACAGTTTGGAGTGGCACTGCACGAAGGCTTCTTCAAAGCCAAACTAGAAAGTTTGTTTTCTCAAAAATATTACAGTCTAAAATATGTACTAGAAAGAGGAAAAAAAAAAGCTTTTTCTTTTTTACTTATGGGAATCTGAGGCAAGCAAAGAAACAAGATATATTTAAAAATACTGGACATCCAGCGACCTTTGTGTATTTATTTCATGTGTGTAAGGTCAAATATAAGGAGCAGATGCAAGTTACACAGGGTAGAAGACATGACCTTTCTTAGCCTACTCTCTGCTGCCCCGATTGCCTTCCCCTACCTCCCAACAGGGGGTTTCTTGTGCTCCTAAAGAGTATTCTGCCAAAATAACCCAATTTACCTTAAACACCACTGTGCATGTTTATAAAACGCATCTTCCCAACAGGATGAGTAGCTGTAGATGCAGTTATCCTGCTGTAAGGTGAGGAGAGGGCTGATGAGCAGTTCAGGACTGGCTGAGAGCGGTGCTCCTTCCAGATACCTGCAGCCAAAACAGCATGTCTGGCCTGTGCCCAACACCCACGAGCATGGGCTGTCTCTCAAGGCAGGCAGGACCTAGAGGAGGCATTCAGAAAATGGGAAGCCAGGTTGATGGGTCAAGGAGACCAAGTATACAATATTCCTGAGTGGACATCAAGAGCACTCATATATTGCCAAGTAAGGTAGTGAGATGAAAAGCAAATAATACTGAAAACAAAGACTGCAAAAGCAGAGAACAGTTTGACAAGGGTTAGCAACAAAACCTCCACTGGAAGTACCCAGAGGCTGAGTAGAATATGCATGAGCTGCAGATACGATATGCAGAGTGTGTCCTGGAGTTCAAGCCCTGAATTGATACTCCTTCCAATTACTCATATACAGAATGATTAGGATGCTTTTTCCATTCACAATGGATGTAAGCATTGCTCTGGAAGTCAAATTCTGCCTCCAAAGCAGGGAACTGTCTGCCTTTACTTCTTCCAGACTTAACTGTACTTCTCAGTGACTTAAGTTTGTGTCTCTTTTTTAGTCTAGTCAATCCAATATTGTAACCCACTTCGTACTTTCCTACCTTTCTGTGTTTCACTGCTCCTATGTTGAAGGAGAAACACATAATGCCTTTGGGTTTAATTTTGTGAAATGTTTTTTGATGAGAAATATCTTGTCTTTCTTTTCCACTCCCTCCTTCCCTGTGAGTTTGCTCACTGAGCCTCTGCATTTTTTTCCAGATGCTTCAATCTGCAAATCCGGAATTCTTCGAAGTGGGATTATTGAGTGATCAGTTATCACAGTTTGAAACCGTCTTCTGAGGTATTTGAAACCCAGCTACCATCCCCAGAGTGGCTGGCTGCTCCATTGTGATGCTTTTAAAATGGGTGGTAACAAAGCAGATTCTCAGAGCCAGAGCGCCCTGCAGATCTTTCTGCTCTCAGTCTCTCAAGTTGAATGCTCCTGAGTCAGAGATGTCAGCAGTCAGGAATAATTTCCATAAAGCTTCTCAGCATCACAGTGTCCTCCACTACGTTCTTACATCAAATACTCTTATTTAACTAGTCTGAAGGAAGGCAAATTATTCAGAAATAATGCAAATGAAAAAAATATGGAAGAGGAATAAGAAGCATAAACAGTTCTTCCATTAGTCTTCCACCCCAAACCCATGCACACAAGATGAATAGCAAAGATACCCAGAGAAGAACCACAAATTCTTTCCTTTCACAGCTCTTCTAAGGCAGGAATAAGGAAGCTCTTTGTCATCTCTGTCACCCAGCTCCTTAATATTTTGGTCCTGCCAGCACTTAGAAATTTATTCATAGCCTAGAATATCTTGTCCACAATTCAAACTCATAGTGAATGATTTATCAGAAAACCTCTATTATACAATTTTTTCAAAAACAAAAAAATTCTTAAGGCTTTAATTAAATAGAACTGAGATGAAATTAAAAAAGGAATCTAATTTCCTTTGCATGAGATGTGGTGGCACTTGGAAAGCGTAACCCAGCATTGCTTCATGTGAGCATAGCTCAGGGTACCTGCACAGCATTGGAGTGAGGATATTAAATACAATCAGGAGGCCTCATAGTATTTTATGGATAAAGAATGAAGTTTAAACACAAAAGTGGTAATTAAACTGGGATTTCAGCTGAGTATTATGCATTATAGAAATCTGATAATTGCAAAAGTATTTAAGGAAACTAATATACTCTTAGCTCAATAAAACCCTCTTTCTTGTACACTGCAAAGTGCTATGTTATTCGCCCTTTTTATTCTCCATTCTTTGCAATGCTTTCTTTAAAAATAGAAAAATCTTACTAATACAGTTTCTGGACACTGAGGGATATATTATGGGCACCTACTCTGGGTGTGTTACTTAATCCCTAAAATTAGTTCTTCCTATGGTCTGTATCAAGATTTGGTTCTCCTGGATAAACTTGGGTTAAATGGTTGATTGAACTATAAAAGTAGGGTTCATATCTGGTGTCTAGCCTAGTTCGTGGTCTGAGCATCACTTTCTGGCCAGACTTGTACTGCAGAGTTGGTCCTCCCTAATGTGTTTTCCCACACAGTGTGTTATTCAGACTATCTCTTTACCAATGTTTTGGGTCAGATCCAAGTGATTTTTTTTCTTTCTTTCCTCACTGAAATTAAAAATGAATGTAGGTAAATAACATATTGAGTTTAACCAAATTACTTGTCTTCTTCCTCTCAGTGAAATGTTTTAGATTTCCTTTGTTACTTTTTTTTTTTTTTACTATTCTGCCTGGGGAACTTTTAGGCTTAATCATGAGGCTGTTACATTTGGAATGCCTGAGGAAAAATCATTTTACAAATTCATTTGTTTTGATTTTCTTAGTCATTGCCATTCGGATTGCATTTGTCCAGAACTAGTCTCAAGCTCATTGTCTATTCCAACTTCTAAAGACTAAAGAGTCAGGATTTCCAGTGAGGCCTTTGGTATCTGTCATATCAAAAAACAAAGACACATAAAATGTGAGTGGTTGCAGAAATGAGCAGAAGAGGAATCCTCTAGCCACACACGTTGATTTCAGTGACATCCTGCATGTCCAAGTTGACAGTCTACACATTCTTCAAGAGCTGGACACCGTGGTCCTCCGGTGGTCACAGGAACACAGCTTTTTTCAGACACCTCTGACGTGCCATTTGCAACCTCTCTGCTTGGGTCTTTTTCAATGTGAAATGCAGGCACAAACATACTTAACTTTGTAAATGTCTCATATTCTGGATATAAAGCCAGTTTCAAAAATTTCAATTTATTAGTATCACTAAAACCTCTTAAACCTCTTTAGTCATAAGGTATCACCTATCCTCTATCCTATTATTAGTTTTTGATGCTTGGATTAAATATCTACAAGATATTTAGTCCAAGCCTTAAAGAGATGGAAAAGAAAGCAAAATAATTTTTCACTGAACCTTCATGACCCTATTTGCCTATTTGTGAAGGTCAGGTTAAAAATACCCCAACTTTTCAAGGCAGTATGCACCCAGGGGAAAACCTTTCATTCAGTACATTTTCAGAGACAAGTCCTTGTATCTAACCCGTTTCTTCTCTGTATTTGTCCCTAGTACCTTCACTTCTTTGTCCAGACTTCCAAGGTTGCTCCTTAAGTACAATTCCACAGAAGACTTTTTCCCAGCATCTGCCTCTGACATTCATAGATGGAAAGAGAATTCATTAAGCACACACAGTGGAATGCAGAAGTCATGCTTCGGGGTTAATTGTAGCTCCTGGATGTGACAGGACAAACTGCTAGATTCAGCCAAAACCAGAGCAAGAAGGTGACAGCAATGTCCATGCCAAGATGGATCTCCATGCTACACAGATGACAAAGGCTGGGTACGTGAGAAACACTTAAACTCTGCAGGTCATTGGGGCTTTTGTGGCGTAGAGCTGGGTGACACCAACAGCAGTGCTAATAAGTGACCACGTCAGCAGTGCCATGCAAGGCCGAGAATAACCACATAAATGAGTCAAAAATACCAGGTTTGGTTATTGATATGCCAGAACTGTCACCAAGGGGGGAATGGGCTTCAGAGGCAGGTTGTGTAACTGGGGGAAGGCTGGACTCTGGGAAGAGAGCTACAAGCAGTAAAAGGAGGGCCAAGAACCAGGAAGGATCAGGTTGCACGGAGCTCTGAGCAACCTGATCCAGTGGAAGGTGTCCCTACCCATAGCAGGGAAGTTGGAGCTAGATGACCTCTAAGATCCATTGCTACTGAAAGCATTCCATGATTCTATGACCATTAAAGGTTAATTGCGAGCCAAATGATTTCATAATTCCATAATTCTATGAAAGGGATGATGAGATGTGCAAATCCCGTGATGGGTGGTGTCTGGGGGATGTGCCAGGCAGCCCCATGTTTGCTGATGGCAGCTGGTGCAGTACAGACACCCAAACCTGCTGTCCTGACCATGCTGTTGGGCTACAACTGGACTGGGAGCAGGTGAGTACTTTCCCTGGCTGGTGAGTGGACAGACAAGCATGGACAAACAGATCAAGCTTCCTGGTATAACTGTATTGGTGCTTGTTTCAGGCCTGACAGCTTCTACAGTATCGTAGCACCTTTCCTTCTCAATGTCTCCTCACACACATGAAACTGGCTCTTCTTTCACACCTGAATGTATTGCACTTAAAACTTCCTGGATGCTTTTTTACCTTTATGAAAAGTTTGAAAATTCCTTCTCTCTTTTCTTTGCCCTCCTTGCCTGGTAGCAGATGTTTTTGAATGTGCAAGAGACTATCTGTAGGGACCGGGTTAGTTTTGTATTTAATGGAATAAAGAGACGAGTTACAAACTCAGCACTGTCATTGTACTGCATTAAACAGTGAAACAAAGCTTGGGGTTTGAGAACAGGAAGCTCAGTCCTCGAATGCCTCTGAAGTACTGTAAATCTTTTGTTACAGATGCAGGAAAGAATAAAAAGATTAATTCCTTTGATGCTTTATGGACCTATTCTACAGTTTTTACTTTCTACCTTCAGCTCAAGGAAATTTTTTAAGAGAAAATGTTCTTATTTGGCAGCCCTTCTTTACAACACTAAGGCTAGAAATTACTAGATTTTTCAGAGAAAAGCCCAAAGGATAACTGAAATGTGCTGATTTTGCTGTAATTATTCCTTCAAGACAAAGAGGGCAAACATACAGAAAAAGGCAGGGAAGAGAGTCATAACATGAGGCAACTTTCTGCCCTCGTGCTGTTTTTATAATTTTGCTGTTGGAGAATTACAGGGTTTGCACCCTCTTTTACTTGTACCTCATGCTCATTTCAAGCATTGAACTGTCTAGCCACTGCTTTTCCCTTCCTCTCTGGTCCTAGGCTCTCAACAGTTTTGCAGAAGGTGCAATGTTAGGTGGCTAAGGCATCATTCTTCCTTTGTATTCCAACACAGAGCAGCCAGAGAGAGAAGGCAGGAAGAAGAAGTAATGCGAAGGGGAAGAAAGGATCACAGCAATATACAGGTTGGAGAGACTTCAGGTGGTCCTATTTTCCTGGCCTCATGTGAATACTCATAGTTCATCTGTTACTTTCATTAAATAGTGAGCCCCCCCCAACAACTGCTGTGCTTTTATTTAGCTCAGGTTTTCAGTGTTTAGCTTTTATTTTTCCAGACCGAATCTCACCTTAATTCCTCTTTATATTCCTAACCTCCTGAAATCCTGCTAGAATACTTAATAATGCTGCTCTTATATATTTATTATTTTGCCCATCCAACCTCCCAGTTCAGACTCCTTTACATATGTGATAAAGGTATTTCCTTCCTATACTGCCAGGTAGTCAAAGATGTTAAAATCAACTAAACAGAACACCCACTGCCCTTGGGGCACTCTGGATGCTCTGATCCCTTAGAGTTTACTCCTGTCTTTTGTTTTGGATTTCTTTGTTGGTTGTCATGTATATGTGACAAAGACAAACCTCATCCTTAGTGCCCAGACTTGAGTGAATCCACTTCAAGATGGCTGGGGAGAAATTTGAGAGGGTCCATAAGGGAGCTATCAAGATAGTGAAGAATCTAGAGTGTGACAGCCCCAAGGAGAGGCTGTGGTATTTAGTATGTATTTACTGAACATGCTGCAGTGCAGTCAGATGCCAAATTTGACACTGAGGCCTCTCATACCCCATGAAGTCACAGAATCACAGAGTAATTCAGGTTGCAAGGTATCTTAGGACGTCTCTGGTTCAACCTCTTGCTCACAGCAGGATCAGTTTGAGGTCAGATTAAGCTGCCCAGGATTTCACACAGCTGGGTCTTGAAAAGTTCCAAGGACAGAGAGCTCTGGAGCACTGTCAGGGTTCAGGCCTTTTTGTGTGAGCCTTCCCCAAATCTTTGCTGCCTATGGGTTTAGAGGAGTGGTGATGTGCAAAGGAGACTCTGAGCACATAAAAAGATCTTTGAGGCTGTCTGTGTCCTGTTCTAAACAGTGTCCCTTCAGCTCTTGTCTCACATATGTATATCCCAAACTACTCCTGGATTATCACCAAGGTTTTTGGGGTTCCTTGAGTCCTGTAAAACTAGATTGGGATATCCAGGACCTTGATGCTGTGTTACAGATTAGATGAGATCCATCTATTCCCACCTTGAAAAGCATTGCCCTAGCTAAATACACATTTTGTGTATTTTGTCACTATGTGTTTCAGAGATTGCAGGGAACTTCTTTATTTTTCTCCTTAACATTCAGTAACTAGAGCACACAGTCATGATAGGTACCTTCTTAAAACAAAAATGACTAAAAGGAATGTGCATCAACTCTAATAACAGTGATCCAAACCTTCACTTTTTATATACTGCAATAGCAAATTTTATTTACTTGCTTTGCTAGCATTATACGGCACACAAATGTCTACGGTTTTATGTTTATAGACACATTTTTCCTCCATTGTCAGTTGTCTCCAGGGTGATGAGGGTTGCAAAATGTCATCCATTTTGGTTATATTTATGCCTTTCTTTACACAAGGATATGCAGGCTCAAAAGCTTCATGCTTGCTGTTTGTCATTATCAGTGTCAGAGCAGGCACAGAAATCTAGGAATGTCCTGCTTCTCCCTAATCATCTTAAAGTGGGGAGCCTGGAACTGGATACAAGTATAGCCTCACCAGTGCTAAACAAATACTTCTGGACATGGCACTCCTTTCAAACTCAGTTGTTACCAGAATGACCTGCTTCTACTTGGAGAAAACAGTACCTTTCAGACTGTTTCTGAGTACTGCTGGAGCATGTCCAAAGCACAGAAACAAAGATGGTAAAGGATCTAGGGAATGATGAGTGGGTGAGGGAATTGGGGTTGTTTAGCCAGAAGAAAAGGGGGCTCAAGGGGAACATTACTGCTCTCTACAGCTGCCTGAAAAGAGGTTGTAGCCAGGTGGGTGTTGGCCTCTTCTCCAGGTGACAAGCAATAGGATAAGAGGAAATGGCCTCAGGTTGTGCCAGGGGAAGTTTAGACTGGATATGAGGGAAAAAATTCGTACCTGAAGAGGTTATGAAGCACTGAAACAGGCTGCCAGAGAAGTGATTGAGTTGCTGTCCCTGGAGATATTTAAAGGGTGTGTAGATTTTGCATTTAGGGACATGGTTTAGTGATGAATATGATGATACCAGGTTAATGGTGGGACTCAATGATCTTAGAGGTCCTTTCCAGGTTAAAATTATGCTATGATTCCATGATTCTATTTCCCACTGACACTTAATTTAACAGGTGAGATGTAAGTGTAGGTGGGAAGATGAAAGGAAGAAACTCTTCCTTCCACTTAAAACACAGTTCTGCCAAAGATGCTCTGGAAAGGAGGATCCATCACCACCCCTGCTAATTCATGTGCGGAGTGACAGGACAGAAGCAGAAAGTACCTTTTCCTCTTGACCACCTGAATTATTTCCAAATTTCTTAATTATGATGCTGCAGACATCCTGGGCCCAGTCCTAAAGTGTTTACTGGCAGAAAGAACAGTTTTGGCATTTGTCAAGATGGGCTAGTTTGGCAACATACCTTTTTCATGCTGAGTTCTCTGAAGCTAGATGGGAGCTCTAGCTCCCATTTCCACATTTTTGCCATTAAAAAAACTTTCCAAAGGACATAGGTAATTGAGTTGTTACTGTCAAAACTTCACCTTGGCACTGAGATTATATTCAGAAGCAAAGCCCCAGCAAACTAGCCAGGCTAATGGATGCAAAGCCTGTCCCCTGAGTAGTTCTCCCGTGTGCAAATGGATTTGTAGAGCCCCATGGTGCCAGTGCTGAGCAGAGCTCTGCTCCACTCCTGCATCCTCACAGGCAGAATAAGGGGCTGGTAAAAAGCAATTCATTTCTCTCTTGGTTTTTGTGAGGGTAAAGTCTAAGTCTGCAAAGCAGAAATTGTTCACTTGCAGCATTTCCTTCGCTTGAAAGACTGAATGGAAATGAAATTATTTATGCATTCATCAGCATTCTTCATGTCTACACTTGTTGCAAATACTGTCAGCTGCATTTAAATGTATTTACTTACTTAAGCATTTAGGAGTCCTCAGGAAGCAGAGTAAGGTAAATAATTTTCTCCTGTCATTTAAGGTACTCCTTTAATTTTAGCCTAATTGACTTAATTTAGATTATTACCATAAAATGATTATCATAGTGTTTTGGAAAGCAGAAGCAAAATCAGAACACAGCAAGATTGTCTGGAGAGGTGTATGCCAGTGCCCTGACTGCACTAGTAGGTTTTGGGGGCCCTGATCCCCTCTCTAGGGTTCCCCCCCCATCCTGCCCAGGGCTCAGGACCCCATGGCAGCTCCCCAAGACCAAATCCCTGCCCCAGTGATCCTGCAGCAGGGCCAGTCTGCAGATCCCACAGTCCTGCCCTGCCTGGCCATAGGCTCCACCAAGTCTTGCCCATCCATATGCCCATGTTCTGGTCTGGCCTCAGCCCATCGCTGTCCCCAGGTGGGTGCACAGTGATCCCTGGACCTGATGGTGACCTGCAGATTGACTTCCCAGCTCAATCTTGGCTGTCTCTGATCATCACAAACCAGCAACCTGATTTAGAGCAGTTTTCTGGTTTAGGGTCAGATCAGAATAGTGAGCAGAACACGCCTAGATTGCAGCGCCTGCTCTGATAGCAATAATGACAGATGACAGGCATGAAACTTTTGAGTGTACATATCCTTGTACGGTCTGTAAAGAAAGGCATGAGTATAACTAAACTGGATGGCATTTTGTATGTGGTTTGGAAGAGAGGAAAGAGAGGTTCCAGGGTGTCAGCAGACATGCAGCTGAGCAGAGTGACCAACTCAGGTGCTCACATCTGTGCTCACCTGAGCATTTGGAGACTGATGCCAATGGAAAATCCTGGAGAAATCACTAAGCCTGTGAAACCTAAAAAGTCAGGGAACCTTTCAGGCATTTGGGGATCTGCAACAATAAGAATGACAGTCTAATTTGCAGGAGTATAACCCTTCCAATTTTGAAAGAGATGCACAAACATTAATCAGTGCACACATTTGTACAGGAGCAAAGGCGTGCTGCCATCATCTTCTGGTACCATCTAGGGAATTTGTCTTGCAACCAAGGCCAATACATTTTGAGAAAAGAGTAATAACATTTCAAATAGCAGCTTAGACTGGAAGCCTGCTGCTTGTGCAAAGCTGTTGCCAGTGATGTCAAAGTAAAGCCCATCCCTCAGAGCTCACATCTCCTGGGCTGGATCCTTCTACTGGCACTGACCTTTGAATGCAGTTCACAGTTCACATGTGGTGTCTCCTTTAGATGGAACAGCTAGAATATGCTGTTCTGGATGCTGGCATACTTTAGATTTATCTGGATTCATTGGCTGGCGCATTTTTTTCCCTCATGCTAAATCCTTGTTAGTTGGTTTGATTTGTTGTTGGGTTTTGGGGTTTTTTATACATATTAGGTTAAGCAAATTTTTCTGCAATGATGCCTGAGGCCTAGGCACTATTGGAGTATTTGAACCATATGTATGTGTGGAATAATTTGCATTGCTATGTTTAATATATATGTGAGTATGTTTATGTGTGTGCATGTGTGTGTTTGTATATTTATGTATATATAAAGGACAATAAGGTGATTAGGAGTAGATAGCATGGATTTACAAAAGGGAAATCAGGCATGACTGACCTGATAGCCTTCTACAGGGAGATGACTTGCTCGATGGATGACGAGAGAGCACGAAATGTTGTTTATTTTTGCGTTACTGAGGCTTTTGACACTCTCTCCCACAACATCCTCATTGACAAGCTGATGAAACATGGACTAGATAAATGAGCAGTGAAGGGCACTAAAAACTGGCTGAAGTGCTGGCTCAGAGATTTGCAATCAGCAGCATGAAGTCCAGCTGGAGACCAGCTCTGTATCTCATGGACTGATACTGTAGCCAATGTGGTCAAATATCTTTATTAATGGTCTGCACAATGGGACAGAGCACAACTTCAGCAAATTTGCAGATAACACAAAACTGGGAGAACCTGTTGATAAACCATATGGTTGGACTGCACCAGGAGGAACATCACCACCAGGTCAAGTCAAGTCTCTACTCAGCTCTGGTGAGGCACATCTGCAGTGCATCACCTGGGCTCTGTGCTGGGCTTTCCACTGCGAGAGAGACCTGGACATACTGGGGTGAGTTCAGGAAAGCACCACAAAAATGAGCAAGGGATTGATGCAAGTAGGGTCTGAGGGAGCTGGGGGTGTTCATCCTGGAGAGGAGAAAGCTCAAGAATATCTTATCTTTATGTGTAAAATATCTGATGGGAGGCAGTAAAGATGACAGAGCCAGATTACTCAGTGCCCAGAGATAGGTGAAAAGGCAATGGGCACAAATGGAAATACAAGAAAATTCATTTAAATGTTGGGGTTTTCTTTTGTTAGGGTAGTTGAACACATGAACAGGTTTCCCAGAGACATGGTGGAGCCTCCATCTTTGGAGATAATCAAAACCTGGATGGAGGATGTCCTGAGCAACCTTCTGTAAGTAACCTTATTGTGAGCAGTGGGATTGGACCAGATGAACTCCAAATGTCCCTTCCAACCTCAACAAGTCTGTTATTTTATATATGTGTCTATATATGTGTCCAAATGTGTATGTGTATGTGCACATTCACAACATTTTATTACTCCCATTTTATTTTACAGCAATTCAAGTTATTCCCATCAATTCACATTATTGTGTTGGTATAAACACTGTACTTTTGCTGTCCATTCTTTCTTCGGTTCCATCAAGTCTTAGACAGAACCCAGTAAGGAAGAGGGTTTTCCTGGAGGAAAAAAGGGTTCCTCATAAAGGGGTGTAGAAATAGCTGTACAATTCTTGTGAACATTATAGTAAATATACTATTTACTATAGGCATTGAGTGTTGTGGCCTAGGGTGGATACTGCAGGGAGAAGAGAAATGCCGAGCACCATTCATTTAACATCTGCTGACCTTCAGGCAGAGCAGTAACTGATAGGCTCAAAACTTTCCCTCAAGGTAGCATTTCCAGTTTTCTGAGTTATAATGCCACACTAAGGTTGGTAAGGAGTGAATTAATTGCAAGGTCTGATGTTGAGGTTAGGTGGTTAGGCGTGACTCATCCCTGCTCATGGACCTCAATGAATCTTGTTGGACAGCTTTCGAATGGCCACAGCACTCCCATTGGCACATCCTGGCACACTTGCCTCTCCAAGAGGGGAGAAAGGGCTTCCTCCTCCTCAGATCTTCAGCAGCTACAGCTGGGTGGGGAGACAAGTCATACAATAAAAGAATCTGAAGACTCTGCACCTGTCACACAAGCATTTGTGCTGGGCAGGAGACAGTACGAATGGTAGGGCAGACAGAGGGCTCCCCAGCATTGCACAACCCCAGGAGGGATATTACGAAGGTATGGAAAAGGCAGGTAGTTGGAAAGCATGGAAATTCCCAAAATTAAAGTATGCAGCTTTATTTCACTCCTGTTCTGTACAGGCATTGTGATGCTGCAGGGACCCGACCTGGTTCAGTAGATACAAATTATGTATGTAATTTATTATGTTCTGTTTTCTCAAGATCCTCAAAAATTAAAATCACATTGTGCCACACTGTCTTGACCTCAGTTAGTACCTTCATCATTGTCTCTCCAAAAAGTTTAGTAGGACCAAACACATTGAAGTTTCCCAAAGGTTTTAAACCCTATCCAATCTTGGCCTGCTTTTGTGGGGTTGGCAGAAGATGCAATTCTGGCAGTGTCTCTGGTGGCACGCCAGACTTCATGGCTTGGAGGTGAAGGTCCAGAGACAATCTTGCCTCAGCCATACCATCACTGAAGCACACAGATAACTCTGGTGGGGCCCAACACAGTCAGTCACTATGGCAACAGCTGTTCAATGTAACCATTCTTCTCCTCTTCTTCAGGTTCCTCCCTGGTCTGTGTTGTGGCTCATCCCAAAAACATCAATATTTTCTGACTGACTGCTAAGCCATGTTCACACTCTGCAACTGGGCCAGACTGATTTTCATTGCAGCAGCACTGAATTTTACAGTAGAGAATTCTACTGTAATAGTAGAGTAGTAGTAGAAAATCTGACATTGTATAAAATAACAAAACTTTAGAAACAGAGAAGAAAGAGAGCAAGGAGAAGGAATAATGGTTTGGGTGTGATGCAAAATTGGGTGGAGGATGGTTGAAACTAATTTCCTTAGCAGATCCCACTGGCCTCCTTACGTCAGGATGTAAACTGTTATTTGTTAAAATGAATGCAGAGTACTGCTCTTCCATATGAAAGATTCAGGCTTTGACTTAGCCCCACACTGCAGATGGAGGTTTACTCCCACAAACTGCAGATGGAAACCTCTGTCTACAACCCTGCTGCCACCCTCTCATACCATCCCAGGGTCAACCCCCTGCATCCAAGGCCCCAGAGCCCAGCTCCTGGTGGTGTAGCCACAGCTCAGCCACAGTCATCAGGAGGAGCCATGGGACAGCTACAGAACAGAGGCAAGAAAGGACACAAAGGTGACACAAGCAGAAGTAGAGCAGTTGGGATGGCATCACTACCAGCTCAAGGGTTCATAACATAAAAACCCAATTTTGTGGGAAGGCATAACAGAAGAAGAAAAAAGGAAGGGGAAATAAACTCCACATCACTAAGAATGTGACTTCAGGCTTCAGAGGCCAACTCTTCTCCCCTGAAGTGGTACCTGTGCAGCAGCAAAGGGGCTGGGCGCTGTATGGGGGCTGGGAGCTAAAATGGCTTTAGCCCCACTCATCCTGTGTGTGGATGTGCTTTGACCTTTTAGCTGTTCATACACTTCTTGCAGAATCTTTTCATGCAGCTAAAGATGCCCTAAAAAGAGGGACAGAAAGAGGATGAGAGGTGGTACTGTTTCTATTTATCATTTTTCTTTCAAATCTAGGCTGTTACAAGTATTTTGAAGATCAGGGAAATTACTTATCCTAATGGCTAATCTCCTAAGAATGAGATCAAATGGTTGACACAACTTCAACTCAGATGACCAAAGCGTATGACATTGCACTCCCGCTCCCGTCTTTGTCCAGGAGTTCAGGAGCAGGACAGCAAAGTCCAGGTTGCCACTCAGTTAATGTGCTGATGTGCCCTCATTGATGTCACTGCCCGCCCATGAGGTCTCTTGTTCTGGAGAGAGTACTTCCAATGGGATGGCACAGGACCGTGGCAAGAACACTGCTAGCTGTAGCTCTGTCTCTTGGAGGAGGAACTCAAGCAGAGAAGAAAGACAATAAAGAAAAGGATATTTCTGGACAGGTTTCAGTGTTTCTTGTTTGGCTTGATGCCTTGAAATGGACAGAAAAAAAAAATTCAGAACATTTTAATTTATGGGTCAAAAAAGAGGTTCCTTTAATTAAAATTTAGGAGCCAATTTCAACAAGAAATCTTTGGAAGGCAGCCCAGAAGAAAGAAGACATTTTGCTATGACAAAATAAATTTCAAAAAGTCAAAGTCCATTGGTAAACTGAATCTAAAATAAAGTGAGGAGCAAACCAGGGAGCAATGGAGGAGACAGTAAGAAGTGATGCTGAATGCAAAATATTTAATCCCAAGAGAATTGTATGAAATAACAAAAGAGAACAAGTCAGATTTTCAGCTGCTCTGGGCCAACCTTAGGGGACAGAGGCAATCCCTGTCTTTGGAAACCTCTCATCTATGGCAAGAATTAACCCAGCACTTTTGCTCACAAACATACTGTTTGCTGTGATTCACCTCTCTGAGCAGGCACGATGTACTTCTGGTCAGGAGAGGGATCCTGAACAAGCAGCCAGAATTTCTCCCTCTCAAAAAATTTACCAGTTAGAGTAATGGGTGAGGGTTCAGATTGTGTCTGTGATACAAGGCTGTTCAGAATAAATTATGTGCCTGTTTCGTGCTGCCAGCACAGCTATAAATAGAAGAAACAGAAATGCTGGGATTTATGAATAGATCAATAGAAAATAATCCATTTTTGGATGCAGCAATATTTTGTTAGTTGCTTGAAGGTTTCCAGGTAAATGAAATACCTTTCAGTTCCCATCTTTTCTCCACAATCAACCTTCCTTTTTCTGTACCCTGCTAAATACTGTCTTGCCCTGTCAGCACCCAGTCACCATGGAGTTAAAAAGGAGGTGATATTCCTATTACTGACTACGTAATTCTCTTTTTAAAATCCTTGACAGGTGCCTTTGTGATACTACAGCAACCCAACCTACTTACATTTTCTGACTTCTTTAATGGACTGCTTTCACCCTTGTGTTGAAAGGGTGAGACCCATCTCAGTTACTCCCACATCCCCACCTGTTGCAAGCATTCTTTCCTAACCTGGATATCGTTCAAGTGTGTGTTTTCACACACTTGTACCTAACGTCCTCTGCATTTGGGAGAGTCGTGGTGCATTTGTGTGCCTCCAGCATCCCTCTCTTAGGCCTTCATAATCTCTTCTTTCCCATTAGACCCCCAATAACTTCTCATGGACTACTGGTGTGCTCAAACCACCTGGCCACAGACACAACCAATCCTTCTTCCTAATTATCAGTACTTTTTGCGTCCTCTGTTGGCTGTTGTTGCCAGTTCTGAGTGCCTTGGAGGCACCTTTACACTCTATGTTTGTACAGTACCTGGTACCAGGAGCTCTTGATTCATTGCAAGGCTCTTATGGATACAACAAGATTAACAAGAATAACCATGAGGAAGAGGATTGGATTATGTGGAAACTAGTTTGGCATA
The DNA here is from genome assembly GCF_965178545.1 of Coloeus monedula. Classification (NCBI taxonomy): domain Eukaryota; kingdom Metazoa; phylum Chordata; class Aves; order Passeriformes; family Corvidae; genus Coloeus; species Coloeus monedula. The sequence goes on from NC_138783.1 coordinate 44,325,827, forward strand.
TTGATGTCATTACACAGACTGACTCTTTTGAATACAATGCTTTTTGCACCACTAATAACTTTCTCAGGGAAGATAAAACATGAACACTTGGGGAAATGTAGGAACATCTTATCAGTGAGGGAGTTTTCTTTCAGCTGAGGTTGATGTGTGAGCTGATGTGAGGTGACATTTCACTCAGTAGCTGAGTAAAGTGTTGCCTCTGGGCAGATGGTATTGGATTCCAGTGCTCCCAGTAATGAAACAGGGACTAAGAAAGAAAGAAACTGTTCTTCCATCTGCTGCAATATATTTATTAACAGACCTGGCACAAACAAACAAATAAACAAAACCCCCCCAAACAACCAGTTTCTGTTCTAGAGGGAAGTAGGCAATTTATGGCTTTTCTACTGATTTAATCTTGTACCACACAAATCTTTTAGTCTTGTACTATGATGACTTTACCATAACCCTGATGCATGGCTCACACAGAGCTGAAGGTCAGAGAGTAACTTCCACTCACAGCCATCTCTGTTTCTTAACCTGCTTCTTGCCCACTAGCTGCTCATAGACTTTGGAGATTATTAAGGTTGGATGAAGCCATTATGATTATCTAGTCTAGCCTCCTTCATGGCACACAGAATGCCACTTAATCATTCCTGCATTGAGTCCTTCATGTCTTGCTGAACTAGACACAATTTTAAGAAAAAATGTCACTTCAGCCTGTACACAAAAGTGTCAGAAATGATAGTGGGACCCTGCATCTCTTAGGAAGCTATTCAGATATTTAGTGACATCTGCTAAACACAGGTACCAGTTTTAAGTAGAAAGGGAGCAGCAGCTTCCCACTGTATTTACTCAGAGGTGGTCAGCCTCACAATTTGGTCCATCCCTGTTATTCCTGGGAAGAACTACATGTGAAGCAGAATGGATGAATGAGGCCTTTACAGTGGACAATGCCTCACTTTTGTGACAGTATTTAAACTGAAGACCTCAAAAGCTCAAGAGAAAGTTAAATGTCTGACATCATTCTTACAGATCATTCATCACCGTGTACCCCACATAGTTCAGTTCACTCTAAACATCTGAGTGTGGGATTCATTTACTTAAACAGTAGTGGTTAATGCCTCCTGTAATGCCTTAGGATATCCAAGATGTCAGCACAGGGCTGGCAGGTAAGACACAGGACATCAGGGAGGCTTTGCCTTTCAGCAGCAGCAGCTGGACATCAGATGGGTACTCCCCAGTACTTAAGAAGTTTTTCAATACCTATGTGAGGGCAACCTTTACACCTCTTCCTTCTAGGGCATGACTGAATCATTCTCTGGACTCTGCTACTGACTAAGACCTCTGCTGTGCACATGCAGTTGTCTAATTTGACTGTTTCTCTGTTGAACTGCATTCCTTATATGAATGCAGTCCAGGATTAGGAGTACTCAATGCCTAACACTAACAGAACTGAAGCATTCCTAGGTATGGCATTAACAGACTTTCAGGGGTTTGGAGAAATTCAGTGATACTAAAAAAGGCACTTTCAGATTTAACAGGAATGATCCACCTTGCTGGACTTCAGGTGTCTCCATCTGAACTGTCTGCCTGATGTCCAGTTTATAGTCCATGGAGAGACATAGGACTGTCTGGAGCAATTCATGCTTAGATTTCTCCATGAAGAATTGGTCCTTCAGAGACTACAGAAAGTGTTCAGTATGACTGCCTGGAGTGTAGATTTCAACACTACAATTCTCTATGTAAGACCAGATTAATCCTATTGTTTTTACCCTCAGAATGCCACACCAACTAAGGGGATTTAATTTTTCTTTTTATTATTTTACATAAAGAAATGCATTTAGACTCTGCCTAGGTGTTCATATTGTCCTACAGACTTAAACCAGTGTTGTTTATTTTTGGCTAGTATAGCTTGAAACTCCCTAAAACCACCTCATTTTAAGAAACTCACAAGCATCTGCTAAGGAGACCCTTTGGTGTCCTCACAGGCATTAAAAAAACCCCAACCTCTCAATTTTTGTTTTATATCAAAGCTGTAATCATTAGGCTTCAGATTCTAACACTGAATTTTAAATTCCTTTGTAAATTCAGAGGAATCATCTTGATGAACTTGAGTAAACACTGCCACTGTGTTGCATTACTGTTTATCAAAAAGGGTATTGCTCACATTTTCTTAAGTTCCTCTTCTGGTTCATTCTGAATGGCTGCCATTTCTTCATTTTTAGTGTCCCATGTAAACATCAGAGTACAGATTCAGGAGGTGTCCTTGAAACAGGGAAAATTTGTTCATGGCTGGTCATCGTGCTGGCCATATGTACCACAGCATGCTGCAGTGTACATTTTTCAACCATAACACCACTATCAGAGTTACACTAAATGAAACTTTTCATCATTTCATTTGATTCTGTGCAAAACCTAATCCATCCAGTAGTCCAAGAATTTATGGTATTTTCTCATTTCTTGTAATTCATAAATGCCCTAATATGTTTCTCCCTTGCATGATGATGAACAGTAAAACTGCATATCTATCATACTTAGTCAATGAGAAATATTAGGGCTAATTTGTGTTAAAGAAGATCTGCTTGTGTAGATTTTACTATGTTTTACTGATGTATATTTCTAAATGACTGCTGAAATCAATTCCTAAGAATAAAGCCTAAAACAGTATAAAGAAATCAATATGAATCCACAGCCCCAGAATTTTCATGAAATTAGAAGATATAAGGTGATCATTGCACACAAATTGATTTTTACAGCTGCCAGGATGCTTAGTATCAGTATCTAGCTCATGGAGGCACATACCCATATACTCTCTCACATACACACACTTGCACACGGTGTTTTACAAAAGTAAAGGTATAATTGTTTAATGCGTTCATCCATGCTACATATTAATATCTGCTTCATAAAAGTCAAAATGCATAAACTCTCTTGTAAATATGCTTTTGGAACTAGGAAAATCCAAAACCAAAATTCAGAATTGGTGCAGATGAACACAGCTTCTCTGATTTCTCTTTTGCCTGTGTCTTGCTTCTGTTTATAGCAGGGCTGAGTTCTACCTTTGTAAATCACCAGTGTTTGAAAATTAGATGGTGTGGAATTCTGGACATACCCTCGTCAATTATAAATTGCCCCCTTCAGCCTGCCAGTGATTTCAGTGGAGCCAGAATTTATGTCTGCCTCGCTTCCCAGCTGCATGGTGAGAGTGAGTCATTCACACTGACTCTGCAGCACCATGCTGAGGTTGGGAAGCAGCACAAGTGCAGTCTGTGGCATTTTGCTCCAGAGAACAGACCTCTGCTCCCATCAGGGACAGTCTGCTCCAGCACTAGAGAAACAAGACTACTTCAGGTACCATAGCTAAAACCTGCATCCAGTTTTTCATTGTGCCACATACACCTGGATATTTACCCATATACCAGGTTGTGAGTCCTGAGTCTTAGAAGGTGTTTTCCCAGCCATATTGGAATTTCCATCTCCTTCATGATGCTGTGCTGTCATAACACAGCAACAAAAAAACCCCACAAAACATTTCCACCATAAAGTTGTGTGGTTCTGGTTTCCCACATAAACTGTCATTGAACTCTTGAGTATGGAAAACAGCACTTTTCCTTGTGAGTGTGGTGTTCCAAAACTGTGGCTCTGCTGGCCACAATTCAGCCCATACGAAATTAAAGTAGACAGAGATGTTGGATGACAAATTAACTGCCCTGAGACTCAGTACATCTTTTCACTAGAGGGACAGAATGGCAGCATTAGAAAGATGACTCCACTTTCCTTATTTTAGTAGAAACAAGCTGCAAATGGCCTTTTGGAAACTTGTTTCTGTTTCCACTTGTAGTTGAGTCTCAAGATATTCGGGTTATGAATTTAATTCTCGAGCTATAATATTCTGCAGTGGTTTGTGCCCTGTATTCAAAGGTCTTTATTTTTTACTGCTCAGTGAGACATTGTAGCCTTTCATATGTCCACAAAGTACAGGGACCTGTAGGTATCCACTCATATTTCCTAAAAGCATGGCACAAGTAAGGTTGTGGGGACCAGTGGGAGTTGTGGAAGGGAAGGCTGCTCACCTTCTGCTTCAACGTGCGTCTGCCAGGCTGCTGCACAAAGCAGCATTCACTGGAATGGGGCTATAGACCCTAGAGACACCCAGAGAATCAATTTCTGAGCATCCTATTTGTTTAGCCTGAGTGAATTAGTAAAATGGTGGAAAATAGAGCCAAGGAGAGGAAGAAACATGAAACAGTGGTGTAAAATTTTGTGCTTATTCTTTCCCCTCTAGTGTGATTTCACCCCACTCTCTGTTCTCGACCCCGCCTTTGCTGTTTTGGCTTGTTTGGGCTTATTTCAGCTCGTTTTGGCTTGATTTTTCTCTTTCATGAAAACATGAGCAGAAATCTTCTGAGCTCCTGTGCTTCCAAAATTACCATGACCTCAGAGAAAGAATAATTTTAAATGATGTACACTAAAGCTATCCTCATGAGTAGAAATGAAATATTTAGCATCTGAGGAAGCTTCCATTTTAGCTCTTCATCTTCTTTTCAGTGTGACATTTCTACCCAGCTTCTACACACATACCTCATTTCAATTACTGACTTAGAAGAAGTCAGGCTTTGCATAACTGCTCATAATAGCCAAGTGAAAGGTTTCAGAGTTTTATATTTATCTAAGCATCTGCAACAAAGCCTACAATCCTTGCAAATATATTCCCAGTGTTTGAAGATATTTTATTTCTGAATCTTGATCAGTGGAAAAAGGAATCTGTTTTTCACAATTCTCTGGTGGTATCTCTAATGCATTTTGACTAGTGGGAATCTCCACATAAATTTTTGTGGTAGGCTTTTATATGTGCGTGCATGTGTATAACACAATGGGGTTTTAAGAAAACACTAATACATAACTAGAATGGAGCTGGTTATACATAACAAGAAGGATGCAGGTTATTCATTACCAAGTCAAAAGTAACAAGATTAAAATATATAGTTATTATATTTCAGGAAGATGAGAAATTTCCATTACCTTGTAAATGAGCTTTTAAGCTTTCTCCTACACATTGCTTATCACTCTCAGCCCAAGATGACACATGCCTATCTCTGTAAGCTTGGCGACAGACGGCAAAATCCCTAGAGATCTACAACACGAGTGAATAAATAAGAACTACTTCTCACCTTTAAAAAAAAAAAACAAACGAAACCACAAATTAAAAAAAAAAAAGTAAATAAATAAAAGGAAAATAGTTACATGTTTTAACCAGTTTCCATTGGGCTGCTCCAGCTGACCAAAAAAGGATTCCCAATGCATTATGCTGCCCCTGCATACTAGAATAGGAGAATAAGCGAATAAACAAAAATGCCAGTCAAGATTATAAAGTTCTGGTGGGGATGGGTCAAAGTAAGAACCACCCCTGAATTTCTGGTCATTGCAATAAAAAATCCTGAATTTCTTGTTGATTATCTGTTTAATTTCTTTACATCAGTCTTACATCATTGGTAGGTTAAAAGAAGAATATTCCCCTGAGTACCAGGGGATTTGAAAATGCAAATGATCATGTGTGCTTATCAAGAATGAGGAAAAACCCGGAAATGGGTGGTGTAAGCATTTCAGAAAAATTGTAAACACTACCAAATTCAGACAGTTTCTCAGACTGACAAAGGGTGGGATTTTGTTCCCTTAGTCTGCTAAAGACATGTTGGTGACAAGTCCCAGAGGTCTCTGAGCCAACCTTCCACCAAAGTGGGATTAACTTGTCACCAGGCCAGATCAGCCAGGGCTCTATCAGACCAAGTCTTGAACGCCTCTCAAAATGGAGAAGTTTATCACACCTCTGGAGACTTTGTTCCTCCGCTAAACAATCCTTCCACTGAAAATTGTTTTGCTAAAATCTGGTCTGAACCTTCCCCACTGCAGTTTGTGGCTGTTCACCCTTGTTACCTCATCAGCCACTAGAGAGTTGAGATTAGTACTGCCATCCTTACAACTGCATTTTGAGTAGTTGCCAGCTGTCATACTATCTTTACTTAGTCTTCTCTACACTAAATATAGTCATCTCCCACAACATCTCCTTGGAGTTCATCCACTTTAAGTCCTTGAGCACTGACCATTTTGGTAGCACCTTTCTGGACCCTTTTCACCTCCCCATCCCTCTTGAACAAGACTCAGTGTTCCATTGCCAAGTAGTTGGAAATAATAACAGTACTTTACCTGGATCTGCTGACTGTACTTCTCCTGATGTTGTATCTTTAATCTAGACATATACACCTGAGCTGCTTCTCTTCATTTTGTTGATATTAAACTGAAGAGAAAAGAAGCATCTCTAAGCATGATTCACCTCATGTTTATGTAGCTGTCTAACGCAGGTCAAATAAATCATGTGCTGGTAGTGAGTGCTTTTTACTTTCCATCAAAATGGGGAATAACTGTGCTGATGAAACATACAGCAGAAATGTCTAACACTGAGAAAAATGAATCCCTCCTCTTCAGTCCCTAGGAGCAGTGCTTCATTAACTAGTAAATAAGGATGACAGAGGACAGGTAATTATCAAAAGCTCCTAGGGAGAAAATAAATATTTTGTCATTCCAATGTGCTGAAGTCTTGGTGATGTTTTCTGTGTGTAGGGACAGATTTTCAAAGATATCCAAGCATCGAAATATACAAGTAGTCACCTACTGCAGATCAGCTAAAAGGACAATTGACAAGGTATTGAAAAGCAGTAGTGACCTGGGTTCTTAACTTGTCTCCAGGCTTCATAAATCTCCCTAGCTATTTCAGTTCCTTTGCAAGTCTGTTTTTTAATGCTCTTTTGATCACGGACTTCTAAGTTGCTTGGTTACTTCTGGAAATCAGACCCAACAAGCATTCATTTCTTGAGCGTCAGACAGAAAAGCATGTGATTATACTTGGTACATCAATTTCCGAATTCTGCCTGGGCAATATCAGATCATGGTGCATCCCCATAAAACCCACAAACACTGTGTTCTCTACTCACCTGTAAAAGATGCCATCAGAATACATTTCTCGATGTAAATAAGTCTTGATGCTAATGCATTTGCACTGCAATTCCTTTCAAGTCTGAATGTCTTCCCACACCAGATGCAATTCCTGCAAAGAATTGACAAAAAGAGTTGCAACAAAAAACACACTCTCCAAGTGATTAGGGGGGGAAATCAATTGTCCCTGACTGTCATCTCCAATTCCCAGTTTGCAGGTGGGCCATTATGTGATTATATATCCATACTCTACACACACACACACACACACACACACACACATTCCCATTTCTCTATATCAGGATTATTAGCTATGATGTTGAAAATATCTTTTTCAGAATTATATGAAACTCAACATTTGTTTCCCCAGTGAACTAATAAACATGCCCTGTGATGCTTTTAAATACCTATTTGCCAGAGGACTGTCTGTGTTTGAAAATAATTACAGGAATGAACTCCAGATGGTCCAGCTGTCATTGTACAGTAGGTGTTTTTTGACTTAACTAACATGAATTGTGGCAGAGAGAAATCAGATACTCACAAAGCTGAACAAAGCACATATTCAGTGACATGTCTCTTCTTTTCTAGGCCATCCGAGTAGCATGCTTTGAACTTGAGAGAGAGAGAAAATAAATGAACCTCTGTGAACAGGAAAACAAGCAGTAGAACATATAAATGCTGTGCTGGGTGTCATATCTTCCAATCATTCATCTATATAGTGTGGTGTAGCATTGAATATTTATATCTATGAATCATAAGCATATACATTAATATATACATTTATGAAATACACAGCAACCTAGAAAAAAAAATAAAACTACAACAGACAAGTTGAGGGTAGGAATGAGAACATTTTTGTAAATCCAAACAGTGCTATCTGCTGCTGCCAGAATCATGATTGTCTGCCTCTAACTGCTGCCTCTGCTGCCTCCTCACAAAATTCAGTTGAAGGAGCTCCATGGCCAGATGTACCCAGATCCAGTGTGGTATCTCTGAGAAATAGGATTCCTCTCCTCAGTCCTTGGATATCCTCATGAAAAAAGTTCCGTTTAGTCTGGCATGTCCTCCTCTTTTTTTTTTTTTTTTTAAACCCACCCCGTCTTTCCATCATGTATTTGAAAAAGGTTTTGTGAGTTTGCATAGTTTCATGGATTTTGACACATCTTTTTTGACAACCTAAAAATGTTTTGGGAAGCCACCAGCTACAGTGGCTTTTAGCCATGAGAAGCTGCAACCATCCAATCATTTATCACATGACTGAAGGGCACCAAAACAATCCATGCAGTGTTCAGCAGCCCATCTGTGTCATCTCTGCCTAGCTACCAATCTGCACCGATGGTGGTTTGTGTAGTACCAGATCAAAGCTGCCGGGCTCCTTTGATCTGTTTAGCTGAAGTTTTTTATGCCTCTACAACAGGTTTACAACGTGGTCCTCTATGAATCCTTTTGGACTGTGCCGGTTTGGACAAATTTGGAGGAAAAATATCCTCTGATAGAAGGCAGGTTACATCCAGCCCTCCCCCACCAGGTTCGGGAAAAAAGAAATTTTCCTCGGAGGAAAGTGAAAGAGATAAAAACTATTTATTTAGCAAACACACAGGAAAAGGATAATAATGCTAAATAATGAAACCTCTCGCTGTGGAGAGAAACCTGGGAAAATTTCAGAGTCCTTCTGTAGATTGAGTCTCTCTCCTCCTCCTCGGAGCTGGGTTAGTGTGGGCTCACCTCCAGGGCCTCGGTGGAGAACTCTCCCGAGGTGCTCTGATGTTGAAACAGTCCAAAACACAAGAACGGAAAAAACCAAAGTCCCAGGAAAATAAAGTTCAACTCTCCATCTCCCTCCGGAGGAAAGAGGCCGAAAGTTGGCTGAAAAGCAAGCAGGGTGCTTCCTCTGCTCTCGCTACTGCAGAAAACAGAAGAGTGTTTATCTGTGTCCTTGAAACAAGTGCTTTGACAAGTTTGCTCAATTTTTTTTCCTCTCCCCCCTCTCAGGCTCAGTTTAAAGGCACAGAAAGACACAAAATTAATTTCTGGGCATGGAGCAGTGATAGGGGATACACATCATAAAGTCACCCCAAGACATGGACATCGATCCTGTGGGTGACAGGATTTGGCTTGTGCTGCAGCCAGTCCCTTCTGAGGTGTTTTACCCAGGCTGGCCATCACACAATGAAATGACATCTGCTGAACTAAAATTAAAAACCTAGTTTTTTTAGCTGCCCATCCCAGAAATCTTTGAGGGAGCACAGGGGAGAGACAGTGCTGAACCAGTATGGGGATTTAAGAGAACAATCCCAACTGTCTCAGCCCTTCTTCACAGAAGAGTTCCATCTCTCTGATCATTTTTGTGGCCCTCCTCTGGACTCACTCCAACAGCTCCATGTCCTCCCTGTGCTGGGACCCCAGAGCTGGATGCAGCACTGCAGGTGGGGTCTCACCAGAGCAGAGCAGAGGGGCAGAATCCCCTCCCTGGCCCTGCTGCCCACGCTGCTTTGGATGCAGCCCAGGACACCTCTGGCTCTCTGGGCTGTGAGGGCACATGGCTGGGTCATGTCCAGCTTCTCATCCACCAGCACCCCCAAGTCCTTCTCAGGAGGGCTGCTCTCATTCCATTCATCCTCTAATCTGTATTGATACTGCGGACTGCCCTGACCCATGGGCAGGACCTTGCACTTGGCTTTGTGGTATTTCATAAGATCTGCATGGGCCCACTCCTCAAGCCTATCAAGATCTCTCTGCATGACATCTCTTCCCTCTAGCATATCAACTGCACCACTCAACTTGGTGTCATCTGCAGATTTTCTTAGAGTGCAATCAATCCCTGTGTCTACCTCATAGATGAAGATATTTAGTAGCACTGATGCCAGAATGGATCCTTGAGGGACACCACTTGTTACTGGTGTCCTCTTGGACATTGGTCCATGGACTGTAATTCTTTGGGTACAGCCATCCAGCCAATTCCTTATCCACCTAACAGTTCTTCCATCAAACCCACAACTTTAAAGGTAAGAATATTGTGGTGGCCTGTATCAAATGCCTTATAGAAGACCAGGTTGACGGCACCTGTAGCTCTTCTCTTTTTCACTGTTGCAGCTTCTCCATCATAGGAGGCCAGTAGAATAGGGGACTCTTTGGACAGATGTGACATTAATAACACCTGAGAACAAGTGCAAACTAAGCATTTTCCAGCAAACCTTGAAGACAAAGAAAGGTAAGAACCTCTGAGTAGAGGTGAACATTTCACGGACAGTGATTAGCCTGAAAATAAGTAATCTGAACAATTTACATGGACATTACTAAAGTCCTTATAAGGAGGTGAAGAAAAGGTCAAAAAGAAAAAAAGGTAATGGGAAAATTATTGCTATAGAAAGAACAGGTTGAAAAAATGGAACTTTCAATAAAATCAAAAAGTGGAAGCCTCAAGATCACTTAAGGGAAATACTTCATAGAACCCGTAGGTCAGCTGTGGAACTTCTCATCACGGGATATTTTTGAGACCAAGAGCTAACCAGGACGTATTTGTAGGTGTCAGAATTACCATAATTAATTTTGCCCATTCTGGAGGGTACATTAAACCACATGTTTCAGATCTGATAATCAACCCTTGTACACCTCAAATAAGAAGAGGATAGGGAGGAGAAACAGATGACCTGATACACGACTTACTGCAATATCTTAATGTCTTACTGTAAAACTTCTTTTCTGTCAGAGATAGAGTACAACCCACAGACCTCAGGTTCAACCTTACAACACAATGTCTGTTTTGCACAGCAGTTGGCTGGCCACAACCTTCTGAGATACTGATTAGTCAAGTGTTATTTGTACTGCATATTGAGAACATGAGAGGATTAGGACTGTCTAGCAGCACTGGAGCATGAATCACCAGAATTTTGTCTTTTCCTGAATGTACATGAGGAGCTAGTTTTGTTTTTCATCAGCTGTGATGATGACTGGGTCATCTAAAAATGTCCCAAGACAGCCCAGTGTAAAGTTTTAAGCCTCTGGTGATCCACAAATTTCCTTGGTCTCCAATATCCCTTTTTCTGACATGAACAATATAGATATCCTGACATTCCAGTTATGAAACCTTCCTTTTCACTTCTCTCCACCCTAAAGCTCTATAGTGTGATGCTCCACTTGCTGAAAGACTCTACTTATGCACATTATCAAGCATAAGCTTGAAAAGGTTACTGGTGCCCTTAAATCCGTGGAGGGTGCCTTTGAAATCAGTGTGTGACTGAGGCAGGAGGAGCAAGGATACATTCTGGTTTTGTATGGTTTTACTTGCAGCAAAGTTAACTTGTGAGGGTGATGAGACACCAGAACAGGTTGCCCCAAGAAGCTGTGGATGTCCCATTCCTGGTAGTGTTCGAGGCCAGGTTGGATGGGGCTATGAGCAACCTGGTCTAGTGAAAGGTGCCCCTGCCCTTGGTGGGGGAGTTGGAACCAGGTGATCTTTGAGGTCCCTTCAAACCTAAATCATTCTAGGATATGATTCTATGATATGATAATCAAAGAAATATTGTGGGTTTTCTTCAATTTCATTTTGTGATTATTCATATAATTACACACCCTGGACTCATATTCATTTAAAAATTGCAAATGGGATAGACAGCAGTTGAAGGATAATTGGGAAGTTTACATAAATTAGATCCCTTAGGTATATCCAGGACCGAGCCAGGATATTCAAGCAGAAGAAGAGATGTGAAAAAAGACAGAAAAAGTTGGAATTAATTAAAAGAACACCCACGCAGTCACATTCAGATCATGTAGCTAACTAAAACATACAACAGACCTAAAGGGCAGTAATCTATTTTTGGTTCTTGATCTGACTGCAGTCAAATGACTACAGAGCGTGTATTCTGTGCTTTTTCTCTATTATCTTTTTAATAATAAGGTGGTGAATGGTTGTAGGTGGGTTGTCATATTTTAGAAGAAAAATTCCTCCTGATTTCCACCTCCACCATACAATTTTCTTCTCAGGCTGGTTCTTCACTGAGCTATTTGAGTTTCACGTGAAATCTTCTTTATTTTATTTATTATGTGTTTTCCCTAACCTTTCTGCATGCTGATTTCTAACAAGTTTTTTGAGATATGTATTGCCCTTCCACAGAATAAGCATCTGCAAGGTTATGTCAGGTTATAAAGATAGATATTGCCAGAGACTAGACAAGATATCTTTCCCTTGCCAAAGCTGATGATACAGGTTTGAGACATAACACCTGGGAGTAGGAAACATATAAAATGTTATTTGAGCTGGCTGCAAATAAAGAACATATTTGGACAGGCGAACAACGTGTTCCTTTACCTTACTAACTTCAGCCAGGGACAAATAGCAAATAAGACGTAATAGATCCAATCTATTAGCAAAAAGAGGGAAGTGCTTTGCTGCTATTTAGCATTTCTATTCAGGAAAGCAATTTATTTTTAAATAAGACATATTTTTATTAGCAAAGTTTGTCTTGCACAGCCAGTAGTTAACAAGCCTGGATAGTGTGATTCTCTTCTCCATAGTAATGGCAAAAAAAAAAAGTTTGCTTTGCTTTCAGTACCTTGGAGACAGGAGGGGAATGAAAAAGAACAGCTCCCTCTCCAGTCAGCAAGTACGAGTCTGTGGTAGAGAACAGCTTTTCAGACTGCTTAAGTGACTGTGTAAATTTTGAGATACCACAATGATGGATGTTTTATAAATGCCTAGGTAGGTAGATAGATATGACAACGAGAACAGTTTTAGGTTTAACCTGAAATGAGACACTCCATCACCATGTCATCTCTGGAACGTCATTTGACCTTGTTTTGACCTTCTGAATCAGACCAGCTGTAAGAGCTGATAAAAAGCTGATTTTCTAGGAAACCAAGAGCTTAATCAAAACTTACAGGTTTCCAGAGAAGCCTTTTAGTTGATTCAGTGGACCTGGGCTCAGGTCTTAAATATTTCAGATTAACTGAACAAGTGTTGTTTGCTGTACCTCATCTTGCTCTTCTGCCCTCCTCCTCACTGCCTATCGGGCAAGCAATGAACATTAGCTCCCAGAGATGGCTGAAAGGCTGGAGAGCTTCCTAGTCTGAGCCCTTGCCTTCCTTCTCTTACTCCTTACTTTCTTCTTCTTGTTGTACATGACTTTGTTTATCAGGAGTTTAATATTTCAGTGTTTTATAAGTGTATTGAGGGACAAAGCAATTTACCCTACAGGGATGAAGCTGACAGCATGGTAATTAAGAATAAAATAAATGCTAAGGGTGAGAGCAGATTGCAGTGAATGACTGATTATTTTTGATAAGGAAATGGCTCTGCTGGTAACAGAATCCACAGTATTTAAGAGCTGAATGGAGATGCCAGAAAAAAATACAAATTAATCATGTTTACATCGGTGTAAATATATTACCTGTGCTGCTCATCTGCACCATATACTCCAGCTCTGACAGTATCTTCCAACAAATGGGTGACCATCAAGAGAAGCTTATTATTTGCACATAGATAAATTGGTTGGCAAATTCAGAACCTCCATATTATTATGTGACTGGAAAGTGAATTTCATTCTCATTGCCACTGCAGCAAGACAAAGCATGAAATTCCCTAGTACTGGATATCTGGCTCACACTAGTTTGTGTGAATAATGATGTCTGACATTACTCTTTGGTAAGGATCCTGAAAGGCTTTAGAGGCATGAATGCATGAATGCCTCTGACTTCCTTGTCAAGTAAGTAATTGTTACACCCATTTCACAAATGAGTGAACCACAGTAAAAAGCCTAGGAGGTGGCATCTTTGTGACAGGGCTGAGAACAGCCTTCCAGAGAAGCAAGTTCTCACTTAGGGAAGGACACGGACAAGGCAGGTGACAGAACCAGCATGTGGAACTGTTGTTCCAGCTGACTGGTATTGGATTTATCCCATCTGAGGTCAGACTCCACAAATTCATCCATACATCTCTATTAGCCACTCAGACCTGTGAGAACTCAGTTGCCCGTGTGTGTTCTTGAGCTGTATTTGGGCATTATGCCATTCAAGTGTAACTCTTGCATCACACAGCTGATAAGCAGAGGTGTTTGTCTATAAGATGCTACCATGCATCTCTAAAAACAACAGGATGCCCAGAGAGGTTGTAGATGCCCCATCCCTTGACACTTTCATGGTCAGACAGGACTGGGCTCTGAGCAACTTGATCTAGCTGAAGATGTTCCTGCTCATTGCAGGGGGGTTGGACTAAATGACCTTTAAAGGTGCCTTCCAACACAACTATTATATGATTCTATGCAGATCCCTGGCTTTTGGAATATGCCAGGAGGTGTAAGTTATCAGAGAAACCTGAGTCCAATGACACTGAGTCCCCTGCAACCCAACAGCACACATCCATCAACACAGAAAAACCTCTCCTCCTTCTAAAGTACACATTGTCAGCTCTCACAAGTGAACTGTTCCTCCTACCCCAGACCTTAGAAGTGTTCAATATGTCTTGTGGCTCTCAGCCAGGGAAGCTTTTAGGATGCAGCTTGTAGGATCAGGAAAGGTGGTCAGTCTGCTGGTAGAGCATTAACACCTGCTATCATCACTGAAGATTTCGTCTTCTATTTGATTAGGAGGACAGCTGTGAAGTAGATTTCCACCACTACTGGTAATTCTACTTATATTATGCTATCTTATCTATCTGTGCTATTTCTCTCTCTTTTAAGGGATGAGAAGAAAGAAAAATCAATCTGCTAAAAATACAGAGGGGAAAACAGAAACCCTTTTCTCCAACAAATCACACATTCCTAGTAGTAGAATTATGTGGCTTTTAATTTCACTGAAGGAGAGCCAGTAACTATTTATAGTTTATCACAACTGGGGAAAGGTTTCCTGAGGTACAAACTAATTATGTTTTTAAATAAACTGATTGTCCATGTAATAGACGATCACATCTTCTAATCATTTGGAGATTTATGTTACTTTATTCAATCATCTCTGTGTAGAACTGAAACCATAGTAAATCAACCGGAAAAAAATGTCTGGACTAAATTGAAAGCTCTGCCACTATGAGCCATTATGAAATGAACCAGATAGGAGAGAATAGGCTGCATGCACAAAGCTCCCCAATACATACAGTTTCATACATTAAAAGAATGGTGGTAACTGACAGCCAAACCAGAATTTATATTCACTTAAGGTCAAGTCTTGGCCTCTGCTCCATAGATTTGATATGTATTAAAGGGCAAAGGTAAAGACAGTCTTGTTGGCTAAAGGGTATCTCAGTCACAGTTGGTGGTATAAGGACAGTAATTAGAATGAACTCAAGAATGTAGAATAGATGACCGTGTATGACATTTCATTTATGACAGGCAACAAGTGACAGCGACATGAAATTAGTTATCATCATAGACTTCTTCTGTCGATCTATAAAATGAAATGCCATGGAGAGCAGCATATTTTTCATTGTTATGCCAACATGTCTTTTTCATAATGTACCTCATTAAAATAAGCCTGGGAACTGGAACATGCAATCATACTAATAGCATCAATAATGTTTAATTTATGTGTTTTGTGCACAAAAACCTTTTGGTCCCTGAAAAAACAATGACCTGAAAACACAATTTATCCTTAGCAAGGCAGCATGCCTTGCTGCAAAGCATCTGTAGAGTGAGAAAAAAAATCAAGATATGGACTGCTGAACAGCACTGGAGTGAAGCAGTGTGGAGGTGTGCTGTGATGCAGAACCATGGGCAGAGACTTATTGCAATAGGGGCAGACTCTCAATGGCTGATGAACCCCTTTGCAGTCCTTAGCTAGGCAGCACAGAGCAGAGAGGGGCTGGTAACTTTTGCAGGAAGACATGCCATGTTTTATTCTCTTCCACATTCAAAATGAACCCCACTGGAAGAAAATCGGTGGGAATCTGAGAGATTTTGACAAAATAACTTCTCAGAGGTTACTAACCATAGAAAATGCCAGTCTAGCTTTTCCTTAATCTGAATATTTGGGGCAAAAAATATAAGCGCGGAGTGACTGCACATGCAGGAGTTCTGGGAGACCTGAGAAGGGCTGGAAGCCCCATCAAGGACTTGGTGATGCACTGGGTCAGGACACAGAGCTGCAGTGCATGGGTAGCCATCCAGTATCTATGACCTCTGGACGCAGGACCTGCCCCAGTGTGTTCCAACAGAGAGGAAGAGGGTGAATTCACCACTAAACTTCCAGGTCTGTGGAGGTATCTCTCTCTTCAATCCCATACCCAGACATCAGTATGTTTTATATTATATGAGCAGGACATTCTGGTCATGTACCTGGGAGATTTTAATAGGACTTGGAGCACTGGCACACTTCCAGATTTCTCAGGAAACTGTATTGCCAGACACTGGCAACAGCTGTTTGAAGGTCTTGTTGAAGAGCTGATGGGCTAAACTTCCTCCTTGCTCTGGTTGCAAGTAGAGGACCAGTTGATATCCTCTTGATGAGCCAAAGCTGAACCAGTAATTTCCCAACCGTGGTAGGAACCAGCATGGCAGGGCACGTGGGAAGAATTGGAGAGATGGAGTGAAAGTGCAGGGCTGGTGCATTGCCTGTGAAGAAGTGAAGCAAATAAGGAGGTAAGAAGAGCCGTGGGTGACTGAGCCATGAGAGATTTCTCTGAGCAGAGCAGTTCTCTCTCAAGGCAGAGAGGATGGCAGTTCACTTCTTTGGCAGTTCACATCCTCCCTCACATCTTTGCTGTGACACAGAGCAGTGGGATGCTGTCAGACTGCTGCTACCTGCCAGCTCCCTGCTGCTCCTTAGTTCCCTAAGGAAGAGGCTGACAGGTAAGATGGGAGCAGGTGGGACTTTTTCTTACCCTAGGGTGAGCCCTGTGGCTCTTGGCTGTTAGCAGATTTTGCTCATTGGGTAAGGATGGATGGAGAAAGGGTAACTACTCACTGAGAAGTCCTAACTCCTCTCTGATTTCAAGAGGCAAAGATCAGATTTAAATATAAGCAGATTATAACAAAAACCGCTCTCAAAAGCCAGGCCAGAAACCTGGCAAAGTGATGCTAAGCCTTATACTGCACTGAAGGAGTTACTCTTTCCACTCACAAACATTAATTAAATGGCTAATAAGTAACAATTTTATTAAAGACAAGTAATTAATTAGACCAATAAATAAGTCAACAGTAACTAATTCCCAGACTATTATCATAATAACAGCAGTTTTCTGTCTTTCTCTCCAGAGAGGTGCCTCCTACCTCTCATGGCTCTACGCCAGCCCCATGTCAGACTGCCACTTGTGTTGGCTGTCATGGCTCTGCTTCCCATGCTGGGCTCTCAAAAGCATTATTGACACTCCTGGCAGAGGACAAAAGCACTGTGCGCTTGAGGAGGAGAATGTGAGGACCAGCTTCCACATGAGGCCACCAGTCTTGTGCAGATGGACTGGGGGACCCAACCCTCCACAGCCCATCCCGACTTCAGATTGGTCTCACCAATGCTGAACTGACAAGGAAAAGGTCTCCAGAAGCTCAGGTGGAGCCCTGGGCAACAACTGCACTGCTTAGTTGATAATACTTTCCCTGACTGTGCCCTCCATGCTCCCACCTGTTCTCCCTCAGAGAAATCTGCCATAGACAGGCCACCAGGTGGGTGCAGGATGCTCCCTGTCACTTAGCCTCCAGGTCCAGGGTTGGGCCCTAACTTTGTGTTTAGCTGCAGACATGTAAGTAGAGAGAAAGAGACATAAAAACTCACATGGATGGCCGCATGTCATTAGGAATCTGCTTAGATTCAGACAAATCTGGGGGTCGTGAAACCTGTGTAATGTTTCAGCTCAGACTCCAACAAAAGAAACATTTGTTAGGTAGAAGTGTTAACTACATCTACCCTGATTATCCTAAATTTCCAGAGATAATGAAATCATCAAAAAGTGGAAGAATTTGCTCTTATGTGTATCACATTTTGTTGTGGTGAACCATGGCCAAAACCAGGATCAGCTGGATCAAGTGGACCCAAAGGTCCATTGATTTGATGCTGCCACAGCCCAAAAGCCCTGAGCATTCAAAAGGCTGTGAAAAATACATAAATTCGTGCCCTACCATTGGCTGCAGCCCTCCTCTCCCCTTATTTCTCATTTTTGGTTGTATTTCAGAGAGTTCCATGTTCTTCGGTTGTTAATTGGTTCTTGTTATTCCTCCCCACCTACCCCTTCTCCCATTTGCTGTAATTCCTTCTCCCCACCTCAGTAACACCCCTGGCTGATGTTCCATTGGTTGCTGTGTGTTTTCCACGCCCCAATCGTGGGAGTACAAAATTCCCTGCAAGCCACATGGCTTTGGGTTCTTGCAGTAGTTTTTCCCCTTCAATAAACCCCTTCCTCCACAAAGGAGTCCCTCTGTTTTTTCCTACCTCCTTGCACGCCTTCAACACTCGTGGGCGAGGTGAACCCGAGCAGGTGCTTCGCTGGCCCTCCTGTGCCATGCTTGGTGTCCGTCCATCCTCGCTCGAGGCAGGCAGAAGATTGCTCGGTGCCTGGGACATCATGCTAGCCAGCACAGGACCATAGCAACATTATTTCTCAAACACCTCATTTCCAAGGGGGACCCTTTTCAGGAGAGTGAGAAAATTACAATAGTTTTGAAGTACACACTTAATTTGTGGGAATCAGGGAAGGGTCTTATATTAGTCAAAGTGTCAACTCTCAATCGGTGGAAACTTGTATTCTGTGCACAAGGATAATCTGAATAGATGGAATGAAGTGTCTTTGGTCAATTATTTCCATTACAAGGAAATGCTTTTGGGTAAGGATAGTGAGAAGTATTTAAATGAGCTTGCTTGATGGTCGCTGGAGGTACAAATTCATCTTGCTGCCTAAAAATTCAATGGTACTATACTATGTGATGCTAATATGCAAGACTGCAGTCTGACAGGCTTTTGTAGGTGTAGTCATATAAAAATTTCTCTCATCTCTTCCCTCCTCCCATCTGTGACCCAGTTTGCAGGTCTTGAGATGATGCTCCAGTAATTTAAGCTTCAAGAACTAGCTCTATTAAAACAGACTAGAAGGGCACACACTTGATGTGTGTAGGCAGTTGTGTCCAGCTGCGGGGGTGAGAGAAGGCAAGGAGGGAGGCAATGGTAGACATCTGGAGGTTAATATCTTCTTAAACCACTGCTGCACCCCCCACCATGAATCCATGGTCCCATGATGTTCCAGTCCCTGAGGTAGGCACAGGTGGTTGAAGTTTTGGGTTCTAATTCTGACAGTAACATGGGTTTACGGTGGTGTGTATTTAGCATTCAACTGTTGATCTATAATTTATTTGATAGGTTGAATACTTTACAATCTTCATTTTAAAATACATTCTAGAAGAGAATGACACTAGTGTTCTTGAAAAACCAAGCAACTGTTTATGGGTAAGAATCAGGGGAAGGCCAACAGGGCAGATATCCAGGTGGGAGTCTGTTATAGACCACCCAACCAGGATGAAGAAGCAGACCAAGTATTCTATAAGCAGCTGGGAGAAATCTTGGGATCACGAGCCATGGGATGAGGAATGTATGTGGGTTACGTCTACCTGGACTTTAGTAAAGCCTTTGACACCATTTCCCACAGCATTTTCCTGGAGGAACTGGTTGCTCATGGCTTGGATGTGTGTACTCTTCAATGGGTATAAAACTGGATGGATGGATGGGCCCAGAGAGTGGTGGGGAATGGAGTTACATCCAACTCGGGGCCTGTCACTAGTGGTGTTCCCAGGGCTCTGAGGTATTTGGGCCAGCCCTGATTAATATCTTTACCAACAATCTGGATGAGGGTATAGAGCACATCCTCAGTCAGTTTGCAGGCAACACTAAGCTGATCTGCTGGAGGGCAGGAAGGCTCTACTGGACAGGCTGGATCAGAGGGCCAGCGCCAATTGTATGAGGTTCAACAAGGCCAAGTGCCAGGTCCTGCACTGGGGTCACAACAACCTCAGGCAGCGCTACAGGCTGGAGGGGCAGTGGCTGGAAAGCTGCCTGGTGGAAAAGAGTGCTGGTCAACAGCAGCTGAACATGATCCAGCTGTGCCCAGGTGGCCAAGAAGGCCAATGGCATCCTGGCCTGGATCAGCAGTGGTGTGGCCAGCAGGACCAGGGCAGTGACCGTCCCCCTGTACTCGGCACTGCTGAGGCCACACCTCCAATCCTGTGTTCAGTTCTGGGCCCCTCACTGCCAGAAAGACATTGAGGGGCTGGAGCGTGTCCAGAGAAGGGCACCGGAGCTGGGGAAGGGTCTGGAGCACAAGTCCTGTGAGGAGCAGCTGAGGGAGCTGGGGGTGTTTAGCCTGGAGAAAAGGAGGCTCAGGGGGGACCTTACCATTCTCTAGAACTGCCTGAAAGGAGGCTGTAGCCAGGTGGGGGTTGGCCTCTTCTCTCAGGTAACAAGTAATAAGGGCAAGAAGAAATAGCATCAAGTTGCACCAGGAGATGTTTGGATTGGATATTAGGAAATATTTCTTCATGGAAAATGACGCTGTTTGCAGTGGCATACTGATATCCTGTCACAGACTTGCCTTATCATCATCTGGAGAGCCCCTGTGAGATCCACCTTTGAAATTTATGTGATGATGCAGGAAAACTTGAAGTGGGAAGACAGTGACTGAACTATTGCAGAAAAGCAATAGACTTTATTGTCCACCAGCACAATGCAGATGAGTAATGCCAGATTTCTGTTTGATAAATGTCTTCTGAAGGAAAAACTTTGGGGAAATATGATGGGAAAGTTTTGACTGGAATTACCCAGCAATCATTGAGGGTGGAAATTAATTTTGCTGAACTTCAGCTGTCTAAATGTTAGGTCAAAACTAGTCTTGCTGAACTCTTCTGCAGTCAGTGGAGAAAGGTGGGCACTCCTAGAGAGTAAGTCCTGCATACTAAGGAATTTACTAGAACAGACTAAATTCAAGACACTGTGTAATATAAGCGATCCGTTTTGGTCTATGGATTGCTGTTGTGAATGGTTCACGCTACCAGTGGAGCAGCTTGGATGATCGCTTTTCCTCCCAGTAAGTATCTACAGAATTGTTAGCTGAGATAGTCCCCACTGACAGCTCTGGTGGGCAGCTGGTGGCCAGGCACGCTGACTCAGTGGGGAATCGACCTTGCATTGAAGACACTTCTCTAAACAGTAACAGGAACACGCCCTACTGTGAAAAGAGCAACAAGTACCTTGCTGCTCTGCTAGTGAGGGCATTCTTATAAGGAACAGCATCTCCAAAACATTAGAGCAGACAGGAAGCAGCTAAGATGAACATCTATGAATAGCACAAGGTGCTTGGACTTCAGAGAAGAAAATCTTCCTGAGCTCAGTTTGTGCAGATCCAAACATTGCTTGATTCTTCAGAGCTGTTGGCTCCTCAGCCTCTGGGTAATCAATCATATGCTACAGTGACTCCTACCTGTAGTCCTTCAGGTGCTTTTCTCCAATCTTCTGTCGATTTAGGCATCTCAGTGCTTCACAAGAAACATTTCCACTTCAGTGTTACTATTTCTCTCCACAAAGAGAAACTTGGAATCTGGAAAGAAAGGAGAATGCTAAGAAATTCATCTAGATATAAATTTTGAGAAACTGAAAGTAAGTCATTGTAAGGAAAGCAGAGTAAACAATGCAGTGACTTGTCCCCTTGTTGATGGTGACTGAAGAACTAGAATGTCACTCCTTTTAGAAGAATGGGCTTTTAAAAATATTTTTGAATTAAAATTTATAAGTGGCAAATATTGTATTTCTCATTATTAGAGAAGCCTTAGGAAGTCTAGGTCTGAGTCACCTGAGTGACCCTGAGAGCAGACCCCACCCAGCAGTGAGTGCTGCAGGGGCAGAGAGCTGGAGTAGTGCTCCCAGAGCCTACTCAGATCTGTTTGCCAGCAGTCCCCATTTTCCACATCTACTGGAGACCAAATGTTTCATTTTCTAGGCCAAGACACTGGGGCAGGATTATCAGGCAGATACTTGACTAACAATAAAAGGATCAAACAGATGTGGGTAGGTGGAAACGATCTGTGCTCTGCTGTACTCAGTCTGGAGTAAGCAGAGCAAGCAGTAAGTTCTGCCAGAAAGCCAGCGCTTGGGGCTACCCTGTGTCTCTTGAGGCATCACAACAGATGCCATTAGTACTAGGAATAACTATGTGGCACCTGCCAAAAAAGACTCTTTTTCTGGAGTCCATCAGTGGAAGTAATTTTCTGATTTATCCCATATTTATTTGCTCTAGGTATTCTTTTTCTGGCATTGACAGTGTTAGCTGAGCAGGTTACCAGACTCACATGCTCATCTCCACTCTTCAGGACCTCCATCTCCCTGCAGCCAATACCCCAAAGACAGTCTTGGTGTAGAAGCAAAAAGTTGCCTTATAAGCCATGCTCTCCCAGGCCATGAGAGCATTGCAGTTGTCACTGAAAGGTGCAGATACCTCAGAAGTCCCATTCCTATGTCCTTGTTATCCTGTGATCCATCTCTGTTGTTTGTATTGTCCTATGAGAAATAGTCTGGGCTTGACTTTGAGAATGTGCACCTGGGCAAGGATGTGTAAGAAATATGTATTCTGGGAAAAGTAAGCTCCCTAGAAGCAGAGCTGAAGACCAAGGGTGTCTGGCATTTGCTTTTGGTGGCCCTGCATCTGCTGTTGGCAGTCGTGCTGCTGCGCTCCAAAAATTATCACCACACACAAATCAAAGCTCATTTTCTCATTAAAATCTCTATGTATCTTCTATTTTCTGGGCAACATGTATTTAAGTGGCTGGTTATGGCTAGGGTAGAGTTAAATTTCTTCACAGTACCTGGTATGGGGCTGTGATTTGGATTTATGCTGGAAACAGTGTTGATAACGGGGATGTTTTATGGTTATTGCAGAGCAGGGCTTACACAGAGCCCCACCCTACCAGTGAGTGGGCTGGGGGTGCACAAGGGGTTGGGAGGGGACACAGCCAGGACAATTGACTTCAGCTGACCAAAGGGATGTCCCAAACCATATGGTCTCATGCTCAGCAATAAAGTTAGGGGGGAAGGTTGGCCAGAGGGCAGTCGCTTCTTGGGTGATGCCCTTGGTTTTGACTTTTATATTTTTCAAACCCTGTACTGCCTAGTGTGTAACTCTGAAGTTTCATGTGACCTGTTAACTGCTGTTCTCTCATGCTGGTTAGACATAACAAACCCTCTCTAGGTTTGCTCTCCAAGGACACCTTGATTGTCCCAGGCCCCAAGATATGTAAACTAAAGCCTTGAGAGGAGGAGCAAACTTGGGGTTACTACATCATTAACAGAAATTATAATTGGAGAATTAACACTGATATGCAAATGGACCAAACCTATAAAAGTGTGAAGAACCCATGACCCAGCATCCATCTTGGGTGAGCCCCTCAAAGGCTTTTGACTCTCAAGGTGTGCCTTTGAAGGCCCTTCAAATAAACACCTACTTTCATTCTCTTATTCTTGTCTAGCCTCTGTTTTCAGGTAGCCACTTCAAGGCATCATGGGGACTGGCAGGGCATTAGTCAGTTGATAGTGAAAAACAGTTTTCATTTAAATCAATTTTCTTATTTATTTATTTCTCTTTTATTATTATTGCTGCTGTTACTTTTATTTCAATTATTAACTGTTCTTATCTCAACCCATGAATTTTCTCACTTTTACCCCTCCAGTTCTCTTCCTGCCAACCCACTGAGTGGACAGTGAGTAGGGGCTGTGTGGTGCTTAGTTGACAGCAGGGGTTAAACCACAATATTAAGTCATCTGATTCATATGTTTTATTTTACTCTTTCATATCATTAATAATCTTTAAAATGTAGAAGAATATTAATAACAGGTGAGAGCTTTTTTGTAATGGTACTGAGATCAAATCATCCTGTAAATTAAAATATGCATTTTCCTTCAAATTGCTTATTATTCAGCACTGACATTAATTATAGTTTTTCTTAACTATCTCAGTGTCTCCCTGTTGCTGTCTTTTAATACCTTGTTTCTCATTTTCCTTGTTTTCCCCATCACCTGACACTAATAAAGAATACACAGGCAATTATTGGGATTTTTAAGGCAAATTTGGCAGCCTCTTTATTTACTTTGATTCAGATGACAGCCCTATCTGACAGTTTTTTCAGGAACAGTGTTTGTTAGCTGAATAAATGTAGGTTGGCAGCGCTAACAGAGGATTTCCATTTTGTCTAAACCCCCTGAAAATCTACTTCGATTCAGTATTGAACATCATTTATCTTTACAAACCCACAGAGAATGAAAAACAACTGGAACCCAGAACATTTCTCTCTAGACTGTGCTTTTGCACGTGATCCATCTAGGCAGTGGATGTTACCCTGCAGCTCTCTGCCAGCTGTGGTCAATGACGGACACCTCTCAGGTAACCAGTGCCTTTGTGACCTATACTTATCTTGCTCAATTGAGAAAACCAACCAGATAATGAAGCCACTATTTCCAAAGACAACTGCAACTTTGCAGTCTTCCAATGTCCATGGGCAATTAATAAAGAGCAGACTAGTGGTGGATCAAAAAGCGTATCAGAAGTGATGACGTGAGTGAGAACCACTGTGTATTTTGGCTGTGTACATCCAGTTCCTTGCTGGCTGTTAGGTAAGAGCTGACACTGGGCTATGGGACAGAGGATGTTTCGTGTGTAATGGCCTGGCTGGTTTGTGGTCCTGTGCTATGAGGCCACAGAGATGGTCCCCTTTCTACTTCCCTCATGTCATTAATAACAACACCCCAGGAACAAGGCAGGACTGAGAGGGTTAGCAGCACAGGTGTAAGGAAGGCACATGTATCAAGTCCTTCTACACCTGCCCTCTCCCTGCCTGAGTGTGGGGAAAGCATGATGCTCTCTGGTCTCCCTCTCCATTTCCCGCTCCCTTTCTTCCCCCATGCTGTGTGCACCCTGCTTCTGCACCCCTGGCATCAGCCAGCCTGGCTCAGGGTAGAGGCAGAAAACACATCCATTCATGTACAGGCTCAGGCTACCCTCAGCCAGTGCTCTGCCACCACCCCGCTGGCTGCTTGGGGAAGGACCGAGGGACTCCCTTCAGTTCCCATTCCCCCACATCCTCAGTGGTCCCCCCCCCAACTTGCAGCTGGAACAGGACATAGTGAGGCAGGAGTGGGAGAACCCCATCTCTGAGGCTCCATTTCTTTCCTCCTCCTGTGCTCCTTGCAGGCTAACAGGGTCAGAAGATGGACCTCAGCCCCAGCCCATGTCCCATATTCCCCATGGTGGTTTGACCATAGGCACAGCCTAGGGTTACCATGGACCAGGGAGGGCTCTGGGTACAGAAGTTTGGCCATCATGGGTGGTGGTATTAGAGGTCAGCTGCATGGACATGAGCCATGCTGCACCAGCTGGCCCCTGGGACAAAGCTTGGTCCTTGGACATCTAGGTTGTTAGAAGAGATAGAGCTGCCCAAGGTTGGACATGTTTTGTAATGTCATGGGCAGGGTCAGACACTGGTAAGAAAGGGAGAGTGCAAGGTAAAATGTTGTGAAGGGCTGTGTCTGTCCTTTCACTGGCTTCTGTACATATGGCTCAGTGATTTTAGTGGGTAGCAACGAGGTAATAAGGATGGATCCACTTTCTAATTATCTTCCGTAATTTCTTAGAGATCTACTCTAGTGCAACCGACGCAAGTCTGAGAGAGGACCAAACCTCAGCTCTGCACTTGAGACTTGTGGTGGATGTTTCTCCCCTGAGGCTGCCCACACACTGTTCTCAGTGCACAAGGAACGGCCCTGTACTCCTGCAGGAGGATCTCTAGTGAGTTCACTGCCCTGTGACAGGGCATGAAGCATCCTTATGTAGATTGGATTAGACTGAAATGTCAAATGCTCATATGTGTCCTCACTTTCCCCAGTGGGGAAGCGGGCAGCTGAGGCTTTCTGATGTTTGTGCTATAAAAGCAGAAAGATGTTCAACAAAATGGCTGTGAGGTGCAGATGCTCCACAATTACGGCACGTCCAAAAGTGAACCTGGTTTCACAGGAGAGACGCAGCTCTTATCACAAAGAAGTCCTAAAGAATGACTGAATACGCACATGAGACTGAAGGGAATATACATGAGCTGCTCCTCCTAAATGCCATGCTCTGAAGATAAATTCCAGGTACTGTTTCCAGTGGCTGCATTATATGATCCTGCACCACAGCATCCCCTCAGAAACAGCTGGTGAATTGAACTCCAAGAGTTCAGGCTCATTTCAGCAGTCTTCAGCATAGCTCGTGTGGGAGAGATTGAATTTCCACCCAAACTGCTTGCTACAGCACTGGTGGGACACTTGATGACTACACATCTAACCCAGGATGGGTAAAACATCATAGCAGGAGGAATGACAAATTAGTGCAAAAGGACCTCATTCTAGAATCACATTTGCTGACATAAATCAGGAGTCATTGGTGCAAATGAGGTTACTCCACAACAAATCTTTTAGGGACATGACCGGCGTTGCTCTGATTGCATTTTTTTAAAGTAGGATAAGAAGATGATGTGCTGGGTGCCAATTGAACTGCAAGTTTGTTTGCTGCAGGAGCAGACGTCTGTGGAAGAGCTCTTGACACTTCTAAGTCTGTGCATGAATCACCGCACACATCACAGATCGGCAGGAGAAAAAACCCAAACAGGGCCTATTTCCCTCTGCAAGGTGTCAAGTCACATTTTCGTTTTTAAATATTTCTCAGGTTCTCCAAGGTGAGGAAAAAAAAGCAAATCCTAGAAGTATTTCCTAAGCCCGATTAGTTTCACGTCTGTAGGCGACATCCACCTGCAAACTGCCAGAAGCTGCTCCCTGGAATTAGAGGCTGTGCAATGATGGACTGAGGTAGGGTGGAATTTCTAATTACTGATTGCCATCACCTCCAACTACACAGTTATCTGTCAAGGCTTTTTGGCAAATTACAGGCAAGCTGTGGCCTGTCCAATCAATTGCAGAATAGAAAATACCATGATTTATCCCAATGAAGGGTTGCTCTCAGTCCTGAGACCAAGCTGTACCGTGGCCTGACACTGAGTTTGTGCTCTAAGTATTGAACAGAATTGTGTCTTTTTAAATAGGGTCTTAGTATAAAGAAGTGAATGGGAATTGAAGGCAGAAAAGCCATACACTTATTTTCATACCCCTCCTTACCCAGATATAGAAGATCCCTCACAAAAGGAAGATAAGGAAAAGACTAATTTTCTTCTACGAAGGGAGTGGCAATGACTAGATGTCTTTAGCCACATAGAAGTCCCTTTAAAAGGATCATGTTACAGTCATTTATATGAAAAGCTTAACAATACTTCTATGTCCTCTGATCCTCAGAAGCCTCCGTCATGGATTCTCATACTATAATAACACATAAAAACTTGTAATATTTGCAACTATTATTTGGTACAGCTGAACTCCCATTCAAACAGGTTTTTAAAGCTATGTATTAGAGGCACCATTGTCTTTTCTCAATCACATACATCAAGGACAGAATTGTGGACTGAATCAACTTCTACTCTCCTGCTTCTTGATTATGCCTTGTTTTGATGCAAACCCAAAACCGTCCAAGGCATGAAGAGTGTAAGAATTAAGTGGGATCAGACTTCATATGGTTGTGTTTTCTGAGGCCATCTGGTTAGCAGCGTGTATTAAGAGCAAGCCAGCTGCTCTAAGTATAACAGTAAAGGGGCTGAATGCGGCTTAAACCCACCAAGAGTTTAGCAACTGATGATATCAGCCCAGGGAGACACTACACATGCCCTGGTAAAAAACTTCATGCCATCACCTGAAATAACTTCCATGCACTGACTCCTAGAATTGGGTCTTTTATATAATATCTTATGGTTTTGTCCAGGCCATCTGGATGACAAGCTGCCAAAAGCCGTGAGAAGTTTGCTGCTAGTTTTTTTCAGTACACAGAGTTGTGGGGTTTTTTAAAAGACAAGAGAAATGCAAATAACAAGGTGTCAAAATATCGGAGGAGAATTTCACTAAAACTTCACTCTGGAAACAGGTGGTCCTTTTTTCCAAAATTTTAACAGATTGAAGTACACGCATTGGAGCTAGAGATTGTCTTGCCCTTTCTCTTCCTTGTAAGCAGGATTTTGTTTCTTTAAGATACACCATCATCCTTCTATACCATAAGCTTCTGGAGCACAACATACTTACTTTTTTTCTGCTGAACATGAAAGTGCAATTCAGTGAAGGGAGTAAGCTCATGCTTCCCTGAACCAACTGGGATAAGTTGTGCTCTTCAATTTAGGTGTGCTCAGAAATGTGTCACTAAATTTGGCCACAGGCCCCTCCTCCACAAAGCTGTTATTTTTGCTTTTCTCTTCTGAGTTATAGACTTCACAAAGGCAAGAGGCCAGATGGTAAACACCTGACACAGAGTGAAAAGTCATTAGTACCAGTTGTGTAACACAGCTTTGTAACTGCTTATCTGGAACAAGCAACAAAGCAGAGTTGGCTCAGAGTGGGACCCTGCTGATCTGGCTGCCCACCCACCTGACTGATGCTGTGGGTCTGCATTTGGCTAACCTGAAGTTTGAGGGAATTCAGGATATGGAACCAAGTGTTAACATAGCTGAAGAGGTGTTAAAAGGCAAAGTGGATACTACACTCTGTTTTATTTGTGATGTGTGAAAAACTACAGAGATTTTGTCTCTGTTTACTTTTTGGTGGTGGTGGTTGTTTTGTTTTCTGCTCAGATTGGAATTTATTTGCCCTATGCTTTGTGAATGACTCTGATGGCTGGAAAGAAAACAAATAACACTACATTAAATAAAACCTGATTCAGACAGAATTAAATCTTTATTAGTTAATTCAAGACACTCTTTTGTTTTACCCTTGCTGGCACCCATTTAACTGTAATCATTAACTCTGTTGAGGGAGAAGTCTTTGATAACAACTTGCATTTCCTCTGTTTTCACTTGAGTTTGAAATGCCAGGTGCTTATGGTTGGCATCATACAATAGATTGTTTCATTTTCAGATGCAATTAGAGTTGCACCTTCAATGCCTCTTCTAACGGGAAATACAAAATGACACATTTTAAGGGCTAACATCATCAGATGCTGATATTACACTTTTGGAGGCCTTTTCTTTACTATGGATTTAGCCATGAAACTTTTACTTGCTCTTACCAGAGCTAGTCCTGGAAGCAGTTTTGCTGCTCTGGGTTTGATTCCTGGAAAAGCTGCTTGTTTGAATGCTTTCTGTTACAGAGCTGGTGATTATTTGTAGCTAAGATACAGCAAACACATTGGCAGTTGCCATGTCATTGCTTTTTTTCTAGACAACAGGAACACACCAAATCTTCTGGGACGTGATAGGAAGCAGACAATGCTCAGGCTCTTTCCCCACCTGAATTACATACAGGAGCAGTCATTTGCTCACAGGCAGCTCACACTGGGACTGGCACCACAGTCTGACTAAACATGAAAAAGGCAAACCATGGGAGTTGCAAAACAGGCAAGCAGTGCTGGTTCACCCCTGAGAACTTAAAAGATTTCAAACAATCAAGGCCAGCCTCAGCTTGACATTTTTTCATATTGCTAAGGTAAAAACAAGCAACAGAAGAAAAAAAGAGACTCTATGTCTCATCTGAACAACAAAAGGGAGCATAGATGACACATTTTGCCCATTTGTAGGTGACATAAATGAACTCTCTACAACAACAAGAGTTTTCTTCTCTGTTTATGAGCAATGTCTCAATTTGCATTATTGTCACGTACTGAGGAGAACAGAGACGTACGTCAACTTTCTTGTGGGTAAAAGCTGTGATGCTTCCCACAAAAAGAAGAGATAATGTAGAGGGTTCCTTTGACATCCATGTGCACATTGTGATTTTCCAATGGGCAGCAAGAACAGGTAAGAATTTTGAGTATGGATGCAAGAAGACTGTCAAGAGCTCAGTGATCTGGGAAGAAAGCAAAAAATAAAACTCCTTAAATCAGAGAAACAGAATTTCTTAACACAGTGCTCTCCAACTTCCATATGGAAATTTCTTTATTCACCTCAGAAACACTTCTACAAACAATAAATCTGTATAAATATAGGATTTTACTCCATGCTGTGTATAATCTGAGTTAAGTTGGCTAATTGCTGTGCCAACAAATACCAGAGGAAGCTGGACTGGACATCATGGATGACTCTTTGAGGCATTTAGTGCTTATTTGGCATGGCTTGCTTCTGCTCTAATGGGTGCACCAGGGACCCATTCCAGAGCAGAGACAAAATCAATTTGCTTTCACAGAATTTTCAGCACTTCTCTAGGATTAGAGCTGTGTTTATTCATGATGATTCTGATATTTAAGGAATTTACAGTGCATTCCAACAATGTCAGCAGACACTTATGTTAGTTATTAATTCAATGGACTGATATAATTTGGAATTTCACTTTATCTGTGAATACATGAGTGGGATTTTAAGATATAATATGTGATTGCTCCTGTCAAAAACAAAATTGCAAACTTGAAGGAAAGATAATGAAGCACTATCCAAAAAGCTATAGGTATATTTTTAAAGTAGCGACTATTGGATGGATTTTTGACATATGGTCTGATCTGTCATTCTTCTGATCTTGCTCACTGATTTGGCAAAATGTGCAAACCTGTCTTCAAGAGATTAAGGTGAGAAGGGAGGAAATCTGTGACAAAACCAGAGAACTTACCAAGAACAGAAAAGAAGAATAGTTTTCCTTAGCAAAAAAGAATCTGGTCCAAAGATAAATGTTTTAGATCTTCTGAAAAATTCAGAGGACCTTCAACTCTAATTATCTTCAGCAAGACCTAAGCACTTGTAACACTCAGGAGAACTCTGCTGGTCCTTAAAGGGCTGCATATTTGCATTTTCAATCCTGTTGACCTTGCTGGTATCTGTTGGTTGCACACCATATTTTATATTCTGCATATGCCTATCTGACATGATGTCACATCTGTTCTTCCAATGGTACAAGTGTGCCTAACCACAAAATATCAAACTAGGAGTATCTTATTTGACACATTTTATTTTTATCTTGTTTCTTAAAAGTATGTCTTCTTGGAGATCAGGTACTGCAAAAAGAAAATAGATGGCTTCCTTTTAGTAGTTAATAGCAGCTGAGGTCTGGGAAATTTGGGACAGAGAACCAGCTTTTTCCACCTTGTCTTCTGTGTTTGCTTCCTGGAGAAATATGGGGCTCCCTGCACAAGGAATCTTCATGATGTGACCGAGCTAAGTCTGGAAATGAGGACGTACTATTGTGGAGGGAGAAGGCTACAGTTCTACTTTTGTCAAGTCCTTCTGTTTCTCTGCTAAGGAAACAAGTAAGAAGCAATGCCATAAAAGAGGACAGGGAAGAAGAGTACCAATGTAAACATTATCTCACACTGATTTTCAGTCTGATTCAAAGTTAAAAGTTCACATTGTCAGGCAGTCTAAGAGGGTCTGTAAATATAAGAACAGATTTAAAGAGCTTCAAGCTTCCCAGCTTGAAGGTTGTTCAGCAAAATTGAAGATGGCACCAAGTTAGTGACTAATGGAAATATTAAATGTATGAAAGGATTATGTATTTGTATTCTGAACAGCACTACACTACCAATCAGTTGGTTTTTTACAGTGTGCTCCAATTATCCTGAGCTACTGATGCAAATACATTTTGATCAGCTGAATCAATAAGAGAATTTCATTACTGTAGCTTCTTGTTCAATTCTGGAGAGCCAGGGAACAATGAGCTCTTGATTATCCTCTGTGTAAATGTTGACAAACTTTACTCATATTGACTAATGTGCTCCTGGAAGACAGTGAGATTTTGCAGGGATGGTGATGGGCCACTGCAGAATGGAATAGACTAGACTAGAATAGAATAGAATAGCTCACTGTAGGTATCTGATTTCTGAACATTGTTGGCTGATTTCAGGGAGTACTCTGCCACCTTTCTTTAGTCATAGGCTGTGTCTGCAATGCTTTGGAATGGGTCTGTGCAGAAGCATTGGTGCTGAGCCATGGGAACCTATGTTTCTCCCATTTCAAGGCAGTTTCCCTCAGACTAGATCCAGTCTGGCCCCAGGGATCAACACCCAACAGAGACATTGGTGAATTCATGAGAAATATCTCCTGGTTCTGTTTCATCCAGAAGGAAGCTTGTTTGTACACTTAAAAGCCTTTCCACAAGGCAACCCAAACACAGTGAAGGGGAACTACTGACTCAGGATTAAATAGTTGATTTGCTCTGAAAAGCCGCTGCCAGTGAAATAGCATCACAATTCTCTTGCAGCTGAAAGTAAGTATTGTTGTGATTTTGAGGGGCTTCTTCCAAAGACAGCTACATTTAACACCCTGAATATTTTTCCTCCCTCTTTCTCTCACTCTTTTTCTCACTGTAATTGCTTGTGGCATCAGGCATTCTGACTTTTTTCTGTATTCATCTAACAGTACAAATCCTGCATCCTAATCAGTGAGCTCAGCTATGGTCAAAAGCTGAAGAAAGGAAGACGTGACAGCTTGTTATAAGACTTCACAACCACTGTTCTTTTAATGTTTCAGAGAGCACAATAGAACTGGTCAACATTTTTTACTTAAAAATACTTTTTGATGGAAAAATGATAAAACACTGAGAGATGAATCAGTGCCATAGGAAACTGTTGACAATCAGCTGGCTGTCTGCAACCACGGCTGATGGTAAAAAGGATGAACTTTAAAAGAATACAGCTGCTTGAAATAAAAGCTGAAAAAATAAAACATTCTTCTTTGGGCACAGTGTCTGACAGTAACCAAAGAATTCCAGTCTAGAGTTTGTGTTTTAAAGCAAGGTGGCAGGAAAATCACAAAGAGGAAAGCAGAGCACTAGAGATGATCACAGTGTTACAGATCAGACTCAAAAGAACCTGTTATATCATTCTCTCATCACCACAGCCATGAAAGCTTGCAGGAGCTGATCAACAGCTTCTGCCTCAGAGATATTATCTTCAGGGGAAAAAACACCCACAATTTCTCCTAAATATTATATTTTAACATTTTTTTAGAAGACAACATGTATTTTTTTCCTATTTATTTATTTCTATTCTCCCTCCTTAAATTTCATATTAAAAACATAATTCATATTTTCCAGCAAGTTTTATGCAGAGTCTCAGGTATGTTTGGATAATTTGCAAATAATTCTGGCATGATTAGCCCAGTAAATGCAGAGATCATTATCCAAAAAGAAGAATGTTAGGTTTTTGATATTTTTAAAGAATTAATTTTCAGAAGCTTATCCAGTTAGGAAGAAAAATCAAATAAAATGTGATATATTTTACTTTCTAGTTCTGGGTTAGTCTTTCAACTTCTTTCAACTCCATAGGATCCAAGTTAAATCTGTGTGTGAGAGCTGGCTTTTACATCTTGCTGTTTGTTTTTAATGAAATATATACAATCATGTTAATTTTCTCTTCACTTTTTATTATCCCCACTGCAAGACACAACACGTGCAGAAATGCAAAGAACCCTTTAAAATATGCACCTAGAGAGTCTTCCCTTGCTTCCTGACTGCAGGAAGACATCACAGTAGAGCAGGAAGACCACTGACAAATCAGTGCAGCTCATTGTACACTGAGAGCACACCACACAGCTCACCACAAGGCAGAAACTATTGTGGTTTCTAGCAACTCTGCACTGAAGTGACATTTCTAGCTCTACTTGCTATAAGCATAAGTCTGGTCACCCTTCACCATTTTGACTCCCTTTAGTACACACTGAATATTGCTCCAAGCAGAATTTGCCGTCCTGAGTGTCCTCCCAGCCGTGAGAGTCAATCAGCCTGCAAAAGGTTTGGAAGTAGTAGGCTGGAAGTGTAGGGCCCTACCTGTGTCCTTAACTGGAAGATAGAGAGCCCGCTCCATTCTTGTGTCAGTATGAGATGGTTGCTGGCTACCCTGGAGGTTATTGGCCCCAGCCTCCCAGTCTGGCAGTATGGGCTTTCCCTCAGTCCCACAGGGAGAAGGTGGGACATGATGGAGGTGTCCTTGTGAGTGAGTCACTGACCAACCTCCCCAGCTCCAAGAAATGTGATGTCCTAGATGGGAAAAATACTAATTTAATTTGATAGCGTAGACCTGTTGTGATAATTGGTTCAGTGGTGGGATGGAGCGTGGCGTGGAACCAGTGTCTGCAGTTTGGTGGATGTCTGCAGTTTGGTGGATTGAGTGGGAGAAGGAGGAAGGTTTCTGGACAGCTGCCCATTGGAGCACGGCTGCCTCCAGCCCCCTCTTTGCCTGGATGTGCAGAAGGCCACCTCACCAGTCAGTCCCATGGGATAGCACCAGCCTGGACAAGTGCCTTCCTGCCCTGACATGTGGGCTCAAGCAGCAAAAACAGAAGGACACCATTGCCATGCCAGTCCTCAGGCTTTAGCAGGCATCAGGGTCAATCCTTGAGCCTAGAAAGTGTTCTGGACACAGGGAGCACTCTGTGACACTGAGGGTTCAAAATCGGCAATACATTACTTGTGAAATGACACAAACCATGTCCCTCTAGCAGTGAGGCTCACCCTCACAGAGGTGCCCTCATGTGCAGGTGTAACAGTGTCCTGCCCTAGCAGAGCCTGTGACAGCTAATGGCCACATGGGTAGCCCCTGGGACCAGGTTGCACATCCTTCCAAAGCTGTCCTTACAGTCCGTGAGAAGGCAAGGGCTCTGAATTGTTCCCTTCACCATGCAAGGCATTTAGTGCGAAAGAAATATTGGTGAAATATTAACGGAGCTGTTGTCAATGAGAGGCCACACAATGCTGAGCAGAGCCCTGAGCCCAGGATCATAACTTGAACATTCCAGCAAGAAGTGCTCAGCAGAGTGTTTCTGAGGAAACCAGTGTCTCCCACTATGACAGGGTCTCTGAAGTATTTCAGAATGAATTCAGGAAGCATATATCTGTATGTGTATTCATCAGAGATGCTGCAAGCACAACAGAACCTCAGCTGCCCATATATTTTATCATATTATTTAAAAGCAGGAATGCGTGCAAAAGCTCTCTAAGAGTTAGGTAGGAATAACTGCTAAAGACAACTAAATTCTAGAGAGAAAAGGGATTCCTTGGAAGAGGTTGATGATGACTGTATAATTAGGGAGGATTTTTACACCAGTTAAATTCTCACAGGTACAATTTGCTTCTAAAGAGATGGACAGATCTACTGTCCTATATGCTATGAAGTCCAACCTCACTCCCCTTCTGCAGTAGGAGCCACTTAATCCCATCCTCTATCTCTCAGGCATTAAATCCTGAAAAGTATCAGTGAATTTAATGGCAAAAGGCCACCAGAAGCCTTGATGCTCCGCAAGCACAGTAGCTGCTCCAGCTTCCCCCACTCCCACACTGAACTTTCACTGTAACTCTGGCTATGTAGTGCTGGACAGCCTGTGAGACATACACTACAGGCTGACCATACATAGTCTGTTGGCTCAAAACATTTGTAAACAGCTTTCCTGGAAGCCAGTCAAGAATATAAAGGGAAGGTAAAGGAGGCAAAATATTTTTTTTTACCCTGGTAGTATTACTGCACGTAGCACTTATAAGATATAAAAACCTTATTGGACTTTGCAGCATCCTCCTCCATCCCATCCTAGGGATGGCAATCAAAGGGAAATAGGATTCAGACTGATTGAAAGAGGCCAGGTAGAGGGACAGTTCTGGTGATGGCTGATGGACAGTGTGTCTTGACTATCCCTTTATAATTTAAAACTTGAAGCTTTTTTTTTTTTTTTGCACATTTGTAAATGTGCAGTTTAGAAAATATCTGTAACTTGGGGTGATAGGAATGGGAAAAGCTGACTATAAAGTGCATGGTTATTCCTAGCTGGATATTTCTCCATTGCTGATGCAGGTGGGAAATTGGAGCTACTGTGACTCATCAATTTTCCTGTTCATGGTGTCAGGTATGAGTGTCACTCTATATTCAGAGATATCCTTAGCAAGGATGATAAAAAAACATGAAGTGCAAAAACAAGTCAAGCAAGAAGAAAGTCCTAAAACACTGAAGTGCAGGAGAGGAGGCGCTAACAAAAATAAAAATTAACCCTCAGCTTTCTGGAAGGAATCACCATAGAGCTGATTTAGTGATAGGAGTGTGGAAACTGAGAATTCAAGCTGAGCTTTTCAAGAGACCCCAGTCTCTTAGAAATAGAAATGTTATTAAAATGTAATGGGATTTTGGAAAATTATATGCGTGGGCTCCTTTTAAATCCCAGCCATCATGCACAAACTAGATTCATTTCAAGGGCAAGATTTGCAGCAAGTCAGAGAAAGTCTATTAGAAATTAATAGCTTTAAACCAAGGCAGTTGTCCACTGAGGTATGTAGATACCACCAGACTTGCACTGGTTACTTGAGCATGAGTCCAGTCTGTGCACCAATTTCAAAGGTGTATCCTTTACTTGTTCCTTAAAATTCTTTATTAAAGAATTTTTTTTTAAAAAATGAAGAAGCAGAATTTATGTGCTTGGGTGGCAAATATATCAAGAAAGAACATCTGGGGTTTTTTTCTGCATTTGTGAGGTATCTAGCACATAAGGAACTCTATTAGGCCAAGATTAAGAATTTGAGAGTTGTCACAATGCATAAAATATAGATGAAGATTTTAGAAGCCTATTTATACATTCAATTTTGCCTAGATTCCTGTTTTCAAAACTTTTACCAAGCCTTTTTCTCAAAAATTCTGCAAGGCACAAAAGGCCAGCAGACTTGAGGAGATGCTGCAGGTGGTAATTATCAACAACTCCAATAAAAATCACTAGTGAGACATTATTCCTTCCCACCAGCAGTCCTAGGGCTTCAACCTTTTAAAAACTGTAATCAGCAGATGAAGAGGAAGAAAGTAGTGTGAGATCTGGGAAAAAAAAAGAAAATGTGACCCATGACAGATATTTTACACACTCCACAAGCAGTCTGTGTTTATGTCTCTGCTTTGCCCTGCTGAGACATCTGGCATATGAAAACACACCTGTACAGACAGTTCAAACAACAGAGCAGCAAGAGCCTCAAGAAGTCTGCAGCGATGAGTTGTTTGCTTTCTTGGACTCAGCAATGTGATAATGGGTGACTACACTGATTTGGTGTATGCGCTGGGTACCCCTGCAATGCCTACCACAGCTAGGGATGCCGGATGCCAGACACATTCCCAGAACCCTAGGCACCCCTCCATGCTGGAGGCTGCTTTTGATCTGTGCAGCCACATCCGTCTCTTTACACAACTGCTCCTTCACATACCTCTGGTATGATCTGGTTATACCCAGCACCAAACGGCAGGGTTACTCTTGGAGAATTCAGATGGAAATATAAAAGTCATATGGGTCAGAAGGTAATTAAACATAAACTAACAATGCAGTGCCATAGGTCCTAGAGTATGTAGATCCACTACTGAAGTTGCAGGGAACCTGTTAGCTAAGCTAGAGAAGGCATCAGTAAAAATTCTCTCTTTTAATTTTTTAGATAGTTTTTTAAAAACACTTTTTATGAGGATTACAAATATAATTTGTTTTTCTGCCTGTTCCATATATTCATTTTGTAGATGACAAGAAAAAACTGTAGGTTTGCAAAACCTCCAGTGCCTCTGCCAAAGGTAACACAGTTAGCTGACTGTATTGGATAATTCACTTTCATTAGCAGCTTTTTCATCCACAGTGAAAACTAGGAGAGTGCATACTTCTGCATGCCCATCACTCCACTGTGTATTGTGTTTTGTGAATTGCCACCTCTCAAGCCTGTCAAGGTCTCTCTGGATGACATCCCCTCCCTCCAGCACGTCAGTCTCACTACAGAGCTTGGTTTCACTGGCAAACTTGCTGAGGGTGCACTCAATGCCACTGTCCACATCACTGACAAAGCTGTTAAACAGCACCAGTGAGAATACCAGCCCCTGAGGAATGCCATTCGCGCTGCTCAGCACTTGGACATGGAGCTGCTGACTGCAGCTACTTCAGTGTCCAGTCAATTCCTATACACCAACTGGTCCATCTGTCCAATCCATGTCTCTGCAGATTAGAAACAAGAATGTTGTGCAGAACATTGTCAAATACCTTGCACTAGATTATGTCTGGTGCTTTTCCCTCATCCACCAGTGCTGTAATCCCATTGTAGAAGGCCACTGAATCTGTCATGCACAACCTGCCTTTAACGAAATCATGTTGACTGTCACCACTCATGTCATTTTCTGTGTGCCTCAGTATCCATGATGTAGGTAACTATTGTATAGCTATACATCTTCTTTTCTGCTCCCTTTCTCCCTCTCTCGTTGCACTACGTGTTCTGGTTACAATCGAGATAAAACAGAATTACTACAGGAAGATAAATGCATTAGGACATGCAGTCAGCTGGAATTGTTTTTCCATTCTCCTTTATGAATTACAGCTGAGTAGTTAACAGAAAGTGAATATAAGTCCTTGCTACAGTTCATTGCTCTCTGCATGAGTTGTGTGAAACTTACACCCTCAGTGCAGTTATGTGACCGAGGCTTTTTACGCCTCCTGTCCCTTTTCAAGTGATGGACTGGCAAGCAAAGGCAGTGACATATATTAGGGTGGCCATGAAATGGGTACGTGTGTGATGTATTGCAGTGCTGTAGAGCAGCTAATGTTACACTGCTCCTTGTACTACACAGCAGCTTTGCAATGACTTCCCTAGATCACAGGAGAGTGCAAGATGGCTCTCCTCTTCCAGTTATATAATTAGATCCATTGCTTATCTGTCACACCAGCAACAGACACTCGTCCATCTGTGACAATACTCTGCCCGCTTTTCCATCAGGAACACTGACATGTCTGCATGTTGCCATGTGCCCTGGGAGCAGGAGCTCAGACCTCTGGCTTAGGGCTACATCACTTTGGCTTCTACTGACTCATCATCAGAGATGCTGTCCCTGATTCTGACAGCAACAAGGGGCAGAGACAGCAAGTATAAAGCTGGATGGAAGCATCTTCTTCTCTGGATATCTTGTTCTTCTTCTTACATCTTTTGTGCCTTACCATCTCTTTTAGTGTGCCTTTCTTGCATTGGATGCTCCCTGGGGGCATGAATCTGTCATTATTATTTAGCTTTCCTTGTGCCATCTAGAGCTGTAATAAATCCTGCCTGAAGAAGGTCACTGTAATCAGCACACTGCAGAGCAAGCATCACAGAGAAATGGAGTCTGTCCCAACAGGGAGGAAACATCCTGAGCCTCAGAGACAAGAACCCAGCCCTTCTCATGTGCCAAAAGCTTAATTTATTTCTAGTAGCAATTCTGTCAACTCCTGAGTCCAATGCATTGCATTATCAGAAGTTATGTTTCACTTTGCTCTTTCATAGCAATTGTCTGCCAGGACACAGGGCACCGCATCCTGTAGCAGGGATGTTTTATCTGAACTTATGACTAGATTCCAAAAATGAAAGTGAGGTATCTTTCAATTTTTGTAAATATTCCTGCCCAAGTGGGATGAAAAGCAGAACTGTAGCCAATATTCAAGGGCAGATAATCTTAAGAAACAAAATTTAGATCCACACATATCAGTTAAAATGCTTCATTTCTGTCACAGATTGTTTATTTATGGGTTTTATTTATGCTTTATAGCTGTATCAGACACCTTTGTGACATTAGTGAAGGCATGGCAGGGCTCCAGATTGTGATCATGACCTGCTTCCTGAAGCTGCCTGGTTAAAAACCTACCTGAGGGTGGTGGGGAGGCTGAGGACAGCAGTTTCCCTTACCTGCACACAGAGCTGCAGAGCAGTGCCTCGGTTTGCTTGGTGTCAGCTGGAGCTGGCTGAGTGCCAGGGGGTATTTCCCATAAAATTCCATCGTGGAAGGCCTTAAGATTTTGTAGGTGCTTCCAGCCTTTCCAGTAGCAGATGCTGCAGCTGTGAGTGGCAGCAATCACTGTTTGCAAAAGGGGAGCTGGCACATGTGACACTTCCATCCTCCATATCCTCCAGCAGCATCACTTCCCTTAGGTGACCTGAACTATCCTCAGTGCTCACTTCAGAAACAACAGCCTCTGCTACTCTTGATAGTATTTCAGTCATCTCTATTCACACAAAATGAGCATCAAGCTTTTTTCAGCTGCACTCTCTGGCAGTGATCTAAAATCATTTGAGCAAGGTGTTTCCAGCAAAAACAAGGAGGGAGATCCCAGGTTATCAGGCCTTTTTGCAGGCAGATGGAAGATGGATGTATTGCTGAACTCCTGTGGGTTGCATTCAGCCACATCAGCTGGAAAAGCTGAGCCACATCTGATTTA
The DNA here is from genome assembly GCF_965178545.1 of Coloeus monedula. Taxonomy (NCBI): domain Eukaryota; kingdom Metazoa; phylum Chordata; class Aves; order Passeriformes; family Corvidae; genus Coloeus; species Coloeus monedula. Next base: position 44,365,951 of record NC_138783.1, read on the forward strand.
GGTGAGGTTCTCCTGTCTGATATGTGTCATAGAAATCGTGTTTTCCGCTGACGCCTTGCCACCAGAGACAAAACAAATCGTATCAAATGATATCAAGTTTCTCCAGAAGGGGTGGTTCTTAAGGAAGAAACTGCATGTTTTCTTTCACTCTATGTGTTATGACCAAAGACCTCATTTTCTCATACTAAGATCTCCACATGCTGGACTTTTAACTGAAAAGGTTGCTAATGTTCTCAGCCCCCCATTCCATCTCTTCTCTTGGCAAGGTGAGCACTGCTCTCTTGAGGGGAGAAGAGCCAATAGAGGAGGTTCTTCTTTCCATGAAGAAGAACCATGCTTATGAGCTGGATGTCCTCAGTGCTCTCCTGGCACCACCTCCCCTGCCTAGATCTGAGCTCTCTTGAGAGGTTTCTGTTCTTGTGTTTTATGTTGTACAGGGTTTCAGGAGGCCATTTTCTCTAACACCCCACCCAAAAAAAGGCCAGCTTTGAAATGAGATGCACTTTCAAAGTTAGATCAGAGCACATATAGCCAAGCTGTATCTTCAAGAGTGAAGACTGCAGTTTCTCTGAGAAGTGTGTTCCAGTGTTTGACCAGCCTGCTTGAGAATTTTTACCATTAATATGCAGTGTTATTGGTGTTACACTACCATAACTCATAAGTACATATATCAAGCTTTTTGTTGCACCTCTCTGTGGGATATGCCCAGCCACTGCCCTGGAGGGATGTCTGCTGAGATAAAAGATTTTGCAATTGCCCAGCAGGACTCCCTGGAAAGGCAACTACTTGGGTCATGGTGAGGAAAGGTAGACCCACAATCCTTTGGGAGACCCTATGCAGATCATTCTGTAACCCATTGGTCTGTCCCAGACCCTCTGTAATCCATTGGTCCCCTTGCTGATCCCCTGTATCCCTATAAAAGAAGACCAATTCGCCTCTGTAGGGAGAGGTCGTCCGTGGCTCTCCTCTTCGCCGGAGGGAACCCCCAATAAAGCTCCCTTCGTGCGGAACCAGCCACACGAGCCTTCTCGTCTCTCTCTCCGGTCTGGTTTGGCCTAGAGGCAGCCCTGCAGAGCTGAGCTGGAACCACGAGCTGATATCACTAAAGAGCTGACAGCTTCTGCAAGGGCTCCTCTGCCAGCAGCTGAGGGAAGACACCGGGCCTCGGGAAGGCGATTCCTTTCGGGACCATCTCCCCGGACCGGTCACCTCTTCCTGGGTCACAGCCTCAGACCCCACCACCAGCTGTAATACCTCTCCTTTCATATCTACAGGTTCAACGTAGGGATGAAAGGTTGTCTTTACACAGGAGTCTCATTTGCTTCACCTCTCTTCTAATTCCTTTACATTTATTTGGGACTACTTTTACTGATTAGTTAAATTGCCATCACTGGTGGCCATACCTAGTAAGAGTAGGGCAGTGTTAGCCAGTCATGGGGAGGGGATAGTTTGCTAACAAAATCACAGAATAACTCAGGCTGGGAGGGACCTCACATGTCTCTGGTCCAATCTTCTGCTCACAGTAGGTCAGCTATGAGTTCAGAAGCTGTTGAGGCTTCATACAGTTCAGTCTTGAAAGCCTCGAAAGCCAGAGACTGCAAAACCTCTCTGTCCTCTGACCAATTGTTCTCACGGACAAAGGCTGTCTCCTTATGTTCAGGTTGAAACTCTTACATCTCAACTTTTATGCCTTTTGTGTCTTTCTTCCTTCCCAGCCCCACTTTGAAGGTATCCTCAGTGACTCTCCTACAGGTACTTTGAGCTGCTGCTAGGCCACCTAAAGCCATCTTTGTTCCAGGTTAAACAAGTCCACTTCCCTTGTGGGAGTTCTCCAATATCTCCTCACAGGACACATGCTCCAGCCCCATCATCTGCCCTGAGCTCACTCCAGTTTATCAGTGTCCTTTTTCTAGTGGGATGGGACAAAACTGTAATGTCTAGGTATGGTCTAATGAGTGCCAAGTAGGGAACTGAAAACTCCCCCTGATCTCTATCTCAGTTCCGGTTAATTTGGCCATTGGTCATTGTTGCTGTCAGGACCCCTGTTTTCCATGACCCATGTTTTCTCCCTGTTGCCTGGCAGGGATCCCCGAGACAAAAGGCAGGGTTACAGAGGCCTCATCACTTCCCCCATGTCATCTTCCCTGTGAATGAGGCAACCTCACCCATCTGGTGTCCTGTGCTTCACAGTGCTAAGGGCATTATTTTTTGGAGAGAGGATCACAAAAAGTCGGGAATGTTTAGGAGCATGGTGGCATTGAGACCAAGATTTGAGGGAAGAAGTGTGGACATGACTGGTTTATGGAGGGAAAGGCTGGGGACAGAATTCTACCATCCATTTCACAACCAGGCACAGGCAGGCATGTTGTCCGCTGGTAACCATGACCACTCCTCTGTGCTGCTAATCCCATCACCATCCCAAAACAGTAGCAATGGGCAAAGTGGCAAGCTATGTCCTTTGCCCATGGCTGGAGATAAAAAAAATGGACTTGGAATATACTTTTTTTATACTTTTCTCAGTGTTTGCTATGGAAGTGATGTGAATAAGACTAATCTTTAATGATAATTCTGAGCTGTCAGTACAGGAAAATACATAATCTCCAGTCAAATATGGAAAATAAAGTCAACATTTTCTCTGCAGCCTCTGCAATTTTAGCTGAGCGAAGATAACATGCTATAATTTTGAATCATTGATGGAAAACTTCACCACAAAGTATTATCACTGTGCTCAATTTTACCCCATTCACATTCGTGCTGACACAGTTCCCATGAAATGTTAATCTTGTCTAATCACTAGCACAGAGAAGTTAGGAAGCCTGTGGCATTTTTGGGGGGTATATATTCAGTACACCAATATAGCTGCATCCGTGGAAAGCCCCAGTAAATGTATTTCTTGATTGGTGTAATTCAGCAGGCTCGTTAGAGGTCATAATTAACTACCACCCAGTGCACAGACAAAAAAGTCTTTGAGGCTGCTGCTGGAGATAAAACATTTGGGAAGAGTAGGACTGCAGTGGAGAAAAGTGATATGGTGTATAACCAAATTATTCCCAGAACAATAGTTCTATAGCTCATATAATAGCTTACTTGACATAGTCCTGTAGACAGACAATGAAATGTGTATGCCAAAATCAATAAGACCTTATGAAAACTTAATCAAAGTTTATGGTAAATAATTCCACCCTAGATAAAGCTACATTTCAAAACATTTTGATTGTTACTCATTTGAATTGAGTGAATACTGCCCAGAGCAGAAACTTTGGTGTCATAAATTAATCTAAGCACAGTCCAGGGATCAGTTTGGGGTAAACTTTTTGCTTGTTAGAGCTTCTGTTCCTGAACTAAGAAGCAGTTTAGCACTTTAACAAATCCCTCCCAGTCTAATGCGTGTATTGCCCTCCAAGCAGAGTCTCTCCCTGTACAAGCAAGTGCCAAATCCTCAGATAAAACATTAGATATTGGATTAGCAAATGCCTCGTTCCTTTGCGAAGCACAGAGTAAGTTTAGCTGAAGGACTGGAGGTTGGCAGGGACTTGGGTGCTCTCCATGCCAAGGTTGGGGAAAGTTGCAAAGTCTGTCACATAAGAGCTTTTATTTATGCATCAGTGACTTCTTTTTCTTCTTCAGACACCAATATGAACACCTGAATGTATCCAGGTGTGATTTTTGAATAAATACAGAAAACCTTGCAAGGGACTCAGCTTTCTAGATGGTAGAGTCCATACAAGTTCTTAGGCTTTTTTGAAACCAAGAAGAGTTATCTCAATATGAACAAGATAGTCATTGCAATGCTCATATCTGTCCATTCCTGTGCTGGCTGTGAACTGACATGACTGAATTTATATTTACCTGGAAGACCTGACAAGCATGCAGGTGGCATTTGTGTCTTGTGTATCTCAAGACAAGCCTGTAGTATTTGCTTTGGCCAAAAGAAAATTGGTTTTAGCACCCAGATGGGGGTGGATAGTTCTGGGAAGTAATTCTAGAAAGCATTTGGGGAAGTCAGAATGCATAAGCTGCTGCAGCAGAAAGGGTTAAAAACATTCCTGACATTGTAAAGAGGGAAATAATGATTAAGGGTGGAAAGATGACTTTTACCTTTATGTACAAAATTGGCTAGAATAGGTCTAGGATAATGTTATGTTCTGGCATACTTATATTAAAAGAACAATGAAATGCTGCTGAGAGTGCAAAAATACCCTAAAAAATTGTGGAGAGTAGAGGAAATACAATTCCATGAGAGATGTAAAGAGCACCATCACTTTAGCTCAGGAAAGAAAAGTTTAAGGTGACCGCAAGAGGACTATTAACTGGGAATAGAAGTGTTCTTTAATTCACTTTATAATTATGGACAATGGCATAACAAGAAATAATGATTCAAAGCAAGGCAAGACAAATTTCCATGAGAAATTAGGTGCAAATATATTTTAGGGAGATTATAAACTATTGAAGCAAAATACAGAAGAAAATGGTTTGTTCTGCACCTCCCCATGTGTACAAATGCCTTTCTGAAGTTTGCCTAAGTCAAACAGAAATGATGAGACTCAGCACAGAGATAACTCAGTGAAATTAAGTGGTTGATGTTCTGTTTATTTCTAATACTGAGACTCTGGATTTTATCTTTTATTTAAATACAGATGATGTAGTCTTACTTTTTAAGTTAAAAGTTTATCAGTATTCTTGCAAAGCATTCACTAGGTCTGTAAACACAATCAATCAATTGGGTATTGATATGGCAGGTAGAAGTTTGATTAGAAATGCAAAATACCCAAACATCAGTGTGATTAATGAAGCAGCTGAGACACAAGCGATTCCACATTAGTGGGGCAGGTGTTTGGTCTAAGAGAGCAAGTGGGGTGTTGTTACAAAGAGAGCAAAATCAATGACATTGCTGGAGCTCCTCCCAGTGTGAACAGCTGCAGGAACATACTCCCACTGGTAAAGGTCAGATCAATCCAGTGCCTGTCATAATTTCCTGCAGATTAAACACCTACATACCAAATAGAAATAAATAAGTTCTAAATTTAATACAGTATGAATTAATTAACACTCCAACAAATATCAATGCCTCAGTTGTATAGGCAGCTAAAGAGTTTTATTTATGTTTAGCACAATAACTGCAAAAATCTGAGAAATCTTCACCTTTCACAGTGATCTCCCTCCTTCCACATTCATCCTGTGCTTGGGACTTTTCAACCTGTACAGGCACAGGTAGAACAGCAGCACAGCAGATGTTCAGCACTAAATGTCTAACCAGGGGACCCACTTCTGCTTCCAGGTGCCCGAGTTGGGGGGACATCCTCTCCTTGCCCATATCAAAGGAAGCCCTGGACATGTGACCACCACAGAACATATTTGAGTTTCCCCAAAACCTATTCTTTGTGCAAGACAAGCTGCCCTACAAGAAGTACAGTATGCCAGTAAAATCATCCAAACCCAAGATCCATACTTTCAACCAGAGACCACAAGAAACAAAAACCAAGCAATGAGACATGCCACCTGCTGCCCAGTCATCCCTGGGTGCAACAGCTCCACAGGAGCAGGAAATGAAGATCCGTGTTAATCTTAAACAGACAACCTGTCCTTAATGAGAGTTTTTGATCCACTGCTCCTTTGGGAGTGAACTAAATTGTATCATCAAAGACAGCTATAATCCTACATGCAGGGGGTTATGCTACTCCATTCAGAAGTAGATTCAGATGAGCTTTCCTGGGAATTTAAATAGACAAACCCTTATTCATATCTGTGGGAGCCGAATTAGACTATTTCAAATCATGTTAAATGCACTGACTGGCTCATATACAGTAGCCCTTAATTGCTTTCAGACATTGTCTTGCTGCTATTTATGGCACATTGATATCATATTGCACTATGAGGATGCCACTCTCCTATTGCCATATTTGCAACATAAAATATCAGGCAGGGGAATTAATATGCAGGAAGCCCAGACAATGGGCTGCCATTGGTGTGTAGCATATACTTGTCCTTTTGCCAGTGAAAACTTTGCACAGGGATTTGACTTCCCCTGGGCTGTTGATGAATGGTTCTGTGAATTTGTTTTGGTCTCATCCCTTCGTCATTGTTGATAAAGGTGAAGAGAAGCAAAGGAAGGAAATTAAAACCTTTCTTCTCAAGGGATTTGGTTAACCATATCCATCTGGTACATTTTTATTGTCAGGGAGAAAAACAGATGAACTATACTGGAAGGTATTAGCAAATTCTTCGCTCCCATTCCCACAAGAGAAAACCCTTTCCTTATATTAATATTTCACCTTCCTTTTCCCCCTTCTTTTCTGAATTTCTCTAGATAACACAACGTAGCTGCTCTTCTCCTGTTCCCCAAAGTTCTTAATGTTTGATGAATAATTGTAATTTCTCTCCTTCTAACTAACCTGAGAATCCCCTCCTTGCCATGACTCCTGTCTAACAACAATTGACCTGACCTATACTTTCAGTTTCTTCTGGGCATGCCATGGGGCAGTTATTATACCCATATCTAACAGGAACATCTCTCAGTCTCTTTTCATTATTTTGCAAAAGGTCAGGTTGCCTCCCAACACCAACTCCTTCAGCAACATCTCAGCATCCAAGTGCTTCTCTGCATAGTGAACCAGGGGCTCTGGATTATGGGCATCTGACACACTTTTCTTGAGCTTTGAAGACAAAGTCAGCACCTTGGTTGTCTCGGTGGGCTGAAAGGTGATGTTTTTCCTCAAAAAAAGGTGATGTTTGCTCTGATTAAATTACCCTTTCTAGGGGGTGAGAATTTACCATCATCTGTGATGAGTTTCCTCTACAAGTACAAATTTCCTGGACCTATGTCATGGAAAATCTAGAAGGCACTGAAGGAAGAAATGTCCTTGTTTGTATTAGACCTGCATTCCCATGATACTCGCTACAATTTTGTTGAGCTCCACCTTATTCTCAGCTATTCCATCTCCTGAGTCCCTTCCCAACAGCCCAGCTCCGCAGCTACATTTTGAGAATGTGGTTTGAGTGGCTAGAGCAGCCAAATGGACATCCAGGAAAGTGTTTCATGTTCCTGCCTCCCTCTGCTGCACACCTAACTCTCGCTCTCTATCTGCTATGCTAGGCAGGGGAAGGCAATGCCCCTCAGAATTTCCCAGTATTTGCAGAACGCTCCTTCATCCCCAAGCACTTCAGGGACACGGTAAAGAAGGAAACCTGAAGCCTCAGAAATGTGATACTGGCAAAAAGTTTTTTAAAAAGTTCTTAATTTTTTGCATTAGGTACATACAGATGAAAGGGACTCTGATTGCAAGTAGGTACAAACTGTGTTTGTGGATTTGTTTCCAATGGTGAAGTAGCAGCTGGATGCAAAAGCTTCTGCAAACACTGCCGCAGTACTGTTGCATCAACAATAGCTCTTTTCATCTACACAAGACCTGGAAAAACTTGTTTTCTGCTAAAGTCACCATGTGGTATGCAAATATATTTATGTGCTTGTATTATCACAGGTTTAGCCCTTGGGCCTCTTTGTAAGACGACACTGAGGACATGGACAGCTGATCTGCCAGTAAAGAACAATGAAAATCTGATTAAGAGACTAAAATCAATGCATAGGAGCTCTGCAAAGGAGCTCTGCAAAGGAGATCTGTTGGCACATTGGCCCAACAGAGCCCTCTAGCACCTCCAGAGGCTGACTCGGTTTGACTGTCCAGCAGTGGGGCTGAAAGGGAACGTGGTACTTGGCCCACAGCTCTGGTCTCTTCCACTCTGCAAACTTGAGGCCTTGTGTCTCACAAAGTTGGCAGCCCCAATACAGTTTGCAGCTCAGCCACTGTCTGCTCTGCTACCTCACCACTCTGCACAGGCTCGCGAACCACAGCTGCACTGGCAGGAAGCAAACAGGTCAAGTCAGCCTCCCAAAAGGAATTCCACAGAATAATTCACCTTAGTCTCCCATTGGTCAGGGTGGCACTGGGTGCTTCATTGTAATTGCCGAGGGTCATGGGGAGCTGAGCTCCAGCAAAGCCTTTGCACCAGCCAGGCAGCAGCCAAAAGACTGAGACAACTTAATCCAGCACTTGCTGGAGGAGAAGGAAGTAAAAATTACAGATCTAGTGAGATATCAGTATGATTTTTAAATTTCCTTCAGCTTCTGGAAGATGTGGATTTTTGTTTTAAACTACAGCTTAAAAATTCCCTAAAATGGACTTAACACACTTCAAAAGTCTGGAGTCACTATAACAGGGATCACTGAAGCTTTCCCAGGCTCTATCAGTATTAGCAATATGAGGACTCTGAGGGGATTTTTCTGGTAACAGAAAAAATATGGAAATTCACACATGGTATTAATTGTCCAGAATAAGTGTAGGTTAGGATGGGTATGACTTTCATAAGAGGTAGCCATTGCTAGGTTTTAAAAAGAAAACTGTTTTACCTATTGTACCAAATTAATAATGTCCAGGTTATTCTTCCTACATCTGCATTATGTAGATTACCCATAATTTGCGACGATGGTCTTGATTGCCAGCTGAGAGGTCTTCATTATTAGGAAGACTTAATGAGGAAGGTTACTTGTGCAAGGAGCTGGGGCATCAAGCAGATGGAGGTGGATGAAGTGGCAGCAAACGACCCTCAGCAGAAAGGGCCAGGAAATGAGTCAGTAGCTTAGATGCTGGGCTCAATAAAATATGAGACTGAGTGGAGCCATGTACTATGGTAAGGATCTGGGCTGGAAAATAAGTCTGTTACTGGAGTCAGCAAATGGAAAAAGCATGTCTGCAAGTCAAGGTAGAAAAAGGAAGAATAAGTTTCTTTCAACAAAACTCCTATTTTGAGAGGTGTGATGATGGGGCAGACAGGCAGAGGAAATACATCATTTCCAATTAGTTTGAAAGTCAATTGAAAAAGACTTCTGGAGCAGACTTTAAAGACTGTTAATTTTTTTCATTTCAATAGAAAAACTAGAGAGGTGGTGGACAGTAATTAATGGAAATCACAAGGAAGAGCCCAGGAAATCAAATGTTAACAGCCTCCACAATGAAACAAAATGAGTAAATCATAATTATCACTATTACAATGAGTATCATGGGAATTAACAATCGTTAGTTAATTGTCAACAGTGCCAACCTTTCTCCTAGTGCATTTGCATGTTTTCCACCTCTTACTTGGTCTTATTAGTTTGAAGTGATGCTATCAACTTGAAATTCAAACCTTTTAAAAAAAATTTAAAAGCCCTTGCTCTTCCCCCTCTGCCGGTTATAACTTTGCAGTTTACTCTGCTGCTATTTACGAAATGTTTTTTCTTCCTCGTGTACAAAAGTTGCAAAAGGAAAACAAACTACTGTGGAACAGTGACAGTCATCAAAACGATGACGCCAAAGATTAGAAGTAAACAAACTGGAAAATCTGTTTATTTATGGTCTCTTCCAGTACTCAGAATCTAGAGACCCTATAGGAGAAAGTGTCACGAAGGATGTCTGGACTTCAGGTGGCTCTCTTGAAAGCTGTTTATTGCATAGGTGAAGTTACAGCATTTCAGGGAGTGGGTATCCAGAGCCAGCCCTACAGCTGCCAGCTCCAGCTGTAAGCATACCTGAAGCCACTTTCTGTTCAAGTTACAAAGCATTTTATACTTTTCTTTGCAGAGTATCTTAATACATAACAACCAATAAGCACCATACACAATACCTATGTACACTATAGCCTATCGTAACTACTACCATCACCATATTATAGTCATTATTATCCAATCACAAGAGTAAGTTACAATTTAAAGCTTACAATGGAAAATTCTCAGACCTTTCTTCTTCTTCCTACATCAACATTTCTTGTTTGCCTGCAATATCTCTCTTTTTGGTAAAGACGTTTTCTATTTACTTATGCTCTTCTTGAGACTTATTTACTTATGCTCTTCTTGAGACTTATTTACTTGGTGAAAAACATGTCTTTGTAGTCACATACCTTTGTCCTATTCATAAAAATCTCCTTCCAACTCATCTCCAACCTTTGCCTTCTCAGTTACTCATCGATCACTGTTTCAGCAAAACATCTTTTACTCTATATCAAAACTCGCTTCCATTTCTACCTCATCCCCAGTTTCTACATTCAGAGATCTTTCTGCCAAGCCTACATACCTGTGAAAGTTTCTTACCAAACTTTCATCCTCCCCAACAAGACCCCAAATGAATACAGTACCTGACCAGAGCTGTTCTTTCTGATAAATGTCATACAGAATTGCAGACAAGAATCAGAGCTTCAGCTATGTCTCTCTCATGTTTCTTAAGAGATCTTGCACTTTACAGAAAAAATTATCTGAGTTTCTTATCACTGGGGAATAGACCCTGGATAAATGCAGGGATTGGTGAAGCAGATACCTTGTGTTGAATTTAAAGTGAAAATTGAACCTTCCAAAGATTATGTTATGATTCTAGGGAGTGATGAACCACTATTATTTCTCATTTTGGGGATGGACCCATCACATACAACTCACACATAATTTGACTGATGCTCTACAATATGATGTCTGTTATTTGTGTCTGTCATCCTTTACACTTGGTCACAGTTTTCATTATTTATGTTGGTATAATATCTTCTACATACTTTACTACCTTGTAAAGACCAAATAAACTTTTTTGAAGCTTTATTCAATTTTCTAAGACCACTCTGGAATGGAGACATCTCTCTGGGTAAGTCCATACTCCAGGCCATCCAAGGTTAAATACCCCACAAATTTGACTTGTATACTGCATTAAATGTTTATAAAGCCCATTCAAAGTATCATAAGACTTGAGGCTAGAGGCTGCATCCTTTTATTAAATGAGTTACTTATGCTTGGAAAAACTATATTGATCTGCCGAATAAAAGATATTTATTTTACCCACATAGTAGCTTCTATTATGAAGATGTGGGAAGTTGCCAGTGTCCTCAGGCCTGAAATGAGCATTGATATAGCAATACCAGGATCTGTCTGTCCATTCTGTCTGTCCCCTTGCTGGTCAGAAAAAGCACCCAACTGCTCCTGACCCTCACAACACAGCCAGGACAGTGCCTTTGGGCAGCAAAAACGGGGCTTCTGGACACATGGCCCCGACAGTAGGGCCTATGTATGTACAAACACACCATGTTTGTTTACACTCTGCTTTCTGCATTGGAGTACCCTGAAATTTGGTATGTGTCAAACCTGCGGCTCTGTAAAAATCCTCTTTGTCATTGACTTTTATAATCCTGAGACTCTCTTGTAAGGCCCCCAGGCTGCCTCATCAGCCCAGACTGGCCCCATGGTGCAGTTGCAAAGGAACTGGAACACCTGGAAGGAATCAGGCAAAGTATCAAGCCCAGGATCCAACCAAATGGCTTACATCTGGCCTGCAGAAAGCACAGGGATTTCCCATGGCTGAACCATCTGGTCACTCTAACCCCAGTCTGAAATGGCTTAGAAGGTGCTCAGCCCTGTGCTGAGCCCAGCCTTTGGGCCTGTCTAAGGCTAGCAGCTGCTGTTTGTAGAGGAACAGACTTCCCATCTCATCCCTGATTCTGAGCTGAAGCCTCTGGGCCTCTGATTCACTGGAGTCTTATAAGAAACACCCTGAATCTCAAGGTCTTTTGCATTTCTGAAGCCCTCATATTCAAGAAGGATGTTCTTCATTTCCTCTGTGACTGGGAGGGTGGCTGGCTGTCCTCTAGGTCATGACAGACTGTCACTTCCACTTAGATGCCCCAGAAGATGGACTGTTGGATAGTGAGTGCCAGGATGCAGAGCTGCCGAAAGGTCTGCTCTGGGGTCTTTCAGGGTTGTAAAGCAGCTGCCATAACCCCCTGTGTTTTTTTGAGGAATTAAACACTTTCACAAGTTTGTTTTGTAAACCGAGATCTTCGGAAGTGTCAGAGTTTGGTTCAGCTGTAAAAGCCCCGAGGGCTGTTTATCAGAGCTGCTGTTGGAGGTGTTGTGTCAAACCCTGCTCCCAGGTGGCAGCAGGTGCCTTAGGAGCCTGCCATGCCCTGGCCGCAGGAAACAGTGACCTGAGTAAATCTGTCTGTCTGTCTGTCTGAAGCGCTGCCATCCATTCTCAACATTTTATCCTGACTACTCATTCATTCATTTCATTCACTGGTTCAGTACTTGCAGACTTCTTTGGAATTCCTATGGGAAAAGAGTATTGTGTTAGGGAACTCTAAAGTCTTTCAGAGAAAACAGGACTCCTTTTAGTTTTGAGAACATTTTCCTTGTTTTCAAAATCTTTTCCAGTTTTATACAGGTTTTTGAGTCCTGGTCACCATTACAAAATGAAGGGCCAAAAAACTTTAGCAGTAGCATTTTTGTCTATTCTTTCTACCCATCCAAGAGTGGCAATCCACAGGAGCTAGGATCTAGGGGAGAGCTTGTTCACACAAGCTTTCAAATGTTGTGAAGCCTGGAGTTTTGCCAACTGCACTAAGGATACTGAGAAGTTTCATGACCCCACATGTTCAACCTTTTCATTTTGTCCATTGGCATCTTAAAAAATGGCTTCCTTGGTCTAAGTCTGCATTGTATTTTGTTCACTAGCTTCCCAAAATGAATAACTTTGCTTCTATCTCCAGCTGAACACTATTCACTGGAATTCATTACTACTGGATTTAATCTCAGCATGTAGCAGCTTTCTAAAAACATGGACACTTGGGAGACCTGTCTATAATTGAAAAAAAATAACTTCATAGTTTCTCCAGCTTCCCGTTGGACATCTTGCTTCTGGAGGAGTCATCATCCCTGTTCTTTGCATCATGTAACCTGGCTCTGTCTAAGAAGGATTATGAAAAGCACCTGTAACCTTTCTGCACTATCAAACCAGCATCACAACGTGCTGGCTACAGGAAATGTGGGATGAGAAGGGGCTTTCAGATTTATCAGGCTCCATCCCTTGATGTCACACGCCAACACATTTATGATCCTTTTCTTAAAATACTGAATTGCATCTTAAAAGTAGCTTCAGTTTTTGCTCACATTGTTCCTGTTGAAAAACTGTTGCTAGGACATAATTCTTATTGATGCAAACAGTTTAGATTTTTTTCTGAAATCTATTCATGGCTGTAGTCATTTATTCTTTTGCTAGAACTACCCTGCAGCTCCTTTTTTGGTAGACATCTACTCCCTGATGTTACATATAAATCAAAGCTGTTTCTCTTCTCAGTCTTTACTTTCCTATTTTAAACAAGTCAAAATTTTCCAGTCATCTCTTGTACGATCATTTCTACATTCCTCATTTCTTCTAGGTGTATAACCTGGACATCTGCCAGGCTAAATTTACTCTTCTGGGACATGAAAAACAATATGCATATAAGAAACAAAGTGCATATGGATTTTACAATGCTGCAGCTATTTGTCATTTGCAATTATACTATATCGCCCCTCTGGACAATGTTTTAGCACTACAAAGTTGATCTTCTACAGGAATAGCATCTGTTACGCCAACACAGTTGTGAGCATGATGAGGAGTTGAAAACAGCCACATGCCTGAGTTTGCCTTTAGTTCCTTGCTGTCAGAGTTTACTGTGGAGAGACTGTGCACTAGGTCCACTAGCCCAAGTTTTCTAATTCCTCTTCAGAGGTGTTTAAAAGACATGTAGATGTGGCACTTGGGGACATGTTTAGTGGTGAATTGGGCAGTGCTGGGGTAATGGTTGGACTTAAGGGATCTTGGAGGTGATTTACAATCTAAAAGAGTCTATGATTCTATTCAAAAGCCAAAGGGGCTCAAGAACCTGGGAGTCTTACCTAACCAGCCTTCAGGGAAAGGTACATTTACCTGGAGATGAGGTGTTGAAGATAGGCAGTAGGATTTCTTCTGAGGAAGGAATTAGCTCAGGACAAAGCCTGGAGACCAGTGTAAATGATGTGCTTAACTTTGGAGGAGATGGCTAGCTGTATTCCTCCTGTGGGGATGGAAAACAGAGCAGTCTGAGCAGACAAGCTTGAACTTGCTCTCTTCTGTGATCTATATTTTTCAGACAGTGGTATGTAACTCCGTTTCTTAGCATGTAATTTTCTGGCCAACCTAAATCCATGAAGGAAGTTTTATTTCTGGTGTGGGCAGGGGGACTGAACATTACCACTGCAGGCAACTACAATATATTTTGGTTTTATATTTGCTGGATGCTCAGAGGATATGGAAAGAGAACAGTAATATTTTACATGTATCTGAGATACCTCTCTCCAATCACTGCTGCCTTACATTGAACCAGTGCTGCCTATACTCTCCTGTTTCTCTGTTCCTGGTGGCCTTATGAGTTATAATTTGCCATGTTGATTAAGAGTCCATTAAAATCAATGAACCATTTAAGCCTGCCTGGTAAATCTGGCAGAAGTCAATAGATTTACTTCAAGGTCCAGCCAAACATATTAGAAACAGTTTCTTGCTGACCACAGCCACTCCGACTGAGACTTGTGCCTGAAAATGAAATACTGTAATCTCTCTGGCTGTCAGGTAGCCTGCTGTTACATGTGCTAAGGCTTCCCCTGCTGTGAAAATAGCTACATTTACAGTGATTGTTTATGCAGCAGCATATTATATTTAGCTATTAATCACATGGTGACATACTCTTTGCCATTTGTTTAACTGGAAGAGAACATCTTGTGCATAAAACTCGAAGTTGCATTCATCTTTTCTTTTCCAACTTGAATTGCCTATTCTTGATACTATAAAATTAAGTTTTATACTTTTGAACAATTTCTCCATACCAAAGTCTCTCTGATGGAAAAGGCAAATGCTAAAATTTTCCTGCTGTTGACTACATGTACCTCAAATAACCCAGCATACACTTCCACTCATACCTCTGCTCATGGGATTAGTTCTCCTGGCATGAGCAGAACTGCTCCCAGGGAATAAGTTATGCACCTCCAGAAGCATTTGTAAGATCTCAGCCACAGATTATATTCACTACTGTGTCACTTTAACATTTTATTAATGACACTTCACGCTTCTTATGAATTAAGCTTCCTGTGTATAAGTAGAATTTCTTACATCCTCACAAATGCAATTCAAGGTGTCTAAAAGCTAAGTATCCAGTTCAACTGAGTTGGCCACAGCTTCCGTCAGACAAGAGAGAGATGCCTGTCTAAATGACAAACCATTCTGAGGTTTTGAGCAAAACCTCCTTCAGAAAAGAGTTATATGGCTTAGTCTAGGCAGACAGCTTTCTGAGGATGAAAACAAGCAGAAGAAATTCCCTCCTGTGTCACAAATGAATATTTTTTCAGAAAATAACTGCCTGCTGAACAAGACAAAATAGTAACAGTATAGAGAGCTTCGTTCATTTTTATAGAACAAACTAACTCTTCAGTAGATTTTTTTTTCATTTTACATGAGCATTTCTTTGGTTCCTTCAACACAGGAGAAAACTGATTGGATGGTCATAATACTTTTCCAATTTTAACCCAAAACTACTTATTCACCTAAAAAGAGTAAAATTTTCGTGAACTGATTTTTAAGCTTTTCACTGAAAAGTAATACATATGAGGTATGAGGTAGAGATAAATGGAACTAAGTAGCAGCATAGTGAAGCCGTAGAACAGCTTATAGAGTGACTAGAAGCAGTATTTGATCTTTTCTGAAAAGCTATTTCTTAAATTAATCACGCAGACCTTTGGGTACAGACTCTTGTTGCTGTTTGGAAAAGATGTAGGTATAGCATTATTTTATTACTCATATCTTACCTACAAAAATTTAAATAGACTATAAAATCAACTATCTGAATCCATGTTCAGTTAGATGGGAGCAAACAGATGAAATTATTAGTAATTTTTTTTCCAAGCAGTTTGTAGACTGGAACTAATGAATACTAAAAATTACTACAAGAAATACACTTTAGCATCAACCTCTACCTTAGATTCTTTTTTTCAGGATGCTAATAAGTTATTAGTAGCTTCAGATAAGTTAACTGCTACAGTAATTTTTATGGTGCCACAAATATAGCACTTTTTCTCAATTTGATCATCCTAATTTCAATCTTTTCTCCTCACCCACCAGTGGGTCTCAACTGAGCAACATGTATTTTGCATCTAGCAGTAGCTGTTTAATAAAGTATTTACTTGCAGCTGTTCAAAGTCTGAATCCTGAGGTATAGGGAAGGCCTTCATCTCTCTTTGGCTTCCACGGGATGTACATAGATGTTCCCTTATATGACTGATTGACGTGTAAAAGGGACAGTATTGCAGTGTTTATAACATTGTTTACAGTGATGGTAACATCCTGACCAGTCCTGTAATGCAATGGAAGTTCTTCCATTTGGATTTCTGAGGACTTGGGCATGGAGTCACATGTATTTCAATATGCTCTCCAGGAATTCCAAGATAATTTGTTCCAGAATAAATTGCATGATTTTACTGGGTTATTTTTTTTTTTCTAGCTGTGTATGAGGAGCTGCACTTGACATTTGCATTTTGTTTTTTCAGTGAAGTTGTAAATTAGTCTCAGACGCCTTGCAGTTTGGGCACGGAGACTCATGAACTTCTATAAACCTTTTGATGTTCTCTGTCTGTGATTAAAGGACTATAATAAATCTACCCACAAAGAAGATGTTAAAAAGCTGAAGCTGACAGCTTCTTAAAGAACAACCGTATC
Organism: Coloeus monedula; assembly: GCF_965178545.1. Taxonomy (NCBI): domain Eukaryota; kingdom Metazoa; phylum Chordata; class Aves; order Passeriformes; family Corvidae; genus Coloeus; species Coloeus monedula. The sequence goes on from NC_138783.1 coordinate 44,382,516, forward strand.
ATCTCTCTAAAAATATGGGCTTGCATCAAACAGACAAATATATTTTTGCTGTAATTTCCCAGACTAACAGATTTTATATGGGGAACTTTACATGATGGTGTACCAAGCACCCTCATCCTCTCTCACAACACCTGATGGAGCTGGAAGAAATGCTTTTTCACATAAAATACTTTTTCACATAAACTGAAATTCATTGTGATATCATAAAATTGTGATCAAAACTGAGCAAACTCTCCAGCACTATTAAATGGGTATGAGACATCTCTGGGTATGATGATGAATAAAGATAATTTGGGAAATGTTTTTTTAACACTAGATGTAGATTCAGAGGCCTAAATAAGGTCTTCCTTTTCATTTATCTGAAATTTCTTCAAAACAACACCTTCAGAAAAGGCCAGAGGACAGGCAGGGAAGTACAAGCCAGTCATATTCTCTTTGGTCCCTGGAAATGTCATGCAGCGAGTCCTCTCAGAGCACATTTCTGAGTGCAGAAAGGAGAAGAAAATGACTGGTAGCAGTCAGCATGGATTTACCAAGGGTCACTCATGCCTGGCCAGCCTGACTTCCACCTATGACTGTGTTGCAGGTTGATGGGAGAGCAGCAGATGTTATTTTCATTGAGTTTAGCAGGGCATTCAAGATTTCTTCCCATCATATTCTTGTATTCAAGATGGGATGCTAAAGTAGGAATGGGAAAAAGTCAGATGGTTTGTAGTCTGGATAGATTTTTCGGTTTAGAGGGTGATTGAGTAGTAACTCATCTTTACCTGGAGTTTGGCAGCAAGGGGAATACCACAGTGGTCTGCAGTGGGATCTGTCCCAGGGACCTGTTTAGAATCTTCATCAGTCGGTGAGAGAAGGCAACAGAGAGCTTGGTCACAAGGTGTGCAGTGACTTCAAACTGAGCCACCACTGCCATTCCAAGGGGCCTGGAGGAATGGGCTGACAGGCACGTCATAAAATTAAGCAATGGCAAATGCAAAGTCCTTTATCTGAATGAAAGGATCCTTTCCAACAACATGGACTCAAAACTGCCCAAGGAGCCGCTCTGTGGGAAAGGCTCTGGAGGTCCTGGTGGGCAGTGAGAGGGACATGGGCCAGCAGCAAATCCCAGCAACAACAATGGCCAACAGTGGCCTGGGCTGTACAAAGAAAGACAGAAAGAGAGATCAAGGGCAGTCATTATACCCCACTATTCAGCACTCATTAGACCACACCTGGTTATTGCACCCAGTTTGGTGTTTCCCCCTATGGAAAAAGGACACTGATAAATGAATGAGTTCAAGTGAGGGCCCCAGGGTGTTGGGGAGCCTGTGCTTGTTAAGCCTGGAGCAGAAACAGCTTTGGAGGCACCTAACAGCAGCCTCCAATGCCTATGGAGAGCTCCTTGAGGGGATGGAGATTTCTACAGCCATGCAGAGGGTAAGAAACAAAATGACGCTGAAACAGCAGAGTATCAGCTTGGCTATAAGGAGAAACTTCTTTCCTATGAGGGCAGTCAGATGTGCAGATTATGCTGTCTTTGGAGGTTCTCAAGACCCCGTAGGAGGATCGCAGACCACAGAGTTGATCTGCTGTGGGTAGAAGGCCAAACCAGTGGCCTCTTGAGGTCACTCCCAGTCTGATCTATCCCACGGTCCTGTGACTTCTGTAGGAATGAGACCTACAGTCAAGAGCTATGCCATGATATATTCAGCAAGGAATTTCCACGAGCTGTGCCATGATGTGCATGGCTAAGGGATTTCCATGGGCATGATGACATGCTCAGGGGGTGATAGGTTATTGGGCAGAGGCCAGATGACCCCTATCACTGCAATCAGCCAGGAGGGAGAGGGAGTTAGGCTGAGGTGTCAGGGTCCTGTTCCATCCCTGCACAAATCTCTGTAATCTCTCTCTTTCTTACTCTCTATATTCTTCATTTACATATAAATTGGCTGCCCCGCACACAGACCCCATTTATGATGGCAGTAACAGAATATTTGACTACATTCTCATCTCTGCCTCTTATAAATATATAAATGGGCATTTGAAATCCTCCACGGCAGAGGATGAGAATACGATCACCTTGCAAACAAGTCAACAGGCTTGTTTCTCTCTTTTCCCCAAAGCACAAACACCTCTTTAGGTAAGATTTGCACGTTTGACTGCATCAGAGTATACCTGGGAACAGATGTACATAGTGCTATATATTTATATTTTGCGGGTCTAGCGAATTTATCACAGGCAATCTAAAAGAATCTATAATCCGTTGCTCCAATAAACCACACTATTTGTGAATCTGTGTTTGTGAAATTTCCTGTTGAAATCAACTGGGCTTACTTAACACTTTCATTCTTGTTGTAAACTGCCAGATACATACTCCATTTCCAAGGATCTTTTTTTTTCGTTACGTGGACTCAAACCCTCACTAAGGTCAAAGTGCCCACAGCACACTCAGGGACTTGGAAGGATAAAGACAGATTACAGCTATTTTTGTTTTTACCCCACATATAGTTCACAGTGTGCTGCTTATCCTGGCCTCTGCTCCCTCTAGCTTAAGTTTCTACATCTTCTTTCAATTAGGCAGACTGGTGACCATCTATGCTCCTTTTCCTGCACCGTTCTCTCTTTTCTATACAAATGCCCCTCTTCAGCAGCAGCCTCTCAGAAAATATGTGGTACGTGTGAATTTATCCCAGTTCTGCTGCTCTGTGTGTTCATGTTGACATTGATATGGTTGCGCCACAGTGATGCTGGAACAGGACTCATTTCACCAGCATGTTGGCAGTGAAGTGCAAAGTGGCTCTGTCACTCCTGAGAGGATCAATTGGGTCATTCATATGCACAAAAATGGTTGAACTGAACCGAAAACCTCATGAGCATGAAGATACTTTTTTCACAGAATCAATGTAATTATTTGCCAATTATGGTCCTAGGTCAGGAAGCAAAGGCAGGAAGCCTCAGGACACAACTCAGGGAATTGAAGACATACAGATTCAGAAAATGTCCTTCTCTTTAGTAGCTTTGTTCTGATTCATCACATTGTGTTTTGTACTTCATGTAAGAAATTATGGCCATTTTGCACATTTATTTGGTGAAGAATTCTTTTTTCTTACAATTTTTGACTTGTTTGTTACAATTTTTTTCTTCTGTCATGTAATTTCTCACCAGCTTTCTTTTCTGTTCATATCTGGTTCTTTGCATCTTCCTGAAGAGGGTTTGTCCCCTACTCTTTTTATCAGAGACTTTTTATCATTTGCTTTGCTCATAGTTGGAATCTCTCAAAATTTATCAATATCCTCATGTAGTCAAGTGCTTAGGAGTGCATACAGCTATCCAACTGCAATCTTTCCTAAAGACATATAAAAAAGAATAATTACTTCTCTGGCCTTATAAGTGATACCCCATAATATAATAAGCTAAAAGACTTTGTCTTCTGCAGCAGAAATCCCAGTACATAGTCATACTTAGCATGTTTAATTTTTATCTACTATCAACTCCAAAATTAATAAGTTATTAGTAATTTTGGAGCTCCCGGAACCCTCTGGGACTTTTTCCTTTAGATATAAGCATCAGCCTTATTAATGCCTTTATAATTTATTCATCACTCTTTAATGTTCTGTTAAATTCCTCTCTACTTTCAAAGTTAGAATTAAATATGTGTATGAACCATGTTCATTTCTGACTGAGTAGAGGCCCTCCAGGAACTGATGAATTCAACATTTAGCTGATGAATGACAGTCAGTCCCTTGGAGCAAGCTCAGTTATCAGCTAGATTATGAATTTTGGAGGGGGGAAATTATCAGCTGGTTTTTTTCGTTGTGATCCTTCATCACTGATGTCAAAGGGTGTTGTACATCTGGTGTTAGTGAACTGATACCACAAATGCATGTTATCTTTTAGCTTCAGTAATGAACCTTTTTCATGGTATAGCAGGAGATGCAGTAGGACCCATGTTGTTTGGAATCATTAAATCTGCTCGAGCTGGAAATAGAACAGATGTTTTTGTTCAGCCACAGCTTCTCATGCTGGATAGGAAATGTCCATTGGCTCTCCAGCTCCTCTGTTAAGACAAAGGTAAGAGGACACCATAACTAAATAAGGGGATAAAATCTACCCAAATAATAAAGTCTTGATTGTTCTAATTTTATTAGGAAGTACTTCTGCACACAGGCTGGAAACAAACCCTCAGCTACTGCGTGCTGAAATTGGTGCCTCTGCCTGCCAAGGATGGGGGAACAGCAGTAGAAACACTGTAGGAGCTGAAAGCTTCTGACTTCTGCATATCACAGCAGCTTGGTTTTCCCAGCCAAACTTCACAGGGACCAGTTAATCCTCCTTCTGCCCTTGTGTCTAGAGACCACATTCAGTAGTCACCTCCAATGGTGAGGAGATACTGAGAAAGATGATCTATGGGAAGAGCCTTGACAGCATCCCCCTATGATCCATCTGCAGCTACTCCAGGGAGAGCTGACACAACATCAGGGGCTCTCAGCACATGCTGCTGAGGAACAGTGGCAGGTTGCAGTTCCCCTGAGGAACAAGCTTTCCCTCTGGAGACAAGGATATGCTGCCCTGCAGTGAGAGGGGACTGTAGAGATGAGAGGTCTGCCATCTCCAGGGATGTAATTTCTGAAGTGCTGAAAGAAAGCAATTGCTAACAATTTTCTGGAAGAAACAACATGTGAGTTATTGATTGATTCTTACTGTCAGGTAATATGAGCACAAACTTTCTGTGAGGAAAGGCCAAAGTGTCAAATACACATTTCACCATTTTTGAGAACATCTACATCAAACTGATGACAGGCAGAACTAGAGTCCCCTCGCTTCATGTAATATATGCTTCCAAAGTTCAATAGCATTGTCATATAATTCAAGTGTTTGCTTCAATCACTATTCATAACTTCTCTTAGCACTGGAGTTGGGAAAATAATGAAAATATTATTCATAGAATGTATTAGTCCCCAAATTCCATGAATCTCATTGAATAAATTATTCAACTATTATTATCTCTCTCTTCCCCCTCACTCCTCCTCCCTTTCCCCAGGGATTTTCAGATGAATACCCATAAGAAGGAACAGGTGCAGATGCAGGTGTTGGCCCAAGCTGGAGATGCTGCAGCTGTCCTGTATGACCCAGGTGCATGAATGGTGAACATCCAACTCACAGTGTGCATGGCTCCTTCACTTAATTTTATGTATGGGACCCAGAAAGATATTTCTGTACAAAAGCCCAAAATAATACTAGATAGGCATAGGCAACTGAATCACATCCTGAATAATATTTACACAAATACACTTTCTTCAGAAGTAGATTGTGTCTGAGGTGGCCCTTCTTGTCACTCCCCAGGGATGGAGTGGCAGCAGCAGCTTCTGCTTGGTGACTGCAGCTAAACTGTGCTCTCGTTGCTTCTCTGAAGGTGTCACGCAGGAGAGGGGCAGTGCTTTTCCAAACCTGTTGTGGCAGTACTGAAAGCTATCCTCTCTTACAAATGGTATCTATTGAGATAATTTTACAAACTCAAGGTTTAAAATTTAGACTATTTTCAGGTATTGATATTAAAGCTGAATTCTTCATCCGCTCTGATGAAGGAAGATTGAGGACAAGGCTGCACTCTGCAGTCCCATGTGGAAGTATCTATGGCCTTCACATGTTTGCAGCCAGGAAGGTACTTGCAACAGTGCATGCCCTGTCTGTACCTGCTGAAGGGTGGGAAGAGACCTCAGAGCCACGTGCTCTGAGGGTAGAGTATGGGGTCTGATCAAGAGGGCCCTGACCTTCAACTACCAGTACCAACCTACCACAGGGCAGCTCTGTGGTCAGGTCCCAGCACTGCTCCTCCTCTTCATCTAGACAGTCTAGGTGTTGGGAGTTTTGGGTAGATGCTTCTTCACAGCATCTTGTACAAAGTGACATACAGACAGTTGTACCAAGTCCTGCTCCCTCTCATGGCTCAAAAGGAAGGAAAGACAGCAGGGAAAGTTTAATTTTCCCTAAGCCTGTATGCCTACAGTGCAGGTGCTTGCAACCCAGGCTCCCTTTGGAGCTCAGTGGGATTCTTATCTGATGAAAGAAATTGGAGAGCATGAGGCCTCCTTTTACCCTTTCTGAGAGGTGCAAACAGGACAATTGCACCCCTGTGGCACCTGTTTCTGTCTGTTGTCTGCATGAAGACCAGAGCAGAAACAGACACCCACTCCTGCTCTGTGGATATCAAATGTTGATCCCATAAACCCCATGAGTGTATGGCCTCAGGGGCCACAATGTCACTCTGAGCCACATGTGTCCATAGGAGTGTGCCCACACTGCAGGGGACTGGGGAGCTACAGGAGACTCCATAGCATCTCTCTTGAGGGGCTAATTTCATTTCATCCAGGCTCCTGGTGATCTACCAGGAAGACTTTGCTGCTTGCAAATGAACCTTTTTTACTGCTGTTTGCTGCTGTCATTACCACTGAGATGGAACTGTCTTAGCAGAAAAAGTTCTCAGTGCTCAGCTCATACTGTCTGTGTTTCTTTCACGCTGTACCAAATGTGTGATAGATGGCAGCTGCCCAGGAGCCTTCTCTATCTCCATGTAATCATCACTAGGTACAAGTGCCTCTTCAACACTGCAGGCATCAGGCTTGCAGAAGCTAAGCCACATTTGTGGGCAGGAGCACCAACCTGCAGGAGTTATGTGTTGCCTTTATTGCTCACCCTGATCATTTATAATTTACTTTTCAAAGTCCTTTATGTTCACTTTGACTTAGTTCTCCATAGCCTGGTCCAATTCCCTGTCTCTTGCCCAGTGAGAATGGCCTCCTGCTTATACCATTTCCCTTGGCATGCTGAGAGGTGAGCTTAACTGCTACTCATCCCGAGGCACTGAGTGATTTATCTAAGGGGGAAGTATTGCTGAGGCCGTTTTCACCATCCAACTTGTAAAAATGGTTTTTTCCCAAAGGCTTAGTTATCCATTATCCAACTGTCACAAACATTTCCATTTTGCCCTTCTGCCTGTGGCTGCTCTTAGGTTTGGTCCATCTGTCTCTCTCCCTTTCTCAATTCTTGGTTTGCACAAAATGCTTCATAGACATCATTTCTAATACCAAGCACTGGTTCAGGTTGGTGAGGGTGGGGGGAAGGACTGTGCATATCCATAAACACATAGGCATGTGTTTAACTTCTAGTTTTATAAATATCAGCTAGCAATCCTCATGGAAGTGCTTTGCAGAAATAAAGCTGCAGGACAAAAGCAACGTGAACTGTGACTTAGGGGGCTGTGGAGATGGCGCAGCATCCCAGGTCCTCTGTAACATGGCATAGCCCACCTGTTCTGCCCTGACAGGAGATTAGTCCCAAGGGAAAAGTGTAAGGAGACCTCCAAGAATTGCAAACCAAAGCACAGACTTTGCCTTTGAAGCTGTGACAGACTGAAATGAAAGGAGCAGAAGAGACTCAATAGACACAAACTCCTTTGAGTTTTCCCTCCCAGGTATTGCAAGTTTCCAAAGAGCTCTTGGTGACTGCTCTGCTGTCCATCTGTCCATGCCCTCACTGTCAAAACAGTGCATGAGGACCCTACAGCCAACACAGCATCTTTTTTGCCAGCTGGATAGTACTCCCAGCCTAAGGACTTGGGAACCTGCAGGAAGAAGGGCAAACCGTGTTTCTTACCTCCTTTTTAAATGACTGCTCACTTCATGGCAATCCCTGCAGCTGCTTGTAGAAGGAGCACAGGATGAACAGTGTCAGCTCACCAGTGAACTCTTCAGTCATGTTCCATCTGCAGAGTTTGGTGAAATGCGCCTTTCAGGCACAGCGCAGGCAGAATTGCTCATGACATTCATGAATTTCAGCCAAAGAAAGGAGACAACTTGTCTGGCAATGCCTTTAGTGATGAATGTCTGCAAAGTGGGCTGTAAGCACAAGCCTTGGAACAGCACCTATCTATTTACCTTGGCATGCTCTGGTTTACTTCATGCTCTGACTAAAACCTAACATGAAGCCAGTTTGAGCACCTTGTGGGTGCCTCTTCCTTCATGAAAGGGAATTAGGCTCACTGTGGTTGCAAAGTGGACTAGAGGGCTGCATATGGGTCCAACAAGAAGATTAAAAACCCCTGGCGGACCTGAATGGACCACATCTGATCATGGGTGTGAATGCAAAGCATCTTTTCAATCACATCTTCCATCACAGGAAGAGGAACAGAGCCCACGTGAACCAGTGGAGCTGCAAAGGTCAGTATTTGTCTTGTAGAGCTGAGCACAAGGCACAGAGTGACAGAAACATTTCCCCCAGCATGGCTGTCTATCCTGGTGTAGTACAAATTGAGACTGTTGCAGGCTGTGGGTTCGAGACATCAATTTCTGCATGTGTGCAAGACCTGCAAGACCCAGTCCATGGCCCTCCAGGGCATCCCCCAAAGAAGTTCCTGGGAGGGAGCTGCAGGCGTGTGCCAGTTCCATCCAGCCTTGGCAAGCCATGATGGCTCTCTCCCTCTTACAGCCTCACCCCAAGTTGTGAAATATCCCCACAGCCTGGGACCTGCCTTCGTGCTGCTTGAGGATTGTCTGGGGCTGCAGGAGCTCAGCTTTGCTGCTCCTGCCTAGTCCTGTGGGAGAGCTGAGGTAGCATCATGGAAGCTTGCAGTCTTTCTTTTCCTGTAAGAGCTACTTCGTCTTCTGTCACAAGGGAATAACTGCTTAGCTCAAGGGGTTTTAAACAAATCAGGATCAAAGCAATTTTGAGATTTTTGTTGATGACATATAATTAACTGGCAATCAGTGAACTGCACATGCAGGATCAATATCAGTAATATGACAGAGAAACCACAGCACTAGATGGCTATGAAATATTAATAACCACCTACAAAATTCAAAATAAACTCTATAGCTAATCCCCCAAAGGTCTAATCCCACAGTGTGCACAGCTTCGTGCACACCACCTCCTCGTAGGTCATGTGGGCCACCAGCACTCTCCCCCTCTCCTAGAAATGGGGATTCCTCTACTCTCACATCCCTCCTGTGAAAAGTGGGTGTTGTCCAAGCCCACACCAGTGACAATGACCCACCCTGAGCTCAGACACAGGCACTGCAGGTGTGCATCTCTATGACAGCTGGTGTGGGGTCAGTAGCTCAGACCAAGGAAGCTGTGACCAGTCCAGAGAGATGGTCCCAAAAGGAATCGCCTTCCCGAGGCCCGGTGTCTTCCCTCAGCTGCTGGCTGGAGGGCCCGTGCAGAGGCTTTCAGCTCTTTAGGGATTGTCAGCTCGTGGTTCCAGCTCAGCTCTGCAGGGCAGCCTCCAGGCCAGACCAGAGAGAGACGAGAGGCCCGTGTGGCTGTTCCACATGAGGCAGCTTTATTAGTCCGGCGAAGGGGAGCCAGGGACGAGCTCGCTCTGCCCTCGCAGGGGCAGGGGGCAGCTTTATAGGGATACAGGGTGGGTGCCAGAGGGTAAGGGCCAATGGGCTACAAAGGATCTGCATAGGGTCTCCCAGAGGATCCTGGGTTTGTCTTCTTCTCCCCGTAACTGCAAAAGTGGTTGCCTTTCCAGGGGAGTTCTGCTGGGAGGTTTAGACACTCTCCTTATCTTAGCAGACATCCCTCCAGGGCGGGGGCTGGGCATACCCCACACATCTCCACTGCACTACATAGCTCCACCACAGCATCCCATGCTGTCACCCCACCAGAACAGGATAGGACAGACTGTTTCAGTTGGAAAGGACCTACAGTGACCACCAGTCCAACCATCTGACTTCAGGGCTAACCGAAAGTTAAAGCATGTTATTAAGGGCATTGTCCAAATGCCTCTTAAACACTGACAGGTTTGGAGCACCCACCACCTCTACAGGAAGCCTGCTCCAGTGTTTGACCACCCTCTTGGTAAAGACATGTCCTGGGGTGACTGCATGCTACTGTATTCCTTATCATCTGCCCTATGCCAGACATGAATCCTGTGCCTTCCTGTGTCTTTAAGCTGGGTCTGAGATAAAGGGAAAAAAAAGAGCCAAGAGGTTTTGTTTTCAAGGACACAGATACACACTTCCCTGCATTCCTGCTGCTAGAGAGCCGAAAAAAGCACCTTCCTGCTTTTAGCCAGCTTTCGGCTCTGTTTCTCAGGAGAGAGACAGTTACATTTCTTTTCTTTTTAGCTAGCTTCTTGTTCATTAGCTAAAGCAAGAAGTTTCCTGGGACTTTGGCTTCTTCTCTTCTGGACTGTTCAGCAACACCAGAACATCACCAGGAGGCCTTACACCGTGGCCTGGAGGGGCCCAAGCTGCACCCCAGCTCCGGAGAGAGAGCAGAGCCATCACCTACAAAGAACTCTGAAACTACACGGGTTTTCTTCACAGCGAGAGGTTTTATTATTTAACATCATTCATTCTTTTTTTTTCCGTGCCTGAGTGCACTTTGCTTGTTAAATAAATAGGTGTTTTTCACTTTCCTCTGAGGAATTTCTTTCTGAACCTGGTGGGGGAGGGGCTGCTGAAACCTGCCTTCTCTCAGAGGACGTATCCTCCTAATTTGTCTCAAACCAAGACAAGACATACTTCCTAATGCAGAGTATGAAGCTCTTCTAGTGCAGCTTTGAACCATTCCCACACACCTTGCCACTGGATAACAGGGAGAAGAGCTCAGAAGCTGTGGAGAGCAATGAGGTTGCCTCTCAGTCCCCTTTCCCCAACTAGACAAGCCCCAAGTCCTGAGCTGCTCCTCGCAGGACATTCCTTCCAGGCCTTTCCCCTGCTTTGTTGCCCTCCTTTAGATGCAGTCAGGTGCCTTCACATCCTTCTTAAACTGTGGGGCATGGAACTGCATATGGTCCTTGAGGTGAGGCTGCACCAGCTCTGAACACAGGGGGACAATCCCATCTTTCGCCTGGCTGGATCTACTGTGCCTGATGCACCCCAGGATGGGCTCTGCCCCAGGATGGGCTTTGCCCTCCTGGCTGCCAGGACTCACTGCTGACCCAAACTGAGCTGCAGCACCCCCAGACCCCTCTCTGAAGGGCTGCTCTCCAGCCACTCCTGTCCCTGTTTATACTTGTGTCTGACACTACTCTGTCCTAGGTGAAGGAACCAGCATTTGGACTTGTTAAATTTCATCTCATTAATCATAACCCAATGCTCCAATCTATCTAGATCCTTCTGCAGGGTCTCCTGTCCCTCAAGAGAGTCAGCAGCACCCCCCAGTTTGGTATTATTAGCAAACTTGCTAATGGTGTATTCAGCTCCTGCATCCAGATCATTGGTAAATATATTGAACAGAACTGGGTTGAGAATTTATCCCTGAGGAACAACACTGGTGACCAGTGGCCAACCAGATGTAGCCCCAGTCACTACAACCCTTTGAGCTGTGCTCTTCAGCCAGTTCTTCACCCAGCACACTGTGAATCCACTCATCCCATGGCTGGACAACTTGGCCAGAAGGGTGCTGTGGGAGACAGTATCAAAAGCTGTACTAAAATCCAGGAAAATTACATCCACTGCCTTCCCTTCATCCACCAGGCTTCTCTGTCTTCTTCTTTTCTGCCACCCCTCCTCACTGTCATGGAGACCCACCTTGCCTCTCTGCTTTTTCCTCATACCCAACCTGACCAAGCTGGTTTTGTCCACTGCCGTGTTGTGCCATCCTTTCCATGCCTTTAGACCCTGGTCCTGTTTCTTCTTTTCCATTTTGGGGAAGGATTCAGTGATAAAGATTTAAAGGTCTCCTGAGCAGGACTGAGCTAAGTATGTCACACCCCTGGAAGTCATCCAAAAATACTTCCCCTTTCCAGATTTACAGTCTTCCAGATTTCACAGAAAACAAGGTAGAGTTTTGTCCATTTTTGCCCAGAACATCCTCTTTGAAGTTGTAGAAGAAATTGGAAATGTTGTTGAAAAAGTATTCTGTCACAGTCAAAGACCAGAGACATCTGGCCAGAAAAGCACCATCAAGATTTGGTAAACTCAGTCAGTTCCTGCATTTTCTCTTCTACTGGACTCTTAATGGGAGGGCTTTTAACTCCCATTCCTTCAGACTGGGCTGATTTTCAGAGGGTATTTTTCTCACATCCTTGTGTGTGTCTAGGTTGTCTATGTTTGTGTATGTGGGCATGTTTTGCTTTCCTGTAATGACTGCTGTAAACATAAAGAACCAGGATTACCATTCAGTCATATACTGCTAGGCATTTGACTGCAAACACACGTCATCTGCATTTCTCATCAATACTTTCTGGTGTGTTTTCTTTGTCTTATTCCCAACCATGTGCCTTAATATACTTTTTCTTTTTCATTATTTTTTAAAGCAAATTCCCAAATACAAATGATTAGGATGAAATTGAATTAGGCAGCAACAGTAAACTGAAGATATAAATAGCCGTCAGCTTGTCATTTGTAAGAGATGAGGATTATTTTTTGAAGTGGTACCCAGTGAATGGTCAATTCTCAATTAAGAGTGTTAGGAGAAAATGCTGAGTATTGCCTTATGGGTTGATTTGCATAAACGGGTCATGGAGTGGCCTTTCTGTAGGTCTCTGCACCAAAAGGTGTTTGCTTCACAGCCTTCTGCTCTTCCCCCAGTTTCCAGTCAAGCAGAAGACAATTCAAAAGACAGTTTTAGAGCTTATCCTATTTTTGGATGCTGTCGAACAGTTTGACACAATTTGTATTTAAAGGGAATGGCTATCTCCTATTTGTTAAGTGATCACTGTGTGATGTACATGGCCTCCTGCAGCAGATGTGTGACTAAATCCCATATGTATTGTCACTGACTAGGTAGGCAGGCAGCACTGGAGATGGCTGCTGCTGCCTTTTATTATTGGTAAGTTTTGTGAAGCATGTTCACGCTGCAGCAGAGACATCTACCTACCTTTGCCTCCCTTTTTATTTCCACCTATTGACTACCCTTTCTGAAAGACCTCCAGCCCTTATCCCAGTCCTGCTCCTGGAAAACATTAATTATCTATGGATAGTTTGGAAGCAGCATAGCAGATGCTGAGCAGCATAGTTGGCATGGGTGGCTCAAACGTGGTGAAGGTACTGTGGTACCACAGAGTCATAGAATCGTTTAGGATGAAAATGACCTTCAAAATTGTTGAGTCCAACCATTAACCCAGCACTGCCAGGTCCACCACAACACCAAGTCCCCCAGGTGCCATATCTACATGTTTTTTAAATACCTCCTGGGATGGTGACACCACCGCTTCTTTGGGAAGTCTGTTTCAAAGCCTGGCAACCCTTTCCATGAAGAATTTTCCCTAGTATCCAATCAAAACCTTCCCTGGTGCAACCTGAGGCTCTTTCCCCTTGTCCTGTCACTTGCAGCCTGAGAGAAGACACCGACCCCCACCTGGCTACAGCCTCCTTTCAGGCAGTTCTAGAGAATGGTAAGGTCCCCCCTGAGCCTCCTTCTCTCCAGGCTAAACACCCCCAGCTCCCTCAGCTGCTCCTCACAGGACTTGTGCTCCAGACCCTTCCCCAGCTCCGGTGCCCTTCTCTGGACACGCTCCAGCCCCTCAATGTCTTTCTGGCAGTGAGGGGCCCAGAACTGAACACAGGATTGGAGGTGTGGCCTCAGCAGTGCCGAGTACAGGGGGACGGTCACTGCCCTGGTCCTGCTGGCCACACCACTGCTGATCCAGGCCAGGATGCCATTGGCCTTCTTGGCCACCTGGGCACAGCTGGATCATGTTCAGCTGCTGTTGACCAGCACTCCCAGGTCCTTTTCCACCAGGCAGCTTTCCAGGCACTGCCTCCCCAGCCTGTAGCGCTGCCTGAGGTTGTTGTGACCCCAGTGCAGGACCTGGCACTTGGCCTTGTTGAACCTCATACAATTGGCCCTGGCTCTTTGATCCAGCCTGTCCAGATCCCTCTGCAGGGCCTTCCTGCACTTCAGCAAATCAACACTCCTGCCCAGTCTGGTGTCATCTACAAGTTTACTGGGTGTGCACTTGGTCACCTAGTCCAGATCATCAATACAGGTATTAAAAATCACCCCTCACCCTCCTGTGCCCTGAGCCTAGGCCTCTTTACCTCCTTCTCCTCTTCCTTTCAGCTATGAGGATAGTCTCAGTGCTATTCCTCTCTTGAATGGAAGCCCATTATTTCATGCAGTCAGGGACAGCTCAGGCAAGAAAGAAGGTTTTGGTTATTATTCATTTTTCCTTTCTTCCACTGCAGCAGGAAAATCCTATCGAAAGGAAGTTGGTTATTTAAATGCCTCCTCCATTTGAATTGCTCATTCAGAGCTGTTTCTTACACCACAGTCACCCTGAGGTTTTTCCCGCTTTAAGCAAACCTGTCATGGTTTTATATTATTTACCAAATAATGCTGCTGCTGACTACGAATTTATTAAAGAAGTACTGAAGACAAAGCAGCCTCTGTATTACAATACAATTTTAGTCTGCACTGAACTTGAAATGTATTGTGCTGCAGATAATCACATGGAGGGCAATTATAGAAACTGAAGAGGATCAAACAGACTAATAGGGACATAAAAGGAAACCTTCATTCTCTATATGCTACTCCCCATGCATGTGAATGCTTCCCTTTTATCTTATTTTTAAAGACATTTCAAATTACACAGTAATTGCAAATTCAAAAGGATTTTTTCTCACAAAATGATGCGAGCTTAGCCACTCTCCTGAGTAACATAGGAGCAGCTTCCCAAAGCTTGCAAGCTATCCATCTCAGCAAACACATAAGTTTGTACAGGATATGGTGTATTTCTTTTTGGACTCAGGTCTTGATCCTGAATCTTCTGCATGGATCAGAAGAGATAATCACATTGGCTTCTTCTGGTTTTATTTTCTATGACAAGATATAAATAATATCTTGGGCAGAAAGTTGATTGATCTGAATATTACTAAAGTGTCATTGTAATTTAAATCACTAGTCGACTGACTGAGAGTGCGGTGAAGTGTCAGGATAATTACGTGAGTTAGTTATCACTTCTAGCTGTCCTAGAAGATCTGTCCTACCACCTAGGATGAAAAATCAGTGCTAGTGATTACGGCGTGACTTTGGGAGGTGCGAAAGGTGGATGGGTGCCCACAGAATGTATGTAGTGGCAGCTGCAAAAACGCTGCCTGAGGAAAGGTGATTAATAGGCACAGGAAGAGCCTTCAGTTTAGATCTGAGTCAATTCTGCTTCAAACCTGTAGGCAAGTAGGAAAGTCTGTGGAGCACACAGAACTGCATTTCCTTGTAGAACTTGCATGTGGAGACTTCCAAGGGTGCGTGTCTATGTCTTACTGGAATTTGGTACAACAGGATCATCAGAGCAGAGAGGCAATCACAGATACCATTTCATTGACAGCCTCTTCAAGGAGAATTCCTCTGCAAAAATCATCTTGAAACGAGAGTTCTTCCATTTGCTTCATTGGGCCAAAGCCCATTTATTTTGTGCACTGAGAGCCAGTGAAAGGGAGCAGGGCTGCCCATGTGCCCTGTCCAGAGGAAGCTCATGTATGCAAGAGGTGCCAGTGGAGAGTGGAAGGTAGTAAGTGAGGTTTAGGCGTCCCTAAGTCATCCTACTAAAATCACCCCTGTGTACTGCATTTGTAGTTAAATTCTTCCAAGCTGTTCTGAAAAATGATGCTACGTATTTTCTTTGCAGCTTCTACAAGACTGCTCTTCTTTGTTTGTGTGAGGATTTACAAGAAGTATTTTCTCACTATTATGCTGCTGTTCAACACAGTATTTACTAAATAAAAGTCATCATAACAAATTGCCAATCTTGCACCTTGCAACTTTTACCTTACTCATTTGTGAGCAAGGACAATGCATAACTAGAGCCTCTTCAAGCTCATATCAAGTCTTGACACTCACTCCAAGGCCTTTGAGGTGCCGAAAAAGTTGAATTTGTCCCTTCTTTTTTTTTCCTTTATCATTCTCAATCAGGTTCAAGGATCGACTTTTTGGAGTATCATATTCCATGAAATTGGAATGCCGAGAAGTTTCTGTTCAGGAAGTCTCTCCCTCTGTCTATTTCTGGAAGCACATTTATGTGTCATAGGTGCCAGTTTATAGACCTCTTAGAACACATCACTAACAGAAAATAATATTACAAGAGAGAGAAGCCGTTGTTTGTCATACCTGTATACCATGTAGCATAGACAAATCAATCACCTAAAGGAGCAAAAATTTGAATGGCATGCTTACATTGATTTCATAAATGAGTGTCTCATGATCCATTTCGAATGAGGTTTTTGTGCTTTGGATCACATGAAAAATAGATGTCCTTTATGTATTCTATGATAAAGGACAGTGTCTCTTGAAAGGTCATTGGGGATTATAGAGAGTATGATTATATGCCCATAGTAAACAGTGTACAGCAGACATCAATGCAGGATGAAGAACCTTCCCTGTGTACAAATCTCCTGAAGGGGATGTCCCAGAAGCTGCTGTGACCCACAATGCCTTTGCAAGCAACAGAGATAGCTTCTGTCTGGCTGATGAAATCTTCTCTTTTACACTTCCCTGAAATAAAGTGTGTGAAGTAAAAAAATAGGAGAAAGATAAAGAGAAACCCACACTTTCCATTTTCATTTGTGTTCTACTGATTTATGTTGCCTTGTTTCTAATATTTCTTCCATTGCTAGGAACCGGCTCTAACTGCTTGGCTACTTCCTGGGAGTAGTGATCAAACCAGCAGACGTGCTTGTACAAGAGACAGATTTGGTGTCTTCACTCACTGTAAATGTCTGTGTTGGTCTGAATATATACTCCTATGCATCATAGCGTTCTGGGCAGAATTGTGTTTGAAGGTATAAAAGTATTTTTTTATGTTGATGCCACCAGTCATTTATTAGGAAGATATTTTTCTGTTTAAAGAAGGGGATCATAAACATGTTTCAAGCTTTTGCCAGCTTATGTTGTTTATGCAGGGTCTTATTCAGTGTGATTTAATTTACAAGGTCTCTGGGTTTCTTTCATCATCACCAACTATTTATATTTATGCTGTAAAGAAAAAAATGGAAAATTTATCTTTTGTCACAGGAATCTTGACAGTGAGCAGGCAACTGTGCACCAAGAATCCTTTCTGACAGCCTGATATTGCCATTTTGTTCTACTGCATGTTGCCTGCTAATTTATATGTGGTTTATTTGTTTGAGACAGAGGCTTTTGGTACTTGTTTTTATACAGTACCTGACACAGTGAGGTGATGGTCACACTGAAGACACAGGCACTATACCATGCTCTAATTGGAGAAAGGGGCAAGAAAATTAATTGGTACTGCTTTCTGGGATTGCATCTGTCTGACTTCCCAATGACTTGCTTCATTGTAAGTACATAGACAGGCGAGAAGCCTTGGATTACTAGAGGATGAGTTAGCAGCTAGGTATGGACCAAAGATGCTTACTGGCTCTAGATCATAGATGCTGAGCCGAATTTATTGTCACTAAGCAAGATGCCAAGAGATGATTCTGATATACTGGAGCTAGAGACATGCAGAGGAGTGAAGAAATACTATTATGCTTCTCAAGATATATTGTGTGTGACTGTATTTGTGGGTTGCTTTTGTGCATTCTGGTTGCAGAGAGGTATCTCTATTCACATAAAATATTTAGCGTAGAATTGGACACTTAAAACATTACTCTAAATGTGTTTTAAAAGAAAGCAGCAGAGAATCAGTAGGGAAAGCGTTTGATTTTTTCCTCTCTCCCTCTCTGTAGGACAGAAGAGTGATCTGCGCACAGCTGTTATACCTTTGCTCCCTTTGACGCTGTAAGAGACAGTCTGAAGATCCCTCATCTGCCTCACGATCATCGCCGAGGACAGAGACTGAACACAGGAGTCCTGGCCTGGCTGAGGTGGGGTGTCTGCCAAGTCTTGCCTGCGGGTGTGCCTGCTGGGAACTGGTGCGCATTCCTGAGGAAAATTAGTGCAGGTCCCAATGGACTGCGCCGTTCTTGCTGCCCAGGCGGGAAGGACTGCGCTGATGCGGAAAGGAGTGACCTGCCCTGTACACCTGTCCTGTACCTGTTTCCCAAAGCAACAGGCCTCATAACATCGGCTGTAGATCTCCCCTTTCGCCTCTTGGGAAAAGGAGGGAGATGTGGAGATACAGCTAGAAAGCAAAAGTGAGAGCACTGCTAAACTCATGTCAGCTAACGCTGCTAGGCTGCAAACCATGGCAGGCAGTACTGCCTATGAAAGGCATGCTTGGTATGTACCTGCGATAGTGCTAGTTTTTACTTTTGCAATGTTATTATGAAATATAGACATGGTCTTGGCCAGTTGCCCCTCGCTTCTGAAAAAGACTATAAAGGGACTTTCTGAAATAACTGAGACAAGATCTCCCCACGGAAAGAAGACGAATCAATTGGCAGAAGGCCACAAGGACTTCGTCTCATCTGTTGGTAGCTATTACCCCACTTTTCTTCCTCTCTACCCTTTTACTTTGTTCCTTTATCTCTCTCTCTCTTTCTCTCCTCTATTGCATTATCGTGTTGTGGACACTTAATAAAGGTGCACTGTTCTGATTAAAACTGAAATCCCTTGTGTCCTTTTGCACTCTGAGATCTATAAATGAACCATTACGACCCCCGCTTGTATTAGCAGATTGTAACAGACGCCAGGCTAGCAGCAGGGGAACTAACTCCAGAGTCATGATTCTGGAGACCACCAAAGGCCGGTTTGGGTTTAGTAGTTCTTATCACCAGTTCTCTCAGTTGTGCTTCGAAGGCCCAGGCATTCTGCAAAGAGCCAGGGCCATGGAGGTGTGAGCACAGAACCGCACAGCTATGGCTTAACCAGGCTTTGAATAGGAATGTTTGGACTCAAGGAAAAACTTTTACAAGTTCAGTTGGCCAGTGGTTGACCATTGTCACTGGTAATACTGTTGGCAGGGGACAGGGGTTGACCACAGTCTTCAGCTTTACCTGGAGGGCTTGCTTATCTGGCAAGGCTCTTGGAGCCCACTTCTGTGGAAAACAAGAGTCCTCAGCTAACTCAGAGCATACATTAACAGTCCAACTTACACGTGTCTTTTGTGTTGTCTCCTACTCCGTGTTCTCTGTCGTATGCTAAGAAAGAAATACAGTGATCAAATGCCTGTAACACTGCAAAAGTAAGCTGGGAGAAAGTCATAAAAATAGCAGAAATTTCTCCTTTTCTCTACCACTTTGTCCTGGAGTCAATGCAGGGGTGTTCACAAACTGCATCCTTCCATTTGTGATGTCTGACACAGCCATTAATCACAGCTAAATGAAAAAAACTACAAACAAATAAAAAAAACAACCCAAAACAAAAAGATCCACAGGGGTTTTCTCCTGTGATTTCTATAGCCTTGCCAGCACCCTGCGCAGTTCTGCCATCTGCACTGTAGATTGTGTCTACACGTGTCACTGTGCCAATGACAGGGCAAATGTACATCATCAGTGGCACCGCTGAAAAAGGAGGAATTAGTGCACACCTGCAACATATTTTGAGTTAGGCAAGTAAAACCCTGAACACAACAAAATGGTGGTGAAAATGTTGATCAGTTATTTCGTGGAAAGGTGACTTGCATGCCAAATTCATCTGGTGACTAGCATCACCCTTCCTCTCAGGAAGGAAGGCTTCAGGTTATTTTTCAGATTTGATTAATAATTTATTTGGCACCTGGAAGTCACAGCAAAACAGCTCATATGTAAAGGGAGGATGTAAACTGTCTGCCTCTCCCAGGCACTACTAGGTTATTATATTATAGCTAGAATACTATTTGTAGAATATTTGTGTATTTAATATTTTAAAGAGCAGCTTTGGCACTTGGGTTGATCTCAGCATTCCTGAGGCTGAGGGAGCTGTGTCTATACTACAGATATTGTCATCTGGAAGACGTGCTCTCATTGCCAACTGAACCAGCCAGAAGAGGATTTTAATATGCGAGGAAGTAGGCACTAGAATAAGGGGAGATTAATGTGAGCTTAGTGCCTTTTGAATGAAGGTTGTCATCCATGGAAGACAAGGGGAGCCTTTCCAAGCTGAGTCTGCAGTGCACACAGTCTGCTTACTGTAAACAGGGCATTTCTGGAGCTCGGGTCAGAGCACTTTAAATGAAAGAAAGTTGCTTATAGATTTTACAGCTGTACATGTGATATATTTCTGCCTTTCTGCATTTATTGCTCAGTGATGACCTCAACCAGGTTGTGAGAGCCCCCCTGATTGTCTTCTAGGAATTCACCTGATGCTATAAATGCAGTATTTTAATCTACCTGCAGTGCCATGCTACTTACTTGCTGTATGCCGTCTGCAGTATTTCTGCTCAGAGTTGTAATTCTGTTCACTATCTGTGGGAGACCAAAGTGTTAATGGTTAATGACTCGAACAACAGGCTGTGTGGAGGCAGCAGGTGCTTTGCTGAGGTCAGGTTTGCACCTCCCTGAAACCACAACCCAAGGGGAAGAGGAGAGTTTTTTGCATGGGGTGGCGAAACCTCTGGTCCACATAAGTCAGAGTGGGGGAGCACCCACCACCAGCGGCTACAAGCTGGGTTTTGAGCCAGATAAGAGAAGAGGCCAGTAAGAAACAGATCCTGTGAAGGCTGGATAGTGCTCTTTGTCATGCCAGTGTCCTCCTTACACAACTGGCTCAGTTCTAAAACTTCCTCCCGTGCCCCTGGGAAGATATTGGGACATTCACATGCAGGCTTGATGGTGTTCATCCCTTCTGATGGGGCATAACTGGCTCAACTACACTGATGTGAGAGGCACCTGTCATGCCTTAGAAAGCGTCATAAACCATCAAAGGTCCCTGAAATGCCCCCAGACTCATTTCTTGGGTCTTCCATCAGACAACTGAGCATGACCCACAGCATTACAACAGTGTAAAACTACCTACCCACCCTGTGCAGGGCAGATACCTTGTCATTCCCACCTCACCTGAACATATATTAAGCCATTGAACTTTGTGTTTCCCAGACTTCCCCCACTCGCAATGGATCAAGACTGGGACCAGCACCTGGACCAAAGGGTACCGAAATTGCAACAATCAAGTCTCATCACTGGATCCACAGGTAGTGATATCTTTCTACTCTTATCCCTTCTTTCTCTTTCTATCTTTTCCTTCTGTATGTTCTTAAGCAATATATTTATTCTTTTAAATTGCTTTATTACTATAGATAATAACCAAAATGGCTACATGCCTCCTGCACATTGCAACGAAGTTGTTCTAAAATAAACCCTACACATAATATATATATATTTCTAAACACCAATCACTCAGTGTTGTTTCACTCTAATCTGCCCCAAGAAATAATCTGAGTTACCCTCTCCTTCAGGGGGTGAGTCGTAACACCAAACACAGATTCTTATGAGCTGCTAAAAGGTATCATTGTCTTATCAAGAGGTTTTTAATACAGGAGGACATTTAATCAACTGAAAAGGGAAAGAAAACTACTAAATGCTGAGTCATATTCAAGCTACAATTAGTTTTTTTCCTTTTTAAGAGATTGAAGTTGCTGTAGCTGCTGTGCTCATTCTTGGCTTTCACAAACACAACATTCCAAGACTGCCTAAATCTATATGCCTAAATCTATAACTTGACCTACAACAGTTACAGAAACCAAACATTCTCTTCTGTTCATTTGACCCTGTCATGTGGACCATACCCTCATTACTATTGTTAACCGCATTCAGGGGATAGCATCCATTGTGTCTAATCCAGACCAGCATTCCCCCAAGTTACATTCTGCACATACGCAGTCCAAGATGCTGAAGAACAATTTAGCTGGGGTGGGAGGATGGACTAGATGACCTCCCAAATTCCCTGTGAAGATCTGGTGTGCAAGGGTGGTGCCTGGGGACGGTGCTGATCTGAAAGACAGTGTCCAGACACGACTGTGCTGTACCTTGCAGTGGCAATCTTAAGGATGTGAACCACAGACAGAGAAACAAGCAGTACCCCAGAAGCAAAGATGACAAAGATGGGAAAGGAAGCAAATAGGAGATAAGCAGTGAGTTTGTGGCAGTCAAGATTTACCAAGCAATCAGGTTGCTGTTCCTTTACCCACCCTGCCTCTCCTGTCTAATTTGACAGCTGAAATGAAATTGCCGGTGAGAAAAGCAGTGCAAGCATGCACAATGTGCTGTGATTAGAAAGGGCACTGCTGGGGAGAGGAGCATCAGCTCAGCCAAGCAGAAGTTTTCTGTGTATTCCCCCTGCCCTTTCTCCTGAGAGGTGCTTGCCTTTTATTCTCAGCTCCTCTGCTTTCAGTCCTGTTGTTGCAACTTGCGCCTCCTCTCTAAAATGTAAAATGTAGTCTCTTTCAGTGTGATGGAGGCAAAAGGAGCTGATGTTCCTTCTGCTCCTAGGAGGGTAAAAATGCCACAGCACTGATTCTGCATGGCAGTGAGGGGACAATCCAGCTCCCAGTAGCCAAAATAAGGAATACAGTTACTGAAATTTTTGGGATCACTAGTTACCAAGAATTGTTCTGCAAAATTCTCCCCATACAGAATATAAATTCCCCATTAAAAAGATTACTGCTTGTTGATGCGTGGTCACATTTGTAAGTCATCTCTCAGTAGGTAAGTCAAAGCAGCGTTAGACTTATTTAACCCTGAATACAACATAATGTACTGGCCTTTATGCATTCCACTCTGCTTCAAGAAAAACATAATCCAAAGTCTTTTCCTGTCAAATCAGAGATGGTGTGGGCATGTCTGTCCCTTGCTGTAACAGTTTAGGAGCATGAACTCAAGTTGTAGTGCTCTGGAAGGAGTGAGAAGCTTTGAGCATAGGTTCCCAGAGCCATTTTGCTTTGGCAGATCTGAAAGGTGCTAAGCAAATGTGCCTTCCTTGCTGTGGATGTCCTGGTTCTGGCCAGGACTCCTGAACCATGACATGGAGGAAGTAAACAGGGCTTGATAGCAGATCCATAACAGTTTGGTGGCATATTCTTTCCCTGCTGTCCCTAGAGTGCAATGGGGGATTCCAGTCAATGGCCAGGATTTGGTGTCCCTGACTCAAAGGAGTCCCATGTGCTACCTAGGGTCAGCACATCTCCTTGGTGTGTTTTAGGAGTCCCCTCAGCTATTTATGTTGTCCTCTCCTTAGGAACAGTAACTGGGCTTGCAATAGAGCAGTTGAAGCTTCCTGCACCTCCTCCCTCCCCAGTGCACTGGCTGGGCACAGCTGTGAATTAATCTAATGAAAAATCCTGCTGTATCTGAGAGGGAAAAAAAGAACTAACCCTGAAGAATGGGCAATCTGCAAGGGTACACATACTCAACTGTGTTGTGCACCCAGCAGTGTCTGGATGAGCAGTGGGAAAACCAGGTGGAATTTGTTTAGATTAACACTGAAAAGCACAAGGTTGAAAAAACACAACCTTTCTCTGTTCTGTTAAGGTTCCAAATTCCTATTTTTTTGGTGGCAGGAGAGCAAGAATTTAGGAAAGAAGATCAGGACTTGTGTGTTTAACCCCTTCAGCCTGGTGAAGGATGAGTTATATTTCAAAGCAGACTTTCAGAAGCTGCAACCACATCAGTGATTGTCTGTGTATTAACGCCCAATAAACATTTTCAGGATGAGTGGCACAGTTCAGAAGTTATGAAGAGGGACAACACCCTGTAAAGCACTAAGAAGCAAGCAAGCAAGCAGCTACAGCAGAAAATGCAATTATAGTAAAGACAGCTTTGAAAAGAAGAGAGACCTTACAAGCCAGGGTTGCTTTAGCCTGCAGTAAGGGAAGATTAATAATGAACATAGATTGATCAAATGAATCATATCATAATGGATGCCCTGAATGTCTTGTGATGGATGGCTAGACAGAATTTAGTGCCATGAACACTGGCAATTGAACTGGCATACAAAACAGATAGGAAGGAGGTTTCGGTCAGAGAAGGGCACAGGCAGCATCTGTCAGTAGGAGGGCAAAACTCACCTCCTGGGAGAGCAGCCATAGCCTCCAACCTGTGATACGGGGGAGAAAACCAATGGAAAGGGAACAGTCAATGCTCGGACAAGGGCAGCCATGACAGGCTGCACAGAGACTGATGGATGTGTTCAGGAGCAATCTTTGTCACCTGGAGCTTCACTGTGGGTAGTTGCAGTTATATTGGATTAGGAGCTTGCTCAAAACTGCTTTTCTGCCCTGTGGTCTGCTCAACCCAAACAACATTTTGAATTTGCAGTTTGGGTAGAAGCCTGAGCATTTCACGCCGATTCACCGTAGACAGAGGTAAGACTATTAATAGGTGCTTTGTATATAATATTGTTTTCCTGATATAGCAGTGACTCTTCAATCTACTGGCTAAGGTAGCAGAGTTTGCTGCCTGGCACCTGGCACCCTGTGTCCCTGGGGCATCTGCCAGTAAATAAATTCAGTGCAAGCTGTTGAAACTTTGCTAGGTGATGAACAAATGTCACACAGGGCTTGCTGGCTGGACCAGAGCAGCCACAGAGGTTCAGAAACTCCCCCCTCCCACCACATGCCCCTACCAGCCCCACGAGGGCCAGTTATGTTCTTCTCTCATGTCTCTCTTCCCAGGCCACAAAAAGTCTAGCTGGCCCACTAGGAAAAAAAGTCAGAGCCTCTGAAACTGGTTAGAACTAAGAAAAGAAGAAGAAAAAAATAACAAACTTTTTCCTGCACTGATGATAGGCACAATTTGAAAAAAAACAAACAAAAAGTCCCCCAAAAAACCAACCAAAAAAACCCAACCCGACAAAAACAACCTAAAACAGCAACAACAAAACAGAAAGAAAGTGCCTCTCATTAACCTCCTTGCTGGATAGAAGAAAAACTAATTAAAAAAGCAGCAGGAGAAGGGGGTGTGACACAAAATTGCACTGCACAAAGCATGGTCCCTTTCTTCGTCTTTTGCCAGAATTTGTATATGTTTTCAAGTCCTACCCAGCAGAAGAGGAATTCGGAAGGAAGGAATTCGGGAGGGAGGGAGGAAGGAAGAAAGGAAGGAATTCGGAAGGAAGGAAGGAATTCAGAAGGAAGGAATTCGGAAGGAATTCGGAAGGAAGGAAGGAAGGAAGGAAGGAATTCGGAAGGAAGGAATTCGGAAGGAAGGAATTCGGAAGGAAGGAAGGAAGGAAGGAAGGAAGGAAGGAAGGAAGGAAGGAAGGAAGGAAGGAAGGAAGGAAGGAAGGAAGGAAGGAAGGAAGGAAGGAATTACTGTACTAAAGACGTGGAAACTGTGTTAAACAGTGTCATAAATACACCAGTAAATAGCATTATTATTATTATTATTATTACTATTATTATTATTATTATTATCAACCTATTGCCCTAACAGGTCCTATGATTAACAGCAAAAATTTACCAGTTAAATATGGCTGCATCAATTTCCCTGTTAAATACTGCCAGGAAGTGTATGACCAAAGTCTCACTGTGGTCCTGTAATACGTGTGAAGTAAACTCATCCCTTCAAATTAATTCTTAGTCTGATACAGCCCTTACTTCAGGCATTGACTCTTAGTCTGCTGTAGCAAAGGTATGAAGCAAAAGAGCATCTGGAAAGAAATGAAAAGTCTGAAAACTTTGCTTTGAAAAGCAACTCCACCAGACTACACATTCCTATATTCAGCAGATTTGCATCTATGTCAGTCAGATCCTCTCTCGGGTGATTAAAACAAGCTTTCACTCACAGAAGAGCTGACATAGCCCATAAAAATATTTACATAATGCAGAAGGAGAAGAATCTATTCATTATGTTTCTGCTGTGATTAAGACTGCAATAAGAGCTGACCACTCAAATATTCTCCTCCAAATAATCAAGGTCTGAGACTTGTTTATAATTAAGAGCACCTTTCATTTTATATACATCAGAGCTATGTAGCAGCACAGGAGATGCTTTCCAGGTATCTCTCCAGGCCACTATCTTGTGCACAGAAGCAAAAGAGTCAATTTTCCTCAGTGAAAAGACAGCAGTGCTGTCAAGGACAAAGATGCAGCAAACTGTCTCACACAGATCATAAGTCTTTATTTGTCTTCAGCTCTGCTTGCCAGAGCAGGTGGATTTCACATCTTTAAAAGCCCTTTGCTTCAGTTATCATTTATAACCCTGGATATATTTACAGGTTTCCTTACTCCTTCTGTGTACGCTTAAAATGAATTTATTCCTGTGCTTCTCCCTTTCTTTCTTTTCACTCCTCCCCAAATCTTCCCCTTCAGTAAGCTTGTCCTGAGGAGACACCCATCTGAGGGAGAAACCCTTGTCTGATTTTATGAGGATGTTTTGAATGTGCACACGGTCTCTGCAAGTATTAGTGTGTTCACCATGTCCTATTTTATTGGGTTTTTGATGCTTAGAGCTGGGCTTCCACATCCTCTTTTGGAAACCTAATATGGAGTCTGAATTTCAAGCTTGTAAATCATGTAAATATATCTCTTTATAGATTTCACTGGGATCTGAAATAAAGTCCCAGAAACATGGTCAGGGAGAATGGAATGGAATGGAATGGAATGGAATGGAATGGAATGGAGTGGAATAGAATAGAATAGAATAGAATAGAATAGAATAGAATAGAATAGAATAGAATAGAGACCTTCAGCATCATCTAGCCTGCCTATTAACCCAGCCAAATCCTAAAAAACCAGTCCCTCAGTGACACATCTACATGTCTTTTAAATACATCCAGGGATGGTGACTCTACTGCTTCTCTGGCAGCCTGTTCCACTGCTTGACAAACCTTTCTGTGCAGAAATATCCCCCTAGTATCCAATCAAAACCTTCCCTGGTGCAACCTGAGGCTCTTTCCCCTTGTCCTGTCACTTGCAGCCTGAGAGAAGACACCGACCCCCACCTGGCTACACCCTCCTTTCAGGCAGCTGTAGAGAGTGACAAAGTTCCCCCTGAGCCTCCTTTTCTTCAGGCTAAACACCCCCAGCTCCCTCAGCTGCTCCTCACAGGACTTGTGCTCCAGACCCTTCCCCAGCTCCGGTGCCCTTCTCTGGACACGCTCCAGCCCCTCAATGTCTTTCTGGCAGTGAGGGGCCCAGAACTGAACACAGGATTGGAGGTGTGGCCTCAGCAGTGCCGAGTACAGGGGGACGGTCACTGCCCTGCTCCTGCTGGCCACACCACTGCTGATCCAGGCCAGCATTCTCAGCAGAGGGATAATAGATCAGATTTTACCTTGGTCTCATTTCTAGGTTGAATTGTTTAACTGTAGCAGCAAAACACTGCAGTAGGGCCTCTGTGAGCCTCCTAGCTATAAAAAACCCCAGATGATATCTATTAGTGTTGCTATAGAGCCAGAGTAGCATTTTAGGATTTAAAGAGATATGTGATATCACAGATATTTTTTGTCTGCCCCAGAAAGAGATATGGACAATAGCGTGCTGGAGCCCATTTCCAGGTATAGGAAGGGCTAGGGACACAAGGCTCAGGAACATGCTGATGCCTCTTTGCTGGCCTTGGGGTTTTATTACAACTATTTGGCAGTACCTTATACTGAGGAAATATGAAAAACCCAGGATTCAGGAGGTGGGTTTCCCACCAAGAGAGGCTGTGGAGGGTTGCTGAACACGAACACAAGTCTTGCCTTAACAAAGAGCTGCCTACCTCTCAGTATCAGTGGGGAGACCCTATTCAGCTGTGGTAGAGCTGCACACCAAGTATTTCCCTGGGAACACTGTCTCTGTAAGCACTTTGGGGTAGTCAGACAGAAAAGAAAAGAAGGGATAAAAGGGATGAGAAGGGTCACTGAGTGTATGAAAACCAGTGCTTCTTTACACACAGGATTTGCATGTCCCAGAAATTGATGGTGTCTAAAAAGGCAACCCAAAGGTTCATCACTGAAGCAGTCCTTGAACTTTTAATTACCCATCACAGAGGTAGATTCTTTCAGCACCACTGTGAACATAACTGTCCCTTTTTCATATTTCAGTAAGGCTGAACTTAATACTCTGGTTCCTGTATTACTTTATTTGGCTTTGTTGCTTTAAAGTTGTCAAGATTTTATTTCTCTGCAGCAGCACATGCTCCTCACCTTGTTGTATGCTATACTAATCAAGGTTTTGTTATGTATTTTTAGATCCTCCCCACAGTGTGCAAAGATCTGCAGGGCTCTTTTAGCCCAGAATAGCAATAAAGCTTATTGCCAATGTTCCTGGTAGAGGTACTGCATCTACTTACCCTGGTCGTCCCTTGGAAAAATTAAATTGTTGCAGTGTGAGTGCAAGGTTCAAGGTCCACTGCATATGAAAATAGAATTGATTACTCCCAATGAACAGAAGCTTGCAGCTCTTAAGAACATTATACGATAAATACGTTGGCACACACTATGCTTTTGGCATGCTAAGTACTTTACTGAACTACTCTCTGCAGCATATTTTAATGAAATGCTGACAGTTTGGCATCTTATTGGATAACTGCATTCAGTGGCATTGGTCACAAATGGAAGGCATATAATAATACTCTGTAAGGTGGCAGCTCCTCCACAACTTTCTGCTCTGTGTTACAGCACTCCTGGAATTTATCAGAGCCAGCAATTATAAATCGATAATGAGCACATGGTTTCCTCCAGGTCACATCTAGAAACTTCTGCCTCTAAGCACCCCCATCCAAAAAAAAAAAAAAAATAGTATGCAAAGTATTTTCCTAAAGAACTTGGCTTTATCTGCTAAAGGGTGCCATTAGCATCCCGGGTTAGACAAGGTGTGAGAAAGAACAAGTTATTGATGGACAGGCTCTGCCTCTCCCTCGGGTCCTGCCTTGCTGGCTGGTGCACAGGGCACTGGGCCAAAGAGGTGAGGAGCCACAAGGGCTCTGAGGAATCTCTGAGACATGGACAACACGGGCACAGAACCTGGGACTGGCTCTACTGCTCCACTGCTTTTCTGTATCTTTTTTTTTCCTGTGCTTGAGGAGAGGGTTTACTTATGACAACAAGATAAAAAAAAAAAAAACCCTTTAATTGCATGTGGGGTTTTTTTAGCTGAAATAGTTTCACAGTGGAAGTAATCAAATTTTACAGGGAGTTTTTCTCTATCTTATATCCTCACCTGCTCCTAATCCTGCTGTTACCTGAGGTTTCCTTCCAGAATAATGTTTTTCTTGCATCCATTGCATCAAGACTATAAACAAAAAAACTGATAGCACCTCACTCTCCCAGGATGGCAACTCCCTTTGCACAAGTCCGGAGACGTGGCCCTGATTCTTTATATTCCTGGTGCCACCCAGTGTTGAAAGACTGAAAGTGGCGCTGCAAAGGCACGCGCTTGGGAAGTCACAGGCGACCGGTGCCTCTGGCACATGTCCGGCATCCAGGACCTCACTGCCACCTGTTGTGACCATGCACTGAATACCAAAATCTTAAACCATCGTCTTTCACAGACGGCATGACTTCAGTTTCCTCTCATGCATCTCGGCACTTCCAGTAGTATACAGTTCTTCCTCTGAGGTTCTTCTCTTTTCCTGATTAGTACTAAAAGGCAGAGGAAATTTTCACTTGAGTGTTTCAAGGCTCTTGGTCCCAAATATTAAGGGGATGGTATTACCTATGTCTTTAAGAATGATTTTGGGGATCAGTCATCCCAGACACACTGTTGCCCCACTGTGTTTAACTATCCTCATACACAGTTTCAGCCAAGAGGAGTAGCATGTTACCTCCATCACACCATCCAGAGCCTTGCAGACAGAAAAGACATGTGGGTCAGTGCATGTACATTTCAAAGTACTATGCTGACTGAGTCACTAGAAGAAAGTTTACTCTTTCTTCAGTGATCAGTTAGTAGCTTGTTGCTTTAAAGTATGAGAAAATCATCTGACCTAAGAGAGGAGCATAAGCATCTCTAAGATTGGTACTGCCCATTTCCCAGATCCCATATCTAACCATTCCCCTCCTTTCTCTTCCTTTTTTTGATATTGGCCTTGGCTCCTCCAGGGGCTATTTTCTGCTGTCAAGGGCCAGGAAATGTGGCAGACCAAAATGTACAACAGCATTTGACTGGACTATTGCCTTGTGACCAGACAGACCTCACCTTCACTCTCCTTTGTCAAAGGATTCCTGCTCCCCACAGAGAATCATAGACTATCCTGAATTGGAAGGCACCCACACCAGGTGCCTGGGAGCATTGTTCAAATGCTTCTTGAACTCTAGCAGGCTTAGTGCTGTATGCACTTCCCTGGAGAGTCTGTTCCAGTGCCCAACCACCGTCTGGGTGAAAACCTTTCCCTTATATCTAACCTAACACCCCCATCCTCCTCACCACGGGGATCAGCTGTGTCAAGTTAGCTGCAGATGTAAAAAACATCTTTGGGCTTCTGGACCACTGTAAGTGGTTTATTCTTGGTTTGCCAGGGCAACATAAGGCGTCCTCCTTTCACTCACACTTTACAGTCACACTTTGGCCATAGATCCCCACTCTGCTAGTTATCCAACAAGATTTCTTTTCTAGGTCTTCACAGAACAATCCCAGCATTGGTATTGCTGAAGGAAGACATGGTTTTTTCCTATATCTATCTCACTCTTTTAGAGGCTGTTACATAGTGGTGACAGAAGTTAGAGTGGCTCTTTTACTATGTTTTACAGTACTTTCTTCCTTTTTCATTTGTGCTGATTTTGACACAAGCATGTCTCAGCAGTAACCCACTGCATTGCCACCAGGCAGTCTGACAGAATTTATAAGCCTAGATTTGCCATCCAAAACCCTGGGCAAATGAACAGTCATAGGTTAAAAGGAGTGGTTTTGACTGAAATACCTAACATGCAGTTTGTTAATGTGTGGACACTGGTGTAAACTCCCAGCTGTAGAAAGGCTTTTTCCAGTCCTGGCTCCCAGAGGGATGCCAGCAGCAGCACAAAGCAGCAATAAATCAATCAACCAGTCAGTCTATAAGTGCATTGCATAACCAGGTAAACAAACAAGGACTAGACACCCTAAAACACTGTAGATATTTTCCCCTTGTCAGGCCGAGCCATTCCAGAGAATCAATACGGGGTTTAGGAAAGGTCACCAACTGCCTGGATAAATCTCATCAAAAAGCAACAGCCAAACAGCAGTGGCTCCCTGAGAAGAGAAAGGCATGGTCTTTCAGGGAATAAACCCAAAATTACAAAGATGCAGTGAACAAATATTTAAGCATAAATACTATAAACTAAGGAAATGTTGTAGAAAAGGAGGATATTCAAAGCATTGGTCTTTTTTCTTGGTTTCTTACAGCTGCAGAGGTCTCTATTCTCTTTTGACACATAGAAGAGGAGTTCTGGAAAAAAATGCTGATCTAACCTGATGAATGCAAGTATAGATGTAAGAGGAGAAGGACTTGGGGGCATTGGTTGATGTGAAGCTCAACATGAGCCAGCAACATGCACTTGCAGCCCAGAAAGCCAAACATTTCCTGGGCTGCATTGACAGGCTCACAGCCAGCAAGGTCAGGAAGCTGATACTCTCCCTCTATTCTGCTCTCATGAGACCCCACCTGGAGTACTGTGTCCACTTCTGGGATCCCCAGTGTAAGAAAAATGTGGAGCTGTTGGAGTGGGTCCAGAGGATGGACACAAAAATGATCAGAGAAACAAAATTTCTCTCCTATTAGAAAAGGCTGAGACAGTTGAGGCTGTTCACCAGGAGGAAAAAAGGCTCCAGGGAGACCCTCAAATGGGGCTTACAGGGGAGATGGAGAGGTACTTTTTGCAAAGACATGTACACTTAGGACAAGGGGCTCTAATATGAATAGTGTAGGTTTGGATTAAGTATTAGAAGGAAAATATTCACTGTCTAAGTGGTGAGGCACTGGAACAGGTTGCCCAGAGAAGCTGTGGATGCCCCATCCCTGGAAGTGTTCAAGGCCAGGTTGGATGTGACTGAGCAACCTGGTCCAGTGGAAGGCACCCCTGACCATGGCAGAAGTGTTGGACCTAGATGATCTTTGGGTCCCTTCCAACCCAAACTGTTCTATGATTCTTTGAGCTTAAACCAATGCACCAGAAGTGCTCAGTACATCTTTGTTACCTTGTTAAACATATGGATTTTAATAAAAAGGTTATGGTAGCAACAGCCAAAGTCTTTAACAACTCTATAGCCATGAAAACAGGAGTCAGTATGGGTAAATATGGCCAAACAGATGGCTTTTACTTAGGAAACTAAGTGGGATCCCCCCACATTCCCTTTATTAGCAAAATTTTATAAGTAAGCAAGTCATTAACAGCAAATTACTGGAGTAGACAGTAAGCACCTGAGGATAAATTGCTCTAAGTGACAAATAACCTTCACAGAGACACATTAAATTAATTGAGGTGATTGGGTTACTCAGACATAAAAGAGGACCGTAATTTTTGCTTGGGACAAAGGGGTCCTTACCCTGTTGCTCTGTGACTGACTGTGAGACTGAGGTGCAGACAAAAGTGTTTTCAGTAGTACTCACTGAAACACTGATGACATCCGAATAAGGTGCTTGTAGGAAACTTCTAAAGTTTTCATATGAGGAAAGTCTTGGTCCATATTGAGTAACCGGTAAGTTGCTTGCTGCCCTCGCCAGCAAGGGCTCTCTTGCTTTTGGCCACCTGCAGGAGGGTGACGGCACTGTGAATGTCTGTGCAGAAAAACGCACTGAGCTTTTAGGCTCAAAAATTATTGCACCTTCTCAGTCTGAAACCATGGGGCAGCTCAGCATGTCCCAGGCTACTCATGGACCAGCTATGTAGCTCTGATTAACACCATCTGGAAGGACCCGAGCTGGGCAGCCTCAGCAGTAACCACTTATTCTGCTCTTCAAGGAAAAGTAGTGTGCAGTCACTTAGATTTGTGCAGTCACTTAGGGCCAAACACGGAGAAATATTAGCTACGCTGTAAATCCCAATGACAAAAGAAATACGTACCCAAGTATAAACATAGTCTGTGTACCCTCGAAATGACCTGCTCTTTGAAAAGGTACTGTATTTTGCCATCAGAAAAAGATCATCACAGAGATACCAAAAATGCCCTAAGAGAAGGAAAAGGTTCATTGGTCAGTGGCAAATGTAGAGATAGAATAATTCAGATTATAACAGAGGGGGGAAAGAGTTTCACTTTCCACCTGATCTATTCTTAATATGCCAAAATGATTTAACAGAGTCTTTAGATATATGAAATACTTAAGACCTTATTTCTCTTTCTTACAAAAGAAAGATTGCTGAGGAGATGCAGCCAGGGAAGTATGCCACACTAAGAGAACAACCTTTGCTAAAATACTTGGGAGAACAGAACTACAGTTTGAACTCTGTCCATTGAAAATTAAAGGTTAAAGGTTTGTTGCCCATATTATGCATGGTAAGAAAACAGAAGAACTCGTGTTGACATACAGAGGGCTAAAAAAATGGTTTGCAGAATTAGAATTTGAGACTTCTCTAAGTTTTATGGTAGTGAGGAAAAATCTGTATGGCTAAAGACTAAGCATAGCTCTTATCTGGATGTGTAAATAAGTTGCACTCACAGTTTATCAGATTAATATCTCAATTTGGCATCTGAATTTTGCTGATTTCATTCTGAAAATTTTGCAAAACTTCAGGTAGTGTTGTAAAGCATAATATCAGTGAGGAATCAGGAGAGAAAATACTGACAACTAAATGAACTTCTGAACAAGCTGTGAAAATTTTGCATCACAGACTCCACAAGACCTTTCATAAATGGCACCTAAGTCTCTCTGTTTGAGCTCCTCTCTTTTACTGCTTGAGAGGTGCCTTAGTGCACACAAATGTATTTACAACTGCATTACCTGCATGCGCTGTCAGTGTCCCAAAAGCAAGGTGCCACAAATCAGGGATGTTTAACTCCATCTTCTAACCTTAACCAAAGGAGGTAAGAGACTGTAGAATTAAAATGTCTTCTGTGCCTGCCATGTAACTCTCACACAACCTCCCTGTACAGCTGTGCTGTGGGGCAATTGAAAACCTCTACTTTCCTTCTGCAGATGATGCTCCTGAACAGAGCAAGCATCTGCATTTGCTTTGGCTTGCTTTCAGCATTTTGAACCAAATCCTGTCATTGTTTAGCACACATCCATTTTGTGCATCACTTGGGAGTGCAGTGTCTAGTGGCCTGAGGCAGAAATTCTAATTTGTAAAAAAACATTCAGCATAAGCACCATATGATAATTAATCAGTGGTCATTAAAGCAAGAGAGAGCCATTATGCCTCTGATGTTTATTAAAGCCTTTCCATGGCATTTTAATCACAGTATTGCCATGACAGGATTTCCTTTCATTTAAAACAAATGTTGTGCCATATGAAATGCTTTACGGTGGGGTTTTTTTTCCAGATTCCTGAGGGTCATTCCTAATGATTCTTCTTCTCTCTCAGTGACAAAATGAAAGCAGCACTGGGATTAAAATTGCACCTAGACCAGGAATCCCACAGATCTTAATTGTGAATGTTTGGGTTGGCTTAAGCTTTGGTCCAGACATCAGGCAGCATTACTACACCAGAACATTCACTCCCTAGAAAATGCAAAAGGACTAAGGGTCTCCGAAATAAGAAGACATAAAGTAAAGTAAGAAAATAAAAGAAGGGGAGGAGAGGAATGAAATCTACCACCTCATAGAGAAAAAAAAAAAAAAAGTCAGATTTTCCGGAAGTGCAAATTCATGATTTAAAGCACAGCGATTTTGAAGTCTTACATCAAATCAAGTAGGATTTGGGGTTTTTTAATGAGGAAAACGAAGTGTTATCCTGCTGCATGTTTCCATGTTTTGAACATGAGTCTCTAAGGTTCATTTTCAAGACACATCTGGCAGTTTGGTAACAGAGACTCAATGGCACTTAGGTATAAAATTTTGGCTGAAATCAGCAACAGTGAAGGGAAAGGGAAAGAAGCTGAACAGCTGGCTGTAGTGACTCTTCAAACCTTTCAAAGACTGGTGGGAGTAACAGAGGCCTGAGAACTGTGGTTTTTAGACCCAACTCCTGCCTGGTGAGGACAGGGAATATTTAAGATGTCTGTGGTGCATGGAGCAAGAGCTGGATTATTCAGGAGAGCAGAGGGTATTTCCCTTTAGGAGGCCTTATGTTCACACAACAGGGCGTGGACATAGACATGAGTTAATTCCCCTTCAGTGCCAAGTCAAAGCAGTTGCTCTCCATCAAGGGATAAAACACATCCACGGGACCAATGTTAGCTCATGACATATCATGGCATGCTAGTACTCTCTAGGTTTCTAACATGGCATAGCAGAGTAAGATGTTCACTGCAGTGGCAAGCTAAGGGGAAGGTTTAGAAACATATCAAAACATAGACATATATGCTTTGTACATATGAACTTTCACCTTCACACATTCTTTTTATTTTTTCAAGCCTTCCCTGATCTAGTTTTTCTTTTGGCACTACAGCATCTGAATTAAATCTACAGGTTAACCTCACATGTGTGTCTCTCACATACATCATACCACCTTCAGCACTTTTGGCGTTATAGAAGCATTACTTTAGAGCTTAAAGCTTACACTTGGTTGCTACCCAACACAATCCTCTTGACTAAGACCAAGCATTGTAACTTTGCAGAAATGCCATGAGTTCAAGCCAAACATTTTTCTAATAAGCAAAATCACTTTAATCTTTTCTTGGTAAAACTATAGCTGCTGCATATGTCATCCTATTCACAATTCATTCACTTACATTGAATTATATGGGCCTCACAAGCAGCTAGTTTCTTCTACTTGTATTCCTGCTGAGCTGAAAACCTTTTAAGGGCTGACACCTACAATGACCCCATTTCAAGGTACTCTGTTATTTCAGTCAGCTAATCTGTATTTGTTGTGTGCTAGTTTTGTCTGGGATAGAATTAATTTTTGCTTTTCCTATTAAGCTGCCCTTATATGAACCCAGGAGTTTTCCTCACTTTTACACTTCCAGTTCTCTCCCCCTGGTATGGGAGGAGTGAGCGGCTGCATGGTGCTTAGCCACCAGCTAGGTTCTAATCATAACAGTCCTTTTTTGGCTCCCAACATGGGGCTTAAAGGGTTCAAGATAATGACAGGTTTCTTTGGAATGAGCTAGACTGAAATTATCACTGTTCTTGCTGTTCAGCTATTAATTGACAGGTTCCAGTGCTTGCCATGGGGCTTGCTTGCCAGGCTATGTACTAGAGCCTAGTGTTCCTTGGTGGCTGCTTTTTGCTTTCACTGTTCACTGTAGTGCTGTGCTGCTTATCATCAACAGGAACACCCTGGACCAGGGCAGGAAAGCCTTGCAAGGAGCAGTAGAAGTACAGCAGTGACCCAGCCTGAGCTGGCTTTGCTGCCCAACTAATTCCATGCAACACACCACCCTCCTGTCCTGAGTGACCACCAAAACAGACAGACCCCAAACTCATGGACTAGATTAGCACAGTGGACATTTGTGGGTATTTTACATGCATTTTGCAGGGGTGGTCCATAGACCAGAAGAATGATATCTGTGTATCAGAAGATGGGAAGGCAGGTGGGTTGTTACTAAGGATGTATTGGATAGAGTGGGACATGAGCATGACATAAATGGTATGGGTGGAGAATGTGCTGATTCTGGCTGCGGTAGAGTTAATTTTTTCCATAATACCTGGTATGGGACTATGTTTTGGATTTGTGCTGGAAACAGTGTTGATAATACAAGGATGTTTTAGTTACTGTTGAGCAGGGCATAAAATAAAGTCAAGGCATTTTCTTTCTCTCACCCCACCCCATCAACGAGGATGTTGGGAGTGTACAAGGAGTCAGGAGGGGACACAGCTGGGACAGCTGGCCCCAGCTGACCTAATGGATATCCCATACCATAGGGCATCATACTCAGCATATAAAATCTAGGGGAAGAAGAAGGAAGGGGGGGGGGACGTTCACAGTGATGGCATTTGTCTCCTCAAGTCACTGTTACACGTGATGGAGCCCTGGAGATGGCTGAACACCTGCCTGACCATGGGGAGTGGTGAATGAATTCCTTGCTTTTCTCACTTGTGTGCTTTTTGCTTTACCTATTAAAATGTCTTTTTCTCAACCCACGAGCTTTCTCACTTTTACTCTTCCAATTTTCTCTCCAGTCCTGATGTGGGGGGAGTAACAGAGTGGTTTTGTGGGATTTAGTTGCTGCCTGAGGTTAAACCACAACATGTTGCCACACAAATCACTCCCCACAGTATTGCTTTTGGTGGTAAAATAAAGTCGCAATTTCTAACAAGATCAGGAGAAAAGATAGCAAACTACTTAATCTCTTTTGTCTCAAGGGGCTGAGACTTTTTGGAAGTACTTGCTTTAATGTATCACCAGGACTAAATAACTTTGCTACTTGAAAACCCCGTCAGAAGAATTCTTCCTACTTGACCCTTGCCACACAAACATGGACAAAATGATTACTTAGGCAAGAATAATTTGAGTAAATACATATTACATAAAAATGACAGGTCATTCAGCTGAAGTGCTCATGGGCTACCACATGCACTGCTTGGAATAGTGATAGGGACTTTAGCACAGTAACTTGGAATATTTTCCTAGTCTTAAAATTTGGTACAGTGGTGAAACGACATTAAGGAGATAAGGCAAATGTCAGTTTAATGTTAACAGAGACAGTAGTCTCCTAGATAGTGTAATTTATGTTACAGACCCAGGCTTTACACTTGCTTTTTGATAAAGAAACAGGCAAAACATATCTGCTGCTCTGCTCTGTTTTTAGAATCCCTTGATGCAAACAGCTTTTTTAATATGATGCCAGTATCTGTGGTTCTCAGCAGGATTTAGAGCTTCGAACACTGAAAACTGCACAGGGGGGAATTTTACTTTTCCAGTGCCTCTTTTGATGAGCTGGTTGGTTGGCTTAAAAAAAAAAAAAAAAAAAAAAAAAAAAAAAGAAGGCTTAAATAAGAGGTTTAGAAAAATTTAAACCCTAAATGGTAAATCAAGCAAGTGCTTCAACAGAGTAACACAGACATGTTCAAAAAGGACATGATCATGCTGTGGTTTTGCTTCAAGCTCAGCATTATTCCTTTCTCACCCTTGCAGCTGTACAAAGTCAATACTGGCAGCTTTTCAACTCTGTTCCTTATAAGGTGTTTTCAGTGACAGACTGGCAGGTCCTCTGCTTTTCCCAAGGAGCGTAGAAATGCCTTTTCTCTGAGTTTGGCTGGCAGGTACAGCAGATCCCATTCTGGCAGAAGGTATTAGAAGTGGTGGTTGTTCCACCAGAGGATACCTGTGAATCCTGGGACCAGGAATGGGTCTCTGCAGCGAGGTTTGCATGTGCCTTCCACCTCCCCCGGGCTTGGAGGTGGGCATTGGCCACTCTGCTTGTGGTTACGAAGGTCAGAAGTGCAGTGGAGAACTCCAGGTTGGGGGCAAGCCTGAGGAGAACAGCATGGAGACCAACCATCCAGTCTGACCTGCCAGAGCTCCAGAGAGAAGCATGAGCTGAGCTGGGGGCTGTGGCAGCTCGTCTGCTCAGTGGGGCTGGATAAGGTTGCAAGGAGGAAGATCCTTGCTGTTCAACAGCTCAACACCAGTGTTACTGTGTGAGGAGAAAGTGTTGGACAGTCACTGCTTGCCCAGGGACTGCAGACCTCTTGACCCTACTTACACATGTCCTTGGCTCACTGGTATGCCTCTCCCTGATCATCTGAGGCATGTTCCTGCTCTGAACATGCTTTCCATGGGAAGGGTGCTCCTCCTGGCCAGACAGGGTCCAGCTGCCGTAATGCTCTGCTGAATTTACAAATGCCTCATATTTAATTCATCTGCTCTTCTCCCTCAGGTACTGAGAAATTTTCTTTTATTTCTTTCTGAGTCACATAAGAGGAAATAAAGTAAAACCTTGCACTGCAGTGGCTGTGGCATGAGCTGTGGCTGAGGAGGGAAGGTTTGGGCAAACATTGTATCTTCTGTCTTTTTAGCAGAGGGCAAAGTAGAATTTTCCACGTTCAGAGTTGTAGCTTGGTCTGACCACACACAGTGCTATGTAAATGGACAATGTGTCTGTCCCCTGCAGAGCATCCCAGGCACTCTGAGGCAGATTACCAGCCAATTGCACCTCAGGACATAGAAGATTGCCTATCCTCTCCCCAGCAGGTAGGAGGGGACCTAAGAGACAGGGGGGAATGCAGGCAGGTCCCTGCTTGAGGTGACAGGGAAATCCCCTTCCTCTCCTTCCTAGGTGCCCCAATGGAATAGTTACAAGGCTCTGTAAACCAAAGACCAGGAAAACGATGAGGTACGTGAAGGGCAGTCTGGGGGGTTGCCTAGGGTTAGTCAGCACAGTTTAAGGGATATGATGGGGAGAGATGATGGTTCCATTTCTGAAGGAGACAACAGCACCAGTAACCTGCCCCTCGGCCTGTTCCTCCAACACAAAAATAAAACTCTATGTCCATGTTTAGAGAGAAGAACACATGGGATTTGGGGTAATCCGGCATGTTTGGACTGCAGTGCTCCACAGACTGTGACCTTGGTATTTGGCCAGCCATTTCCCCCTTCACTTCAATGGGAAACTCCTTTTCTATTTCCTCCCAGCACAAAGTCTCCTGCATTGGTCAGATCTCCTTTGGATGAACCTTTTTTTCTTTTGGATGAACCTGGTGAAGATAAAGACTGATCACACCATATACTGCTGCTCAGACAGCTAGATGACGACATCTCCATCCTTGGAGTCATTGAACACTCAGTTGGCCACAGCTGGTGCCAGCCATATTCAGCTGTTGGAGGCCATCAGGGCAGTCTGGGATGGGACTGAGTTCTTCAGCTTCATCCATCCATCCATCCATCCATCCATTCACCCATCCATCCATCCATCCATGGCTTCGTGCAGAGCTGCCACAGAGCACTAAAGTGTCACTTTAAAGGTAATTGCAGGATGTAGGTCAAGGTGTGCCAGAACAGGCTAACAGACTGGGAATAGGCCTTCACCTATTTCAAGGCCTTACTTTGTAACCAGGTGTGGGTTGAGGAGGAGGAGAAGGAAGAAGAGGGGAGGATGGAAATTTTTATAATCCATCAGAATTCACCCAAGAGGAAACTAAGTTCTTCCAATCTCACTCTAGGCAGACAAGTTTGGTTTTACTAATACATCAAAACTTCCACTTTTTGCTTTGTAACACATTCCCAGCAAAACATAAAGCCATAAATCACAGAGCAGTGGGATGATTGATTTCCCTTAATGAAAGGAGACAGTAGGAGGAGAAGGTAAATCATACAGATGGGCTTGATTTGCAGCTACAAAAGTGATGTCCCAGCCTACATACACAGACAAAACATACAACTTCCAGTTCTCTCTGCACCATTGCAGCTCAGTCCTGTTATTTACTGCACTCCTATAATCACTGCTGCTCAAACATCCTGTTGATACACTGCAATTACTGCCAGTTCTTTTGCTCAGAGGAAACCTTTCTGTTCTGTGGAGGAGGGAAAAATCTTAATGACATTCCTAGTGCTCACCAGTGCAGGTCTCTGATCAGTGTGTTACAACATTCATGGTGAACCACACCACCTTGTCCCAAAACTGATGCTGCTGGACTCAGGAATGAGATGTTGTAGTCCTGAAAACCTGGTACCAGCAGCACCCATTTGTTTATACAAGCTGAGTAGGGGGTCGCCAGAGCTTCCTCCCCTGCAGCTTCTGCAGCGTCTCTAGCAGCAGCTGGGGATGTAAACCTCTGTCTACAATCCCAGTCTTCGCCTTCTTAACCCTTTGGGGCCAACTGTCTGTGCCCAAGGCTCCTGAGCCTAGCTCTGATACAACCCTTGTGGCTGCATGGTTGTGGCTTGGGTTGCTGTGGCTGTTAGAGCTACCAGGAAGCCTTGAGATATCTGCAGGACAGAGCCGGGAAAGGCCACAAAGGTGACACCACAGGCACACAGGACAGCTGAGATGGCATCACTACCAGCTCAAGTTGTTGTGAGAAAAGCACTATCATGGGAAAGTATAAAATGCTCAAGAAGCAAAAAAAGAGGTGAAATAAGGGAGCTCAGCACCATGGAGGATGTGCCCTGGGGCTGCAGAGACCAACTCGTCCCCTGAGGTGATGGCTGTGCAGCAGCAAAGGGGCTGGGTGCTGAGTGGGGGTTGGTAGCTCAACTGGTAAATACAAGCTTTGTTCTGCACAGCTCTGTGTGTCCTGCTTGCAGCACCTCCTTGCACATGCAAGCAGTGACCCCAGGGGGACGCTCATATCTCTCTGGGGCTCCTGTACTAAGCACCACAAACCAGGTACAAACAAGGCTGCTCCCAGGGAGAAGACAAACGCTCCATCCACAGCAAAGTTTAGGATCTGAGTCATGCAGTATGAGCCTAGCCACAGCAGCTGGCGAACTGCATGGGCAAAATGTGCTCCAGGGGAAGCAGAAGAAGCATTTACAGTGCCAGGAGAGCACTAAAGTCAGGACTTATTGAGGCTGCTGGCAATGGGCTTTGTGGAAATTTGAAGCTACACTAACTACTAAAAGTGATAAAGTGAAGGCTTGGAGAGAAAATTGCAGATCTAGAAAAAGGAAAGATGGATTTTAAATAAGAGACAAAATTACTGAAGAACCGAGGCAGAAACACACAAGCCTCTGCAACAGAGGTCCCCATCCACACCATGGGGAAGCAAGCCCAGGCAGGATGTGATAGATAGCTTACAAGAACTAATAAAGCAGACACTTGAGGTTAGGATCCAGCTTGGCAACAAGCACCTGTGAGGACAATGGCAAGAAAGACTCAGCAGCATGGATCTGAAGCTTTGGTTTGCCAGAGGATGACTGAGTCTTTGGAAGACCTGTGCAGGCTGTGGCTGCAGCCCTCCGAGGTGTATTCCAGAGGATATTGACCCCTGGACAGGGAAGGGAGGTGGGTGGCCTGATCCCAGGCTGGGCCGTGTGCAGCCACCAGGTTCTTTCTTCCCATCTGACCTCTCCTCTGGAGCCCTGACCCTCCTCATGTCCCCGGTCACCACTGGCACAGAGCTGCTGCTGAGGAGATGCAGTAGCAGGTTTGACCCAGACCAGAGTCAGAGCCCAGCACAAGCCAGAGCTGTGTGGTGGCTGCTGGGACCCTGTGTGGATACTGCTGCACAGGAGTGGTGGGACTCACACGAGCCCTGGGAACATCTGCAAGTGATCACAATCCCGCTGCAGCGCCGTCAAACCTCATCCCAGTGTCAGCAGCAATGGGGAAAGAAGCTGTGGGAGAACAGCAGGGCCCACTCCAGAGGACTGCAGGGGCATTGTTGCTCTCCCTAACATGGTGCAGGTGTTCAGTTTGGAAGAAGAGAAAGCTGAGCAAGGACCAGAGGGGGTGGTTTTAATCAAGAGAGCAGATATTGAATACAAGAGCAGTTCTCATGCAGGAGGGACCGAGACACCAACCTAATGCTGAGGTTCAAAATTAAACCTGCAATGATGGATGAATTGCTACCAACTGCTAGGGCAATTACTGAACCTGTAAATCAACAGCATTTGACTCAGCTGTAGCTTAAGAGAAAAATCATTCTGGCAGAACGATTTTACCTGGCACAGATAGCTAGAAGATGTGAAGAGAAAGAATAAGGTCTGTGAAAATATCCAAGCAGTATAACAATGCCACTAATTGTTTGCTCCATAGAAAAGAAGGTTAATGGAAAAAAGCCAGTATTTCAAAGTTGAGGCAAAGGCCAGAACTTTTGTGGAAAGGCCAGAACATTGGAGGCAGAAACAGAAGAGGGAATTTCAGTAGATCATGGAGCTGAGGACTGAAGGTAAAAACACAAATGTTGCTAGAGGGGCAAATTTTAGTGCATTTTAAGAACAACAACCCGAATTAACTAAACCACAAGAGCTGGAAAAGGAACAAGCTATAAAAGCTGACCCAAAAAAAGACCTGATTTTGCCCTTAGGGATGCACACCTGCTCAAAACCTCCAGCTACTCCTGCCCAGACCCATCCATACTTTATGGAGGGCAGCCACCAGCTGAAGCACCGGTCCCAACAAATCGGATGCAAATAGTCCCCCATAAGATATGTCATCAATCTTAGTTCAAGCTTTGAAGAAATGTGCTCACTAGGGCTGGAAAAGGCACTCCAAAGGGAGTACATCACTGTACCACTATTGCACTCTCCACACCTTTCTAATCTGGGCCACCCATCATGCTGGGGATCTCATCTCCAAAACCCAAGGTGCCAATAGGGCTACAGTAGGCATTAGGATGAGACTGAAGAGAACCAAAAAGCCTACAGCTCTAGGGGCACTGGGCCTGGAAAAGCCATGCCAAAGGGAGCATGGCACCACACCACTTGCTGCCTCTACACCTTTCCAATATGGGCCACCATTTGTGTTGGGCCTCATTCTCAGCCAGCACTGCTGCTGCAAGTGTTAGGATTAGCGTTACGGTTAGGGTTAGAACAACCACAAAGCCTCCAGCCTCAGGATTACATGGGACACTGGAAAAGCTATGTCAGAGGGAGCACAGTACTGCACCAGCATTGCCACTGAGACTGTTTACCAGCGGAAAAAGATGGAACTGATGGATATTATGAAAACCTGCTCCAGCATAGGCTTCTCTCTACACAGGGCCATAGGCCCTGCCAGGAGCCTGCTTGCATGTGAGCTTCCCATGGGATCACAGCCTCCTTCTGGCTGCTCCAATGTGGGGTCTTCTACAGGCTTCAGGTGGACCTCTGCTCCACCACTGACCTCCACAGGCTGCAGCTGGACAGCCTTCTGCACCATGGGCTGCACCATGGTGAGCAGGGGAATCTCTGCTCCGATGCTGGGCACCTTCTGCCTCTCCTTCTGCACTGGTTGTCTACAGGGCTGTTCCTCTCACATTTTCTCACTCCTCTCTCTGGCCACAGTTGTGCAGCATTTTTTCCCTTCTTAAACATGTTATTCCAGAGGCAGTTTCCAAAAAATGTGCCATTTCTGCCTCTGCACATGGTGTTTGCTTTGCCTCTATCCACCATAATCTCTTTTGACCATGTATATGAGTATGTATCTTGGACACATAAAAGTGTCTGCAGCATGAAAAATCCAGTGAGCCAGAGTGTTCTTTTACACAGCAGTGGCTAGTGGCAAATATTTTAGCTGGTCCACAATTTCCTGTGTCTGGGAACTATCCACAGAAGTCATTTTAATCTGTCTCTCTTCATGGGAAGGGTTCAGAAGCCCTGAGACTATCCCTGGCTATCTCCACAGTCAATAAGCTGTTCACAGCCTCTCTCACCCTGCCAAAGGCTATCCTGTCTTAAGCCTGGTCTTGTGCTTTCTGCTACAATATGGTGTGTGAACCACTTCTTAACTCAAAGGGAAACTCTACCATTGAT
Organism: Coloeus monedula; assembly: GCF_965178545.1. NCBI lineage: Eukaryota > Metazoa > Chordata > Aves > Passeriformes > Corvidae > Coloeus > Coloeus monedula. The sequence continues at coordinate 44,426,607 of NC_138783.1, forward strand.
TAACAAGAATTAAATTATAACATTCAGTTCACATTTATTCTGCCATGGTTGCTGGAGTGTTTCTAAATGGGCAAACATCCCTGGGATCGTGTCATTTGGCTCTTATAATGCTGCAGGCTGAACAAGGGTATAAATATGCAAAAGCTGTTCCATTTCGCTGTTGCATGGATACTAAGCAGATGGATGGGTGAAACTCTTAGAAAGTGAGTGCCCTTGTCAATACAGACTGCACCCATCTGTCTCAGTTCTGCACCCAGCTTGGGGAAAAGGAAGGTGAACACCATATTTAAACACCATCACATTTTTCTGAACAGGGTGATAGGATTAGCAGCTTGGTGCTCTATTTCCCTTTCTGCAATGGCACATTCTGAGTCCCACTGGATGATGATCCTCTCTGGAGCACAGAAAGACACTCTGTCCCCATTTGCCTCCCTCCCTCTTCTGAAAAAAATGGGTGAAGCCAACACATGTGCCTATGCATTACCACAGACCACGGGCAACCCTGGATGTATGGACAAATGGGGAATGAGATGCTGGAGAGCAGAGCTGCAGAAAGGGACCTGGGGGTCCTGGTCAGTGACAAGTTGGACATGAGTCAGCAGTGCCCTGGCAGCCAGGAGGGCCAACCCTGTCCTGGGGGCACCAGGCACAGCATCACCAGCGGGGCAAGGGAGGGGATTGTCCCACTCTGCTTTGCACTGGAGCGGCCTCACCTCGAGTGCTGGGGGCAGTTTTGGGCACTACATCAGTAGTGACTCACCATCACTCCTTTGGTTTCTTCCCTTGCTTCATTTAAACATGGTAAGTCCTTGTTCTTTACTTGCAGGCACTTGCTTACAGGCACTTACAGACCATCAGAGATCCAGGACATCCAGCTGTGGAATGCTGAGTTCTACTATGCAGATGCTACTCCTCCAACAAGAAAAATAGGAAGTGCACCTGGGAACCGGCTTGTCTGAAACCCACCAGCAAGAATCAAATCACTCCAAGGCAGGTAATTAATTATGGCTCATTCCCAAAGGCAGGGCATCATTATCATGTTCTAGAGTTACAGTTGTCCCTTAATGACCTTTTCTGCGGAAAATGTGGGGAATTTGTGTGCAATAAGCACTTTCAGTAACTATTTGTTTCAGTTTAAAGAGATGAATGCTCAAATCACTGGTATTGAGCTGTTATGAACAGACAGAAAGGCACAAGAGACATTACTATAACAAATATTCGCAGGTGTCTGTAGAATAAAAGTATAAATATACAAAATTTCTCTGTTTCATGGTTATTTTAGAAGGCACAGGCAAGCACAAATCCTTTTTGTTATATTGCTTCCGAGGGGATTTCTTTTTTAAAATTCAGTTGTTTTGTTTCTTCTCAAGCTTTCAGTTTGGCAGCTCAGAGGGGATGCAGGACCATGGCCCATGTGGCAACAGGTCCAGCTCTGCCTTTGGCTCTGGGAACCAGGTACCAGTCTCACACCAGCTCCTTCCCTGACCCCCTCCTCAGGGGACTGCTCTGCCCTGGGGGGCACACAGGGGCATATGACACCCTGGAGAAAATCCAGCCACTGGAGATGGGGTAGAGCCAGCAGGGCTAAAAGTCTGATGTGGTCCTGCCTTGCTACTTGGTGTGGCTTCAAATCTGGGCATCTGCCATGCCCCACATTACAGATCTCTGCAGAGCTCACCCCTTTCTTCCTAAGTGTTAATCATGTGGAAACTACTGAAGGGCAAATGTGCTTTTAGTGAGTAGGGAGTGCCACCATGGCTGTGTAATGCTGCAGACAGCTACAGACATGGGTTTCTTTTCCCTCTCCCAGCCTCTCTTGCCTTCGTTATGCAGAATAATCACAATGGTTTCTTTTCATGATGCCTCTATGAACTTAAGCACAGGCAGCTACTCCAAATCATGCTGTGAAATGTGCAGGAAGTGGTAAACCCCATACCCACCGTGGGCACAGTGGAGGAGAGTGGGACTGAGCAGGGCACCCTGGCCTGTGCAACATGGCCCAGCCCTGCTGCAATTCCCTCTCATGTGGTTGCACTGATCACTGTTCAGTCACTGCACCCTCCAATAGTCATGGGTAACCCCAAACCCCAGGGAACAAAATCTCTGGCAGGAACACTTTTTCAGCAGGCAGGGGAGACAAAAATGTCACCCACACTTTGATCTTTCAAGTCCACTGATCTCAAAAATCAACTAAGCCTTTCCTCTACCTATTGCTTGTGCTAACAGAAGGCACTAACTGACCTTGCAGCTTTTTTTCAGAAATTCAACTATTACTCACTGTAACTGTTCCTGAAACATGCACTTGCTGTCTTTCCAGAAATCTGGGCATCTTCTTGCTTATATGGAGTAGGAGTACTGCTACAAACTCTGCAGAGCCAGGAAGTACCCATTGTGTCCTTCTCCCTGAAATTTAAACTGTTTCATTTCTGCCCCATGTGGGGCCACTTTTGTGATCAGCAAATATGTTTTTCTACTTCTTAAAACATCGTTTCAAGAATGCAGTCAATGTTCAAAGCCCTAATTTGACAGCTGTACCCTGCAGTATAGTCTTTCTTTTCCAAAACAGTCAGAAAATGTCTGTAATTCCAAGGATGGAAGATGACCCCAGTAACATTTGAAATGTGCCCATGCTGCAGACAGATGTGTCAGTGCTTTAGAGAAGTAACTGGACAGTTTTATGATGATAATGCCAGTAATATGATTCCCAAAAGACTGTATATCATCAAAGGAGAATTCTGTTTTAAAATGCAGGCATAGAACAAAATTAGAATCACAAAATAATTTAGACTGCAGTGCACCTCTGCTAGTCATGTAGTCCAGTGTCCACTCAAAGCAGAGACAACTTCAAAATAACATTAGGTGGTTCAGGGCTTTCCAAATTTGTTGGGTTTTTTTTAGTGAGTATTTTTTGTCTCTTCTATTCTCTGACCCTGAAATTACTATTCCACCTCTTGGCTAACACCTCTGCAGGTACAGGAGTATTGCACAGGTCTGTGGACTCCAGTACTCCCCTTCCATCTGCAGCATCTGCATTGCCTCTCCTCTCCTCTCCTCTCCTCTCCTCTCCTCTCCTCTCCTCTCCTCTCCTCTCCTCTCCTCTCCTCTCCTCTCCTCTCCTCTCCTCTCCTCTCCTCTCCTCTCCTCTCCTCTCCTCTCCTCTCCTCTCCTCTCCTCTCCTCTCCTCTCCTCTCCTCTCCTCTCCTCTCCTCTCCTCTCCTCTCCTCTCCTCTCCTCTCCTCTCCTCTCCTCTCCTCTCCTCTCCTCTCCTCTCCTCTCCTCTCCTCTCCTCTCCTCTCCTCTCCTCTCCTCTCCTCTCCTCTCCTCTCCTCTCCTCTCCTCTCCTCTCCTCTCCTCTCCTCTCCTCTCCTCTCCTCTCCTCTCCTCTCCTCTCCTCTCCTCTCCTCTCCTCTCCTCTCCTCTCTCCTGTGACCGCGGCCAGCAGTACTCTCACTGCCCGCTAGACGGTGCCGTCCTAAAGGCGTAAACCCCTCAGCGTTAGGCTCCAGCTCTGTTATTTTTCTGCCAGGTGCCCAGCGTGTGCGCACGGCACCGGCGGTGTGCTGCGGGAGGACCCGCTTTGCCGGCCCTCTGCCCGGAGATGCCCACCCGAACCCCCCGTGTCCGGCCACAGGCGCCACTGCGGGCCCGGCGGTCGCGGGGTGCCCCGGCAGCCCCGTGCAGCAGCGAATGGATGCAGCCAGGCACGTGCCCTGGCGGAGCGGCAAGTCACAACAAAAGGAAGCCACACCAGAGTGGCAAGTCACACCAGATGCGCAAAATTTCCAAGGAAGTGCTGGTGTATTTCCTCACCCAGATGCACTTGCACGCCATGGCCAGGAGCACAATCACTCCCAAAGCTGGCAGAGCACTGACCCCTTGGAGGGTGCAGAGCTCAGCCCTGTGTGCAGTCCAGCTCTCGGCCCAGGGGAAGCCAGTACCAGCAGCTCCAGGAAATACCCAATCTTCCACCTGCTATGCACCTTCTGGTGTCTTATCCCACCTCCCCTTGGCTGGTGAAATGAAGGGCTCTCCCTCCTCACAGGGGGCCTGTCTCCAGGGTAAGGGAAGGATTTCACATAATCCTGACAGTGTCTCAGAGCTGCAAGCGCATGAAACATGGTTATCAACATGGTTATCACTTCATGCCAGGTATTTCCCACTTCGCACCAAACAAGCACGCTGAGACATACCACAGCCCTGCCCAAATTAAGGCCCTCTGCTCCCCTCTGCCTGAACCTGACTGTTTGGAGGGGCTGTGTTTACTGAGATGTACCACATCTTTTCAGTGGCAAGTGGCCGTGCCTCCGCCAGAAGGCATCCCTAGAGATGTACTGCCCTAGGAAAGCATCACTTAGCCAGAAAGCGCACCTGAGGAAAAAAATGCAAGGGTTAGAAGGGTTAGACACCCAAATTGCTACTCCCATGAGGCACAGATAATTTCTAGACCCTCAGAAGAGGCGCCATCATCACTGCCAGTGAAATCTCCTCAAGCAGGAATTGGGGGGTCATTTCCAAGGAAGTGCTGCAGTTTATTCATTGGATTATCTCTTTTTGCTTGTATTGGCAGTCTAAGAAAATATGTACCATTCACAGAAAGCTTCATCAAGTTACATTATATTTGTATGTTTTTTTGGGATGTGAAGGTCCTGTCTTGCATTTCCATAATTATGCAATTCACAGAAAAAACTGTTATGCTCTATACCACCATCCCAGTTAGAGTGACTTGCCCTCTTGCCCAAAACTCCTAGGTGTTTGTTGGCTTGTTTAACACAGCACAAGCAAACAGAGGTGGAAACACAATGATCCAGTGAATTAGAACATGGGGTTCAATCTCAATATCAGATCTTCACAGTAGTTTCAAGAGAAAGCCCCTTGTAAGTTTCTTCCAGTCCAGATTAAAATGTCACCTCGTGTCTAAGGAGGAGCCAGCACAGCCCACAGCTTTTGCTCAGACAAGGCACAGCCACCTAATACGGTTCCCAGATGGGGCACCAACAATGCTGTGTTTCCTGACTTCAGCCAATACGTTCCTCTTGCTTTCCCTCTGATTTTCCTTAGTCTAGGAGCAGCCACAAACAAGATACTCCAAGCTTCTGTGTGAACCAACCCTACAAGAAATGGCATTGCAGAGCACACAGCTCTCAAGGCAGAGGAAGAAGAAAACTTTTGCTTAGCTGAGGAGCTATCAGTTCACATCCCTTTGGGCAGATGATTCAAAGTGAACTTGAGTATCACCCAGAGGAACTCAGAGACTGTAAATAGGAGACCACCTCATCATCATCATCCCTGAAACTGCTTTTCAGGGAAACCATTTTGCAAATTGGGTCATACTCACTAATAGCCTGCTGATGACCAACACTGCGCTGTTGCAAATGAAGCATTCACCAAAAGCAGTTCAGCCAGTGCTACTGACAGGTCCAAACGGAAGATCAGGGCCTGAGGCTTTGTCTAAAACCAAAACTTTCTGTAATTTAATGGAATTCAATTAACAAAGCAAATTAATTAAACCAGTGCAAATGCCCGAGCAGGCTATCTAAATCTGCTGTGCCTTAAGGCTTATTTACAAACAGTTTTGTGCTGCATTGACCATTCCTGTATAGCTTCTTTATATCAGTGTAACTCATCTGTGGAGAGACCTCATTATATCACACCAGGGGATGCCCTGATTTAGCTAGAGCGATTTCCAAACACAGTTAGTGAAAACAATACAAGCATTGTGTGTGTGAATTCAAACAACTACCCAATTGATTTAAGCTAAACTGGGTTTAGATAAAGTTAAGCTGTCCCTACAATATTGTGTTAGTTGTAAATCACTGCATATGCTTTCACCTTTTCCAGAAGAGAAACAAATGGTCTCATTAGTAAGTGAGACTAGGACAAGACGTGCGTTTGCTCTAAGCTGCTGTGAGCAAGCTCTGAACGCAGCTGATGCGTTAGCTGAAGATGAGTGTCATCAGCACAGCGTGCTCACGGCACAAATGTACCGAGAACACGGCCAGTCCTGCATGTCTCCTGATTTTAAATCATCCACATACTCAAACCACTTGCAGTTCATTGCTGAAAGGCATTATCGTCAAGCAGCAGCACCTCTTATCTTTCCTCCCCTGGGGCATCACTGCACCATCACATGCTAATAGACATAAGCCACTTTTCATCCAGCACAACCGGGTAGCAAGATTAATGCAGAATCTTGTCTGCTTTAATGTACTCTGCTTCTCCCAGAACAGCCACAAGCTAAATGTGCCTGAATGGTTTTGGCATCAGAGCTACGAGATTGTCCTCTTAACCATCATATTACTGCATTTCCCAGGAAGAGACCAGCCTACAGTGAAGGGCTGCATAGCTGTCTTGCTTCTGGAGAAATTGGGAACTGCATAAAATCAGTGTTTATGGAACAGTTTGTTGGCTTCTCTTGAAGTGCCAGAGAGCAGGCCTTTGCTCCTGCTTCTGTCACCAGCCCTCCGTATGCTCCTAACCTCTTCTGTGACTTGGCTCCTCTTCTGCCTCTTTGTCTCTCCTGTATGTGGAAGTCACAAATGTTTTGGGGCAGGAACCAACATTTCATCCTAAGAGGTTTTCAAGCCTCAGGTGGAGGAAGCCCTGAGCAGCCTGGTCTGATCTCAGAGCCAACCTGCTGTGAGCAGGAGGTTGGAGCAGAGACCTCACAAGCTCCCTCCCAATATGAGTTATACTGTGGTGAATAGAACATAGCAAATAGCACATAGAGTTGGTGTGGGTTTGGGAAAAGGGGTATGGAAAAGGCTTCAAAGAACAAATATTTTTGGTGGACACATCATCCTTACTACAAGAGAAAAAAGTATTTTCTCCATTCTTAAATATATGGAATTCATCAAATTAAAAGGGAAAGTCTACCTGAACATTAAACATAGTATTTATCTCATGGAGAGCTTTGGGAAGCAATGGTAAATGAACAATAAATTCTGTCTTCTGAGAATTCAGGCCAAAACTTTCAGCCTTGTCTGTAAGAGTTTTAGCATATCTGTACAAAACTGGAAAAATTAAACTACAGCTACTTTGGCTAAGTGTAGATTAGGCCATGGAAGTTTGAAATTAAACCAGTATAAATGAAATCATCATTGAAGGTCCAAGGTTAGCTCCTGTATACAGCCTCCTTCTTAACACAATCAATTCATTTCCTCTGAAGACTCAGAAGAATAGTATCAGTAACCACAGCAACACTGAAACGTAAGTATCATTTTTAGCTCCATGATGTAGGCTGCACAAAATAAGAGAACACATTTTGAAAGTTTTCATCACAACCTACTTTTTTTTATTTTTTTGTTATATTAATAACAAAACATGTATCTGGGATTTTTTAATCATTCTTAAAATTTTCATTGGCTGATGATTGGTTTACATTGATTGTAGCTCACAGTGAGGAGGTCAGTGAAACCTCAGCTCTTCTGCCTCCCATGGCATTCTTCTCAGCACTGAAGAGATAACTTTGGTCACTTGTCCTTATTCTTTCTGGACCCAAAGTAGGGTTTGAAACCCCTGTTGCAAACCATGGAAGATACCCAAATGGTGTTTCTGAGCATCACACCAGCCAGCCCAATGGATCTCAAATATCCGAATTGGTGGCTTCCCTCCTGCAGCAGGAGGACAGCCTAGGCCCATACATGAGAGCTTGTCCTGTGGGCCCTGCAGTGTCAGGATACATTCAATAGGTCGTCAGCACTGGGGGCCTCTGCACCATGTCCCCATAGTGCCTGGGGCACGACTGGCCCTGGCAGGACAGCACCCACCTAAGAGGAGACTTCACAGTAGGATTCTCATACAGCCACCTCTACACCCCAGGTACACGAACACGTTGGACACACTGACTCTGGAAGATCAACATGAGTCTTGAAAGGCATCATGACCCTTCATTCAGAGGGGTACAGGCTACCAGAGAAGATTGCAGTACAAACCTCCATCTTGAGCAGAGCTGCAGAGCTGATGGAGTTCTACAGTCTCAGAGGCACCCCTGCAGGGCACTTCCCTGTCCTGAGATATGGGATATATCAGTGTACACTTCTTATTGAGATACCTGGACAGGTCAACTTTTAGTGTTACCATATTAACCTTCAGGAGCCTAAATAGAAGCCAAATAATTTATCAGCAGTTGTGGCTAACCAGGGAGGTCCCAGGTGACAATGTGACAAATGTGTTGGCAAGTGGACACCCGTCGATGTGGAGGATCAAAAGGAGGACCTGGGGAACTACAAGCCTGTCAGCCTGGCCTCGGTGCTGTGGGAGGTCATGGAACAGATCATCCTGAGCACCATCACATGTCACATTCAAGGCAACAAGAGGATTAGGCCCAGACAGCATGAGTTTGTGAAAGGCAGGTCCTCCTTGAACAAACTTGTACTGCAAGATGACTTCTATTGCTTAGTGGGTAAGGGAAAAGCTATGGTTGTTGTCTACCTGGACTTTAGTAAAGCCTTTGAAACTGTTTCCCTCAGCATTCTCCTGGAGAAGCTGGCTGCTCATGGCTTGAGTGGGTGCACTGTTCACTGCATAAAAAACTGGATGAATGGCCAAACCCAGAAAGTGATGGGGAATGGAGTTACATCCAGCTGGGGGCTGGTCACAAGTGGTGTTCCCCAAGGATCAGTTTTATTGCCAGCTCTGTTAAACTTCTTCATTGATGACTTGAATTGAGAGCCCCCTCAGTCAGTTTGCAGATGACACCAGGTTGGGTGGGAGTGTTGATCTGCTGGAGGGCAGGAAGGCCCTGCAGAGGGATCTGGACAGGCTGGATCGATGGGTCAAGCCCAGTTGTGTGAGGTTCAACAAGGCCAAGTGCCAGGTCCTGCACTGGGGTCACAACAACCCCAGGCAGCGCTACAGGCTGGGGGGCAGTGGCTGGAAAGCTGCCTGGTGGAAAAGGACCTGGGAGTGCTGGTCAACAGCAGCTGAACATGATCCAGCTGTGCCCAGGTGGCCAAGAAGGCCAATGGCATCCTGGCCTGGATCAGCAGTGGTGTGGCCAGCAGGACCAGGGCAGTGACCGTCCCCCTGTACTCGGCACTGCTGAGGCCACACCTCCAATCCTGTGTTCAGTTCTGGGCCCCTCACTGCCAGAAAGACATTGAGGGGCTGGAGCGTGTCCAGAGAAGGGCACCGGAGCTGGGGAAGGGTCTGGAGCACAAGTCCTGTGAGGAGCAGCTGAGGGAGCTGGGGGTGTTTAGCCTGGAGAAAAGGAGGCTCAGGGGGGACCTTATCCCTCTCTACAGCTGCCTGAAAGGAGGCTGTAGCCAGGTGGGGGTTGGCCCCTTCTTCCAGACAACAAGTGATAGGATGAGAGGAAATGGCTTCAAGTTGCACCAGGGGAGGTTTAGATTGGATAATAGGGAAAATTTCTTCGTGAAAAGGGTTGTCAAGCTCTGGAATAGGCGGCCCAGGAAAGCAGTGGCATCACTATCTCTTGAGGTATTTAAAAGATCCCTAGATGTGGCACTTAGGGAGATGGTTTAGTGCTGGACTTGGCAGTGTTCATTTTATAGTCAGACTTGATGATCTTAAAGGTCTTTTCCAACCTGAATGATTCTATGGTTCTGAGGATTCTATGCAAAGTTTCTTTTTTTAGCCAAATACATTAGAAGAAAAAAATAGAAACACCAGTATTCACAGTGCAGAATCACTTTCGCTGAAAGGCTTGACAGGAAAAGAAGAAACTGAATGAAATCCTGTGAGGTCCTGACATACTGCTGCTTTTATGCAACGAAGAGTCATTTGTTTCATTTATCACATGTCACTCTAGAAGGAAGTGCTATTACATAAAAGTACAGCTATGTGCTTCCTCAAAATACTTGTCTGATACCTTCCCACCTCCAGCAAGAGATTTAATAACTCCCACAAAGATTCAAAAGTCTTTGAATACCTCTGTATCCATGTCTTCATTTTTCCCTAGTTTTAAATGAGTTATTAATCCATGAGCAAATGTGTCCTTTGATCCTTGGCAACTTATTAATTTTGAAAGGTCTTTAGTGTTGCATCTTCCTGAAAGTCTTCTGGAGACCCAAGTATATGAACCAGATTGCCTTAGCTCCCATGATAATTTTTTAAGGATGGCCTTACCTCAATCTTGAACCACAGCAGTTTGATGGTGGGTTTTTTGTTGGTCTTCCTACTATTGAGAGGGATCATGCATTTGTTCAAATCTGTGGTATTTTCAGACAGTTCTTACGTCACCTGCGAACACTTCACCCTTTCATTTGTTTCCTTTCAAATCTAATTTTTGTTGTTGTTGTTGCTTTAGGTTATTTTTTTAATTGAACGTCGTGGCTTTGACAGTAGGATTTTAAACCCAGGCCTATGCACAGCTCCATTTTCAGTGGAGAGCTTCTGTTCCACCTGCCTTTTCTCTGACTAGCTCCTCTGTGGTGCAGTTCACAAATACAATCACACTGCACTTACTTAGTTCATATAAAGAAGCTCACGTATCTCACTGGGTTTCCTGCATTTGTCATCACTGTAGTCATTCTATCCATCCATCCTGGGCTAAGGTATAGTTTTAAAACTGCATTTTCAGTATGTAGGTCTGGAGCTCTTATGCATGGTGACTTTGTGTTTTGAGTCAATCACTTAAACTGATTACCTGATTTGACTTCATGTCTTCTTTAATATACAGCAGCACTGTTAGAGCTGGGCAGCCACTCTTTGTTTTTCTTTTTTTTTTTTAATAATGATTTTTTCCTAATTGTTACAATATCCTAATAATTATTGTTTTCCTTTCCAGTTTTGAGGTGTCTGCTATGACAACTTTCAAATTTAAAAGCAAACATACCTGTTCCATGTTTTCAGGCTTTAGACTTCTAGTATTTCAGGGAAACACACCCCCCTTGATACAATTACCTGTGTCTGTGTGTGTGGTCACATGCACACGCACCTTGTTTAAACAGGAATTTTTCCTCAGAACAACATTCACTGTTTCTCTCCTGGGCTATCAGCCTCTACACTGCCACTCATCTGAAGATGTTGTTTTTCATGCCTTTGTGGCAGAGGACATGCTTTTCAGATTTTGTAGCTCTTTGCTTTCTCACAGTTGTTTATTAATCCCCCATACAACTTTTTCCACTTTGAATACCACCTTCCATTTCTAGCATTTCTTAATGTAGAACCCACATTTCCAAAAGCTTCCCTTGTGTGTGAACTCTGCATGACTTCTTTTCCTCATTTCCTAAATCACAACCAGAGACTGATTTTCAGTCTTTCTGTACTGAGATGTGGCACAGGAGCATTTCAGCAAAGACACCCATGGGAAAAGGCAGACCACTGTGCAGCTACTCCTTAATAGTTCAGGTATAGATCTACAAGATCTCCTGCTGTTGCATCTAGCTGCCATCAAAAACTCAGTTATCTACGTGCTGGACAATTAAAGCATCTTCAATTTTAACTTGCCTGTTCCCATCCATGAGGAGAAATTTCCCATGGCACTCCCAAACGGAGTATCTCTGGTGCAGTCCTCACAGGGCAGAAGGGGTCTACCAGCAGGATAATTTCCATCTCTGGCAGCTTGCTGCCTTTCTGCCATTAAAGTGTTTTCTCTGCAGCAGTCTGTCTAGCTGGCCTAGAGGTAAGATTTTTTTTTATTTGCTTCAAGGTCTTCATGATGAACATTTTTCTTTATTTCCAGCTTTGTTTCCTTTTATTCCTCTTAGCCTCACTAGAGAGTAGTTTGTACTGAACTAAGCCCATTTTCCCAAATGGAAGACTTCTCTCCTCTGATAAACTAGGATGCTCCAGGGGGATTTAAATCTGCAATACAGTGAAAGTCAAACTATATCAATTATGTGTTATCCTACAGAAGACTGTTCGCATACCTGAACAAAGAGAATATGACAAAGCCCTAGAAGTGTTTATCAGATTTGAGAGATTGTGTAACAGCAAGAGGTGGTGAACAGTAGGTAGGTAGCATTTATACATGTCTTGTGAATCATAAGCTTCTTCAAAGTAGGGTTTAACACAGAAAAGTTATGCCAAAAGTACGGTCTGCTTGTCTTCAAGAAGCAGGGAAGGGGTTTTCTTCAAACAGACAGCTACAGACCCTTTTATTTCACCAAAGAAATGTCAGGGGAAAGAAGGCAAGAGGCACAATTACTGAAAAACATTTTGAAAAATAATAGCAAAAACGTATTTTGAACCTAACAGGCAGACAGACCCAGTATCTTGTCAAGATACTGTCAGGGTGTGTTGAGTTTGGGAAGTTCATCCCCACGACCAAAGTCTCTGATAACAAAAAAGATGCAGAAGTGTCTCTGGTGGGTGCAAGCTAGTGGGGCACTTGTCACCCCTATGCCATGCTGGGGCTTGTGCTCATGTGCCAGTGCAGGACATCAGGCTCAGAGGGAGGCTTCGCACTGACTTTGGAAGATAGTGTCTGGCTCCTAATCAGCCTGTACAAAGGATATGCCTATAAACAGCTTAGTCTCTCTTTAGGATACTGGCTCCTTGGTGATTAAAAAAAAAGTTTTAGTATTACAAATACAAAATTATGTGGGAACAGCAATTACACTCCCCTCATTGTGGCCCAAAGCAGGGAGGAAAGTTATTTCATTTTTCTCCAGGAGCTCCTGTCTGCCATTTTGGGGCAATGTTGAAGCCCTGGATTGGTTTGATCAAAGCCTTCCTACACTGTCAAACTTGCAAATAATTCATTAAGTGTAAGGGACTGAAATCTGTCTTAAAGTATGCTGTAATGGTACGCTTTTTTAAAGATGCTGGCTATATTCTTTATAGCAGCACTTGGAAATAGGCATATCCTTTAACTGCTTAACAGCTGCCAGTTTAATGGTTAAAACATGATTTAGTTCACTGAGTCAATGAATCAATTCCTTGTGCTTCCATGTGCTTCCAAGGGATATGCTCATTGAAATGTCTGGCAAAACATTTCTGTGACCTCTTCATTCACATCACAAAAATTCCACAAGTAAGCTGAAACTGTAGGTTCACTTAAGTGGTGCACTCTGAGTAACAACAGACAAATCCACTAAATCATCTCCTAATCTCTTAATATTCATGTCTCTTCCACTGAATCTCAGTTGTGCATACTCGGATCTCAATGTGAAACATTTGGGATTAATGCCCACATTTTAAAAAGCAGATGCTGGTTCTGGTGACCTTGGTATCTGAGGAGCAGCTTGAGAAATTTGACCTGAAACTGCATAGAGGATCTGATTTGCAGATGGCACAGAGCATCCTACTCCAAAAATTAGACAAATTTTTCTTGACTTTTCTGATCCAAGTCTAATCCTAGTAGCTATTTCTGATTGATTGTTATGCATTGTCACTTTTACTGCAGGTTGGGTTATAGGCAGTGTAAGGAAAAGGAAAGCTCAAGAGATGAGAGCGGCCTGTTTTTACCTACCAGCCCATAAAGTCTCTCAAAATCTTCTAAATCTCATCAACCCTTTCAATTTCTGTTCACTCAGGAGACAGCAGGGTCTCTTCATACCTAAGGGCAAGAACAGTGACACATGTGCCTTCTCCTCCATGCTGTTCTGTGCCAAATAGACCCATCAGCCATGACCTCAGGTATGCAAGGGAATGGCAGCTAATGGGAATGCTGCAGCTTTCAGTGTTGTAGAAGTCGTGCCTACTTACAGGCTTTGAGACAGGCAGATCTGAGGATGACCTATAATCAAAGGAGAATAAATCTCTCCCACCAAAAGCTGACCCTGGTATCGGAAAAGTGAAGTTCCCATCAGCTACTAGAAGCAACAAGCAGAGAAAAAGATGTGTTTAAAAGAAGCTGTGTCTGATGGAGCTCTCAGACTTACACATCTAAATAAGAATGCTAAATTATAGGCTATATGTCTTTCTGTGTAAGAGATACTTTTTGGAGTCATAGATGGTGGGTTTCTTCCTGTGCTGCTTTCAGCTGGGGCAGAGCTAATTTCCTTGACAGTGGCTGGTACTGGGCTGTGTTTTGGATTTGTGCTGAGCAGAGTGCTGATAATACAGAGATGTTTTTGTCATTGCTGAGCAGGGCTTGCACAGAGCCAAGGCCTTTTCTGCTTCTGTACTGCCGGGCTGGGGAGGGGGCTGGGGATGCATGGGAGGTTGGGAGGAGACACAGCCAGAACAGGTGACCCCAACTGACCCAAGGGATGTTCCAGACCATGTGACATCATGCTCAGTGTAGAAACTGGGGGGGAGAAGGAGGAAGGGGGGATGTTTGCAGTGATGGCATTTGTCTTCCCAAGTCACTGCTACACATGATGGGGCCTTGCTCTCCTGAGGATGGCTGAACCCATGGGATGCCTGCCCATGTGAAGCAGTGAATTAATTCCTTGCCTTGTTTTGCTTATGTGCGTGGCTTTTGCTTTCTCTATTAAACCATCTTTACCTCGACCCATGAGTTTTTTATCTTTTACCATTCCTATTTTCTCCCCAGCCTCAGCAGTAGGGCAGTGAGCGAGAGGCTGCATGGGGCTTGGCTGCTGGCTAGGGTTACACCACAACACTTCCTCATCTCATTAAAGAAAATCTTAAGCCTTGAATATGAGATTGTATCATAAGCAGCCTTAATCAACTTAATATCACAACTCTATTCTTTGATTTTGATAACACGTAGTTTGTAAATACAAGCCCCTGTTTCTTTAGATATAATCAGACATCTCAGCAAGGCATTTGGAAAACTGAATTACTTTTGTTATTGATCATAACTGCAAATTTATGCAGTTCAAATTCAGTAGAACTGGGATGTGAGGGGGAAGTGCACAAAAAATATTATAAACATACCTGTCAAAAGGGAGATCGTTCTCTGCCATAAGTTAAATTTTACATATTCATTGAAAAGGAGCTAAGAAATAATTCTTTTTGGCACTAGATAAAGGGGACAAATATAAAAACAAACCTTGAAATCCCAAGTCTATATATTTAAATTCTGACTGGTGTTGCTTGTCAGAGTGAAATTTAATATTCAAGGTCAAAAGAAAACTTGTGCAGAAAATTCCTTTCTAAGCCAAGATAGCTCATTAATCTGACTGACTGAAAAAAATAGCTTGGGAAGCAAGAAGTGTGCCTTTTTGCTCCTAAACTTAAGATCAGTACATTTAGCGGTCAATGTTTCTGGAGTTTTAGTTCGTCTGAATGAAAAGAATTGATTTTCAGAGGTTGGGAGTTGGCACATTTGCCAAATCGAGCCATTTTTGTCAAGGTGTTTACTTAGGAAATCAGATGTCTCAAGTGATCTGTCAGCTTTGAAGGGTACTGGCCAAGATCTGCATTTTAGAATTTGATCATTTCAATGACTCCTAAGACACTTTGCAACCATAACGAAACTTAGGGCACAGCTGGTAACAACTGTTCATTTTTTGGTACTTCTGTTACATTTTCTTAATTAAAACAGTAACCCTGGATTTGTAAAAGGCAACCCAAGGTGGAAAATCAAGGTTCTTGGTGCCATGATAAAGAAGCCATAGACTCATACTATTGAAAATCAAGGTCCTTTTAGGAGATTCAAACCTCACTCTAAAATCAGAGGTGATGATCAAAATACAATCCATTACATATGAAACGGATTACATTGAAAGGGAAAATAAATGCTAAAATCACACTAAGAGAAAAGTTAATGTCAAGTAGAAGAAAAAATTGTAAGCTTTCTGCCTTTTGGCAAACTTTTCACTGTCAAACAGTCTTCAGAGATGCCAAAGTCCAAACCAACCTCTCCACTAGCACAACTAAAACTAAGGTCATTTTATCTAGTGTCCTGGAATGCAAGATACTGGTACAAGTAATGAAGCACAATTAAGGCAACTGCAGAAAGAGTGGCAGTGATTGACAATGTTATGCACAGCGGTACTTGTCAGTCTCAAATTCTGGTCTAGATTAAATGAGTAAGATAATAGGCTGAGTAACCTACTGTACTATGAAGAAATTAGTAACCAAACCAGCATCAGTTACTCAGTGTACAGATAGAAATACATAGAAATTTAAATGGTCTTTCCAGGTCTCTCCATTCATTAAGACAATTTTAAATGTCAAGCTTATTACTCAAGCCTCAATTTTACTGACAAAAGACCTTTACTTAAAATCATAGCAGACACAGCAATTTTCTGGGTACAGAGCAAAGGGTTACAGAGATTGCTACAGATTTTGAACTTTGTATGTATTCATCTCATGTAACTTCAGCTGTCTAAAAGTTAGGTATCCAACCTCAGTTAAAGATCAAGTTCTCTCTCTACTCAAGGAGGAAGGGAATCACCCTTTAAATGCCTTCCTCTGCCTCTCTGGCCATTGATGGAAGCTATTTCAAAGGCTTAGCCTGGACCTTACTTCTGGATGACTGGAGTTAGTCTGCCATGGATTCAGTGCCCCACTGGTACAGACCCCACACATGGGGTCTTTGAGGTGTGAAGAAAATGTTCCAGGTGATGTGGTGTTCTTGTGGCATTGATTCTCCAGTATGTTTGCAGTATATGAAGGGTGTCTGTCACTAATCAGTCAGCATTTTGGGGTACCTCATCTCCCATATGTGGCACTTCACATAATACCATGTTGCCAACGCTGACTTTTCAGCTGTAACCAGTACATGTGCAAAAAACAGATGGAAATAACTGTGTAATGGAAAAATTGGATTTAGAATAACTATTTGTTAGAAGAAACCAAGTTTCAGAGTTAATAATATAGAGGGAAATCAACCTAGCAAGATAGATGAGATATATAATCAGTGAAGTCGTGTTGCTCAAAACAGTGCTTTGATAACTTCCACTTTTTAAATACTGTCACAAACAAATCAATGATGTTAGTCAATTTATCATTCTCTGTGGTTAGAGCTTAGTTTCTGGGAAGTGACTGCAATATCTTAGCATGATTACATGGTATTAAATAATTATTCAATGTGAAGTAATGCTCTTCACCAGCACTGCCAACAACTCTGAACATTGTTTTGCCTAAGTAAAGAATAAAAGTTCTGGTCCATATTCAGCTATTTTTGCCTCATTTGTTCAAATGTAAGGATGTACTCTACAGTCTCAATCATGTTTAATTAGTGAAAGTGCCTTCTGGGTTTATCAGATGGTGCCCTTGTCTCAAGGTACGGTAAAGGAGGTAAGGGTAGCTAGCCCCGAGTAGCCAGCAGCTGCAGGGTATCCTTGTACTTTTAGGAATATACTTAGGGAAGTCTACATGTGAATTAGGCACCACGGGCCCACCATGGTCAGTGGAGATAGAGAGCTCAATTCATATTAGGTGTTCAGTGCCATCTGACATGTCTGGTCCCCACCAGCAGTGACATAAGGCATCAGTCTCCTATGGGTTCCTATGCCATGTGTACTAGCCCACATGGACGTCTTGGATGCTCAAGCACATCTTAATCAGCACTAGGCACCTTTACGCAGACAACTGGATTGAATCCTGTGGAAGTACAGCCAGCAGACCCCAGAAAATATTTCAGTTCACCCTGGCATATTTGCCTACTGCTTGACTAAGTTCTGCATACCTAAGGATTTAGTGTTCTTTGGGATGCCATGGGACACCCAAGATGTGGCTGGCAGACACCACCCATGACCTACAAAGGACCATGGCCTGCTGGAGGCAAGGCAACTTAAATGACACTGTGTACTGGTACCCAACCAGGCGTGCTTGTCTCTGGTGCCTGGCCATTGAGCAGCTCCCTCCACCCCAGGGATGTCTCAGCTGGGATGCCATTACCTGTGATGGGATCCTTGGTGCTACAGCTCTCAGTCCCCCACACTGAGGTTTCATAATCTCAAACTGACTCCTACCCTGAATGTTGGACGACTGTGTCTTCCCTTTTACTTTCTTGTCAAAGAAGCTGGAGTGGCCTCTAGAGATTTTTATTTCTCAGGGGTTTAGCAATACTCATGGATCCAAAAGGTCAGGAGAAATTTTCTTTTCCACTCTTTTCACAGGTGCAGGGAACTCTAGGAGAAGTTGATAGTGCCTACAGCTCTCAAGCAGAGAACTCTTAAGTAAACTTTCCCTGGTGTCACCTCTTCTCCCCTGACCTACCTTCCTTTCCCATAGCATATTAATCAGATGAGTCTTCAATACCCCAACCCAGTTTCACCTGAAAGGCATCTGCCTCTCACTCCACGTGCTGCAAAATTCAGCTGCCAAGGAGGAACAGCAAAATAGAAGGAAAGGGGAAGCCTGTTGAGGAGTTGTTTGAGTGATTGATGACGCCACTAAATTCACTAGGGCTGTAATCCCACAACCTGTAATAAACTGCAGAGACAAACTCACTCCAAAGCCCTTGGGCTCTCATAGATTGTCTTCTATGGGCCCAAACCAGAGGCTATGGAAATCAATGGATCTCCTCTCCATGACTTTAATGGTCTTCAAATGACCTTGGCAAGATTTCTTCAGCTTCCCATCTTTTCTTCTCTATTTTCCTTCTGCTGCAAAATTTTACAGGCTCAAATATGCTGTGAATTATGGCAACCAGCTACAGAAATCTAATTCTTCAAGTATCTGTATTATGTTCTGCCAGGTAATCCATCTGTGCAAACCAGCCTCAAAACAGGAATTCAGCCCTGCTGAAATTAAGTCGAGAGGAAACAGAAATGTAGATCTGCTACTGAATTTTAAAAAGATATGGCCATGATCTTGGTTAATCTGTTCCATCTGTGACACTTTCCTATAAATAATACTGTTCTCTCTGGGTGCGCATGTCTTCATAAATCTGGTACAAGTTGACCGTGTCAAACTTCAGCTACAAATGTTAAAATTCTTTATTCATCTATTGAACCAGCCCCAAGTGCCACTTTCTCTTATTATTTCAAACGTGGGGTGGCTGGACCAGGCTTATACCTGAGTAAAAAGCTAAGTCACTTTCCATGTTCCTCCTGCCTTGGGGGATGTGATAGTTGATGTGTCCAGGCACAACCCATCCAGCTGATTTGTATTACAGGCAACCAAGAGGCACAATAATGGCTTCAAATAAGTACAGCTGGGAACTTTGCTATGAATTAGTTAAACCAAGACAAGAAGTGCTGCCTTTTTTCCCCAACCTCCTGTGCTGAAAAACAAGAGAAAAAATATTTCTGTTTTTCCTTAGCATAATATTTAT
This sequence comes from Coloeus monedula, assembly GCF_965178545.1. Taxonomy (NCBI): domain Eukaryota; kingdom Metazoa; phylum Chordata; class Aves; order Passeriformes; family Corvidae; genus Coloeus; species Coloeus monedula. The sequence goes on from NC_138783.1 coordinate 44,445,652, forward strand.
ACTTCCATAATTCCCATTTACAGATGCAATATACAGGCAGAAAGACAAAGGACTGCTCAGGAAAGGTTAAAGCTAGAGAGAAGCACAGGATGAAGAGAAATCAAATTCTTTCAAAGAAACATAAATCATCTCATGGGTGAATACACTGAAGGTGAGCCAGCAGGAAACCTGGGGAAGATATTCACAACCAGCTCAGAGCAGGTGAGGTCTCTGCTGAGGCCTGCTCATCCCCATCATCCTTAAGAACTTATTGGATAAACATGTTTCAGGGATGGCATAGTTACAGTTCATTTCCCCTTTGGTAAAAGGACAAGTAGGTGATCTCTAAGGAGCCATTCAGCCCTGGTTTTTTTTCCAGCTATAATTCTCAGTCACATATGAAACTGGCACAAGAAAAGGGGCCAGGGTGTCCAATATCACACCTGGGTTCCCATATGGTAATTAGGAGCATAGCATGTCCCACAACATCCCCAGCTCTGACACTGCTAGGAAAAACATCTGTTTAAAAGGGTACTGATTCTGATTCCATTTAGAAGAAATAGCAGCTGGTTTCCTATGCTCTTCCATGTAACCTAATGAGTAATTGTTAAAGTGGCTTCTTCAATAAAGTGGGAAAGATTTCTTTGGCTGAAAGCTGTTAAATACTACAGCTGATTTACAATGAAAGGCATGAGTAGAAAGCAAGCTCTGATGAACTGCTTTCTAAGCACATAGTAAGGTGCATGTCCTCTGACCAGGCTGAGAGTTTGCAGCCTTGAGAACTAAGGTTCACTGCAGAAATAACCTGCTGGATTTCCTGTTCTGCTATACCCAGGTAAATATTTAGCAATTGCACTGAGTTCAACAGAGATTGAAGTTAACCTAAATAATCCATGATAGAGCATTTTCTTTATTGGATGGAAGTCCACTTTAGTAATTTCCTTGTTTTTGAAGGACCATGGGATCAGGCCTCTGTATTCTTCCAGAGTCAGAATCTGGCCAGGAGAGTTAAACTCAGATTTTATGCTCAGAATGTTGCACACAGTATATGTACAGCACCCCAGACACCTGGAATACAAATCTTGTTCTCTTAACAGTGAAAAACTGACCTTTTACTGCCTCCTGTAAAAAAAAAAAAAAAAAAAAAAAGAAGAATCATTCATTAAATTGCTGTTATTAGGGTTGTCAAACAGATAACAGTAAATGACTGAGAATTGTTTTTTTCACCTTTGCATCCTATTTCATTCCAGCTATGCAGCATGTGCCCTTGCATACCAACTGGATGAGGAACAGTTGCATGGTGTAGCTGCAGTGAAGTGTTGCTTTGTTTAAGGAACCCTATACTCCATGGAGGGACCAGGGTTGTGTATGGTACTTAATGACCTTCCCTTAAGTCCTCAGATTTTCCTGATTGGCTTGGCAAGACAGTGAACAAAGCAGTGAGTGTTTCTTTGCTTCATCTCAACAAAAACCTAAGTGGATTTGCTGGAAGGCTTCACTGAAGGGGTTGAGGACTTTTTATCCTCCAAGATAGCCCATTTATCTCAGTCCTCTCAGGCTGAAGTAATTTTAGAAATGACTAGGTTTCTGATCCCAGTTCCACTATTAATGGGAATTTATCTGCATCCCCAAAGCTGCCAGCTTCAATCAGCAGACTGGGACAAAGGGCAAATGGGCAACACAAGCCAAGCATCACCATTATCCTGCTACCAGCACCTGAGACAGCTCGCTAAAGCTAGCCCATATTTAGCCCTGTATGGCCCTTACCCCTGAGGCTGTTTGATAGACAGGGTTTCAGACAGACCAAAACCATCACAGCCCCTCCAGAAGGGACTCTGAAATAAAAATTATGTCCTGTACGTAATCTTTTGGACTACAAATTTATATTATTCAGGCTTTGTAACTAAACAGAGAATATCAGCCACTAAATTATGATTCTGCATCAACTCCTGAGCAGACAGTGCTTTACAGATTGCCACTCAGTAGGTGACACAGCATTGTTCATTAAGTTTGGTGGGAAATGACACTACATTTTTCACAGCGCTTGAATGTGATTTGGTCACAGCACAAGTACATGGTGAACACTGAAATTGCCATTTCTCACTAATTATGTGGAAAAATCCACCGAGGGAAAAAGAAATTCTTGCAATACCTTTTTAGCTAACAGGAAAAGGACATGAAAGGCAAATGTACATTTCCACAAATAGAATATTTTCTCCATCCATATAAAAGCAGAACTATTACCAGAAAATTGTTTTTTGCCCTCAAGGGCTTTGAAGAAAGAAAAGGAAGGTTACATTCAGGGTAAAGTGCAAGGTACTGAGTCAGGGCACAGAGGATGAGGAATCATGCCCAAGGCATTGCTGCTGAGGCAAACCTGCTGGTACATAAGGGTGATTGAATGGGACAACAAACAAGGATGTGTTCAGGTGCTCTGGTTCCTACAATATGGGGTATGTGGGCTAAGACTGTTACAGGTTTGCATCCAGGAGATTACACCAGAGATGTCAGTAGTTCTGGTTCAGAGAGAAGATTAAAAATAATATTAATTAGGGTTTTAGCTATGTTACTAACTTTTTCCTATAATTTCGAGGACAAAATGTTCAGTTCCCCTCTCTTGCCTATTGTTTCTACAAATTAGTTCTGGGTATCACTGCAAGTAATGACCACAGGAGCATTCAGAAGTGTTAAATGCAAGGAGAGTAAAGTCCTGCTGTTGGAACTGATGCACCAGGAGAGGAGTTCAGCTAATCAGAGCTATGTTTCATAACAGGGACAAAAATTATTTGTATTCTGCTTTTAGGGCTCACCCATTTTACATGCCTTTTTTGCAATTCTCTTAGCCAAAAAACATAAATGCATAATGAATGATAGTCTGATTTTTAAAAAAATTATTTTATGTACTAATTTTTGGCATCTCTAACGGATATATTTTGCAGAAGATGTGTGATGACTTATAGTTAGTGGAAAAGAAACATCCTGACATCTTTGGCTCCAACTACCAGTGTCCCCTTCAAAGCACAGAACCCTCCTAAATTCTTTTTGAGTTTATGCTAATGGTCTTTAAGGTCTAGATAGCAGGATGCAGTATAAAATGGACTCAGAGCAAGTCCATGCAGGACACCAACTAACAGCAGACCTAATCTTGACATACCCAAGCCAAAATGTCTGCAACAGACTGACAGCAGTCATCAGCAAAAACGTGAGGAAAAACATATTTTTCTGTGCATTTTAATTACTCTCGGGAAAGGAAATCCCAGTCCTGGACCAATTTTAAAGTAAGGTAAGCACTTGCCATAGGCAATCCCACTAGTGAGCCAGGAAGGCAGAGATATCAGAAACACCTTGATGCTGCTCCTTAATGCCTTTTTTTGCACAGAACTACGAAACTGTTCCTTGAGTCCCTCATCCTTGTCTCTGCTCTTATGACCCTGTTAAAATACATTTTCCTGCATGTTTTTGCCTTTTCCCTCTGTCCTTTGAATTTGCCTTAAGTCTGGGAGTGGGGTCTACATCCTCAGTTGTGGCTGAAGTCCGTGGTTTCGCCTGCCAGCCTGTTATCTGAACTCCTGCCCATTTCCAGCACCAGCGGTCATGTGGGGATCTTGGCCTTTAGCACAACTTAATCCCATTTCTAACTCTTACCATGGAGGAATAAAGTATGGAGACATGAGCAGGCAGTGGGAAGGGAGGACCAAAAGAAAAAATAAGTCAGTGTTTTAAAGAAAGAAGCAGCAATTTGAGTGAGGAAGTGGGAAGGAGAGGAGGGATGTAGAAATCTAAGTCACAGTTTTTAAAAAACTGATTTTGGTAGTTTTGTGAACATCTTTCCAATCCTTAACCCTACCCTGCCTCCCCTGGGCTGCTGCCCTTCAAAATAATCACTTTATCACTACTATCAGCTAGTCCCTGCTGAGTATGAGGGATGGGCCACCTGCTGCTCAGAGACCAAGGAACCTGATGGGCAGAGTCCACAAGGAACACAGAGAGCTGGAGCTCAGAGCTGTGATATCTGGTAGGACAGGAGAGATAAGGACTTCAGATCCCTGTTCCTCCATCCCGTGCTTCACCCTGAGCCAAGATGCTTCAAATATCTGATTAGTGGCATCTTGTTCTGGCTCTTGCCATTCTCTGCTGGCACATCTGACCTTTAATTTGGAAAGGTACCATTCAGCCTGGCCTTCTACCTTGGAAAGGATGCTGACACCTGCTACATATTTTCACTTTGAAGACAGAGTGATTCCTGGTCTCATTAATATGGTAGATAGCTGGGGTGACCCATGGGACAAGCTAGATGGATATTTTGGGAATGGTGATTCCTAATTAAAAGCTCAGCTGGAAAGCGATTTCCATGTTTGTGAGTCTGCATTTAGTTTGGTATTTATTTAGCTGCTAGTATGTGTGAGTTCCTCTGACATTAAACAAGCTCCAGCACATTCATGCCTTTAAATACACCTCTCTCAGAGCATGGCGCTGCCTTTGACCTTGAGGAAGCTGGAGTATGCCTGGCTATGGGACAAGTCCAGAATGCCCCCCAGAAGAGGACATCATCTTCCATCACACACCACCCCAGAAGCAGCAGGAGCAGGGGCCCAGGAGGCTCATTACAGGGCCATAAAGGGCTTTCAGGGGATGTTGTCCATGGACCAGACACTGTACTGGGAGGGCAGACAACACAGAGTAGAGCACAGTCACAAAGCAAACACACTGTCACTTGGCACAATCAAGTGTTGTTGTCTTTAAGCTGACTGAGACCCATGTAAGGGCTCTGGTGTTGGGCACATCACAGCTGGGGCTGTGCTCTGTGATCAGGGACAGCCTTGGGGACAGCGGGGATGGAGCAGCATGCTGTATTCTTCTAGTCAGGCTGTGTGTTAAAAGTACCGCAGGAGAGACCAAAAGGACTCCTTAGATGCAAAAAGAGCTGCCTTTTTAGATGGTAGGATGTAGCACACTGCCGAGGGCCTTAAAAATGCTTGACCTTATGTCAAAGAGAGTAACAGAGGGTTACAATGGGTGAGAACAACTCACTCCTTTTGAATTGAAAATTTTGAATTGAATTGAAACTTTCACATGCTTTGCAATACAGTAATACGTGCCTTTGATGACAAGGCTATTTTTCTCCTATCATTTATTTTGGGGAAGAGGGCTTATGTACCATCCACTTACTTCTCCATGCTTTTTGGGTGTTACTTTTGCTGAGCATGGAAGAACATTAAAATAGGAAAAGAAATGACAGAGATTCATTAAACACTGTACTCCACTTAATCAATAGTACTTAAGCAGTCCTGAGCCAGGTTTTCTGAGGATCTCACAGCCTTTCCTCAACATACGCTTTACCTCAAAGCACTTCTGTAATACTTTCTAAACTCACATGACAGAGAATAATTACAGACAATAAATAAATACAATGAGGCTCATTTGAGTATCTGTTACAGCACACCTGTGTAGTTAAATAGAACAGCTCAGAGACTCTTATCTGACCAACTGCCTCAGCACAGTCTACATCCATGCAGATATCCTCCTTCATCCATCCACTGCAACAGTTGCTTCATCCAAACTGCCTGCAGGGAACAGAATTACAGAATCATAGAATCATTTGGGTTGGAAAAGATACTTAAGATCATAAAGTCCAACCATTAAACAAGCACGGCCAAGTACACCATTAAGTCATGTCCCTAATAGTCCCAGGACTGTGTTAAATAATGCTTTGTCCAACAGAGCAACAGCTGGCCTGGGTCAAGACAATGTGGGAAGTGTGCTACGAACTTGGCACAAACTGAGTTGGTGGTGGGACAGTCACTGAGCACCCTGAGCTGCCCTTTGGGACCATCTGCTTCCTGACTAGGGCTGCAGATGGAGCCAGGTAGCAGTAGTTCTGCACAGGGACTGTTTGGAGTGGTCACTCACAGGCAGCAATGCCACCAAAACTGACAGCAGTTGAGGACACTTTATCCTAAAGTGGTACACACGAGAGCTCCCATGATCAACACCATCTGACAGGTTATAGCAATGGTTTTCTGCAGAGAGCGTGGATGCAGAATTAACAGAAACATGACCCTAGCTGGTTTGCAAGTAACTGCAATAAGCCTGTGATAACTTTGCTTCAGTTTGATGCAAAATCCATTAGTATTTGAAAAGAACAGGGCTCTTCCCATAGCCACTAGTGCAAATCCTCTGTGATCAGTCATTTTCTCCTTAAATGTTAATATCATCATTCAATGCTTTCTCTGGACAGAAAAACACATCAGCATTTCATAAAGCCTGGCACAAAATCACCAGGCAGAGGGGAAAAATAACCCCCTATCAAAATCTTTCATGGTGAAACCACATTCATCAAATATGGAGAAAAATATGGCAAGATATGACAATTTTTCAGGGTATCTGTTAAGTACTGCACTTGTTGAGAATGAAAAGTAAAAATTAGCACAATCAACAGGTGCAAACATCACATGGTATGGGTTAGTAATTCCACCCTTTCTGATACTACATAGATATCAGGGCACAGTGAAAAAAAAAAGACATTTTAAAATATACCTCATTTGATTGCTACTCAGTGAATAAATTAGGAGTTCAAAGATGATTATGCAGAAAGTATTTAATCTTATATTTTTATATGTGTAAGTATATATATATAAAGCCTGCCGCAAGCAATAGCTGGAGTTCTTAAAAACACATGAGCACCAGCTGGAGTTACTGCAGTTTGCAATAATGGAAATAATTTTTTTTAAAAAGACAAAACTCCCAAAAGGCTCCATTTCCTCCACATCACCTCAACAGAGCAGTGAAGTATGAGTGCAGTCAGGCCAGGAATGAGCAGTGAGAAACTGCACTACAGATCTGCTCCTTCAGCTGAACCAGGCACCTCCAGAGTAAAGACTTCGTGACAACATCTGCTCAGTGTAAAATGTTATTTCATGTGCAATGACCAGCACAGAACTGACAGAGGTTTTATCAGCTTTTTACCTTTTTACCATACCTTTTTACATCATGGTATTTCAGTGTCAGAAAGCCAGACCTGGGGGACCACAGGGAAAGAGAGGAGTTATTTGCCACCAATGTTACTGTTCCCAGATTAATTTTGGTATCGTCACAGGTATTATCTACAGGGCACCAGTAATCACTTATATTTTTCACCTTTTTATAAGCATAAAATTCTGTCTCAGATGAAATACTCAATATGCTCACATAAAATTTCATTTTCAGTGGCAACATTTTACAATTATAAACTGTATAAACTCCAGAAGTCCACAAATAGCTTTACAGAGGTTCGCTTGAGGGCTTCCTTGAATTCTTCATTGAAGGCTTCTGGAGAAAAGCAGTGATATAAGTTTGAACCAGAATAATCAGAATCCATTTCAAGACAAGCAAATGTGAGGGTGAGGGTCATTGAAGAACTGGATTCAGTGAGCAACCTGAGAGCTTTGTAGGTGAACAAAAAAGAAAGAACCTCACCTATTTCTCTGTGATTTTAGGGTATCTGGAAAAGTAGAGACTAAAATACACCAGAATTAGGGGTGGTCCTGAAGACAACAGATTCCCTTTCAGACTCCTTAGAAGACTAGTAGATAGTTCAGGAGTGGGATGAGAGACACACATTAGCCTTCTTCCAAACACATAACTCTCACTCAGGCAAACAGTAAATCACATTAAAGAAGGAAACATTTATATACTCTCAAATAAAAATTGTTAATCCCAACATATGACATCATTTCAATCAAATTTAATTAATCCTCAAAATAAACATTGATATGGGAAGAGTTGTTGTGATATCTAAGGCAAGGACCTGGCATTTTCTTAATACAGAGATTTTCACCTGTGCAAAAATGGCAGATTGATCATACTGATAAAGTATGATGCAAATACACATGCAGTAATACTAGAAGATGATCTGAAAATGTTTTAAAGAAAATGAGGCAAGAACAGCAAGTTTTCTTCAGGCTTGCTGCAAGCTCTTCTTGGATAACAGGATACAAACTTTATGCAAACCATTATTGGAGTATCATCCTCCTGCAACTGTAGCCTTCAGCAACACATTTGGAGAAGCAAAAGAAGTTTCCTTCATGTAGCAATATGCCTAGAGCCAGTCCTAATACATATTATGCTAATTTTTTTGAAAGACACCTATAAACTGTTATAAAGATGGCTAAGCTGTGCCTGGGCTACAAGCATCTAATCTTTGGTTAGCAATGCTTCTTGCAGAAGGAGGTAAAATGAAATTCAAGGCCTGGCTGATGTCAGGCAACTATCTCTCACTTTAAAGTCTCACTGCTACCTACTAAAAAGCAGCAAATATGAGACCAAGTTATTCCCTTTTGAGTTAGACCTAGACGAGGGGAAGACCTTGTGACTTCTTTCTAGTACTCTCTTGGTTCCCTCTCACATGACATGAGATTGTTCCAGGAACACCCAGCTCTATCTCTAATAGGTTATGGCTCTAAGAAGCAGCCTGGGGATTTGTTTCCTCTACGGTAGGGATTAATTCCTCTGCTCAATAAACAGGCACAGTTTGGTTGCCAATCAAAAACCACCCAAGTATTCAATGTGAACATAAATCTCATGCAGGACACCTAGGTAGCAGCTCCCTGAACACACACATGAAGCAGAACTGTTAGCTGGGGCAAAACCCACCAACCAACATGAGCTAAAATCCAAGCTGGTTAATATTGCTATCAAGCAACTCCTCCCATGCCCAACAAGAGGATTCTCCAGCACCACGTGGATCTGGAACACCATTTCTCCCATCTATCCCAGGAACAGAGTAACTTTGCCCTCATCCTTTCAAAAAACATCAAGGCAGGTTTACCTCCAGTAAGACAAATCCATTGAGGATTTTGCAACAGCAGCCTGTCCCAAACTGGCAGCACTTCATTAAAATCAGAAATACAGGTGCCCTGATGCCAAGGTAGATACACAGCCCAGACTCTTCCTGCCTCCCCAGCTCCTGCTGCTTCAGTAATTGTACTAATGTTGTTTCATTACCAACCTGTGTCTCTCCCTAGGACACAGTCTGGATATTCCTGGTACATGATGCAACCTTCGCCACAAGCTGCTGAGCTCTTTCATGTATGATCAATAAACAATCATTGAACTCCATAACCCCTTGAAGATGAGGATATGCTTGTTAGCCAGCCCGTGTTTGGGATACATCTAAGGTGTACTGCTCTTGGGGCCATTGGCACAGTGAGCAGCACGGACTCACAGCTCTTCCCAGAATAGAAGTCCTCAGAAGTGTTCATTTTCATTTGAACAGTTGCCGCAAGCTGTGAGGCAGACGAGCCTTCCCCCTGCTGTGCATGTTTATGTATAAATGTAAATCTTTCTTAGCTTTCATCTGTGAAAACTGAAACTTCACCAAATGTCCTCATTTACTGAAAACCCACATGCTGGGGGATTTCAGAGAAGCAGCTTTCCATCCAGCATTATGTACATTCCTCTAGACCTGTGCTAAATTAATCCTGGGTTTTAATAAACAATTGCAGAATTATTTTTACATGAACCATGAAGGCGATCACAATATATTGTAGCTAATGTGTTCTATACACAGTGAAATGCAGGAATACTTTTGGGGACTCGAAGACATTTGAAAGATTAATCATCCCTTTTTAGGGCAGACCTAGCATGGGGCAAGTATATTTGGGTTAGGAAAGGATTTCTGAGCTGTTTTTTCACCTCTGCCTAAGATGTCACCCTTTCAAATCATGTTTTGCATTAAGTAATTTTGACAAATTGCACGCAGAGCAATCAAGCCAGCAAATTCTGCAGTAGGACATACTGAAACATCAAACTGGAAGCGATTATGCCTCTCTAAGGTGTTAATCTTTTCACACCACCATTTTTAAATAGATGGTGAGATTTCACCCCAAAACAGTGTGCCCAAACAATAATAAATCTTCTGCTAACACAGAATCAACCCCACTTAGTGTCACTCTGCCTTAAGTTCAATAGCCTACAGTGCTCAAACAAATTCAGACCAACCACAGATAGAATAAACATCAAGTAAAAGCAATAGTGGTAACTAAAATTATCCTGACATTTGACAAGAAAAAAAAAAAAGAGAACCAGGGTCAGGGCCTTTTCGACATCCTACCTCTCAAATGCTAAGTGGTGAGCCATGGTTTCAGTTTGCTTCTCATGGTGCTTCTAAAGAGAAAATGTCCTTTCACACAGGTGACCTACAGCACAGTGAACTCTAAATTTTGAGAAGTACTAGTGATACGCTTTGTAATTACTATTATATATTACTTGGAAGAAGTCAAAATCATGGAGATTGACTATAAAATTGCTCAATATTGATCCAAAGCTGTAGAGTTTACAGTATACAACCTTGTGTTTATGAGGTCTGTGCTACAAGTCCCAAAGAGCCTTCCCTCATCCCATTGTCCTCTGGGGAAGAAGCAAATGGCAAATGATTTTCCCACCTGAAGAAAATTTTCAGGAACTGAAAATAATTCTCCACCCCTAATCAGGATAAGAAATGTTTGTATCAATTAAAAAAAAAAAAAAAAAAAAAAAAAAAAAAGACCAGAGTTTAAAAAGAGATTTCAGTTCAGTTTTGGTGATTTGGGCTTTTTTCATCACATAGTTTCAGTAGAAAAGTCACTTTCAAATGAGAAAAATGGAACTGTCTACATGTAAATCTTGAAACCTCTCATGTCATATCTCCAAAACCAATGGGTGTTCAGATCCCATGCCTATCACTGCGGCACCATCTATCTTCTCTTGTTCTGAATTAGGTGTGCTATGAAGGGGACAGAAATCCTCTTTTCATTCTCCATACAACATCCAGAACAAGTCCTCGATGTACTACTACTAATAAGGGTAAAAATAATACAAACAATAAATAATAACTGGAAGAAACAGGTTGTCTTTTATGTCAGAAAGTCCTAAACAATGTAAAGCCTTATAAAGACAAAACCCATACCCCAAACGCCAGGGAGAAACGTAGAAGCAGTTGTACATCACAATGAGTCAGCAGTGCCCTGGCAGCCAGGAGGGCCAAGCGTGTCCTGGGGCACCAGGCACAGCATCACCAGCTGGGCAAGGGAGGGGATTGTCCCACCCTGCTCTGCACTGGAGCGGCCTCACCTCGAGTGCTGGGGGCAGATTTGGGTGCCACAATGGAAGACAGACATTAAACTATTGGAGAGTGTCCAAAGGAGGGCAACGAAGATGGGGAAGGGCCTTGAGGGGAAGCCATACAAGGAGTGGCTGAGGTCACTTGGTGTGTTTAGCCTGGAGAAGAGGAGGCTGAGGAGAGACCTCAGTGCAGTTACAACTTCCTTGTGAGGGGAAGAGGAGGGGCAGGCGCTGATCTCGTCTGTGGTGCCCAGTGACAGGACCTGAGGGAATGGCCTGAAGCTGTGTCAGGGGGGGTTTAGGTTGGGTATTAGAAAAAGGTTCTTCACCCAGAGGGTGGTTGGGCACTGGAACAGGCTCTCCAGGGAAGTGGTCACAGCACCAGCCTGACAGAGTTCAAGAAGCATATTTGGACAGTGTTCTCAGGCACATGGTGTGACTGTTGGGGATGGTCCTATGCAGGGCCAGGAGCTGGACTCAGTGATCCTTTTGGTCCCTTCCAACTTAGAATATTTTGTGATTCTGTGATTCTATGAATAAACTGATTCTGATTTGACAATAACCTAATTTTAAAATTATATCAAGCAGCAGTAACAATAGTAAGAGAACACTACAAGAGAGATTTGTTAATGAATAGCAATATGAATTCAAAGCACTATGGTGCCAGTGGAAAATCTTAAATATTATTAGATAATACCATTAAGCAGAAGGTATTCTATCAAGATGTTGATTCATCTTGAATTTCAGAATCACAAAACCAAAGAATTCTCAGGTTTTTAACATAAGAGTGTTCAGTCCATCTGTCAGGTCACATAGCTGGGACCTATCCATGGTCTGCATCAAAACAACGGATCAGAAAAACTCATTCCAGTAGGCTCTGCCCAAGGGATCTGGAGGTGCAAGGACAGTTTACACTTGAAAAATTAATTCATCTCTGTCTTCACAAAGATAAGTATGTCCTATCTTTCCTCTCAGATGACTTTGGACCCAGAATATGAAAGTAGCAAGAGCTAAATATGATGTTTCTAGATGAATAAACACTGGCAACAGTGCATTAAATAAGTTTTCTATCTTCAGTCTTAGTTTCTATCCTTGAAACTTTGATGATTTCTCTAAACCAATGATAATCACGTGAAATTCATAATCCCAGGGTACATATGCCTTATGGTCATTATTGGTATCATAATGTTATTAAAATTAGGGTATGATCAAAGTACCATGGATTTACCCCAAATGCTCTTTGTGGATACTAATGCATTCTCCCACAGTCCTAACATCAGTCTGGTCACTTGTATTGCATTTTCCTTTGTATTTCATTTGACCGCAGACAATTCACTCTACTTGAAGTTTGTTCTGTAATTCTCACAAAACTGTTCCGAGTTTCTTATAGATTGATTGACAGATGAACAAGTAGAAGATTCAGAAACAATTATCCTCCATCATAGGATGTACTATAGTAAAAAGGAATTTTTTTAAGGAACTATTATTTAATCTGTTTACAAAAATAGAACTGAAAAGAGTAATATTTCTGAACACTGAACTACAATGGATCATATTTTTAGATCAACTTGCTTTTCAGATATATGCAAAAAATCCTCTCAGTATTCCTCCCTCACATGTTAATTTGAAAATTTACTCCACAACTTCAAGAATGAAGGCGATACCTTCTTAAACCTGCAATAGAGACAATAAAATAACACTTCTGGCATCTTGCTTCTGCAAGCATCTTTTTTAAAGCATTGTAGATATAAAACATCAAGAAAGAGCCAGCACTCTTTTGCTGATGTGGTGGCTGCTGATTTTGATACTCTTCTACCAGGCCTTGTGGCTCACTGGTATGCAGTGCTCAGCTTCACAGCAATTACAGCCTGACGTGAGCAATGCAGAGCTGTATGTACTGCTTTTGCCTCAATGGTGATGTAATGGGAGAGGGCTTTTCCTCTGATCAAGTTCCCCACCCACCCTCCTAAAAGATAGGCTGAGGTTCTCGCAGAGGACATTTAATGCCATGCAGTCTCTCATCCACCACGTGCGTAGTTTCAAGTTCCTTATTATGAGAATTGTGTGAACCAGCTGAAAGGATTAAAAGAGGAACAAAAAGGATGAGTTGAGAATAAACAGTGTTTAAAGAAATAGCAAGTGGTTTAGATGAAGATGAAAAGCAACATGTAAATTAAGGGTAAAGGGTACAACAAAGAGGAAAGGAATAAATTGCACTCCATCCTTGTCTTACATATGAGACAGAGAGAAATGTTTTTCAATATAAGTTAGATATTAGGGGTGTTCTTTCCATCTCAGACAGATCTAAAGACCCATCTGTAGACAAATGAAGAACAATCCATATCTCCACTTCTTCTAGCAGCAACTTAGAAGCCTACAGTACTTGTAGCTATATACCTGTAGACATGTACAATTAGAGAATTAATCCCATGATGATTATTTGAAAGGCATTTCCCAGGGAAACTATTAAAACAGTACAGACAGTCAGCAATGGAGAATTTTGCCTACAGAGTATATGGTGTCTCCATCAACACACAGAATCTAGAAGTAGGACAAACACCTTCAGCACTAATTTACATGGAGATGATCCTGCTGTGGAGTATAATGATGGGCCAAATAATGTATCTTCTCATAATATTTTTTATGATTTCTATGATTCTTCTTATAACCATAAAATCATAGAATGGTTTGGGTGGGAAGGGACCTTAAACATCATCTACTTCAGACTCCTCTGCTGTGGGAGGGACGCCTTCCACCAGACCTGGTTCCATCAAACCTGGCCTTGCACACTTTCAGGGATGGGGCATCCACAACTTCTCTGGGCAACCGGTGACAGTGCCTCATCACCATCACAGTAAAGGACAAACAAAGGTGGCCAGGAATGGGGGAAATAGGCTCCAAGAGACTCAAAGAATGGAGCAGAGTGAAGGTAAGTGTCTAAAGTCAATATTGCCCCCCAGCTAAAATACAGACACCGGAAACTATTCTGTTGGTTCAAAAAATTGGTAAAGAAATCAAAGTGAAACAAAGTCTAACAACATGGATGCTCAGTCCCAACTATCATAGCATTTCTATATCAAATATAATGAATAAATAAATACTGAGACAATTCAATACTTGCTTGCTTTCAGGTCTTTGTTCAAAAGAAGAGGGCAGAAAATTATATAAATGGAAGGAATAAAGAAAGTAGAGATTCTCGTCTCCAAGGAGATGAGGTATAAAGAACAGCAATGATTAGGAGAGAAGATATTACTGCTCTCTCATTAATGATATGCAAAACCACTAAGAAAATGGTAGCATGTTGTTAGCAGCTTTTGGGTAAATTGCACAGTTCCTGAAAAAAACCAATTTTCACTGCAACCAAAAGCCATTTTGTTCATTTGTGGTAATTGTTATGTTCATTTCTGAGCCATCATGAAACAACGCTATAGGAAATAATACTAACCCCCCTCCAGGAAAAAAACCAGCACAAGTATTAGTGGTTGGGGGGGGGGGGGGGTGGTTGCATCAGTAAGATCAGGTTTCACCAGAATGAAGGAAACAAAATGGTATCACTTCACCTTAAAAAAACACCAACTTCCCACAGTATTGAGGTATAAAACTTATAATAAAAATACTATCTGGTGAAACCACAGAATATGACTAAGAGTCATACTGGTTGCAGAAGAACAGAAAAAAGCTTGTTCCTCTGTAATGCTCTGCCAATTTTTTCCAGCTGTGAAGAAAATAAAACATTTGAGTACCTGAAAGTTATCACCTAAGTGCTCTTTCATTCAAATTTTTAGCATTTAAAATATTTTCAGATAAACTAAAGGAAATTTCAGTGAAAATTTCTTCCTAATCAAGGAGTCAAAACCCCAGCTAAAGATGGAAGCACAAACTATTTTACTTAATAAAAATTCTGTCAAATATATGAATGCAAAACTGCTCAATGTTTTATGGTTTTTGATTCGAAATTTGAAATGCTGTAGCAACTATTTTTGTTTGAATTTTCATTGCTTCAAAATACCAATAACCAATAGTAAATACATGGTATGAGGCCATTTTACACTCCCATATCCTTCTCTCCTTACTCACTAAACCACAGCATGACAGTCACAGTGAATGAAATATATGGGGTATATATACCCCATATATTTACCCATATATAGGGTAAATAAAGACCTCCTCAAACCGTTGTTTTACTGCTGGGTTACTCCATCATCCAGTGTTCTCCACAGCCCAGAGGGGATCACAGGTATGAAGAATCCCTCAGCACTGGCTTTCTTCCTCTGCCTGTACAGTCTCATGGTTTTCCAGTAAGCTGCTGCTCAAGGTGAATTATGCCCTTCCCAGTCTCCAGAAGCCAACACGTATGCATGCATCCTGCTAATTGAAAGCCTGTTTAATATTCCTGTCAGTCAGACTTTTTCAAGCATCAAATTCATACTTTCCTGTGTTCTGCGGTGAAGAAGATTCCCATGCTAGTTTTCAATCGTACGTCTGTATATGTTGACAATGGATATGTCTCCTTGATGATGCTCTGGAAATTTTGATAACAGTGAGCACAACCCCTGCCCTGACCCACTTCAGGGATGCCCCAAGTGATGTCTCCCAGATGCAGAAAGTAGTTTTGCATCCACTTGATTCACTCTCTGGCAGGCACAGCAAGGGAATTTCTTCACTCTTTCCTCCACCCCCAGCATTATTGACCCTTTTTGTGGCCCTAAAGTCCTTAGGAATTTGCTTGGCTTTATCAGGATGCAGGAGACAATGATAATGGAGTCAGGCATCTGTCCATACTTGACTGTGTCCAAGGATGTGAGGGGCAATCTTTTTTTTCTTTTTTTCCTTTTTTTTTTTTTTTTTTTTTTTTGTTAACTTAAAAAAAAAAAAAAAAAAATTACGTATCAAAGGCAGATTCCTGCCTCCTGCTTATTCATCTGATCACTTCCCAGGCTGTGTCTCTTGCAGTGCTGTAGGGTTGCAGAAGCACAGACCCACACAAGTCAAAGGGTGTCAGAGCCTTCTCAGTCAGCAGGCAAATTAACAACAAAGTAAGAATGCTCACACTGGGGCACATGCCTCAGTCCACCCCAGGATCTCCCTCTGAGAGTGGCCAGCTGAAGACGCCTTTTGCCAAACAAAAGAATTAAACAAATGGGTAAAGGCTCCAGCAAGGCTGAAAGCTGGGGCTGCCTTAGGGACATGCTGAAATAGAGATCTCTACACTTCAGCTTTTAACAGCTCCAGATGGATTTTTATTCTACGGGCATATCCACTTGCTTTCTGATAGCTTTGATAATTAAAGGGAATTTCTCCTTTTGTGTCTCTGAAAACCGACATCTGACAATTTTATCTGACCAGATAACTCCCTAGCTCCAGTATAAAGACAGATACTCAATTCATGGGGTTTGTGCCATCCATGATTTACCGATCCCTCTCATACCCTCTCTGGGCTGTGTCCTTTTTGGGCTAAAGATTTTGTCTATTCAGCCACACCTCATGAAAAAGATGTCCCATATCCCTGATTATCCATATTATTTTTTTCTAGTTCTACTGTATCTCATCTGAGATATGAAGGCAAGAGCTGCTTGTGGCATTAAAAAACTGGAGCACCATAAACAGGGGCATAATGATACTTTATGTTTCCTATTCCTTTCTTAATATGTGTTTCTTTCAGCCACACTTTTCATTACATTTCAGGACATTTTCATTACAATTCCAATATCCTTGGCCTTACATGAAGTCAATGGTTCTTGATTGTTAGATTTTAGTTTTTATGACTCTGAGAAATCCAGTATTACAGAGAAATTTTGTCACTTTGTTCCCCACCTCCTCCTCTCCATCGCCTATGAATATGTGGATCAGCACAGGTACATGGGGCAATACTTGTTCTGTGCAGAAAAGCACACTACTAATCTGTAACAAGAAATTATTACAGAAAGAAAATCCTCATTCTCTGACAGGATAAAATGACTGTACAGTTTGCCAAAGTTATCCTTGAGAGGAAAAAGAGTGGGTTTAAACTTCTGATAGGCATTCTCTTTAAAAGCTCAGCAAAAGAAATATTCAGCATTGGCAATTATTGCAGCACCTTTTTTTATTCTAGGGTGCCCAAAATGTGCATGGGTCAGCTCTGACAGACATGCTGATTAAAGGCTATAAACACAAACGTTTGTAGAAAGAAGTAACACCAACTTACAACAGCAAACATGATTGGAAAAAAACACAGCAAACCTATCAAGAATGTTGTCTGTTGATCAGATCTGCCAAGCAAACAAATGCCAATTTTTCTTGGTATAACCTATTTATTTTAAACTGAAATGTAGACGTGAATGGGGTTTTTTTTAAATATACAAGACTTTTTGAAACCAAATCATGCCTAAAAAATAAGTAACATAGTACAGTTTACATTAAAAACTTTTGGGTTTATGGGTTCCTGTCAGTGAAGATCAGAGAATTTGCAATTATGTGCATTAGATTGGTCTGGAATACAGTAACATTTTATGAATTATTTTGTCTAGTATATGACTAGAGAATCTCAGATTTATGTTAACATTTTTATACAGTTTATGTAGAACATGTCTGAATAGACTGACAACAGTCATCTAAACAATCTTTACTGCATGTTTAACTCACATGTAATTATAATAGTTATCTCAGCTGTAAAATGCAGTAAAACTCATCAGTTTGTGTCTGTTGTGGGCTACCAAAAAATGAGAAAAACTTTGGTCTTTACCTACACAGGAAGAAAAAAATGGGACAAAACCCTCTTTGTCCTTTAGAGAACAGAGAGATGACCAGGGATCTGACTTGAAAAGAAAACAGAATGTACAATGGGACTGGATAAAGAAATGATGATCAATGAGAAGCCTCAGATTATATGTAATCACAGAAAAATAGGTCTGTAACAGACCTTGATTAGTCACTTGGTCCATCCTCCAATTCTAATGCCAGATCAATAGTACTTAATATTTGTCCAGTACATACTTAAAGACATCCAGTAACAGAGACATCATTACACCCTGTGATACAAAGCTGTGCCTCACTAATGCTACCATTAGAAAAGCTTTTTCTCCTTGATGCAATTTAAGTCCATTACATCTTACCCTACCTACCAAGAATAGATGATTCCCCTTCTCTTTGCAATGGCCTTTTAAGTATATGAAGAGTCTTAGCATGTCTGTCTTCTGCCTTCTTTTTTCTAGCCTGAACAACAACTCCAGCTCCCTCAGTCTTCCCAGTCCTCTGTCCATCCTTGTTGCCACCTGCACTGACTCCTGTGGTTCACATAGTCCTTGATGCACAAAATAGTGCACAAAGTTAGCCCTTCCACTGATGTCCTACCAATACCACACAGAGCCTACAGATTGTATCTTCCACATCTATATCTTCCTGGAATGTTTACTGGTTTTGCCAGGAAAACATATCGCTGACTCACACTCAGCTTGTGACTTACTGTAGACTCGATTCCTTTCTGGAAGATTACTTCTTCACCCATTGTTCATTTCCTGAATTTGTGCAATTTTTTATACTGGCCTAAGTTCATTGCTATTGTTCCCCCCAACATGTGTCTTATGTTTTCTAGACCAGTTTTCTATATGTCAGGATCCTAATCCCCTCTTCCAGCATGCTTGCAATTCCTCAAATAACCAAACAGAACTGTATTTAGATTCCTACAGGATCCTACCTGGTAAACCCATTTTGACAGCAGCTATTGATACCTACTCGATAGGCATGGTTATCTACCTAGTTAAGACCCAGCTCCACAGCAGCTGCACACAGACTATGTCCCCCTAGCTTTTTATCAGAATGCCAAAGTGCAATACCAAACAATGAAACACTACATTTTTGCATGACTCAGTTGCTGTGGCAACATAAATTAACAAAATGTACATTGTTGTAGCAGCTTTGTCATCTAAGTACATAGGCTTTTCCACGCAAATAATGGCAGAAGCAGCACAAGATTCTCAGATGGAAAAGTATCTGGACAAAATGCGATGGCTGAAAAGGTAAAATAATGCCAGGTGAAGGCTAAACAAAGAGCTGACAAACCATCTAGATATTTCAAGGATGTCAGTTTGGAATCAGGGACCATAACTGTGGTTAAGTGGAAGGAAAGGATAAATGTCTACCTGTCAAAGATACTCAAACAACCAAAACAGAAAGCCAGCAAGAAATGCACTTAATGTTCAGGATCTTCAAGTAAAGCAGCGGTTATTTAAGAAGACGAAAGAAACAGGCACTAATATTGATTACATTATGCTGAAATCAGTTATCTGCTCTGGCATATCTGATAATCTCAAGCACAAGGTGGATCAAGAGATTTTGGGGGGTTACCTCAGAAGCAGGTTGTTGAGGACAGAAGCATAAACCTCAGAGGTTTCCCAGGCTGAGAAGGTGAGGAGTAGGTTCAATTGCAGGGGCTGGCCAGTGCATTGGAAAACTGAAGGAATAAAAGAGCCATTCCCTGTCTGAGACAGAAAATATTCAAGTAATGGAAAACAGCTGAAATGCACAACATAATTGAAAAGGTAAAGGAATTGTGAAAATATGAATGTGCATTTCTTACACTAAAAAGAGAGATAACTGATGTAGAGCTGTTAACAGAAGTTTGACTTGACAGAGATTGATAAAGAAGACAGAAGGGAAATCAGAGTTAACACATATAGGAGATCAGTTTTACAGAAAAAGTATTGTTTATAAACTTTTGCTATTCTATATTATGTTGTAGTTATGCCAATACAGATTCTGGAAACAAAAGAGGTTCTGGTTTCCAAAGAGGGCAGCTGGTCCAGTTTTCCCTGATTAATCCTGTGAGTGTGTTCTCATGTATCAAAAACTTTTTCTTTCATTAGCTGACCAGGAAAGTGTTGTGAAACATGTGAAAGTCCCAAAGAAGCCATGGAAATCCTGAGTTTCAACAAAACCTGAAGAACAGTGATGTAGGAATGACTGGGGACATACAATGGGGAAGGAAGAAAGAGATGTGGGAAGTTCTGAAGGCATGGCATATAAATCCCCAGCCTCTGACTGTCCTACCCTGAGAAAGTCTTTTAACACTTAAAATCCCTCCTTCAAAGGTACTATTACTATATTGTGGGTGTGTGGTCACAGAACAGAAAAATCCTGGTTTCTGACTCCCAAGTCAGAATCTTATTCCCATTTTAATTGAGAAGCAAGTTGTTTCCTAAGGCAATAAGGAGGACGTGAGGCTTTACCAACGAGCAGTGCAGTGACATCAAGCAGCTCACTTCATTTTGAGTAGCCCTCCCACTTGAGCAGACGTAACTCATGCCCATGAGTGGTGTGTTTTAATCACTCACAGGGTACTGTAGGTTTACAGAATCACAAGATCAACAGGAGATGAGATCAAAAAGATCCATTTGACAAACTCAGGAGGAGCCATAGTATACTAAGAAAAAAAAGTTAATGTGAAACTCTTGTGATTTTAAGTAGTTTCAAAATCAATTCCATATTGCTCTGTTCTCTCTTATTCTGATAATTGAGAATCATTTTCTCCAGCACTGCAGTGCTTTTAACTGACTCATATGCTCCTCAGTCACCGGAAAAGGCTTCCATAATAAGCGGCAAAGTAGCACTGCAAGTGTCTAATTCTTTCATCTTGCTTTCACCAATTTCCCCTATTAAATTAATATTCATAGTCACATTTGGACACCACTCTGGCTCTGAAACAGCATCAGCATATGGGACTGAGGGAACGAGCATTTTAATTTTTTAAGTAGAGGCCTCAAATTCCTTCTGTACAGCTAAGTAGCTAACCAGGGAAGAGAGGTGGCCTTTTACATCATGAACTGAACCCTCCAAACTCGTACCTAGGATGGGGATGAGAGCCACTGAAAAATTCATCAGACTTTGCAATGAATGAGTCAAACGAACAAAATCATGCCATCACTCTACAGGCTATGTCAGGTCTAAGAGGGAGGGTTTATGGAAACTTACATAGGAAAGCAATGTAGCCCTGTGCCATCACAATCTTTTGTCCAGGCAAATCTATCACGTTTCATTAAAAAGATAACCCCTGCAAAGTGGCCCTTTAGGCTCATTTTTCTGTGCAGAATTTTTGCAAATTGGATGCAAAACTTTTAAAATTTAGCCCATTTTCTGCTGGGTACTAAAAGAGGTTTTTATAAATTGCAATAGTAGAATAGGAGAGGGTAACAGTTATATACCGAGATATATATATATACACATTTGCAGTCTGTGAGTAGCAATAGCTGTATGTCTTATCTTTATATACGATATGCTCCATCAGCTACAAGCCGTAATCACAACACCAGACTTTCATTCATATCTTCTAAGCAGCTCCTGGCGCTCAGACGCCTCGGCAGAAGCACAGAAGGCTGGGTGGGATGGTGAGAGGTAGATTACTTCAACTGCATAAAAGTAACTGCGGGGTGGGAGGAAACACCTCGTAATTAGAACACGGGACGGAAATTAAGGTCTCTACCAATTCTGTCACAGAGGGAGTTCGTGATCCTTGGCGAAAAGCTTTCCGACCGCCCTCTCTCCACCTGCACAGCCGGGGCGGTGGGCACAAGGACACTTGCACAGCGAGCGCCCGCGAGCACCCGGAGCTTTTCTCCGATGGCGGCAGGACCTTTGCCGGGCCGGAGGACCAGCTGCCCAGGCCGCGCCGCCCAGGCCCTCCCCGCTGGCCCCAGCCGGTAACGTAGCGGCGTTCTGGGAGGGGGGCACCGCGGCAAACTCCGGGAATTCACGGCGGGAGCCCACATCGCGGGGGGCGATCCGTGTCCCTCGGCTACCCACCACTCACGGCCGCTGCCGAGGCTGGGCCGGGCGGTTCCCCCGCCGGGTTTCGTGGCGCCCCGGCACCAGGTGCCCCCCGTCCGCCCGCCCGCCCCGGCCGTGCCCGGCGGGAGGCGGCGAGGGGCGGCCCGGCGGCGGCCGGCGGGGCCCCGCGCAGCGCCTCCCGCAGCACGGAGGGGATGCGGGCGGCGGCGCCGCGGCGGGCGAGGTGAAGGCGAGCTCGCGGCTGCCGGCGGGCTGCAGGTGGGTGGCTGCCTGCGAGGCCGCGGGGACTCGGCGGCCCCGGGCGGGCCCTGGCGATGGCGGCGGGGGAGAGCCGGGCCGCGGCCGCCGCGCTCCCGCCCCGGCGCCGCCCATTGCCGGGGCTGGGCCGGCGTCGCGGCCCCGTGTTGACACACGCGCCGGCCCTGCCCCCGGCGCCTCCCCGAGGTCGCCGGGTGGAGGTCGCCCGGGCGGCGGAGGCGGTGGCGCTTCCCGGGGGGGGAGGAGACAGCCCCGGCCCTCTGCTCCGAGGGGCTGGCAGGATCGCCCCGCGCCTCGGCAGGCCCTGTCCCTCCGGAAAGTTTTCCCCGACCTGTTCGCTGCCCACCCTGGCGGGAGCCGCGGGCCGAGACGGCCGTGCCCCCTTGCCCAGCGCCGGTCTGGCCCGCCCGCTGCGCCGCGCCCCGCCCGCGGCCGTGCCGGAGCTGCGGCTGTCCCGAGGGACACGCGTACCTGGCACATCGGGAGCCTGACAAGGAATTTAAAACTTGTTTCAGGTACTTTACCTACCCTGCCGTTCCCCTGTTTCTGACTTTCGGGGTTGTTTTTGTGGGTGTTTTGTTTTTAATAATTGTGTGAGAAAGTGTAGCTTTATTCCCTCCGCTTTGTGTGAGAGAACCGGCAGCATAATTTGGCTTGTTCTATTTAACCGAACCGTAATAAGTGTTGGTTTCACCATTCTCAGATCTGGCTGTGGCTTCTAAATTGTAATTTCTCGTAAAAATTAATTTTCAATCACCTGTGTGTTTTGGACCTAATTCTGCAGGCATGTCTGAGTAGCGCCGGGCATGTACGGTTGTATTTGTGGAGCGGTGACGTTATTTTATAATGCCCCCGGGGGAGGAAACTCCGCCGGGCTGTGCTTGTGCAGCACATTCTGCAGCCGGACCTGGCCCTGTCTGACACTCCCGTGCCTGGCTCTGGTTTGGTGCTTCTGACAGGGCCAAACAGCCCTTAAGCGATGGTGTTGCTGAAAGTTGGGTTAAGTAAATCCATCCCACTGAACAGCAGACCACAATTTTTGAACAACAGATGTATTGAAATGTCTTGTTTACTGTGTCTTGTCCTCTTGATCTGTTCTTGCAAAGCGGAGACATAACTCATAATTGCGGCTCTTAGGGTTATGCAATTAACAACATACTTAAGATAGCAGGAGCACAGTCTTTTGATCTGGAAGGAAAATAAACCATTCGAGTATGTCTGGGTTTTCAAACTGGCAGGGTTCTTTCTCTTCCACTGTCTCCTTACCACATAACATTTGGCCATATAGCAAGCCAGTGAGCTGACAGTAAGACTTCTTCAAGGATTGTATTAGATATATCTTAGTGAACTGAATTTTCTAACTGGCAATGCTCCAGGGTGATACTACACTTCAACAGAGTGTAATCTGTCATGAATGAATCTGAACTCAAGAATGTAGGCATTTTAAAGAGAATGTGTTATGTCAGTATAAAACACGTTTACAGCTATTTCAGGGAACTAGGGGGAAAGTTTTGTGTTTTCTCTCTCCCTGCTCCCCCTTGTTTCTTTATTAATTAGCCTTTATTAATTACTCTTAAGAATTCAAAAAATTCCTTTTTGTTTTTTCCTAATGGAGGTAGTTGAACCAATTGGAAGTATTTCATCTCTGTACAAATCTTACCATGGTTATTACACCTTTATTAGTACACCAGACTTCTGGGCAGCAGTCACCCAGTGGAGCTACAATTACCATCACCATTCGCAGTCCTTTTAAAAAGGCAGTTATTATTTATGAGGTCCTGATAGATGGAATTCTTCTAACAGTATTTTTACACATCAGCAAATCAAAACATGCTTTTAAAAAATATTGTCTTAAAATGTAAATGCAGAGAAGTGGAGTTTATTGAAGGCATGCAATTTAAAAACAAACCCCATACTCTCAACCTGACAGAGCATGAAGGGATTATCCAGACTTGACTCATCTGTGCAGATTGTGCATTTCATGCTGACTGCTGTGCTGAACAACGCTGCTGCAGTGATTCCACTGCCTGCTTCTCTGGGTTGTACCAACCTTTAAAAACATTACTGGTGTTCCAGAGCTGTTGGTATTTTTGAAGAAAACTGGACTTGCAGTTGGTGGGACTTGTAAAGATTGGAGATTCAGTTAGATATTTGATGAAACCTATTTACTATGTATTTACTGTTCAGTTTTACATAGGTAAGTCAAAAACCTTATGTGATTTTACTTTGTGATATCTTATACATCCTATGTGCAATTGAAAATATTCTTTAAGCAAGCTGGAGAAAAAGCAGTTCAAAGTCAGTGTGAAGTAAAATGAGGAACTTGTTTGACTCAGGTCAGTTTTGTTGTACTCAGAAATGGCTACAGCTAAGCAACTCCATTTGGTAGAAAAGAGATGTGTGACTTAGTTTGACTTCTTTCATTACAGGAGTCAAAAAATCTTGTTTGGTATTTTCTGCATCATCTCTCTAACTTCTGCCTTGAAACAGTTATTAAAAAAAAAACTGCCCTTGAGAACTAAAGAGTCGGTTTCATTTTTTTTCCCTTGATGCCCTTTGTTTTTTAATTAAAACAGATCTTAGCAAATCAATGGATTTTGCTAGTCTCAGCCTCCAATGATCAATCTCTTCATAATTTGTTTTTTAAATCATTCTTAAAAGCTGAAATGCTTCAGAGAGAGTAACAGTAGTGAAAAAGGGGGAGAGTGCTTTATAATAACTAGGAGGAAGGGTAGAAAATGTGTGATGTAAAACTCCTGCTTTTCCTCTTCTGTAAGTATTATTCTGCTGCTTTTGCTGTTCTGTGAAGCAGTGTACCACATGTAGCTAGGTAGTTGTAGATAAGAGTATTTCTAAGTTATTCAAGAGATATTTCATCGTTCAGTCATTTCCATAGTGTTTGTTGCCATGGGAGCTAGCCAGCGGCCTGCTTAGTGATAGACGTGATTACACTTTGTTTTTTGACTTGGGGTAGTGAAAACTCTGTCTGAGCTACTGTA
The DNA here is from genome assembly GCF_965178545.1 of Coloeus monedula. Taxonomy (NCBI): domain Eukaryota; kingdom Metazoa; phylum Chordata; class Aves; order Passeriformes; family Corvidae; genus Coloeus; species Coloeus monedula. The sequence goes on from NC_138783.1 coordinate 44,470,725, forward strand.
AGAAACAGATGATGTACAAAGACTACAGCGAGTTGTTTCTATGAAGAGACTGAAGCGTTTCTGTCCTCGGACTGAAGTTGTTGTATCTTTATATCTCTTATCATGTATAGTTATGTTTAAAATGCCTCATGTCTCCAAGCTTGCTAAATATTTACAATAAATGTACTACTTCTACCATATGTTTGAATCAAGAAACTATTAACTGAACAAGCCCATATTTTTATGCTTGAGAGAATTGGCTTTTCATTTTAATTGCTAAATTATATGTTAAAAGTACAATGTAAAAAAAGCAGAGGTGAAATGGTGTAATGAGAATCAGAGTAATTTTTCTTACTTCCTGGCCTCAAACTGTAGTTATTTTCAGTTAGAAAATAGATAGAAAATCAATTGTAATCTGCTCATAATTGCCTTCCTGGTAGAGTTATGAGGCATTTACTCCCTCTTCCATCCCCCACCCCACTCCTTTTTCTTCATCCCTTTTTTTTTTTATTATTTTTTTTCTCACTGTCTGTATTTTTTCCTCTTTGTCTTGTGGAATAGGCAGATCTCCAGAGCTAAAGGAGATTTTTCATTGAAAAGCCCTTCATCTTTAAATGTTTTTGTGTAACAGCTTGGGGCTCTGTCAAAAAGCATGTTCCTTACCAAGTTATTTAGTGGTGAGTAGAAATTGACAGAGGTTTTCATAACCTTGGGGCTTTCTGCTTAGATGAACCAGGCATTTCTCTTTTACCTATCAGGATTGATTACTTCAGGTTAGATCACATTTCTTATGTAAAAAGCTTAGCTTGCACTACCAAAAATCCAAATTGTGTTTTGCTTAGTGCAAAGTGCTGGGCTTGACATTTGGCACTGACTTTCGCACTCTGCTAGAATGTTGTACTAACCAGTTAAAGAATTATTTTAGCTCTTTGGAAAACTCAAGCTCCATTCATTCTTGAGTCATAGCTGTAGAATGAGAATGTTTTGAAAGCATACCTCAGTTTTAAGACTTGCACCTCTGCTCTCCTGACTCGAAAGGTCCAGACGAGACGTTTTCAAAGTTTGCCCTGGGGACTAACGTAGCTCACCCTCTGCAACTGTGAGATTCATCATTCTTCCAGGCTTATGTCACAGCGTGCACCAGACTACCTCTCCTGATGACTTGGCCATTTTAAGGTTGTATTTGCTTGATTTATGATACCAGTGTAACACTTTAAAATTTGACATAAGTCATCCTCCTCCCTGGAAGGGTGGATGTCTATTTATATATTTATATGTATGTGTGTGTGTATGGGTAGATGGATACAGAATAGAATGCTAGACCATCCCAGGTTCTGCTGTCCTTTAAATGTTGAAACCACCTATGCATTCATAAATGTAGCTCGCAGTACCTCTGTTTTAGACCAAAGTTATTTGACTCTAAATTCTTTCAGGATAAAGATGTTCTTCGCATAAAATTTCTGCATTACAAAGTATTTAAAATGTATTCTGTCTTAAAATTACAGTTTTCTTCAGGTGACAATGAGGAAACTAAAGCTTTATTCAGCAGGAGGGATTTTACTTTATGAGAAGTTGGTATTTTGAGAAAAGAGTGGGTAGAAAGGAGGGAGGGGCAAGACATTCAGTGATTGGGAGTGCAGAAAATTTAATGGATGTTATTAATCCTCCCAATGGAAGAAATAGAGTAATTTCTTTTGGTATGAAAGGAATGTCTTGGGAGGTGGTTGAAAGTTGCAGAGGAGTGCCAGAGATTGAAGAGTCAGTGAAGCTGGAGGTGTTCAGTTAATGTGACACAGGTTATTGCAAATACCTGAAAAGCATTTTGCTTGCTGTGAGTAGGTAAAGCTCAGAGTCTAGGGAGCATCTTAAAGAGTAAAATCCTTGAGCCATTTACTACTTGACAGAAATTCACATGATAATTCCTAAATGACTATTTGTGTGAGCCACGCTCTCTTATGAACTGTTAAAAGTAATGTGCTAAGTTGTGAAATCAGTGAATCAGGCCCATGAAGCTTTGAAGTTTTGTGATGATCTGAAAAATTTCAGTGTTGCTGTGACTTAGACCTTTTATCTTAAGATTAATGAAATTTGGTGGTTTGGCAGAGATTGTCTGGAAAAGGGACGGATTGCATTTCCTTTAACAGAAGCTGCTTTCCTAGTCTACTTTTGTTCTTTAAACTGTTAGCGTAAGTAGCTGGTATCTCATTATTCATCTCTCTGCTCTCAGAGTTACCATTATAGTTGGTGCCTTGACTCTCAACAGGTCTCTTCAGTCCTTTGTCATCTGTAAAGCTAATATTTGAATTGCTGAGTTATCTGATCTTTCCAGATTTGATGCATGGCCTCATTCTTGATGAGAGACAGTTCTCTTATAAGAAGTGCCGTAAACACTCTCATGGAGATCTCAACTTTATCTTAGTGGAGAGCCTTAGAGCCTCATAGCTTGTAGCAACATCCCCTAAGGCTATTCCACCTTTAAACATTCAACTAATTTGGAAACCTCAGATGATTTTTCCTTCAGCAATAATTCTAATACATACTATTTGTAATGCCAGATACACCTCTGGAAATGGTTTGTTCTGGCTAGGGAAGGACTGTGATGTACAAGTGCCCAGGGCTGTGTACCTGGGTTCACAAGTCTCTCTAGCAGCTGCTTCTGGGATTCTTGCTGGGCTGCCAACTAGGCTTTTGCTGTTCTTGCTGAGCTGTGAGTTGGATTAGAGTTTCTGGAACTGTCACTATTGGGATTACAGTCTGAGTTTCTTGAAGTTGTTGCTGAGCTACAGCCCATGCTTTCTGGTGCAAGATGGAAATCAGAGTTTTTTGCTTCAGCTGCTGTTTCCCCAGCCGCTTGTTCACTTGTCTTTTCATCGCTTTTTACTGTAGCTGTTGTGTGGAAGAAAATAGCATCTGGTATCATGCATACATTGATGGGACTTTCATCTGGTTCCAGCAAAAGACTGTGTGGCTAAATGTGTTTAGGTAGTGCCCAATTCCTGGAGCTTGATCTTACTGCCAGGACTCATTCAAAGTCATGACTTTAGTGTGAGCTCTTTGCTCTCTTCTCTGAATTGACCATTGCTTATAAGTGAAATTTGGTAAACCACCCGGGCCTGATAATTTAGGAGAAACTAAACTACAGATCTCACAGAGATTTAGTTTGTGTTTGCATTGTGAAATTATGCAGCCAGTTTTTTTCAGGACCGAGAATAATTGTTCTTTGGTAGGTTTTAATGGTGTTGGTACCGTGCATGGTCTGTTCCTAAGGTTTTGTTCAGTATTTGCTAATAGTCTGCAGTCTGATTTGTTCATAAAACTGGCAGCTCCAAAATTTTATAAGGCTGTGGTAGCACTCTATAACTCAAAATTCTTGATGAATTTTGGACATTAGTGTGTTACAAATCACTTTGCTTTTGATATATATGTATGTTGCAAGAAAGATCTCAGGTATTTCATTAGTGTGAAATAAGCATCATCATCTGAAAGTTGATCTTTGTCGCTGCTTCTGTGAGCAGTTTGAATTGTTCATCTGCAGCTTGAATGCACTCTTCATTATGCCTGTGAGAGAGCTCTGACGAGAAAATGTTTGTAGCGGACAGACTGAAAACAGATGCCTCCAGTGGGTATTGTAAATAGGGTTTAGTTCATCTGCTGACATGGGATCCTATTGTGGAAAGTAAAGCCTCAGCCCTTGATAAATGTAAGATGATGTTGCAGAAATAGATAATAAGGCTAAATATTATTTATGAATTGGCCATATTATCAAGAGCATTGCCCTAGGGTCAAGTGGAGTGATCATTTACCTCTTTTTGGCCCTGATGAGATTGTATTTGGAGCACTGAGTCCAGTTTTGGTCTCTAAAGGACAGGACAAGACACTGCCTTACAGGGACAAGGTTAGTGGATGGCTACCAGGCTGATTAAGGGGCTGAAGTACATCATGTAACAAGGAGAGACACTGGGAGAGCTGAGTTTGTTCAGCCTTATTTGAGAGAAGACTAACAGGGATCTTATTGCTGTCTTCAGCTCTGTAATTTGAGGGTTTGGAGAAGACAAAGTATTCTATTTGGAGGCACGTAACAAAAGGACAAGAGACAGCAGTTGGCAAGGTATAGTGGAGAAATTCTGGCTGAAGATGAAGAAAAATGTCACCATGAGAATACTTACACACTGGGGTAGGTGTTTGGGGAAGTTGTGGAGTCTCCAGCCTTGGAAATGCTCAAAAGTTGACTTGGAAAAGACACAGAGCAACCTACTCTAGCTGACCCTGTATTAAATGGGGGTTGTTGGACTAGCTGATCTCCAGAGATTCCTTCCAAACTAAAGTATTTAATACTAAATGTTAATAGCATCGCCAGTTCTGAATGAAGTATTCCCATTTGCATGTGTCGTTATCATATCTATCTTCATGACAAGGACTCTGAAGAACAGGGGGCTCGAAAGGCTAGCCTTAATAAAGAAATCTGTGCATGGACTCACAGGTCTAAAATCTAGCTGGCTTTTCAACTAAATATAAGAAAATTTGGTCAGCAATATTAATTACTACTTTAAAAGTTGCAAACTTTGGAACTCAGAATGACTCTAAGACTGCAAATAGCCAGGAAAATTATGTGAAATCACTAACACAGTTTGTCTCTTTCTGATGTATTAGGTTATTAAACATGAGCAAGCTGTTTTATTAACATGTAAAATACTAGAATTTCAAAGCCTGTATGTAGCTTGGTGTGGAGACTTTCTGATGGTCTTTCCTGAATTCAGGAATACAGTAAATCTGAAGAAAAGCTATACTGAGGTAGTAAGACTTCTGTGCAGCTATTTTCTTTCATTCCAAAAATCCAAGTTCATTTGGAACTTTGATTTGCAGCTACAGTAACCCACTTTGTGTAAGATCTGGCTGTTGTCAGGTCTATTAAAAGCTTCCCCAGAAGGTAAAAAACAGTTATGTACTAAGTGTGTCTCGACAAACCACATGATCATCTCTGCCTTCCCTGATTCTTAGCTTACTAAATCCAGGTAAAAAATTGAACCGTAACATATTCTCTGACTCTTTCATCCCAATAGAGAGTAAATGGCAAGGCTGAAAGTCGTGCAGAAAATCCACTGCTGGCAGCTCTCTCGCAGAAGGCTCCAGGCCAAAAGGACAACTGCAGCCGTGTGGTACAGGCATAGGAATTGTCTCTCAGATAAGCATAACACTGTGAAGCCATTTAGGGCGACACAGAGTCCAACCAACACCTTGAACTCTGTCCAGGAACCCTGGAGATTATGGAGCTCTTTTGCCAGCAGCATGGCCTGAAACACAACCTGGCCATGTCTCTAGACAGTTTGAGAGGCCTATTTTCCTCTGACGAACCTTTCAAACTCTTAACAATAGTCTGTGGCACAGATAAAAGATATTAGGTTGACTAGCTAAGTGTATTTAAATGAAGAGAATACTTTTTTTTCATGTAACCATGTTAGTTTTGTTAGAGGATTTTCTTCTGACAGAACAAATTTGAATAAAAGTACTTTGCTAAGCATGATGGTATACACTTTGTACAGTTGTAGGCATTATCTGGCCTCCCAGTATTGTCACTGGGAAAGTTAATTAGACAGTTCAAATTTTCATGCTCAGAAAGCATGTAGGCAACGTGACTCTTCCTGGAAGTGGGAGGAGATCAAATTTAACATGTATGTATTGGTGGAAACTTTTTTTTTTCCTGGAATGCTTTGTATTTCAGTGTCTGCTTCAATTCATAAACAATAAAATTTAAAAATAAATTAAACAGTTACAATCTTAAAGTAAGCACTGTTTCCCCATTTGTTGCAGAAATGGACAGTGCATTTCACAGTTGATGAGATGGTGTTGATGAAGAGTGGTTGCCCGACAGCTACCTTAGCACATAGAAAGGGGTTTCAGTGCTTTCTGGCTTGCAAACCCCTGAATACTTTCTGGTAGAGCTTTGTGTCTATTCCCAAAAAAACCCCCAAGAATTTCTAGACATGTGACTTACTGCTGTTGGAAACAAGACTTCTGTGATCATCCTTCTGTGTGCATGCCCTGGTGTGCTTGTGCAGATGTGGTTATAGTGGCTTGCATGTCTGTGCTGGGGTTTAACCACATTTGAGTTGGAGCATCCACTTAAAGATGGGGCAGTCCTTGAGCCTGCTGTATGTCGCCATGCTGGAGGCAGCCAGCAGCGGCCTGGTTGTGTTAGGAGGGGTGGTGCGGCACGTCAGGGGAGATGATCCTTTCCCTCTGCTTGGCACTGGTGAGATAAATCTGGGCTCCCCAGTACAAGAGAGACATGGAGTTACTGGAGTGAGTCTAATAAAAGGCCAGAAAGATGATGAAGGAGCTGGAGCATCTCCTCTAGGAGAAAAGGCTGAGAGACCTGGAATTGTTCGGCCTGGAGAAGGGAAGGCTTGTGCGTTTCTTACCAATGTGTGTAAATATCAGTGTGTGCAAAGCAGACAGAGCCAGCCTCTTTTTAGTGGTGCCCATGGACAGGACTGGAAGCAATGGGCACAGACTGTTTCATCTGAACATCAGGAAATGCATTTTTACTGTGAGGATGACCAAGTACTGGCACAGGCTGCCTAGGGAGGTTGTGGAGTGTCCATTCTTGGAGATGTTCAGGTGCTGTCTGGACAGGGTCCAGCAGCTGGCTCTTGGTGGCCCTGCTGGAGCAGGGGAGTTGAAGCTGATGTCCTACAGAGGTCTCTTCCAACTTCAGCGATTCTGTGATACTGTGAAAGGATCATTGCTTAGGCATCCATGCCTGCAATGGATATCTGTAAGTTATGGTACTGAGGCAATGACTTTTTCATCATCCTCTTAGGTAAATAGTGGAGTTTTGCTACATGATCAAAACTATTGACTTTTAAAATTAAAATCTGCTTCAGAAAATACATTTCACTTCAGGTGCTACATCTCATTGTGGTAGTGAGGGGTGACACCAGTGTTTTTTGGTGTTGCAGAATGCTGCTTTATGCTTTCTGTGTAGTTGGCTGGTGGGGCTCAAGCCTGTTGGGCTCCTAATGTAGGCAAACTGCAGCTGCAGGCGGGTGCCTTGTCATGTTGTGATGAACAGCTCACAGTCACTGCCTTTGTCTACCGACAGACAAGCGAAGACTGGATCTGTTTACCTGTGGTTAGCAAAAAGGTAATCGCTACTTGTGATAAAGCTTGGGGTTTTCCGCTTCTCTTCAAAACCTCAGAGCACATCCTGATATATGTTGCAGGGGTTTGCTCAAGTCTTGCATGCAGCCTATGTACTGATGATCTAATGGGATTATTCCAGAAACTCTAGGCATTCTGACCTTCTTTTAAATAATGCCATGCTGGAAAATGCATCTCTGCTTTTTAAAATTTTAAGTATAACTAGAGAGAGATAGTCTTTTTTCTAAGAGTGAAAGAACTCTTCCCCACTTTGTTTTAATGCATTTGAAAGTGCGTATTTTTCTACAGAGCAATTGCACTGCATTTGAAAATACAGTTGAACCTTATTTTAAAATATGGGGGTTTTTAAAGCTTAGTTATTCTCTAGGTCGTCTTTATCATAATATCAGTTCTTTTTCTGAATTCTAGGCACTCTTTATGGGTCATTTAATTCACTCCTTTGTATGGCTGTGGAGTGGTGGTGGGTTTTTGTCTGTTTTTGACTGTGTGTAGATCCAGTCTAGAGCACCACTTACCACTCCTCAAAACTAGGTGAACTTCTTTCAAGCATTCTACTTAAGATAGTTTACATCTCTTCACATAACTTGAAAGGAATATTCTTTTTGTATTGTCCCCTTGTAAGTTTAGAGATAAGCATTTCCTTTGCAGCTCCCAAGTACAACAGTAAATGTAAATTTTTTACATTTTTTTGGCTGAGTTTTGTCTGTAGCTTATAACCTTAGTTTCTATTCATAAATGCTGTGGTACATGGTTGATTTAACTTTTGCAGTGTGTTCTTACAAAGGCATCATTTATTAGAGGAGGCTTAGCATAAAGTTCTACAATAAAAGATAATTAAATACTTTAATGGGACAAATTGTCTTTCTAATTGCTGCAGTAATACCACTGGAGTTACAGAATGACAGAATGACCACTTTATATGCTTGCATAAAATAATTTCTTTTTAAATAAGGCTTTGTTTTCAATGTACTTGAAACAGCAAGATTTGGCTGGAACTAGCAGCTTTTTTTTTTTTTTTTTAGTTTTTTTGGGTTTTGAGGTTTTTTAGGGGTTTTTTTCTGGCTTATAGCAGTGCTTCCCTAGTATCTTCAGCTTCTGCTGTCTGAATTTCCCAGCTGCTCCAGCTCTCCCCTCTTTGGTCTCTCTGATCCTTCCATGCATGCTTTTCACACCAAACTGGGCAGTGGGGGGGGGGGGGGGTTAAAGGGGATGCTCTCCTTCCCACCCCTCAGCCAAACCAAGAAACACCCTGGTCTGTGTCTCTCTGCAGCATCTCATCCCCTTCCTGTGTGCCATTCTGAAATCTCCTTCCACCATGGAGTCTCTGAGCCTATCACCTCCAGGCAATTCAGGATTTTGTGCTGGCCTGCCGTTTAATCTGAAGTGGCACTAGGGACCTGACAAGCACTGTGCAAAATGCCCCATAGCTAGCAGCCACAAAAATAGGTTTTTATAGTTTACTCATCTTGCAAGACCAGAAATTTGAAGGAGCTATTACATTTGCTGTGTTTGGCTTTAATTTACTTCCTCTTTGTATTTTGTGTAATAGGAAGCTGTTGAACTAGTTTTTGGATTTGGAGGTTTTAGCTCAAGAAGTAGAACTTGCTTTGTCCTTTTGTGCTGTGTACCTTCTGGTTATGCTCTTACAGCCTTTCACAAATACGATGACAGAGCCACAGTGTTTCATACTAAAGTGTCTTTGGTGAGCTCATCATTCCCACAAGGAAGCCTCATGTACTGGTTAAACCTTGATATGAATGCTTTTCTGTCATCACAAGCATGATTTAATAGGACCATCTGACACCTTGTAAACCTTTGACAACCCAACTTCTTTTAGGGAGGAGCTGAGAAGATGCTTCCAGAGGAGGCAGCTGGTTTAAGTAACCGATATTGCACACAAGATAATTAGAAAATGTCTTCTTAATTCACACAACTTTAGCTTGCTAGAATACTGTAAATTTGACAATATAATGTAAGTCTTCAGATTGCATCCATTCTCACTTTGCTCGTAGTGCTGCAGCATGGTGTTTGCATGAACATTAATCTGCAACTAAAGTTTATCCCTGGTTCCCTGAAGACATGTACTTGGTATAGGGAGAGTTGGAGTGGTACACAGAACAGGATGGTATTCTTGTTGTTACTGTAGAAGATATAGAGGGGGCAGATATTTGCAAGTGAACTTCTTACAACATTATTTTTAAGGCAGATTTCTAAGCCAGTTCATACACTTTACTAGTTGTGCTTGTAGAGCCCTAAATACAGCACTTCTCTGCCACAGAGTTCTCTGTTACAGATGTATATAAAGGGTATCATATGTGTCTCTGCAAAGCAAGCATCTCTGGTATTGCAAAAGAAATGCCTGGCTCTAATCAGGGAGATAACAAATGACTAGCCAAGTGATCCTGCTTGCATTTAAGTGCAGTTCTTGGACATAGATGAACTGGACTGGCTTCCAATTTTGCCTACAGAAGTTTTAATATGCTTAACATTATCCAATACCGGCAACTGAGGTAGTCTAAATACCACAGCAGGGACTGATTAGCTTTTTCAGATCACTGCTTTTATTCGCTGTTTGCAAAGAGGCTTAATCCAGTGCTGGGGATCAGGCATCCCACTGTGCTCGTGGGTAGCTTTCTCTCAGTCTTTGTATTCACAGTGGCAGAAATTAGTGTGGAGTCTCCTCCTGCTTCTGACTTAAAAGATCCCAAATTGTGGTGTTAGTAGTTGTTTTTGGGAGTGTTTAATGGACAGTGCAGAGAAACTGTAGTTGGGGTTTCTTCTTTGAAGTTTAATATCTGTGCACCTGATAAATGCATCAGTGTAATAGCATGATGGTATGTGATTTCATTTACTGTGTTGAATTGCTTTAATATCCACATAAAGCTTGAGAAGTTTCTAGAAACAGTTCTAACAAACCTATTCTCATTCTTCTGTTAAATCGCAGTAGATATTTCCCAGCAGTTTGCCTGTCCTCACAAGCAGAAGAGGACAGCTGTCTCTGTGGTTCTCATTATTGCTTTTAGTCATGTAATGATTCCAAAGCTCAGTAAATACGCTTTTCTAGTAGTCATTCAGATGAACATTTGCAAATGCAGAATCCCTTCCCTCTGTGTGTTGACCTATCTTCATTGAAGTTATCAGCAGTGGCAAATTCTTATTTGAAAGTCCACAGGACACCACCTTTTTTTATCAAGCATCAAACCTTGCTAGGGTTATGTTGCTAAATGTCTGTGTTGTGCACTGGAAATGTTGGGCAGTGAGGGGAGATGTGGACTGGAGTTTGTGTTTCTATGTGGATTATTTCAATTGAAAATAAAAACAATAAAGAGTTGGCTGTAACCTAGCTCGAGACTTCTGTTCAAATATTCTGTCATTGAGAAGAGATGGAAAGATCTTGGCATCTAGAACAGATCTATGAAAAAAAAAAAAAAGGAAAGAAGTTCTGTTGCAAAGAAATATAAGTGACTCCAGAACAAAAGTGTGGTTCTTAGTTCCTTTCTAACAAGTGCTCTGATGTTTCAACCGCTTAAAAATATCCATTATTCCATATATTAATATTATGTCATTTTAGTTTAAACACTTTCATCCCCTCCTTTGAAATTACCCACAAGTACTCTTCGAGTTGTGTGTAAATGCAAGTTTGTTGCAATTATTGACTAATGTAGAAAACTGTCAGAAAATTCAGAAAGCAGTTTCTGAATACATTTCAGTGTTTAGTGTGGGCTCCTTTCATACCTCCTTGTGCTTCATACCACTATGATTAATTTTGCTAACAAGAAAAGAGGATTACAATAGCTACTGATAGATTTATTTCTCTTTAATATTTTTCCTGACAAAGAACTTTTTGTTTCCATAATAGAAGGTGTTATATTCTTTCAGACTGATACATTTTAATAGAAACTCACAATTTTTACTACTTAAAAAATAATTCTTTTCTTTGTTTCATGAATTAGAAACAATGAGGAGAAGCTGAAGTCTGCCCAAGCCAGGTGTTTCTTGTTGGCAGCCTGCTCCCTAATGACTCTGGCTCTCATACAGCAGCTGCCTGCTAGTCTCTTTTGTATGGCCTATTGTTGCTGCACACCCCTCGTTAATACACATGCTGCCCGGGGCAGACCCTGAGAATGACATCAACTTGCTTATCTTAGAAACCTCCGAACCTGATGCAGGGTGGGGAGGTTGCCTTGCATCTGCCCAGCCAACTAATTGTGAGCTCTGCGGGCCGTGATTGGCTCCGCGGCCGCTCAGTAATAGGTTAAGCAAAGACATCGCGGGTCCATCTGTTCGTCCATTCATTGTTCTGCTTGCTTGCCTGAAGTCTGCAGCTGAAATCGTGTTAAGGAGTTGCTTCTGGAACAGCTACGAGAAACCAATGTCTGTGTGTTTTCCAACCAACGTAAGTATAGGGGCTTCTCTCTGCACAAACGGGATGGTTCACCTTTCTGGTGTTGCAGCGTTATCAGCTTGTGTTTGGACAACGAGCTAGCCTGTGTGTCGGCTGAGATTTGCACACTTTGGGTGTCTCTTGGAAAAAGAGGGAAAGAAAAACAGTTATGTGCTAAGACTAAGTATATTAAAGAGCATTGATCTCACACAGTGCGTTCTACTAAGGAACTTTTGAAAGCATCAGTAATGGTGTATTTCCCAGAATTTGAAAATGGTAGGTAGTAGCCATCGACAGAACAAATTCTCTCTAGCCCGCTGGCTAGAAGGAGAGGTTTCAACTTTTAAGTTACAGGTATTTACCCTTTTTTTGCAAATAAGCTATTATTGTGACTAGTAGAAAAAGCTTTCAAGGAAAAACAAAATTAGACACCTTTCCATTATACCATACAATGGGTGAAATTTCCCGTGTTTGTAGAAAAAGGAAGAGCTCCATTATGGGCTATCTGAAGATACCCATAGTGTAAGATTGAGCATTAGGGTGCTCTCAAATAGGAATGTGTTACAGTCAAAGGTTTTGAGCTTTGAAAACCAGTTATCAGTGTGTCAGATCTAGCCCGTCTGTTTTTATAAAGTTTCTAATCTATTTTGTTTTATGTTTTGAGTTCGGATGTTAGGCTGAAGAACAAACACTGTGTACTCCATGAGCCTGTGTTCCAAGGATCCTGTAAAAAAAAAAAAAGTCCAAAACAAAGACCTTCATATATCAGTTGAGAGGGAAAGAGAGCATATAAAAGGGTTAAAAAGAGGTTTGCATTTCTACCACATGCCCTATTGTGTGAACATATGCATGAGTCTATTGAAAGTTTTCAGAAGATGGGCAGGCCACCAGTTGCTGGTCTCCTGCAGTTCCAGTAGACATCTGTTGCCCTAGAGCATTAACCAATCTGTTCAATGGGACATCCCTCCTTTGTTGGACAGAATGATGCAGACAACAGCACTCACTGAAATACAATGGTAATTAAATACATAGAAACTACAGCAGTAGGTATTTATTACATATTCATTATTTTATTTGTATTGTTGCAGTATCTTTATCATTTGGGTAACGGATACATTATCTTTTTTTGCTTTTCTGAGCAGCTCTGCACTTCTGTTTGTGACAAGTAATGAGTGTTTCAACGAACTGATTTAAATATTTTCCATTTTGTGTTTAGAAGACTTAAGAAAAAGTCTACCTGTGTGAAAACATGTTGAACTATTTCCTTGTAGAGTGTATCTTCAGAATCTTGTTGATGGTCTTTTGAGAATACACATTTTCTGTTACACTGTGCCACATGACACTACTTTACTATTTTCCTCTGTGAACTAAATTTGCATTAAATTGCTTCTTTTATGCTCAACTGTAAGTAGAGCAAAAATATTCTGAATACACAGTAAAAGATTAGGTGATCTACTTGCCCACATCCCTTTGAGAAATATTTCTGTTTTGTGTGGAGGTGAATCGATGGGTTGATTGTTGTTAACGGTTAGTGCGAAATAGTGGCAACCTCTAAAAAAATGGGAAAAGATTATACTACTGCAATGAAGTGCTCATCTGGATTATTACATTTATATTTGATAAATGTACATACAGTATTTTAAGCCTTTAAGAGTGATCACAGTGTGAGACGCTGTAGTTTCAAACAGGCTACAGTTTAAAACTTATCATAGGTATGTCAAAATTGGGAGTTAGCCATTTTAGTAACTTTTTCATAAATACAAATTCTTTTACTGAGCTGTGGTGAGCGTAACCAAAAGGTGAAGACTTTCTTGACTGGAATTTTTGGATGATTTTTGTTTATCTCTCATTTGAGACAGAATTTGTAATAGATCCTTTTCTTAGCTGTATTGCATTGTATCAGTCAGCATACTTTTGAACCATATGTGTGTAATAAAAGCTCCTTGTAAATAAAGGAGTTCTTAGCTGATGTTACTCCTTAGATAAATGTGACCTTTTCTGGTTTTCATGAGCTTCATTGTCCTGTGTATAGGTACACTAGTGTTTATTTGGAATACAGATTCATTCAAATTGATTGCCTGGCATGTTGCTCTTCACTAACCAAACCAAGACAAAATAATCAGCAGCATTCAACAGTGACATCTGATTTTCATGGTTCTAGTCAATGAATCTCATAAAGGACATAATGATGGGAGCTCCAAAGTGTAATGTTTCTAAGACATGCTACTGACCACAAATACGATGTACAAAGTTCACAGGCACTGTAAAAAGTTGTCTGAAAATAAATGCAGTTTGCATGCAGGGTTTAGGCCAAATGCCAAGAATAGTGTACTGCTTATGCAAAACTATTTCAGAAATATTTAGCTTTGGATTTACAGTACAAATACAATTTTAACAATCCTTTTAAAGCAGTAGTATAATGACTGCATATTATCTGTGGGAGATGTTAAAGCTGCTGCTTTTATTATTCTGTTCTTCAAATAGTTTCTGAAAAACAGTAGAGTTCTTTGCAAAACAAGCAGTTATATATTGGAGCACGATGGAGATTGACAGGAGAATTAAAGCAGATAGATGTGAGGCTGATTATGTATATATTCCTAACAATGGACCAAGCTCAGACTATGGTCATTTTTCATACGCAGTTGATGTGCAAATCATCTGAAGTACGTTTCATATAATGCCTGGTCTTCAGACACATTCATATGCTAGTGACTTCTTTGAATCCCAGTGGAGGGTGTTATGATTCTAGTTGCTGTAAATCACTTAAACTTCAAGAAAGAAGTGATTGGAGAATGACTTAAGTATTATTTTAACTAACACTAAAAAAAAAAAAATTCTCTTTCTAATCTGTGCACTGCAGGCTTTTGGTATTTGATGCTGTTAATATGCAACCTCTTCTTCCCCCCCTCCCCCCCCGCCAAAAAAACTCCTCCCTTCACTTTTAGTTCAGTACTAAAATGACATTTCACAGTACACGGATTTAGGCAGTGACCCATTATCTCCCTGTATTCTGCAGCAGCGGTACATGAGCCAGCTCAACTTTTCAGTCCAGCTTAAAAGTGTTGCCCATTAACTAGACTTCCTCGAGTCAGAGCAGATTGTGGGGTTGGTGGAACAATGATGTCGGGGCTTCCAGATTGGTTTGGCAGCTGCATTGTTCTCTGAGGGGAAACCAGACGCACTTAAGTCCCGCTCTCTTTCATGGGCTTTTGTTCATACCAAATTATTCTTTGGCTGTGCTAGTATTCATGATGGTATGTTAAAGGAGCGCATCCTAGCAACTAGAGGCCGGTTGCTAAGCAGCCTGGCTTCCAATAGGGGCTGCTTGTTTGCGATTTGTTTTAATTTGTGTGTGTGTGTGTGTGTGTGTGTCAGTTCCGTGAAGGCCACAGTATTGGGTTTTTAACTGTATCCTTTTATTGGAATACTGTGATTTGTTACTAGCTCTGTGCTATCGAGTGTATTATCTTAGTTAATAAATCACCGTGTGAAAAGGTCCATTTCCTAAATTCTTGTTGTGTTTAATCTGTGGGTTGCTTGAAATCCTGAAGCTTTGAGTTAAGAGAAGGTAACATTCATTAATACACTGCCTGAGAATTACAGCCCTACTGCCTTCTAACAATATAATATCTAAATAAAACTTTGTTTTCTTCCCTATCAGTATTGCCTGGATTAAGGTGTTGGAGATGAAAGCACCGATGATCGATAAGATTTATTTATTTTAACTAGACATGTTTAGGTAAATTAAGTTTATGTGCCCCATAACCAGGACGCTCCACCACAATGGTGATGTCTTGGCACTCCCTGCCTATAGAATCTACTTTTACTGAACTGTGGATTGGATTGTTTGTTTGATTCTCTCTAATCTGAAGCCTGGATGAATTTCTCTGGTGCACACTCTCAAATCTTTATCCCAAGAAGAGCAAAATACACTGGGTCAATCTTAAATGCTCACCTGTAAGGGGATGGGAGAGTTAATGTATTTGCTGACAGAATTTTAACTGTTCATGAAACATACCTGTAATTTCTATTAGTATAGATCAAGAGACTGTTTGACACAGTGTTTTTTTTCTCAGTATATCCTCCTTGATGAAATTTGTGTCTGTAGTGTATCTGTCAAGTTCAAGTGAAGTCCTTTGTCTCTATATCTTGCTTTATATTCTGCCTTACAAGATGGAAGTGTGAAAGAACTCTTTGTTTCATAGTCTTTCCTTAATTTAAATTCTTCTTTTTCATGGTAACCTTGCAGTACAATTGGTCCATATGGTCCATTTTTATTTATGAGAAATAATTTATGTTTTTATTTTCTTTATTGAATCAGTTAGCAAAGATTCCTGTTGAAAAGAACAAAGTAAGGGAAAGAGATAGCAATCTGCCTATAAATGTAGGTTGTTGAAGTAATATTTGTGATGAAATGGGTAACTAACTTTTGTGTAACTACTGTTACGCAAAATTCCTCTGGGAAATCCAGTATGGCAAGTGTATGAAGTCCAGAAAACTGCAACTTTTTTTCTTCCATTCTTCCTAAGTGGCTCCTGTCTATACATGTATAGTTTTGATTTATCAAAAGGCTTGCACAAGTCTAGTGCAGGAGCTGAAATCAGCTTTTAATTTTGTTGCCTTGTTGGCTTGATGAATGGTCTGTTGGAATTAGTGCAAAGACTTCCATTGGCTTTATTGGCCATTAGATCAATCCATGTCCCTAAATGCTCTATGTGTTAGTAATACAACACTCTGTTGAGAGCAATTAGTCTTTCTTGACTTAATTATCACTTTATAAGGGAATTCAGAAATAGTTTGAGTGTATTCAGTTGAACTGATGGTGTCTTTCAGGGCCAATAAGTTTTTATTTAGTTGTGTTTTCTGTTACTAATAAGCCAGAGAATCTAGCACTACTCTTAATTTCTTTCTGTTCAACATAGTCTAAGGTATTTAGTTTGAAAACCTTTTCTAGTGTTTGTATTTTATAGTCACTTTTTTTTTCATTGTTACAACACAATCTTATGCTAGAAGAAATATCTCATTGTTTTTAAATAATGACTCTACTCCTGCTTCTGCATTACAGTAGGTAAACTTGAAGTCTTTGGTTTCATATTCTTTCATAAATCCATTTCTAGAAATGTGTAAGTAAAAACATTTGATACATTCAAAAGACAGATGATTAGGTATTTATCCACTTAGCTATAGATGTTCCTTAGGAAGAGTTTTTCCCACAGAAAGCCCTCCATGTTTAAACAAAGAAAGAAGTCCTATTTCTCTGCTGCAAGAGAATAAATGCAGTTCTGAGGAAGCAGCAAGAAAACAGAAAACAAGTAATGCATGTAACCAGTTGCAACGTTTTTGTTTTCTCTTTAGGAATACGGAACACTTTATATTCAGGAATACAAGAAAAACAGCAAAGTGGAGTCAAGTACATGCAGCAGCTTCATGGGCTTGAAGGATCATCTGGGGCATGACTTAGGCCACCTTTATGTGGGGAGCACTGGCACACAAATAAATGCAATTGTACCTTGGTCGATGGCAGAGAAGCCAACGATGGATAAGGTTAATTCTAGGAAAGAAGACGTAGAAAAGGAGGCGTCTGAAGAGACTTCTGGAAGCTCCAGCTGTGACTCTGAAGAAAGCACAAATTCTGATAATGATTCAGAGAGACTGAATAATTCTGCATCGGAGTCACATTTATTGCCTAAGACTCACCGACAGCTGTGCCGATCTCCTTGCTTAGAGCCTCATATACTAAAAAGAAATGAAATCTTACAAGACTTTAGGATAGAAGAGGCTCAGATAGTACCTAAGGAAGTCAAAAAGCCTCCTGATGTGGTGAAAGAATATCAAACCAAACTGGAGTTTGCACTTAAGTTGGGTTACTCTGAAGAGCAGGTTCAACTTGTACTAAATAAACTTGGTACTGATGCTTTAATAAATGATATTTTGGGAGAACTTGTCAAACTTGGGAATAAAACTGAGACTGATCAGACTGTAAGTAATGCTAACACTAGTGTAATGCGTGAAGCATCTTCCATAGAGTCTCAGAGGTCAGAGTCTCCACTGCAGGAGGATGTGACAGAGGATGGAGACAACCTGAGGCCAATAGTTATTGATGGCAGCAATGTTGCAATGAGGTATGTGACTATGAAGGTTTTGCTTTTCTATTTAAATGGAAACTGAAGGGTCTTGCCCCTTTCAAGCACTATTGTTTGGTGTGCCTAAAACTGTATGCAGGGTCTCTTGTAAGTGCCTTTGTTAACCACACAGTGTGCCCATCTTGTAACCAGGCTACAGGTCTGAAAGACTTCAGTGGTGTACTACTCACTGGTAGAAAAACCAGAGGTTAATGCCAATCTCTCATTGTAGGCAGATATCAAATCTCTCTGTCTCACTACCAGTGTAGTCCTTAATTTTTGGTAGTCACCATTGCTACAGGCAATTGCTGGATAGAGTTACATACAGAAAGTTACAGCAAATGTAAGATTCCTTAAGACTATAAAATAGTGATGTAAAATTAAGCAGCTTAAGGGATAATTCTTGGTCAGCTAATCTGTGAGAACTGATCTGCCCATAACATTGGTCTTGGTTATCAGTTTTGGAGTTAGGTTTTATTGACATTAATTGTTGGGATTAGTGTGTGAAAGATGACTTTCGCTTATATGCCCACAGATAGCACACTTACCTTCAGCATTCACTGATCCTGACCCAGTCATCTGGTTGCATGACAACAAACTTGCCTGTGAAGGCGAGAGGCTCATGCTTCATCCATGATTAAAGAGAGAAGGAAATGGCAGAGAGACATGCTGAGAGATTAGGGTTTTATGGCAATATAAATCATTAAATGATAAATTGATTAGTAACTCTTTCAGTAAGTCATAAGGATTATCTTATTACTAACAGCAAGGTTTAGGAGGCCAGTTTTAGTTTTCTGACAACGTAATATGGTTTTCATTATCTTAGGAATAAAAGTTAGTGCAAGACTTTCCTGGCCTAAAAAAATACCCTGGCAGGGGATTTTTTTAGCTTGTAATCAAGTCAGCTCCCTTTAAATCAAGCTTTTAAAATTAAAATTTAAATATACCACTTATTTATGCCAGTATGATGGGTTTTGTTTTTTTAAGTAGAGGAGTTAGCCCATAAGGCAAGGATATTACTTTTTTAATATGGTGTATTCCTGTGAGTTCTTTCTGCTGGATGTATCATTCCTTATCTCTTGGGTTAACTTGAGCTGTGGAGAAGGCATGTCCAGTTGAATAAAAACGATGCTGGCGCTCAAACAAGAAGTTATCCAGAGACTTCTAAAATGGGTTTTTACTGTACTTCACATAAAGCCAAAACAGTTGTGTCTTAGCTAGTTAGCATGGCTCAGATTTGGTGGATGGACTTGGGTTCAACTTCTCCTACAAACTGAACTGAATGCATTCCAGAATTAGCTCCAGATCTGTCAGTTTTCCTTAATGTTTATTCAGCTATTAGCGTAAATATTTAGCATCTGCCTTCCTATGTTCAATTTACTTTCTTGACCACCTGCATCAAATGAACCAAATATG
Source organism: Coloeus monedula (assembly GCF_965178545.1). Classification (NCBI taxonomy): domain Eukaryota; kingdom Metazoa; phylum Chordata; class Aves; order Passeriformes; family Corvidae; genus Coloeus; species Coloeus monedula. The sequence continues at coordinate 44,489,787 of NC_138783.1, forward strand.
AATGTATGTGATGCATGTGGCAGGGCCTTAGAACAGATTAAACTATTAATAGAATGGTTGTTCTGTATCCCAGAATCAAATTAACAGGTCTTTACTTGTTTTCTACCAAATGTAACCATAGAATCATTCCATTTGGAAGGGGCCTTTGGAGATTCCTACACAGAACTGTGTCAGTTCAAGGCCACGTCAAGTTGGGTTTTAAATGTCTCTAAGGAGATGGAGACTCAACATATTCTCTTGGCCATTGTTTGAATGCCCTCATTGTAAGAAAATTTCCTTATTTTATGTTTAAGCAACATTTCTTGTATTCTGTTTTGTGCCCATTGCCCCTTGTTCTGTCACTGAACACCAGTGAGAAGTCAGTTTCTGTTGCCTTTATTTCTTCCCATTGGGTATTTAGACACATGGATAAGATCTTCCCAAGCCTTCTCTTCTCTAGGCTACACAGTCCCAGATCTCTCAGCCTTTCCTCCTTGTTTGAAAGCACCAGTCTCTTGATTAATTTTGTTGTGCTTCACTGGCCTTTCTCCAGTATTGTCTATGTCTGTCTTACATGGGGGAGCCCAGAACTGAACCCAGCACTCCAGATGTGTGAGTAGAGAAGGATCCCCTCCCAAAACCTGCTGGCAGCACTTTTCCTAATGCAGCCCAGGAGGCTGTTGGTGTTCTCTGCTGCAAATGCAGATTGGTGCCTCTTGATCAGCTTGGTGTTCACCAGAACCCCAGTGTTCCTCACTTCAGAGTTGCTTTCCAGATGGTCAGCCCCCAGCCTGTACTGATGATCAGCGTTAGTCCTCCCCAGCTGCAGGATTGGCATTTCCCTCTGTTGAACTTGCTGAGGTACCTGTTAGCCCCTTGCTCTACCCTGACCAGGATCCCTCAGAGTGAGAGTACACCCATGTGGTGTTCTCCTCCCAGCTGAGCATCCGCCACAAACTTGCTGAGGGTGGATGGACTCTGTTCTGTTATCTGGGTCATTATGCAGATGTTAAGCAGTGCATTCCCCCATGTCAGTCCCTGGAGTACACAGATCCTGACTTACCTTCAACTGGACTTTATGCCACTAAGCATAACCCTTTGAGTGCAGCCGTTCAAGTCAGATTTCAGTCCAGCTCTCTATCCTCTTACCTTGCCCCAGCTTCCTTAGTTTGTCAGTGAGGTTGTGATAAGAGAAGGCTGTTGCAAGAACAAAGCTGTCAGAAGCTTTGTTAAAGCCACAATAAAGTGTCCACTGCTCTCTTCATTCACTGAACAAGTCATCTCACCATAAAAGGCTATGAGGCTGGTCAAGCATATTTCTCCTTCATAAATCCATGCTGACTGTTCCCAGTCACCTTCATCCAATCTACATACAGAAAGGGTTTGCAGGATGATTTGCTCCATCACCTTTGTAGGGATCAAGGTGAGGCTGACCAGCTTTGTAGGTCCCTGAATTGCTTTCTTGCCCTCCTTTAAAATGGGAGGTATATTTGTACTTTTCTAGACCTTAGGAATATCCCCCATCACCACAACCTTTCAAAAATTGCCAAGAGAGGCCTTACAATGTCATTAGCCAGCTCCTTCAATACCCATCAGGGCCCAGCAGCCTCACAATATCCCATTTCAGAGTTCCCAAAAGTCAGCTGAGGGAAAGTCTTGTCCTGTTACCTTTGCCCAACTTCCCGCACATTGCTGTGGGCCAGTCTTGAGCTTGGCATGGGTGATCCTTTAAAAATCTGCCATCTGTCCTGTGCACTCTTCTCTGCATGGGATTCTCCTGGGTAGGCCAAAATCTGCTCTCCTGAATTCTGGTCTTGTAATCATGCTTTTTGCCTTGCTCTTTCTTCACAGGGTATGCCTCTCATGGTCACTGCAGCAAAGGTGGCCCATGACCTTCCCATCTCAAGTCTTGTTCTCCCTTGTTTCTAAGTATGAGGCCCAGCTGATTCACTTGTTAGGTCCTCAGTCACACATTTTAAGAAGTTACTGCAAAAGCACTCCAGAAGCTTCCTGAATTGGTGACACCTTGCTGTGTAGGTCAGAACAAAAGCATCTCTGCCAATTGGCTGGTTGGTCCAGTGCACTCACCTTTTTCCAGAAATCAGTCCTTGGTTAGGAAAGCCAGTCCCATGATGTAAAAGATGAGTCTCAGCTGCTGACACCAGTTGTGCAACCAGTTGTTTGCCCACGGGATCTGTCCTTTCCCCTTCAAGGAAATAGGTATTAGTAACTAAGCACTTCAAACACTGGAAAGATTTCAGCTTTTACATGCAGGAGGGACAGGAGTTCACTTGCAGTTAGTCTTCTTCAGACTTCTGTATCTAAATGTCCAGGATCCTCTTATGGGTAACTACAGATTGTCACAGTTTTGTCTTTCCTCCTTGCTATTCCGAGCTGTGGCCGATGTGTTCACTCTGGAGTTGCTAAAGGGAAATGGGCCTGTGCCCTAAGCAAGACTGTAGATAGTCTTTTGAGAGGTGTTCTTGGAAGCTTTCTCATATGCTATCACAGGAATGGTTAGACTGTGATCTGTATTCTTACTCCCATGTAGTTGTAATGAACATACTTGATGATACCTTTTACTGTAAGAATTATTCTATATAAGAGCTACTAATTTTCCTTTAAAGGATGTATTTGATGGGGAGGGAAAGTCTTGTGGAGAAGGCTGAGGTGACTGATGTCAAAGGATCAAAGACTGTGCTGCCCTGTGTCTCCATTCCATGGCTAATTAAGGATGTAGTTTCACAAAACATCCAGTGAGTGACACAGAATGATTTCCTTTAAGGCTTGCTTCTATCCCACTGCCAGGGATGCTTTCTTATCTGCATCTCATCTAGTGACTGGGTGGCTGCAAAATGAGTTGATTCAGCTTCCTAATTCAGAGTGGGGGTAATCAGAAAGGATTACTTTTCCATCAGACATGTAAATATAACCTGATGTTTTTGTCATCGGGAGAACAACTCGGTCCAACACAGAGGAGGAAGGATATGTCTGATTATGTGACTGAATGGTCGTATTTGTGGTACTGGTTGTATCTAATGAACTGGCAGATTCATGAATTCCTTAAGAGCAGTACAGAAAAAGGCTTGGGTCAGAACAACTTGCTCTGGCAAGCCAGAGCCACCATGTATGCCAGTCTGGTCTGGTGACTACTCCTGTTACAGACAAACTGCTTTAGCAAACTGTAGATTAAGAAAAACCCAACACTCAATTTTTCTGCATTTTGGTAACGCTTGGAAAGCTTTCCATAACCTTTCATATGGCATTGCTTGTCATTAGTGCCTTAAACTGAAAATGAGTGATCAAATGCATCTTATGAATATCAAGTTTAAAAATCCAATATGGTGTAAAGAATATGAATTAGTTGAAGTTTTAAAAACAAAGAGAACGCCCTCTTTTAGCTGAATAGCAGAAAGGAGGCTTTTGCAAGCTATGACTTGAAGAATTGCTATTCAGCTTCTATAGGATACATCAAATATGCTCTTGTTTTGTTATTCTGCCTTTCTTGATGTTGACTTAATCCTTTTCCAGAAGAGGAAAGATGCCCAGCATTTAGGCCTTGAACACACACCATGTTTTTTGTTAGAATGCTCTTAGAGATGAGAATGATTTTTCTGTGTGTATAAATTGAAAATGAGAGCTGAACAGCAAATTAGATAATCCCCTGGAGCTATCGTGGACCTTCTGATAGACCCTTCGTACAGCAGGGAGTGAGGCTGAACTAAGGGATAGGACCCAGAATTCAGTTGTGCCATACCTGAGCAGTGACCTATGTCAATTTCCAGAGAGCTGTGTAGTTCTAACCCTGCTTCATAAGGTAGTTGGGTGTTTTGCATGTAGATGATAATACTGTAATGCAAAAAATTCATTTAGAACTTTGGTCCATGTGAGTGAGAAAGGCACTTTTCCTCCATGAAAATGCACTCAGGACCTTATTTAGTGTAAGCTGCACAGCATTGATACTAGCCAGGTAACACATTTCAGTCACTCGTAGTTCTGTATCCCTCGCTGTGTGGTAAGATTTTAGCTACCCTAAGTTTTCCTTTTACATAATTGAGGTAAGCAAAAGAAGGTGATCTCCATCCATCTAACAACAGCATATTGTCAGCTCTTTGTCATCACTGTCACCCCTACATGTCTCTTCTCCAGTGGGTTCTTGGTCCTGCTCTTTATGCATCCCCGGTTTCCTCAGCTGAGGCTCCCTAGTTTGGGATCAAGGGGGGGAAGGTCCTGTTTCTCCATGAGGCAACAGAGGCAAGGTTTTAAGGTTCTCTTTTGACCCTTTAAGACTTCCCTTTACTGCTAGGGTTGAGAACAAAGGAGTTCGTTCTGAAGAGAGAAATATATGGCAGCAAATTTGCACAGTCCTTTACCCTCGCTTGTAATTTCAAGGATAAGGTTGGGATGTTGAAAATGGACTAAAATTGGTTATTGCTGTGATACTTTCCTTTGCTGGAATCAAAGTAAGCGTTTTGCTACCAAGAAGTAAGGAGTAAAGAACAAAGTTGTTAGTTACAAAGACAGTGAGAAAATTATAACCATTTTATTCATTTGTTTCTGTTCCATGTAAATTTTCCCTGGGTACCCTGGATGCCTTCAGACTTTTCTTTACTGACTGTGGAAAGAATGTTTCAAATATGTATAAAACTTTATGCTGAAAACATATTGGCAGAAGTCTGCTGTGCCTACAGAGAGTGCCACAGGAAGATAACACCGATTTAAAATTATGTTACTATTTTACTTGCTTTATTATTATTTCTAGACTACAACTTTAAGAAGTTTATGGGCAAAGGAATTGAAGTATTTTGATCATGTGCCACCTTGATTTGCAGATTAAAATCAATTGATCTTGTTTTGGGCAATTAGATTCCTATGAAAACTTCACCCTTGGGTTTCCCAGGCCATGGAGGTGATGCATTTCAGCTTCCCTTTCTAGAAAACCTTGGGCTGTATGTTTAAATGGTCCTTGGTTGTATGTCACTGCACAAGGGAAAACACACCATGAGATAAATAGTTTACTTAATTTTTGTTTGGGAAGAGGAAGATACTGATTTGTGGAGTTGATTTTTAGATAAATACATTTCCAGTTTAAGACAGGTATTTTACCATTTTCTTCCCGCTTTCATGCCCAGCCATCCCACCCGCTGTGGATGTTGTAGGTGCTTGGTGGCACCAGAAACATACTCCCAGGCCTGACAAGTCATGGGCAGAGCCCCCAGTGCCATTCAGGAGTGGCATTCAGCTGGAGGAAGTGTCACTGAGGTGCCTAACCAGAGTTAAGACATCTCTGTTCAGGCAACTGAGCCTTGGTCCATGTGTTTACCCTGAGGCAGGTCATTTAACTGTAGTAAAAGGTTCACTCATACCCTGCCTACACAGAAGTTTCTCCACAACTGCAAATTGTGTCAGCCAAAGGATGGCTCAGTTGTCTTATCCATGCCTTATGAAGTTTTTGTGTGGCAATTTATTTTAACAAACTAACAGTTTAGCTGCATTAGCTTCTCCTCAGATTGTGTTGCTGAGTTTAGTAGACATGGTTGTGTCTTGGTCCCTTGATTCAGACATTTGTCTTTCAGTAGCACTATCTGGTTTTTTAGGTTATTTTGAGAATTCACTTTAAAGAATAGATAAAAATATTTTTCCAGCAAGTAACAATCACATGGATAGGAGCTCGTCACTGGAAGATTTGAGTGTAGCTTCTTTTTGCCTGTTTTGCCTGTTTCTTTTTGCTTGTTTTGACCTCTGAGTGCCGAGTGTGTGGCTCTTGCTCGGTCAGAGACCTGCGTGAAGTTCTGGCTGGAGACAGCACCTGCTGTACTCGCAGAGTGCTCCAGCATTGGAAGCCCTACAGGCAAAAGGTATTTTGAAATACGTGACAGCTTCCAAGGCTTTTTTTCCTTGAAACACCTCAAAGCATTGAAGTAATTGGGGCTAATGGAAAAAAGAAATATATTTGGCAACTGTTCTGTCTGCTTTGTTTTGGCGCCAAAATATGCAGGACTGATAGAAGGCTCAGGTTACTGAGAAATGCTTTGGGACAAATGATTTCTATGATCAGGGAATTAGTAGAGCTTAAATAAAAAAGTAATTAAAAAGGGATGGCTAGTTAAAAAACCAGGCTGCCAGGGTTATGAATCACTGATATGATACAGAGTGGAAATTCATCTCTCTCTGTGCTATGGACTGAACCCTCTTCTCCTCCCATGATATGATAGAAGAAAATAGTTTGGTAACTTAGTAATAACTCGTACTGGGCAGGTATGTGTTTTAGTTTTGTTCTTGCTTTTAGTCAATATGCTTTTACATGCTAAGTGTGTGTTTGTGTCCAGATTTCAGTTGTATAAAAACCTGTATGCAACAGACATTATTGTAGACCTCTTGTCATCAATGTGTGTGTTTTCTGTAGCTCTCAGAATATGAGTGTTGGTTTGAATATTGTGTTAGAGCACACTAGAAATCTTGCAGGTATTCTAAGTAGTCTGTCTTTTAAGAGTGTGTACCAGAAGTCTTTCCAAGACAATCACTAGAAAATCTAATTTGGGGTCTAGGAAGGTAACGGAGAAAATGAAAAGTGTTCTCATCAGAAGTTTTACACTTTCTACTAATTTTCCTAGCCTTGAAAATGCTTTATTGATTTTTTGCTTAGGAAACATTATATTACTTTATTTTCTTTCATTTAAAAATAAAACTACAGCTATCAACAGACCAAATATAAAAGTGGTGGTAAAAAGAATCATTCACACATGATATGAAAAAGATATAGGTACTTCTAAAGGAATATACTTTATCTTGCTATTGAGAGTGGTAGATGAAACATAGCAAGCAGAACCAGTGTACTGTATACCAGTATCTCACCCAGGGCTACAGCTGTCAACCTGATTGCTCTGAGCTTTCTCATATTCCTAATGACTGGAAAGATATTTTTTAAAGTTTCTTGACAAAGAAGTACAAACATTTCTCATCTTTTTTGCAACTAAGAAGAGGGAAAAGAAGTCAGAAGCAGTAACATAATTTCAGTCTTTTCACCATATGTATCATAAAGCTGATGAAGCGCAAAGATCACAAAATGAAGACCATCAAATCTGCATAACAACAAAGTGAACAAATTTTAATTGCACATCTCTTTTACAGACTTTCTCACTAATGATTTAAATTCCTTGGAATTTGTAGCCGCTCAGATCCCAGCTTAGGCATGTACCTGAAAAGGAGTGGAAAAAAGTGAAGATTTATACAAGTTATAAATTCACTTGCTCCACAGTGCAGAGTAGCTGGTATGCATTGTAATGCATTCCCCACTTCTGTTTCATGCAGTTTATTTAAAATTTCTGTTCTGGATGAAAGAATTTTAATAGTCTGTATTAGGCAAGAGAAAACTAAGGAGCTGAACTGCCTGGTCTTCCCTCTGCCTCTAAAAGTGTGGCCTGAACTACAACTTGATGGAAGGCAATAGGCAAGAATGTCCATTTTTTTTCCTGAAGTTATTTCTCAGACTTGCAGAAGGAAACATAGTGTTGCTAAAACGTAGTCTTAACACACCACTTGTTCTCTGTAAGGAGTGAAAAGTGGGTTTATCCACTTGAAACCATGGAGATTGTATAGAGCAGTCACAGTACAGTGATTCCACTGGAATTTAGTAGCTGGAACAAGCCCTTCCTGACTGTTTTAAAATGGCTTACAATATGTTTATGGTTGTACACAGCCTGCTGATAGCACGAGCAGTAACCTCTCTTCTCAGCGTTTGCAAAGGAGGCCTTATGGCTTCTCCCTGGGTGCTGAAAGTGCACCAAGTGTGTCCCAATCTTGTGTCATTGAGGGAAGATGGAGTTAGACCATGGATGAAGTACTGTTGGCCATTTTTGCTCTGCACTGTGTGCGTGTGCACTTTAAGTGTGTCACATCTGTGTGTGGTTTGCTTTCCCATTCCTGGTAAGTTTTGAAATACACAAAGATATTCTTTCAGCCAAACAAGCACAAGAGTAGTTGTATAGTATAAAACAATGCCTAGAAAAAATACTGGTCTGTGTTTTATAATTACGGTGTTATTATGATGTAATTCTATATCGTGTGATATGATCATAGAAAACAGGGAATGCATTACTGCAGAGGCCTATAACCATAGCTATAAAGGGTATTTAGGTAGAGATACTGTTCCTGACAGTGTTCCTAGTGTAGGCACAGAAGATGGGCTTAAACTATCCTTCGAGTACTCCCATGCCAGCTGAAATTTTTAATTTTGATTGTTATGCTTGGCAACAGTTGCAGTATCAGAATATATGCTTATGTCTGCAGGTACTGCCTCCAGTATCATTAGAAGAGGAAGTAGGACACTTCCTCACTTAAATCCTGTTAATGGTAGTGGGCTCTTCTTTGCCTTTTTCCTTTTTTTTTTTTTTTTTTTTTTTCCCTTTTGTTTGGGATGTGTGACCTTCAACACAGCCTCTGCTGAGAATGATGCTTTGTAAGAGGTGTTAGCCATGACTCATTCTCCCTTGACACAGGTGGAAGTGTACACCACCTCCTTCACAGACTTCTGAAATCGGAACATTTTTGCAAATTTTTTCTCACTTTTACTTTGACACCTTGTCCATTGCACAATTACTCAAGCTCCCTCAGTGTCAAGAAATAAACCAGCAGTGCTATGTTTTAGAAAGGTGGAAATAGTAGGTACTTAAAATTTCCCTACTGAGGGGGACAAAAGTTTTTAGATAACTTTCTGGTGTTCTGTTTACCTCAAAACATGCAAGGAGAAGGAACTTTTAAAATTCCTGTGGCTATCTATCATGCTGTTGTCCTCTTCACAAATCATGGACAAAGAATAGTCTTTTACCCTTCTGGAAAGCAGATTGTGGCATGCCTGCTATGACAAGCCAAGTGAAAGGTGATGGCTTGTTTCCATGCCCCTGAGTTTCTTCGGCTACACAGAGCTGCAGGTTTGGGACAGACCTCACAAAAGTTGCTTGTTTCCTCTTGTGCATGCAGAGGCCAGACTGGCCTCAGAGGAGCTGTCTAACTTGTTCTGCAAAGCCTCCAGTGAGGAGATCCCAAAATCCATGGCCAGACTGTCCCACAGACTAGGGAGAAAGCTTTTACTAGCACAGTGCTTAACTGTTCCTTGCGCTAGTTAAGAACTTTTCTGTCCTTACCCAGTGGTACTATTGTGGGTTGGCTTTGGCTTGCCTCCTCCCAACAGAATGGGGGAGAAAACAGGAGGAACAGAAGCAAGAAAACCCATGGCTCAAAACAATGACAGGGAGATCACTCATCAACTAATTTTTTATGTCAGGCAGACTCAGCTTGGGGAATTCAATTTCATTTATAGCCAGTTAATATAAATATTTAATTCCAAATTTAATATTGGGAAACAAAAAAGAAAAACATTAAAATATTTAGGGGGAAGACTGTCTCTCCTTTTCTAGGCTTGCTTCATTCCAAACATGTGTCCTCCCCACTACCTCCCCACAGCCTCACTCTTACACCTTGTCACAGCTGCAGGTGGCAGTCAGTCCTCCCAGAGCAGCTGTGAGCTGTGCAGGGGGCTGAGGTCAGAGTGTCACAGTTTTTCTCTGCTGCTCCTTCCTTCTTGCCCTTTTCCTGTTCTCAAGAGTGCAAGTCCCTCTGGGAGTGTACCTGCTCCTCATGAAGCACCTCCTCCTCCTCAAACCTTGGTGTTCCCTCATTCCCTTCTCCGCTGTGGAGCTGGCTAGAGCTGGGTGTGCCCATCATGGAGCAATCCCAAACTCCTCTCACAGCAGCTCCCTGCTCCCAGAACCTCTCTGTGGACACCCATTGGTTGATTGCTGTCCTCCATTTCAGTTACTTCGTATACGTGGAAGATTGATTTGTTCTTTCACAAGCTGCTTTTTTTCCCCAGATTATCTAAATGTGCTTCCTTCAGCCTTTCCCCATAGGTCTCCTTTCACTTTCTTCTGGATTCCTTCTATTTCAGCTATGTCTTTTATAATGTCATGCCTAAAACTGGATGTAGAAGTTGGGCAAAGGCTTGTCTGCCTTTAGAAAATGACGTAATTGCGTCTCTTGCCTTACCCCAGACAGTTATTGCACAACAGACACACGTTTTGTTTTGCTTGTGTCTGATCAGTTTCTGCTTAATTGTCTCTTCACAGCTTTTTAAATAACATTAATTTCTCCTTCTGAAGTATGTACTAAGCACATTCTTAGTTTTGCCATGTTGATTTTGGACAGTCTCCCCAGTTTGCCTAATTTGTCCTGCTGAGTGCCTGCCATCCCCTTGGGCTTGGAGCCTTCTCCTCTCTCCCTGTTCACACAGGACCTCGCAGAGCTCTCTGCTGTCCCTTCTGCTGCTTCCATGCACACCTGTGCTCATCTGCTAACATTTCCTAAACACAGTTCACTCTCATGTTGGTATTTCGGGCCTTCTGCTTTCCCTCAGGTCTTTGAGCTGCCTGTTATACCCCATACAGTTGGCTGGACTATGAGGATTTTTAAAAGCACACTTATATTTTTCTTTACTTGTCAAATCTTTGTACAGGTGATAAATGTGTTTGGCAGATTCAGTAGCCCTCTCCCACGCTGTTTTGGAAATGATGGCTGTGTTTGGGCTAGGCTCAGACAGACTCCCAGCTGCCTTTAGAGACCATGGAGCAAGTGAAGAGCATGGCTTTGACATCTGCATTTTACTGAGCTCCGTTTGTGGTCATAGAAAAACAAAGTCATCTAATAAAGAATTTTAATATGTGTTTCAGCCACGGGAACAAAGAAGTATTTTCTTGTCGAGGAATCAAATTGGCAGTAGACTGGTTTTTGGAAAGAGGCCACAAGGATGTTACTGTGTTTGTGCCAGCATGGAGGAAAGAACAGTCGAGACCAGATGCTCTTATAACAGGTAAGCTCCATCTTTGCTTGTTTGTTCAGTGCTTTGCACAGCATGAGTGCTACTGCTCAAATGAACAGTGCTACTGCTCAGATGAACAAACCTTTAGCAGTGAAAGGCTGTAACAAAAAGTATCTCTGCTGTAGTGACTTCCTTGCGACTTACAGGATGGAAAAAGACAAAGCAATGCCCTCTCCACATCCTCCTGTTCTGTTCTGCTCATCTGCTCAAGTTTCCCTTAACATTGCTACTTACTTCTTGAAGGATGTAATTGCCTTTGTTAAAATATGCTGTCTGTGCAGCTTTAGTACCAAAGAGGTTTGAAGTTAGTCATTTGGTGGGTATTATTTCTTGTGGTGAGCAGATTCTGCCAGGATGGCCTGTCACTGCCCATGCTCTGAGTTATGAGAATTATCTGGACAGAAAGGGACTGGTACCTCTCTTTGTCATTACTATTAGCAAATAGACAACTTTTGAAAATTTTAATTTTGAATGTGTTTATATAGAAAAAAATATGGTGTAGAGGTATTGATTCCTTCATCAAACTAACAGGTTCTGTGTGAAGGCTGGAGAGACATCCTCCAACTGCCCTAAAGTTGAAACAGAAAGGAATTAGGGGTTAAAAAAACCCTAGAACTTGGAGAGGAGGAAGGGGGTTTTCTGAGATGGGTCCCAACATGATTGCCATTAAAGAAGGGGAGGCTTCTGAGACTAATAGCTGTAGCTTCTAGAAGAATACAGAAGCATGTTTCGGTTGCCATGAGCATTTTCAAATATCTGGAAAGATCCTCGCAGCACTTCATCCCATTTGCTTGGTTGCAACTAGAATATAGCATGTTAACACATGGTAACATTTGGAAAGCCGCAGTTACCCTGTCAACACTGGCAGTGTGGAGCCTTTCTCTTGAAGCCTTTCTCTTTCGCCGTACTGGTGTTTGGGGAATGAGAAGAGCATTGGCTAAGTAATAAAAATTTGGCCACTTAGAAATAAATAGTGACATCTGCTTGAAGTGTGCGTAGGGCTAAACGCCCCAAAAGGCATTTCAAGAAAGCAGCAAGGCTAGAATTGACCTTGCAATGGTCAATTGTCTAGCAATGAGAAATCAGTTTTCCATGTGTGATCATGTACCCTGAAAATGGGAGGAACATCAGAGCAGGTTGTTGTATCTTCTGTGAAAATACTGCATCTTCTGTTTTCTTCTAAGGATGCAGAAAGCCTGTGTGCTACCAGGCATGTAAAATACATGGTGCTGGCACTCTGTTGCCAGAGATACGCACCTGAAATACGCGGCCAGCTGGGGTTTGGAAAAAGCCCTAGATGAGTAACATGGGGATGGTTCTAGACTGTCAGCATTCATGAGAGTCTCTTGGACTAAACAGCTGCATCTTTCTTACCAGTACCCGCCAGTCATCACATGGCAGATCTTTTTATTCTTTCTTAGCAGGGAAAAAAAATCACTTCCCATCACACTCTCACTCATCATTTACCACATTTTGGGGCATTGAATACGAAAAGGTTGTATTTCATTTAAAATCTTGTGCTTTTTCTACTAAGCAGATAAATGCTTGTATCAAATATATTGTTTATATGTAATATTAATGCTGTATTTCTTCCTGTCGGAATCTTTTTTTTCCCCAGATGGAATATGTCCCCTGTCAAGTTTCTTATGCTACAAAACAGTTGAGTTATTTGAGTTATTACCCATTACTAAGAGCCATGATTCATATTCACTATGCAAGCATCTTCTGCTGTTTTAGATGTTGCCTAGTTTTTTTGTGTATTTTTCTTTCATAGCTTATCTGTTCTGAGGAGAGTGATATGTAGGAGAATCAACAGAAGGGGTAGGTGCCCTAGTACTAGGTACAACCTCCTTAGTAGCCTGAGGTCCATCTTTCAAACCTGCTTGGGATCTCTGGGTTCCGCACAGGAAAAGGGAAAGTACTTTTGGGATATGTGAGTGACAGATTGTGTATAACAAGAAGAAGCTACATAAAATGCTAAATATGATTATTTAGAAAGACTGAAGAGAAATCTGGCTTTGATAAGAACTTACATATAAACATGTAAACCATTCAAGGAAAGATACAATCTAAACTATTACTGGTGTTAACAAAAAAAACCAAACAAAACAAACCACCACCATTTTTGCTGTTGGTTACAAGATGACAGCAGAGGTCTTTCTGGGGTATGCTGCTAATATTTATGGAGAACCTGAGTGCTTGTACCGAATGTGGGTTTTCTAGTCCTTTGGGTACCCCTTCTCTTGATGGGCAGGGATTCAATGAGACAGTCCCATTAATGTGAGCTGCTGGAATTCTTTCAAAAGATGCTTCTTGCTGGCTTCCACAAAGAAATGAAGAAAGTCTGTCCTTACCGAGGAGCTCAGTTATGGGAAAGCCGTGGCTGTTCTTGGGTATAGTGCTCCTATTCAGTGGTGTTTAAAATGACCCCTTCAACCAGAGGAGTTCTGCACAGATGTTTTGATAAAATGGGGTTTTTTTGAACCACAGGAACATGAACAAGATCCCTTGTGTTAGTCTTAGAGAAATGGTGTGGAGCAGGAGGTTTTGATTTGTTTGTAGGGTTTTTTGAAAGTATTGCCAGCTGACTGCTGACTATAAGTTCAGATATCATCTATGGGACACCTTCTGCTGGACTATAACCACTTAAGACGTTTTTAGTCCTAAGTGCTTGGATTTTCTTCCTCAAGTCTAATGTTTTTAGAGATTAAACAAATTTTTTTATTTTCTTTGTTGTTTGATTTTTGGTTCTTATTCCTTGTAGATCAAGAAATCTTACGTAAATTAGAAAAGGAGAAGATTCTTGTGTTCACACCATCCCGGCGCGTGCAAGGGAGAAGGGTGGTGTGCTACGATGACCGATTTATAGTGAAGTTGGCCTTTGAGTCAGATGGCATCATTGTCTCTAATGATAACTACAGGGATCTAGCTAATGAAAAGCCAGAATGGAAGAAGTTCATAGATGAACGCTTGTTGATGTATTCATTTGTTAATGACAAGTAAGTCATTCTGTCTTTATGTGTGCCACTAAAATAATTGAAGAAAGGACAGTTTGACGATTTGTACGAATTTTTTAGTTTGCACCCAAATCATTAGGTACATGTAGGAAAACAAGAGGAATAGTCAATCATAGATTTGGTCTTCTGATTAAAAATACTCAAAAGTGTTTTTCTAGCAACATTTTTGTCTTTTTATGCTGTTTTTTCCTCTTTGGTGTATGCCAATGTATATTCAGTGTATGCTATGGTATAATATTCCAGCTCTGTTGATATCCTGAGCCAGCATGTTCCAGCTGTTGATATACTGTGCCTGTGGTTAGACTCCTAAGTCCTAGAGTCACAGAAAAACCCATGTTGGAATGAACCTCACGGGGTCTGTGGTTCAACTGTCTGATTAGATGCATCTATAGTAACTCTGTACCCCAGCCTACAGATCAACTGCAGTTGCAGCTGGTGGCTTCCTGTAGTGGGAGGGACTCAGTACCCCACCAAGCAGGCTCTTGTACTGAGGTGCCTGAATGCTGATGCAAGAGTCCTAGGCAGTCAGTACAGTTTTGCAAAGCTAATAGGGGTGTTTTAAGAAATGGCTGCTTGTATTGCTGCCCTTACTTTTGATTTTGGGATGGGTTATTTGCAGCCCTGCTTTGCTACAAAGCATCAGCTGAGCTGGACCAAAGGTGTCTGTAGCAGCCTGGAGGTGTCCACACAGTCTGTTCCTGTGACTTACCTGTCAGGCAGTACCTGCAAATTGCAGTACCTGCAATTTGACCTTCCAAAACTGCTCTCGGGGTACCCGGATTTAAAAACGACAGGATGGCAGGTTATGGTGTAGCATAGTCGTGAGGTTCTTGGTCATTGCATGAGGAGTGCAAAAAGGCTTGTTTGTTTCCGTAATACTTTTTTCTTTCTTTATAGATTTATGCCTCCTGATGATCCTCTTGGTCGCCATGGTCCAAGTCTGGACAATTTTCTTAGGAAGAAGCCTATTGTGCCAGAACATAAGAAGCAACCGTGTCCATATGGTAATTTGATTTAACCCATCAATTTTTTTTGTACTGGGACTGGGGACCAAGCTCCTGCTTTATTTTAACATTGCCAGAACTGTTAAAAACTCTTTAACATTGGTTTTAACATTGTTGTTTTAGCCTGAGATGGGTTGAAATGCTGAGCTGATGGTGGAAACCATAAGAGGTTTTTTCATGTGCTACTTAGAAAACATTTCTGTCTACTAGTTGAACTAAAGGAACAATTTAACTAATCATTCATTGGAATAGATCCAAATCAACACCTACAATTCTGCAGGTTCCAGAAGCCCTTTTCTAATATCATGAGATATTGAGCTTTTCTTCCAGAAAATTAATTGAGCTATCTGAAGGTTAGCTACTGAGCATTCCTACAGGCATCTTGACTGAGCTGAAACTTGCTGGCCTTATTGCTGTGGGACTTCCCTGTTAAGTTTTGTGCTTGTATATCGCCTTGGCCCGACACAGCAGGTGTGTAGACTCCCTGGCAGTGCCACATTCAGCTCAAAACGTGGCTGGTAGTGTTGGTCTGCATTCCCAGGGCATCAGCTGCAGAACGCTACCACTGCCTCTTTTTTCCCCACAAAACAGGAGAGGAGCTCTTAGAGCACACCCTGTGTTGCACCAAACCTGTCTCGTTTGCAAGATCTCTCAAATCAACAGTAAAACTTTAAATGAGGGGCATTTCTGTTATTTGATGGCTAACAGATCTTGTTTGAAGTTTGTTAAATCTGCTTATGTCTGTATTAACAGGGAAGAAATGTACCTATGGACACAAATGCAAATACTACCATCCAGAAAGAGGAAATCAGCCTCAGCGATCCGTAGCTGATGAACTTCGTGCCATGTCTAGAAGCACAGCTGCCAAAACTACAAGTGAAGGAGGACTGGTAAAAAGCAATAGTGTTCCCTGTAGCACTAAAAGTGATGGCACTTCAGAGCTGAAGCGTGCTGCTCCAAAGAGGCAATCCGATCCTAGTATAAGGACTCAAGTCTATCAAGACTTGGAGGAAAAGCTTCCCACCAAAAACAAATTGGAAACCAGGTCTGTACCTTCTTTAGTTAGTATACCAAGTTCCTCTGCTGGAAAACCCCAAAGTACTGCACCTTTAACTAACGGCCTTCCATCCGGAGTTCACTTCCCACCTCAGGATCAAAGACCACAGGGACAGTATCCTACAGTGATGATGGCAACCAAAAATCATGGAACACCAATGCCTTATGACCAGTATCCAAAATGTGAGTCTCCGGTGGATATAGGCTATTACTCCATGCTGAGTGCATATTCAAATCTCAGCGTATCTGGTCCGCGTAGTCCAGAAAGGCGCTTCTCCTTGGACACAGATTATAGGATTAGCTCTGTAGCTTCCGACTGCAGCAGCGAGGGGAGCGTCAGCTGTGGCAGTAGTGATTCCTACGTGGGTTACAGCGATCGCTCGTACATGAGCTCGCCTGACCCACAGCTGGAGGAGAACTTGAAGTGCCAACATATGCACCCCCACGGCCGCCTTAACACCCAGCCCTTCCTGCAGAGCTACCACGAGCCTCTCACACGAGTGCAGAGCTACAGTCACGAAGAACCAAAGCATCACCACAAATCTCCCATTCCGTACATGGCTGTGCATCTGCAGCATCCAGCAGTCGGGGCTCGTTCCAGTTGTCCGAACGACTACTCCGCATCTCAGAGCTCGTCCCATTCAAAGGCGCTGCATCTGGGGAGAGCGCTGGTGTCCACGAGAATAGACAGCATTTCAGACTCCCGTTTGTATGAAAACTCTCCGTTAAGACACAGAAAGCCTTACGCTGCCCAGGAAGGTCTGGGAGGTTGGGACAGGCAGAGTTACGGGATGGATGCCTACGGCTACCGCCAGACGTACTCCTTGCCCAGCAACCCCACGCAGCCGTGCTACGAGCAGTTTGCCTTCCAAAGCCTTCCCGAGCAGCAGGACCAGCCCTGGCGCGTACCTTACTGTGGAATCCCGCAAGACCCCCCAAGGCACCAAGACACCCGGGAGAAGGTTTACATTAACCTCTGCAACATCTTCCCCCCCGACCTCGTGAGGATGGTGATGAAGAAGAACCCTCACGTGACGGACGCTCAGCAGCTCGCTGCAGCCATCTTAGTGGAGAAATCTCAGCTAGGTTATTGAGACATGATGCATCTTTGTGGTGTCTCGTAGTTTTCAGCTCAGCGCTAACGCTGAGGGAGGTTTGCTACAATAGCATTTGGGATCTCCTTCTCAGCAAGGAGGTTATAGAGTACTCCGTTTATGTGAAATACTGTATCATGGAGTCTGTATGTATAGCCCCATGCATTGGAAGTACCAGATATGTTTTGTGTTCTAGTTTGAAAATTTTTAAATGGCTATTTTCACATCTGGAATATGTTCCAGTTTAAATTAATATATATATATAAAAAAATAATCTGTGGTCTCTGGTTATAATCTTTGGTGCATCAGGGGTTTATATGCAGCACTTTCTTATCATTGTTACATTTTGTTGGGAATTTTTTGTTTCATTTTTTAACTTGCTGGATGCTTATCCTTGGGCTGTGAGATAGTAACCCGCAGAAAGAGGATTTTGCTACTTCTGGCAGGCAATTTTCAAGCCAATTTTCAAGCCAAGTTTCTGAACTTTTTACACCACCATAAGTAAGTCTGATGTATGTTTGTTTGTTTTTGTGAGCTTTTTTGTGCTGTAATCACCTGTTTGTAGAAAACAAAGATTTACTACAGCACTGACTTCATTTTTTGAAACAAATAATTAAGTTACCAGTTAACAGTGAAATGGGTAACAATGTATTGGTAATTTATAGTATGGCACTTTTCGTTGCTTTCTTTGTTTTGCTTAAATAGTTACATGTTTTTGTGGATGCAGTCAATTAGTAAGATCAGATGCAAACAGAGGAGGAATTTTTTTTTTTTTTTTTACTAATCTATGGATATGGTAAAAGCCTTATTGCCTGATTTTCAAAGGTACTGAGAATTTGCAGCCCCCTTGGAAGCTAAGAGAAGCTGCAAATGCTCAGGATCTCCCCAAACCAGGCCACCCTGTTTCAGTTCCCGTGTGTTGTTACCCAGCTCTGTGTATTTCTGGTCAGTAGATGGGGACCTGAAATCGTAGGGCCCTGTTTAGTTGTTTTATATGTTTTTCCTTTGTATTGCTGCACAACTGTACTGGATAAAATATGCTTTTCATAAAATATTTACCTGTTTTTAAATGAATTTAATTATCTCAATGCAAGTTTTGTATTTAAGATACTGTTTGATTTTTCTTGCTATTTATCAAGGCTGGCCTGAAAAGGTTTTTGTGTGTTCAGGATATGCAACATTTATTAACTGCACTATGGTAATGATATTGTAGCTCAAAATAATAACTTAAACTTTTTTTTTTCTTTTTTGGCTGGGGAGGGGAGAGTTGTGGGGAGAGAAGATACCGTATGTGGTCCTGGAGTTAGTTTTTCGCTTTTTGCATTGTGTAGGCCTGATTCTTGCCACAAATAGTGTAGTTTTAGAAACAGACAAACCAAGTCTGTTTTAGCATTAGTAAGGGATATTTCTGGTTTAAAGTCATGGGTTTTACTAGCACCTCATAAGCTTTTATATATATATATATATATGAAAAATAGAAATAGTTTTTGCAATTGATGTCAGATGTACTTCCATGACGTGATCAGTTGCCGACAGTTTTAGGTTTCCATCCATTGTAACAATGTTCAGTGTTAAAAAAGTGTCACTAGTTTACACTATTACAGCTGATAATTTTGGTACACTTGCTGGAATTTTAAGTAAGGCCCTGAAGAACCAGAAAGTACCTTTTACTGTTGATACAAATTGTATCTTTTTAACTGAGAACTATTTTGATTTGTAGATTAGAAACACAAATGTATAATTATAACTAGTCTTTTGGGCAACATTTTATCCCTTATTTAAAAATTAGAGATTTCAGACATAGAATAGATTTAGGCAAGTGAAAGTAGGTATTTATTTAGGTGTCTGTCTCAATTTCACATACTAAAAGGAAAAAATAAACTATTGGCATCTTCTTCCTTCTAAAATCTTTGTAGTGGGAACTCACTAAAATAAAGGTAAAATGCTGCCTGAAAATGATGTCCAAGCACCTTTGAATACGAAGACGTTTTCACTACTTGTGTGACACCATGTGTTGCAGCAAGTAGGGTTTGGGTATACAGTAAATGCTTCTAAAGAGCATTGTGCTATAGACATATCCAATAATCTGAACCATGTTCAGCAAACCAACTCAGGACGTGGTGCTCCTGCAGCTTCCGCTGCCGGTGCGCTGCAGGTTCTGCCACTGCCTGTCCCCAAGGCCAGAGGGGCAAGGCCAGAGGGGCTCTACACCATCTGTCCTGCGTTGTCTGTTTAGGGAGAAGACCTCTTCACCTGTGGCAACAGTTTTTCCTGGATTTGGTTGGTGGCCATCTGTAGAGCATGTTTTAATGTAGAGATCAATGCAGCGCTGACGCTGAGGTTTGGACTGGGAAATGGGTCTCATCTTAGTTGTACGCTAAGATTTGGTTAAATTGAATTACACTGAAGTACTACACCATAGTGTAGATGCAGCTGTTTTAATAATGCAATTATTATGTTGGTGTTTTTAATGGGTTTCTACATTTATTTTTTATGTAGGTATTTACTTCTGCCAAAAGGTCAATTCCTTTAAGCATGAACTGAAATGTGCATATGTAAAAGAAGCGTTTTGTGTTTTTTCCCTGTGATGTGAGCACCAGGATGCTCCTGCCATGCACGTGTCACAGTCTGGCCTAGAGCAGGGGCTCAGCAGGCTTAGCCATTGGGATCTCGCTGCGGGGAGGTGTGTGGGACTGCGAGCTGCACTGCTCGGGCCTGAGATCCCACAGTCCATTGCCTCTGCACATATCCAGGGCAGTATAGAATCCCCAAAAGGGTGGTGATTCTTGTAATAGGTTCTGTGTTTTGCACCCCAGCACTGAAAATGCTTTAAAAATACAAGAGCAGGAGTAACTTGGTGGATTTTAATGTTGTGCAATGATGTGCTAGTTCCCCTTAGACTTGCTTATTTTGGGTAAAGGAAATTTACTGTGGACAAAACGTTTGCCTTGATACTTCCTTTTGTTTTGCTGTGTTAACAGATTGAGGAATTGTGTGTGAACTCCTCCATGGTGAGGAGACCAGTGTGTATATTTAACAACTTCTAAAGAGGACACCAGTAACAAACGTGGATGCAATGATACTGGTCAAATACTACCTTTGTCTGTGTAATTGCATTGATGCAAATAACTGAACTGTAACCTCCTGTGGTACTTAAATAGCAGAGGTAATTCAGTGATACTGTCTTGGCCCCAGCTGAGTGCCAGAAATGCAATGAACAATTTAGTACCTTCGAGTTAGAGCTGTCCCTCAGCTAAGAAGAGGGTAACACTTTTCCTTTGTCTTCAGTGCTTGGGAGTTGTTTCGATACCTTGCAGAAACTCTGCATTTTTAGATAAAATCCCAAGCTGTTATAACTGCATCAGTAATAGTATATAGATATACAGTATTTTTAATGCACATACATTAGGCATCTGCCCACAACTGTTTTCAATACAACAACCATATTTAGAGTTTTTAAGTATGTCCTGTAGGTAACTAACTTCGAGTTAAATATGCCCAGGGTATGACAGTATTAATCACTTCGTTGTCTTTTATTTCTTAAAATATGTGTAAGATATATATATATATATATTTGTGTATATATACACACATATATTTGGCAAGTGGGTTTAAGATACTGCTAATGGTCTGAGGTAAGATCATACCTTTCCAGGTGTCCCATTTTCTTTGGTATGTCTGAATTGTGGCTTGGTCCTCCACTGCAGAATACCTCTGGGGAGAGCCAAAAGCCTGATGTGTTCATGTGATGCCCCGAAAAGAGAAGGTGTGCCAGGCTGGGGAAGCCTTCGAAGGAGACCCCTGCAGCCTTGGCAGATGCAGACTGGTGCTGAGCTGTTGAGAAACTTCTGCTGTGAAAGTTTTAGCTAACGGTGAACACCTTTCCAAAAATATCAAAGCTGTCGGTGTAAACCAGAGTACCTCACTTGGAAGGGGACGCTGCAGGGGTTTGCTCCAGCAGGGCCAGCACCAGAGGACTAAATGCCCTGGGTGAGAGATACTGCAGCATCTTGACACAGTAAGAGACTACCAAAACTTTATCAGTTTCATCAGTCAATGGTTTGACCAAGGTATTTTCAGTGTGTAAAGCTTGAAAATTGAGACACAATGCTTTCCTGCTCTCTGGAGCATTTAGAAAAATACCCAACTGACTTTTCATTGCTACTGAAAATTTTAAATACTGTGCAATTAAAGAGACCATTTTTTAAAAAAATAAAAATAACTTAGAAATTATTTATTTTTATTTACAATGTGACTTGCTAATTTATTCCTTGCATTATAAGGCCATGGTGGAGTGCTGTTTAAGTTTTTTTATCACAGGAACTAAAACTGCTGAGAAGAAAACCAATAGATTTAAACTTTAAATTCTATGGCCTTGTTTTGTTTTCTGTAAAAGGGCTGAGGTTTTATAAATGTCAAATCACATTTTATATACTTTGTAAATTTTAGAGAGGCATAGTTTAAGAATCTTGTTCCAATTAAGTATGTTTGGGCACATTGTTTAGACTAACCATGTAACTAAACCTGGAATCATCTGTATTGAATGGTTTTTCCATCGAACCTTTTGCTCAGTAATGTGAGAGATGTTCAAATGTCACCTTTAGATGTTCTAGAATACATTTCTCAAGGTTTCATCGGAAGCTGGTGTCTTAAGCACCCAATCACACGGGAGATGCGCATTTGCGTGGGAAACACCCTACGGCATGCTGGGTTTTCCTTGCCGTGCTGGTGCACATCAGGTCTGTCAGAGATGTTTATAAAGGCACTACCGAATAGCCTGTGCCGTTCGTAGTTATCAGTGTGCTTGAAGTAATTTTCCAGCTTCCATTTTCAGGTCTTAAAGGGTTGTCATAACTTGTGCTTGGAGTGTTTATTACTCTGTCTACCCTTTAACCTAAATGATTGCAATAGTTCTCGTTCTGTCTCACACTCAATAGCCCTGGGAGGGCCCAGTCTCCCAAACACCACCACATACGCCTGACTTCAGCAGAAGTAGAGGCATGGGCCGGTGTTAGAGAAGCCCTGAGTCAGACTGGCGTGTATGTGAGTGCAGCAGGGCTGAAGCCTTGAGGAGCACAGCTGGAGAGCCACCTCCTCCCAAACAAAGGGGAGATCTCACTGGTGCTGACAGGTCATTCGGCCAGGATTGCCCTTTGCGGGTGTTGGGAACACCTACAGACCAAATTTTCTTAGATGCTTAAGCACAGCCATCGTCTGTGTTTCAAAGTATAACAATCTACTCTTCACCTTTTAAAACAAAACCTCTCTGCTTTTGTTGTAGAACCATCCTTTTTATTCTGGTCTCAGATAAATTAACCATGTGAGATTGGCTAGTTGGTTACTTCTTATTTATCTAAATGACATTCTTAATGAAACTGAAATTTAAAAACTGATCTCCCAGCATCCAGTAGAGTATCCTCCAAGGAAGCAGTGCAGATACAGCAGCAATAATTGTATTTTGTAGTTATTTTCCCAGTCATTATCTCTGTATTTGTGTTGAGTAGGTGAGATTTTAATATTGTCCTGAAGTCCGCTCTGGGAAAACCATTAGTTAAAAATAATGTTTGGGCTACTTGATAAAGCAGTTGTCAAGCCGGCTCTTCATTCCTTCACTGGTTGTTCTGTATTATTTCTGTGATGTGACTATTCACATCTTAAAACTACCTTTAAACCATACAAAAGAACATGTACATGGATTCTGCTTTTAGAGAAAAAAAAATAAAGATTCATTTTCCTCATTGATGGGCTGGTTTTGTTTCATAAAAAAAAAATCTCTAGAGCAGTTAGTGAGTTATAGACAGCTTTGTGTTCCTACCTGAATAACAAAACTGCTCACTTTGAGTAAATCGGAACAGTTTCAAACATAGAAGCATAGAAAGGTTTGGTTTAGAAGAGACCTCAAAGATCATCTAGTCCCAACTCCCTTGGCATGGGCAGAGACACCTTTCACTGGACATGGTCAGCCTGGCCTTGGACACCTCCAGGGAGGGAGCATCCACAGCTTCCCTGGGCAACCTGTTCCAGTGCCTCACCACTGTCACAGTGAAGAATTTCTTCCTAACATCTAATCTAAACCTATTTTAGTTTAAAACCATTGCCCCTTGTCCTATCTGCCCGTAGAAAGAGTCCCTCTCTCGTTTTTCTAATCCCCCTTAAGGTACTGGGAGGTGCTGGAAGGCCTCCTGGGAGCCTTCTCCAGGCTGAACAGCCCCCACTCTCTCAGCCTGTCTTCATAGGGGAGGTGCTCCAGCCCCCTGATCATCTCTGTGACCCTCTGGACCTGCTCATACAGGTCAACATCTTCCTTGAGCTGAGGATCCCGGAGCTGGACGCAGCAGCATTCCAGGTAGGGTCTCACCAAGGGCAGGATCCTCTCCCTTGCCCTGCTGGCCACAAGCAGGATACAAGTGGCTTTATGGGCTGTGAGCGCACACAGTTGACTCATGTCCAGCTTTTCATCCACTAGAATCCCCAGCTCTCCATAGGGCTTCTTTCAATAACTTCTCCTGGTCTGTACTCATGTCTAGGATTGCCCTGAGCCAGGTGCAGCACCCTGCACCTGGACTTGTTGAACTTCCCTCTGGCTGACATCCTATCCTCCAAGTATGGCACCTGCACCACCCAACGTGGTGCCACACACAAACTTTCTGAGGGTGCTGTCAGTCCCTTTGTCTGTGTCACTGATGAAGATGTTAAAGAGCACCAGTCCCAGGAGAGAGCCATGAGGGACACCACCGGCCTCCACCTGGACATTAAGGCATTGACCACAAACCGCTGTCTGCATCCAGCCAGCCAGTTCCTTATCTACTGAGTAATCCAGCCATCAAATACACATCTCTCTAATTGAGAGAAAAGGGTGTCATGTGAGACCATACATAAGCATGTATGATTATAGATTATCAGTTCATTTTTAATGTAGTAATTTGTATTTAATAGGCTCTTTCCCTTCATTTTGCTTACCAAGAAAAAAGCCTCTGGGATTAAGAGGACACATCAGTCATTTATAGTAGCAAATTTTGGATTTAGACATTGTACCAGTGAACCTAGTGTCCTTTCTTTGAAGAAACTGGTGTGCTGGATCATTCAGTTATAAAGCCGTAAGTGTGATTTGCCATGTCCCTAAACATGCTGGTTTCTTCATAGGTGAGTTGCTGGCACAGGTTGGGTCTCAGTTTTTTAGCTTGCTTCAAGAATGCTAAATACAGCCATTCTTTTTTTCTCAAAACATCAAGCCGCTGGTGTTTGTATATGTTTGTATAATCCGGTTTGGTCTCTTTGGATAGTGGTCATACCACCACCTGAGGCTTCTCCTCCGTAGTTCTGCTTTCTCCCTTGGCCTGATCAAGCACCGTGAGTTTCCCCAATTCAGTCAATTCTCTAAATCCCATGAGATCTGCCTGCATCACTTGCAGGGCAGGCCTGGAGAGCCTGTCACCTGTTTACAAATTTCTCTTGCATAAGCCTTAACAAAATGCCTGTGAGCCTGACAGGCATCACAGCAGCCTCTGATGCAGGTTGAAGTGTTGTGACACTGGAGATGAAAGGGCTCTGTCACTCACCCTGGAGCTGAAACCTGAACTTGACAACCTGCATGACCTTGTTTGGAGAAGCTAAGGAGAGGCTGCTGTATGAACACACAGGGGATGCTCCTTGTGAGACCATTTCCAAGCAGCACAAAATGTCACTTGGGCTGCTCTGGGCAGCACCCTCCAGCCTCAGAATCTTTGAGATCATTCCATGCTGACAAAATGAAGGGACATTTAGAGATTTTGTGTCCTGGTGCATAAACTGCCCCTTTGCTGACTGTAGACAAATATCTGGCATGGAATTGGGCACACTGTGAGCACATGCATTGAATGCCACCATCATCCTGCTCTTCAGTGTCACAGCAGAGGACCTGTGTTCAGCAACCTCAGGACCTGCTCCTGAGACATCTGGCGTGGCAGAACCAGCAGCAGAAGTGTTGAAAATGGTTTAAACTGCTTCCACCGACCGGCTTTGTCACGCACCTTGTTTCACTGAGCCTTCCCACCAGGCTCCCAGAGTCCCGCAACAAGCACCAGGAAGGAGCTGCTGCCCTGCATTTCCCTGCCCATCCCTGGGGGCGTGTCCAACCCACAGGGCCTGAGAGAAGCTTCAGGCTGAGGAAGACCTGCGTAAATCCAGCTCGTAGGAGACCCAGGAGATCAGTCATCCCTGGAGTCACACAGGGCAGGACAGGGGTGGCTCAAGGAGCAGGGGTGTCCCAGTCCTACCGTGGCCGCCAGCCGGGTGCTGGGACACGCGTGAGCACTCGGTGGCAGTGGTGCGGAAGATGTTCTGGTGCCACTGCATCTGATGGTCTCTATAGCAACAGTCGGGCTTTTTCTTTCCCAGCTGAACTGCCAAGAGCAGCAGGTAGGTATGACGGAAATTCAACGCTGATATTAATTTACATGAGCTGGGTGAAGTGTAAGCAAGAGGACTGTGGGGGATAAGGAGCTGGCCCGTTCCTTATGGCAGCCAGGCTCACCTTACAGAGATCCCCAATTGCACCCTGGAACCAGAGCTGCAGTGCTGGTTTGGGTGACCCAACATTCCAACCCTTGGGAAGTGGCCTGAAAGGGGGAAAATTGAGTTGGGGTCTGGCCAGGTTGCCTGTGAGAAGGAATTTTTGGGTTTCATCCACCTCTACAAAACTTTCAGGCATGCACAAACCTGGATTTTATTTTATGTTTTACCAACTTCAGGAATAGAAAGTCTATTTTCCCTGGTCGGGGAAAAAAAAAGTGAACCGAATTCAGTAGCAGAACTCCCTATCTCAGGCAATGTGTTTTCCTACCTGTCCTTCCACTGCAGCCACCTCCAGCAGTTGTTGGGGGCTCTGGCACGAGCCCCATGTTTGCAGAGTGCCTATAAACACAGAGCTGCTGGGGCTCAGACCCAGTTAAACATTTTGGGTTTTCTGGGGGGTGCAGACCATGGTGACCCTCAGCACTAACCTGCCCCCAGTGTTCACAGGCTGAGGCTCTGCCCTGGTCTGGTCACGGTCACCATGGCGAGGAGAGTCAAATGCTCCAGGAACTGCGGAGAGGGATGATGTGATGTTTGTTTGTTTATTCAATGCCTGATTAAATGAGCTTCCCTTGGTTCTTGGTTCCTCTGCGACAAAGTGATTTAATTAACGCTGAAACTCCGAACACACAGGATGCAGCAAAGCTGCTCATGGTTGGCACGGGCTACATCTATAGAACTATTTCAGAAAAAGGAAAACGTCAGCATGATAAAAATGGAAAGTGTTAGCGTGCCACGTGCTGCCAGGAAATGGGGCTGCTACCCTATTCTAAACCTGGATCAGACTTTTAGTGAAAGTTAACTTGCTCACCCCACCTTTTGACATTTAAAGCTAATTTAATGGAATACCCACCCCCAGCTGAGGGCCAGCAAGTGCCGTAGGAGGCGTGCAGGCTTCCACTCACTAACTCGTCAGTGCACATCAACGGCAGAAAGCCAAGCGGCAGCAGAACTTCTGTCAGACCATCACAAAAACTGGGAGGAAACCCCCCAATGGCTGCAGGTTTACAAATATTGCCCTCTGCAGTCAGGACAATGAGGTGGCCGAGCTGCAAGACCGCAGGTGTCTGCATCCCAGTGACTGTGTGCCCACCTGCAGCTCGGCTGCTTCCAAATCCATAGCCTGGTGCAGACACAGATGCCAAGACCACTTGTGAATTTAGAGAAAAGACCCAGGATGAACTGCAAGGAAAGAAGCTGCTGGCCAGCCATCAAGTGTGGAAATAGCTTGGAGCAGAGAGGGACAAGGAAGGCACCACTCTTTGATGTCAGCCATTCACAGGCACGATTGAATTCACTCTCCTTCCCTGCAGGAGAGCATTTTTCATCATACAGCTCTGCTACAACAACACTTCAGACAGACTTTTACCTACAGGCAATTCCAACAACATCTTCACCAGGGCAAAATCCTGACTGCCGCAGAGGTGACTGAGAACCCTCCTGTGCCGACCAGAAGCAGGACCGCGCTCCCTCCCTTCCCCCTGCAGGGCAGACTGTGACCCTTTCCTGCCACTTAGGCTCGTCCAAAGTGGCTGCTGCAACACAGGAAGCGCTGTCCCCAGGCCGGGTCCTCCAGCAGCTGCCAGGGGAGGGCTGCCACCCCTTCCCAGACCAGCTCCTGCCGGCTACTAGCAGCAGGTGTGAACCTGCCTGTTCCAGCTAATGAGCTGCCAATCCCGTCAGAGCCAGACCAGGCCAGCTTGAGCAACGCTACAATCAGTGAGAGGGACCCAAAGCTTTCATTATATCAGGATCTCAATTTTCATGTTTCTGTTTTTAAGCCTGGCTGCTAAGGTACACTTCATCTTGCCCAATTCCCCCTCTGCAGGACATCCACCAGAGAACTTCAACACTGACAAGCTAAAAAGCATCCTAGGCAGCAAGGGTAGAAGTAGAAAAAAATCCCTGGGAACATTTTGTGGTGGTACTGAAGATATATTTGCATGAAAGGGTCTTACTACCTTTCACTCTTGGTACCTGAAGCAAACACAGTCCTAAAGAAGGCTACTCCAAGCAGCAGCTATTGCAGAGACTTTGCTAGACATAGAACTCCTGGAGGCCACTGTGCCTTGGTCCCCTGAGCACCAGGAACATCTCTAAGCCCCCACATGGGTCATGCAGGGAGAGGGAGGCTGCACAAACAATTTTAAATAATCACTCAAGTGCTGACCAGTCCCGAGACCCCAGTGCTGGCCTATGTGTGCAGATCAGACCCTGAAACTCCACAGCTTTGTATTTTATGTTCCTCTTGGCATCCTAAACCCAAACCTTGTCTTCCAAAGGCTGAGCCAGGGTCTTGCTTCAGCTGGTGGTGTCCTGGTGTGCCAATCAGAGGCAGGGGAGGCTTCCTTCTCGACAGCCCCTGTCTCTGCAAGGGTTTCAGCAGGAGGCTGGCCATGGTCCACTGCCCACCCTACCCACCTGCAGTCCTGAGGGTGTGAGGGATGTGGCTCCAAACCCTGCCAGGATGGAGGGTCCAGGGCACACAGCCCCTCCTCCCTCAGCCAAGCCAGAGGGGCTGCTCCCAGATGTGGTGCCTACAGGAGGCACAGCAGCAGCACCAAGGCAAGTCCCAGGTCCATGGGATGCTTGCAGAGCACCGGAGCAGCTTCCTCCTCGGGCAGTTATCACCTAATGATTTTGGGCACATGCTGGAGGCTTTGACAGCTGCTGCTTCAGATCCAAGTCCTCTGACAGATCTACTGGCAGAGTTCCCAGTGCAGGAGGCCATTGTGCAAGAAGGCACTGCAAGGAACACAAAGTTCACTCTGAGGCATATACCAAGGCTGGGTATATTCCCAGGGGGTGCTAGCTGGATTTGAGAATAATTCAGGTGTCTATCTACTCAATTAACTTCCTTAACTACCAGCTGTCTTTTCTTTCAAGAGTAATCCATTCTTTGGAAATAGAGCCTCTCACTGGCTTACCTGGTCATAGCACAAGATGTTTACCTGGAAACTCCACTTTGGATTGGTGCTACAAAGTGAATTAAAACTTCTCAGAGAAGTGAAGGAAAACCCACTAGCATCACTGATCATCAAATGAATAGTGATTCTTTGGATGAAGGTTCAAACCCATTTATTCAGGCTTTTGTGCAGGGTGCACAGTCCAGCGCAGTTACGTACACACAGAATGCACATCCTGACAGCGTACAAAAAAGGCAAGGAGCAACGGGAGCTTACACTGGGAATGTATGTACAGACATATTAAACTGGGATTTTTACATTAGAAAATTGTCTGACACTGTTCAGGTATCATCAAGGCTCTTAGAAACTGTGTAGAAAACCAATAAAACTTGGAAAGTATCTACTGTTATTTCACTTTACCCAGGCTGGATATGTCAGGCTTCCCAAACTACATCATTTGTGGACAAAGCCTACAGGATGCACTACAGATAGCACTTTGGAGGGTCACATTACTGTAGCACATCCCATTACAAGTTAAAGATTAACACATTAGTATTATCCTGTTTTCCTGGAAAGAACAACAGCTTAAATACTTCAAATAGCTGATTTTCTCCTGGGAAAAGACGACAAAGGAAAGATTTTAGAGACCATGAGAGAATCAAACACTAACAAAATGTTGTAACAGCACTTCCTGGTCCTTCCAAAAACTCTTCACAGACCAGGCAGTGCCTAATTTAAAGCACTGTACACTGTCCAGATTTACAGAAGTGCAATAGCAGGCCTTGGCAGACCCCAGGTCTTCTGCTGATCTTTACCTTGCTCCTATCCTAAGGGTTGCAAGAGATCGTACTTTTGTAACCTGCACAGAAAGACACAGAGAGATCAAATAGATTTAGCAAAAGTATACTGAACAATAGATAGAAATATGCAGCAACATCATATGAGCCATATTCACTCCTTGTAACTATTCCGTATTTAATTTCTGACTGAACTTTTTTTCTAAGATGTCAGCAGAATGAGGGAGCATCAGAAACACAGTGATTAAAGAAACACACTGTTCTTGTGGCCAAGGCACCCAGGGACACCCAAAACCCATCTTCACAGCTTGAAGAGCAGCTCAAACTCTTTAAGTACTCTTCTGTGCCAAATTTTTGTACATAGCAGTTCAATTTTGGTATCAAATTTTAGCATTACGAAGAACCCAACTGAAAATCCACCCAGGGGTAGTTTTAAAGGATCAATCTGTTATTGCAGGTAACACAAACCACATGGGAGTACAACAGAGGTAAGAATTGTGTTAAAACTGCTCCCAAAGATGGCTGAAATAAAATGCCTTTTGCACAAATACACCAAATATAGGACATATTTGTAGAACATTCAATCACAGCCAGTATGATTTCAGACATATTTTCCTTTTAGCACAACACATGTGCTATTTGCTGTGTAAGCTTTGGCGTTCAGTTCATTTCACTTGTTCCCTTGCATGAGCCTTTTGGAGAAAAAGGTGAGGACAGAATAAAGAATCTCTCTCAAATTTACTTCTCTCCTTAAGTTTAATGTCCTCTGCTGGAAATCTTTACAATGAGTCAAAACTTACTTGAGTGAAGATACACTTCAAAAATGTTTATTTTCCATGTTGATTTTTTTACAAAAAAATCATTGTTGAAGTGGCTTGAAAATTGCTTTCTTTTTGGAAAATGACTTCCTTAAATATACTGACTAGGCAAAGAATAACCAGTATTTTACATTCAACCTTCCTATGTGAGCCTTCCTTTGTTGTGAACATCTCGTTCTGATTGTTTTAGAGAAAGAAACACTTCAGCTGTAAGTAGTAATATATCATAATACTCTTCAAAATTAATCAAGAAAAAAGAGTAAACAACCAGATTCTCTTTGTAATTAGTAAGCATGGGGAATGAGCAGCTATTCAAAAGTAAGAAGCCTTCAATGGCATTTTTTTTTAACACTTACGAGTGCAGACACAGCACATAATGTGCAGGAACATCAGAATTTTGTACTGCAGCCTGTTTCCCACACAGATTTTCTGGCACAGAAATTCAGCCAGAACTTCCAGGGCTTGACCATAAGCAAATAAGGCATGTGGTTAAGACTGGTGTTTTAAAAGTCTGACAGCAATTCCTGGACATGGGTGGGGAGAAGGAACAGGTTTCTGTCAGTGAGTGAAACTGTAGGCTGGGAAGGCATCACTGAAACCAGTGAACTGTTTCCTGGTACTAAGAGAACCCCAGAAACAACTGGCTTTCACAGGTGGCTAAAATCAAACATGAAGATAAGTAGATTTGAGATCAAGAACAAAACTGAACCATATTCACTCTGCCTGCTGTGATTTTTTTAAAATCGTATTTTAAACACAGTTTTTATAAGTCTCATTTCTAAAACTATTCAAGATCAAAGTTCCTCTAAGTAGCAACTTGCATATTTCAGTTTAATACAGACATTACAAGGCCTAATGCCACATGCTGTATTAGAAATCTCCAGTTTAACCATGCTATCTATATATTTTTAATATATATGTGCATATATATACATACATATAAATTACCAAGCTCAGTTAAACAAACAAACCATGATACCTTTCCCTCAGAAAATAGTTTCATCCATTAAGCTCCAGATTGCAAAGCTAATTTCAGTGTCATAGGCAAACCATAACTTTACAAAATCGCTGGGGAGGGAAAAAAAGCACTTTTAAATTTGTGGAATAAGCCACAACAGCAGCAATTAAAGGAAATATGACTAAAAAAAAATCATTCCATATTTTCTTCTCCAGTGCTCTCAAAATAACCCAGCAAATGCAAATACATAAAAGGCCTAGTGATTTTTACCAAAGTACTTTTCTGTCATGAATTTAGTTTGAGAAGTCCACCTTGCCATACCTAGCCTCCACTTTTCACCTTAAGTCTAAGCATTCAGCTAAGTGCAACATATTTTTTAGCTAGGACTTAAGGCTTAAACTTACCCTCACAATGGTTTTAAACTAATAATTATGCAACATCTTCCTTCCTTGTCTTAATTTGCATTCTCATCTTGAAACAAATAATTGCATTAAAGCTCTCAATGACACAAACTAAAATCTGTTCTTCAGATGAAATAAAAGGCAGGACACATTAGCGAGAAGGAAAAAAAAGAAAACAACGGAACAAAGACAAGCCCAAACCAAGCAGTAAAGCAGCAGCAAAGAGAAGTGAGATGCAAGAACCAGTTCAAAGAAGACTGGGAGAAGCACATATGAAAGGGCCATCCCAAAGCATAGAGAAGCCACTGCTAGAAAGCAGCAGAATTCCAGAACTTATTTTCATGGCCCTCTATTAAAACAAACAGAGACAGGTATTTTTTCCCCCACACCTGCCACTGTTTTTTACTGGCAGAGCCATGGGACACCTGACTCCTGCTCTCAGGTATCTGTGCTTATGCTATAGAGCAGTTCAGCTTTTACAGGAGTGACCTGCAGAGAAAGTTCAAGCCAGACAGAAATACAGCAATAAATAAGACTTACTTAAGACTCCACAGGAAAAGCCAATTATTTCAGGGCTGCTTTTTTTTCCTTTTTATTTTTACATCCAGGACACCTGTTGTGCATAAAAGCAAAGCTGCAGCACCATGCAGTTGTGCCTGACAACTCTGCTGTTTGAGCAGGAACAACCATCCTGCTCCAGTGCTTTCTCCTGCCTAGTCCAGCCAGCCAGATGAGCTACACAATGAAAGCACAGAATTTCTCTCTCCCACATGCTCCCTTGTGTGTGTGAGCAGGGCTAGGTTCAAAGCTGAACCTCACAGATATGAACACTGTGCTTTGGATTCTGCATTAACATATTTGTTTTCTGACATTTCTCCAGAAAGCTACCAGCAACTATTAACTGTCAATACAATCACTTATGCTATAAGGTGGCATATGCCATGGCTGGCTGGTAAGAGAACATGCACCCAAAATTAATCCGAAGACTATTTTGAGAAGCAGCAGTAATAGTTCTAAATTTGAAGATGATGAGTTCACTGGCTTTGCTGAAAACAACACTAAGATCCCAAATGCAAAAGAAGAAAGAGCTGTGTTTCCAAATGGTATGGAAAAGTACAACTAGCACTGAGCAGCGAGACAGATGCCCAAAACACTGTTCACAAGACAAGAGATCCAAGAATTCAAAAGGTGAATCAAACTGAAGAAACACTATCAAGGAAAGGAAACAAACAGTGGAGTGCTGATTAATGGTGGGAAGATTTGTTCTAATTTTTAGAATTTTTTCTGATGTGTGGAGAAGTTTGCCCAAGTCTCAAACACTGAATCTGCTCACTCAGATGTAAATTAATCTGTTTCCAACAGTAAAGGCAAGCAGCATGATCGGTTCATCTGTGTATTCTGGATATTATTTCTCAACTTTGCTGAAGACTGAAATGCACATAGCAGAAAAGTTTTGAGCCTCAGTCCCAATGCAAATGAAGCTCTTTCTGGCAACACAACTGCAATTACCATATTCATAGAGATTATTAATTAATCAGAAGTGCTATTTGAATAAAAGTGTGGCTCATTGATATGTTTTAAGAACGCATTTGACACTGTAGTCAACCATTCACTGTAAGCTCAGTTTAGTAGAATGTTATTGAAGCCATAGATTAAGTTAAATACTGTATCAAGTTCAAAGAAGAAATCAAGGGTGAGTAAGAGGTGTGAAAGCTGAGGCTGTAGGGAGCTGTGGATACAAGATCCCACAGAGCTGTGTAGGCAGCCGCAGGGCCCTGGAACGATTACTGTTTCACAGGGGCACACACGGGTTTCACGTTGCTGGAACAAGCAAGTGGAGCAGCAGAACCCTGAATGTACACGGCTCTTGGCACTGCAGAAATGTGCTAGGGCAAAATTACCACGCTGCAGAGGAAGTTTATAACACAGAGGCCAGGCTGGGAGCACGTGGCCTTAAGAACTCCAAGACCTTTTAGTGCTGGGCAGCAGGCTTTCTAAAAGCCTTCAGATAATGGCAGTTCCTCCTCTGTAAATAAGGTAGCCTAAAAGCAAACAAAGAAACAAAAAAACCCAAAAACAAAAAAGCAGAAAAAGCAATGCAATTGTCCTACCTCTGAGCTTGATCTCTTTTCACCTGATCCACTTATCCAGAGCACAGGAAACATTAACTCTTATGCACACGTGCATTAGGAATATTTGCACCAACCAGGCCGCGTCCTTTGATGTGCATTTCCATCTCCCCTCGTTTCTTCTGCTGCCTAAAGCCTACTGCTGTGAACAGAAACACTCTTGACATATTATTTACAAAAGCCAATATAAACACCTCATGGAATACCAGCAACTCAAAATGCTCCATTTCCTCCTGCTAACTTTGTCTTTCCCTAAACTATGAGCTATGTGGGCATAATCTGTCTCTTCCTGAGGCACTGCTGCAAATATTGTGGTCCCTTCTGAAGAAATTTGATAGCTTGGTGAGAAAGCCTTTTGAGCTTGGTGAGCCCACTTCATTCACATTGAACAAAACATATACATTTGATACGGAAGCAATCTCTTGTGTGGAATGAAGGAAAAAAAAAGCAAAGCAAAGCAAAGCTTCTCTAACTGCACTGCAAAGCATCAGTTTATTAACTCAGACAGTAAAGCAAACACAAGCGACAAACTCCATCAATCCAAACAAAATCAGGTAACTGCCTTTGGCCTATGGATCTAGGCTCAGCTCGGTGAAATGGAAAGTGCAACTTGCTCCAGAAAATTGGCTGCTAAATTTGCTAAACAGATTATTGGTCACGCAGCTCCCACATGACTACACTGAAAAGGAGTCCTCCATGCAAGTAAATAAAGGAGCCAGTAGGGGATTCTAGTGGACATCTGCATTTGGGGTTGTCTCCCCTCTTACAGCCCTCTACCACTACATCAGCCCTTCAGCCCTAAGTTGCCCCTTGCTGCTGACCCTTGAACTGGGTCCCCCAACTGGGAAAAGGAGCAGTCAGGCAGAACTCCCCTGCCTGCAGACCAGCTGTGTGGGGAGGAACGGCACTGCACTGTGCTGCTTGGAAATGGAGCAGTGGGACACGGCCCATGGCAGGTGCCCACAGCCACCAGCCAGAACCATCTCCCTCAGCCACCCAGCCAGCTGAGCAGCCAGCACAGCATTCCCACTGGGAGGCAGGTACTCTCCACCTCCAAGCACAAACAGCAGAATGTGCTCCACGGGAGTCAAAGAAATCACCACTGTATGCTGAGACATTGACACTTCTTATATTTTCCAGGAAAATCTTATCACCCAGCCAAGATAAATCAAATTATGTGTATGAGACAACTTCTATTAAAAATTGAACTTTTCTCTTTTGTAAGAAAGTTTTCAATTTTATGTTGCTATTTTTACTCAAAGTACATTTACAAACACCAGGATCAACTACCTCAGCCCACTTGGATACATCATCTTTATTAAAAATCCCTGACTCCTGAAATTACCCTGAAGTCTTGGGCAGAACAACTTTTTAGATATCCATATGTAAACAGACATGGAAAACGCTTGCATAAAAGTTCCTCTTCAAAACCAAAAGGTTTTAACTAATTATTTTAATCTCTATATTTTCTTTTAAAATTTAGAAAAAGTATTTGTGGTACCTTTTCTTCAGAAGTTTGAAATACTTCATTTAGAACAAACCTCCTTTTTCCTCAGAGGTGCTCAAAGCAGGTAAGTTGAAAAACCCTAGAGAACATGTTTTAAGAAAAAAGCAAAACCACAATAATGCTTTCCGAAGTGGTACAAGTGGTGGAAAATGTAGGTTTTGATGTGCAGAAGGGACTGCTTCAAGAAGATAAAATATCTTCTTGCACAACGAGGCATAATGTTTGATTGTAATAGTCTGGTCTGTAAATAGTGACACTATTTTTCACCCTTTTCTCTCCACCTCAAGAGCTTATTTTAGAAAAAATAAATCTTTCAAAGCACTTACCTCCCCTTTCATGCACAATATTGTGAAGCTACATACCTATGCTATGCAGAAGCTCTCTAACAAGTGAGAAACCTCAGATCTAAGGCTTCAGCAGGAGAGACTACAACAAAAAGGAACTATAAAACTAGAAATATGCACATTTACAAGTACCAAGTTTTAACTCCTCATGGCAATTCTTCCCTATGGAGCAACAGAAAAGGTCGTGTGCTTGTACTGAGTGCAAGGCCAAACAACTACAAGAGAGAATGGAATGCCACCTGAGAGGAGGTCTAATTTATGTGAGAATATTTTAGCAGATTATTTGTACACCTATTTACATGGGACTGTTCCTGTCTTTTTCAAGTGTATTAGAGATGAAAAAGCCCAATAACTTGCCGTTGTTTAAAACACATGGCCATGCATGTATTTGACAGCACTGTCCACTGTAAGGTGCAGTATCAAAAAAAAAAAAAAATCACGTCACGGTTTCTCAGTAATTAAGATACTAACCCATTAAACTAAATTTCACTTAACCTGGGGCTAAGCAATATGTAGGCAGTGATTGAAAGTTCTTACATTACCCACAGAGCTCTTATATGGCCAAATTATCCTCTGCTCTCAAAAGAGAAAATTTGCTGTGATGATTCATATCCTGTTTTGAATCGACAAACACCAGTGCATCCTCCTAACTGTATGTGGTAATTTCTTAAGCAAAATACCATTCTCTAGGGTAGAGAATAAATTTGATTTTTTTATTTAATTCTGACCAGAGTATGAAACAAAAAGATGATCAAAATTTCTACACTGCTCTGGAAAGAGAGGCTATCGGAGTGTGCTGAGTAAAACTGTTAGAAAAAAAGGGCATTAAATAACAACAATGGACCTCAGAGAAATTAACTGTATCTCTTTATTGTTAACCAATGAATGTTATCCAAAATAGTAGATGTAATTGTAGCTTAATTGTACAACACAAAACATGATGCTAAAGGAAAAAGCATGTGGAAAACTACTTCACCAAGTAATCATTAAATGTATTCTTAGTATTTCTGCACCAGTAAGTGTTCCCAGCTGCTTGTGACAGCAGCTATTACCACTTTGTTCATTGTGAAAATCTGTATTACAAATGGTTGTCCCTGGTTGTTTAGATTAAAAAAAAAAAAAAAAAAATCACACAGCTTTATAAATGGATCTAATCCATTTAGCCCTACTCTACATGTTGTAGATTTATGAACAACAATCTTTACTGGTGTTTTTTCCCAACACTGAAACTGATGGATCAGTGTTAGTGCACACTTTTCAGGGAAAAATGAAAACTCACTGGAAGCACAGTATTTCACCTGCTATGGCAAACTGTTCAAATACTTCAGAAATTTGCTTAAGCTTCGGTGTATGAAGCCTGTGAAACAAAAACTGTTCTTAAAATGCACTGCAAGTTGAAACACCAACTTCCACCAAGCAGCATTTTGAAGCATGTGCACAGCATCTGCACATCAGTCTTCAAGGTCAAGCAGATATGTTTAGCCCCACAAACCAAAAATATATTAATGTATCTTTATTTAATTTTCATGATGTCACCCCACATAGCCAAACTTTTACTCCGCAAAATAAAAAAACCAAACTTAGTCGGACTGTTCATAAGAAATTTAAACCTATTGTGCATGAAAAAAATGTTTAATAAAATGGCAAATTTTAATAGATAAGTGTAAATTTATGAGTGCATAATATCAAACAAAAAAAGCTGAACCATCCTCAGAGAAACCTAGATTCTTCCACTGTTGACATTTACTAGGGTACTCTAACACAGGGAGTAACTGATGTCCACATTAACTGTAAAGTTATTACTAAAGTTCAATATCTAAGCAAATTTCTCAAAAAAGCAGGTTTCCTTTTCAAGAGGGAAAGGACTTAATCATCTGACATCAGATATGACAATTACAATACTAGCTTCTCTGAAAACTGAAACTACAAACACTTTTACTCCAATTCTGGGAAGTTTCATTTTGTATTTGAAACCCAAACTGACTGACATGAACATGCTACACCCCTCCCAGAATATAGTATACCAGTGACAGGTTACAGCTTTAAAACACACCAGATGCTTTTACAATTTAAACTCAACAGAAGGCAGTTAGACAGTATTTAGCACTATAAATCCATCATAAAGTAAAATAAAATCCTAGGAGTAAGGACTCCTAGCAATCTATATCACTGTGTAGTGACAGTCAATTTAAACAGTTTTTTTCATGGTGTTTGAAGGACCAGTCATCATGTACATAGTAGTGAGGTAGGATACTGTCCCCTCCCTGGGACTGATGTTTTCATATGCTCCCTTGCCAGAAAGGTCCAGGTCTCCCTACTGCAAATAAAATAATTACAAGCAGATAGCACATTAAGCTTTGTTTATTTTTTTCCCTCTTTGCTGCATTGGAACATTCTGCACATCTAAAAGAATCAGCTACGAAAAGCAATACTTGCTCAAGCCTATCAGCAGCCATGTGCTGCCCACAGGTAGTGTTCCATTAAAAAACATTTCCTGGAACTACCACCTGCCATCCAGACCTTTGTGAACAGGTAGGCAAAGAAAACCATCAATGATGACAGGACATGAAACACCAAAGAATTTCACTTGGGAGAAAAAAAACACAAACACAAAAACCCCCAAAACAAAACAAGAAAAAAACAACCAAAACTGAAAGTGAGCAATATCAAACTCTTAATGGAGTAGCTACATTGAAAACTAATTTCAAACTTCATACTGAAATAGTACCTATCCAGTTTAGGTACAGTCCATTCTTCTTTCTATTTCTTAATGTTTAAGCAATATATACACTTGTCAGTCATTATATACTTCACATCTGTTTCCAAAGGGAAAAAACCAACAAACAAACAAGGAAACTGAAAAGACAATGGGGAAAAACCTGCTATTAACCTCCGCACCCTCCCCCCACCCAAAACCTAGGGTTCACAGACTGCCTTACTGTTTTATAGCTTCCCCTAAATTTGTCTTCTAGTCACTGTAGTCAACCTGGTATTAAGTGCTTTGGCAAAGTGGGGTGCAATCCATCAAATCTGCAAAGGCCTGCTTTTTTTCTCTGTTGGTGGTTCAGCTTTACGAGGAACACATATGCAAAATACCAGCTCTCACATTGCTTCAAACTCATCAATACGCTGCTTTGTATTGCCTTGTCGGATTTGCCGGAGAGTCTTGTACTTATCGCGGCCTGCTTTAACATTCTCAGCATGAAGGACATCATTTTGTGTTTTCTTGGTTTCATCTCTGGCTTGAGCCAACTCTGAACTTAAAGCCTGTTGAATAAAATATTCGAATTTAAGTGCTTTGACTAATCCTTTAATGACTCTGGACTTTCTGATAACAACTATTCTGCAATCTGGGTAAGTATTTCTTGAATGCCAACCTATGAAATGCTTGTTGTGCTGCTCAGTAACTCAAGTTGTGAAGTCTATCAGAAGGAATGCAGAAGGAAAGATAAGGAGAGCATAGGATTCTTTCCTTAAATAGGTGTAAGCATGAAACTATATTAAAAAAAAAGTCTCATACACCATAAAATCCAAGAAGAAAGGGACCAGCAGGATAAAGCAGGAAAACCACCTTATTTTTCAATTTTTCTTTAGTTAAAAGACTTATCTCCCTGATCTGTTCAGTGACTCCAAGCAAGAATACTACACACACACGCTACTAAAATAATGCTGCCAAACAGAGTAGCAGCTTTCCTTTTCTTCTGTTTTCTTCCCAAATAAACATTTCATAACAAGGAAAAGGGCTACCACTAATACAGATTATTATGCTTCGAGAGGTAAGATGCAGCCTGGGAGGAATTGCTCAGTTTCAGGCAAATACAAGTAATCCAAAATGGGCATAATTGAGTTTTTGCATTTATAACACCTGGGAGTGACTGCAAACAAACACAAATACTACTAAGAAAGCATCTGTTCATACCATTTAATGAGTTTTAGTATTGAAAAAGGAAAGCATTATGTTTTAACACGCAGAGTTCTGGAAGTTATATAATTAGTAGAAATGTTTACTGGCCAATGCAGCAGCATACTTACACCTTTAAGCTATAAAGCACAACCTTACATCCAATCTTTCTATGTATTTCACTTCTAGAACACTATGAATGATATTGGTTGGTAAATCAGTAATAAATCTAATAAATGATAAAAAGGCTGTTTCCTTGGCAGACCATAACGTCAGTGAAATTTTTAACAAAAGAAGAATGAAAACCCAAAGCCTGAATTGTGTTGATACAACTACGAATCTTCATTACCTGGAGTTGTTTCTTAACACGTTCATTTTTCTGTGTTTCTGTTACCCGTTCTTCCTCACTCCTGTGATTCATGACACCATCAGAAGACAGTTCTGCACTGGCTTCAGCATTGTTCTCATCATGTTCATCGTGTTCATTCTCTGTTGGAGGAATAACTGGTGGGGGTGGCGGTGGAGGAGGAGCAGACATCACAGATTTCAGTTCTTCTTTGGTCTTTTCCAAGTCCTCTTGGGCTGCAAAAGCCTAAATATAGTAAACAGTACTTAGCATCTTTTAAAATGATTTATAAAGAGTCAAAAAAATAAAAATAAATATTTGAGATGTTCTCAGACACATGAAACTGTCCTTTGTAACTGACATGACTAGCTTACACACTGAAAATTGTCAAATAGAGACACACAGTAAAAACCAGATATGGCTCAAAATAAGCTGTACCAGCTATTTCCAGCAGTAGACAAGAGAAAAGTGGAAGAATAGGGCAATCATACTGACTGTTTTCCAACTCTCCTAGCAGCCTCCTGAAATTTAAGGCTCAGGGACTTCCTAGATCAAAGGTGATGCCTTCAAATTTCATACTTAAACATAACTTATGACAATTTGTTCAAACCCTTTTGGAACCCACACAGAGTAATTATTCCCATTCTATAGCTAATTATAGATTTTATGAAGAAATTTGCTTTAAATTTTTGTCCATTTGCATTTCATATGCCTTTGTTAACTGTTTTGGTTCATCTTTCCACCAAAACTCATGATTTCATACACCTCCCTCCTGAGGTGTTTTCTTCTCTAACATAAAGCTCCGATCTATTTCATCATAATACAAAAAGAAGCCATTTCTAATCTTTGACCATATTGTCATGATGAGAACTTCCCCCCCTTCATGACTATGTAATACCAAGAAATGAGTTAAACAGAAGCATAGGCTGGCTTCAGTAGACTGCAGGACAAAAACCTTTAAGAAAGACTTTCTGAGCCTAAGGGGAAAGGGAGAGATTTGACCCCATGGACTTCCAGTAAGATTTCCGCACTCATTTCCCTTAGTTTCTTTGAAGTTCTGACTTCACACAGCATGGGCTCATTACTTTGTGCTGCCATTCTGAAGCTTCCTCTTCTTTCTTTTTCTTGGCCTCCTCTAGAAGTGCAATCTTGGCTGTGAATTCAGCAATTTCTGCTGCCTGAAACAAACAAAAGAACAAAGTAGAAGTTTTAATTTGGTATCATTCTGGCTTTGCAGTGGAAGAAAGCAGAGCCTTTGCTATGATCCAGCTCGAAAAGAGTTAGTTACCATCCGTCACTTCTCTGTGAAAAATAGAAATTTTAAGCATACATGGCAGAGGGAATCAGAGTACTCTCGCCTAATGGAAATAATATTTAAAAAATATTTATCTTCTGCACTTCCAAAGCTTGCTGAGAAACAGCAAGATGATGTTACCAACTAGCATTTCATGCTGTTTCAGTCTAATACAACTTTAATAGTCCCACCATTAAGATTATGATTCTGGATCATAATCTCAGTACTATTAAGCTAAATCTTGCCATCGGATTTGTGTGCTAAGTTTATAGATGATCAAAAGCTAATTTATAGTTGAGAAATCATTTCTTCTACTATTTTCATGCCTTCCTTGATTATTATGCACAAATCTTGAATTAGAAGTAGTCTAGCACAGTATGTGAGAAGACACCGCAAATACTGGAAACAGGAGGGGAACAGCAACAAAAAAAAAAACCCCAACCCCAACAAACCAGTGTCACCAACTCCCCACCACCACCACACAGCTTCAGAACAGACCTGCCTTAGAGAACAGGTTTCCCAGGGGACTGCAGAAGGAAGCTACTGTTGTTCTCAGCTGGATAAGCCTGATACTATTAGAAAGAGAATGTAGTGAGTGTTGTCAGTCTGAAAGGTGGTGGTCTTCTTTTAATTTCCTACAGATCCCGAGTTTTATTTTTGTCTTGCAAAGTAGTGGAAAGTCTAATGCAGTTTTCTAAAACAGTTCCCAAAACAATCTGTAACAGTATCTCACATACTTTTGTGTTTCAGTGTACTTCTTCATTTGACATAAACAAGAGAAAATAAATTTTCAACTATCTTTTTCAATTTTAATCCTATTTTGAAGAAAAGAAATGAAGTTTCTTACTAGCTGCTCCTGGTTCTTCATTTGATCAGCTGCCTGCTTGGCTAGAGCAGCTTTGGCTACTTCAGCTGCTCGACGCTCTTTTTCTAGGCGTTCTGCTTCCTCTTTTGCACGCTTCCGTTCTTGATCCAGTTCTAAAGCTCTTCGAGTCTGTTCCTCTAGCTCTGCCAAGAGGAAAGTTTACAGACAAGGTATCGCTACCTAGCTCTTCCTCATATGTATCACAGATACCAGCATATGCTCAAAATAGAGTAACTTAGAACACTAACCAAGATTTCCAAGACCGCCTCAAGCTAAGACAAACTGTAGAGCATGTTACCCAGAGCTCTGTTCCATGTCTGATTTCCCCCCCACTTTAAGACATTCTTTGGATATACTTCATCTCACCTGACAGTTCTGACAGCCCAGTGTTTCAGAAAATTGTCACCTCACTGAAAAACTAAACACCAAAATACATGTACATATACATGAACATGCTTCTACTATGAGGGTATTTTATGTACATTAAATTACTCTCTTACAGAAAGAAAAAAAAAATTGTCTTCTTTATTAAAATGCCTGGCAGATTCTTTAATCACAGCCGAAAATTTAGGCACATGACTCCAGCAAAATTACTTAAGACCAACTGGAAGGGTCAGAAAAATTCTTTGTACATCAGAGGAGGAAAATTTTAAATCAAGGGAGAGATAAAAGCTGTCTAGCTGCCTCCATAGCAAAATATTGGAATCTGAAGGGCAGAACAACCCTTAGTGAAATAGGAAGTAGTAATAATCAATCAGTACTGCAAGGTAAGGTTTACACAGACAAATGTACTCCTCCCCTGATGTGAAAAATTAAGTGACTATGAAAAAAGCCTCTCTAAAGCTCTTTGCCGGTTCTAATGATAAAATTTCCTTTATGTACTTGGCTTGGCACAGCTGTCATAGACTCCTTCACAAGAAAACCTAAAGAATTACTCATTTTTTCCAACAATCCATTTGCCTTCACCATAAGCTTTAATACTATAAAAGCACCTCCCCAGGTATGCTGACACATGCTTCTTCTTTGCACTTCTAGTTTTAAGTAGTACTGTAACCATTACTCTTCATTTGGTTTCCCAGGCCTACTACTACTTCAGGTATAAAATTAAATGAACAGCATCACAAGTATGTGGGGTTCTACAAATGCAGTACCTAAAGTTAAATAAAACACAAAATTATTTATAAACACTACTGAAACAAACCTTTCCATGAAAATGCAGAGCACAAAACTACAACAGACACCCTTTACATAAAGACTTTTCCATGTGTGAATGAAAAGAAGGCTAAAAAGACCAGCAACACATGAACATTATGTACTGCATCAGAAATTAGGCTATACTGGTCACAAAGTTGAGAAAATGTGTATTGTCAAATCTGCAGAATCACCCTGACACTGTGTTGTCCCAGGCCAAATAGCTCTCGCTAAACAGTTTCATGGCACAGTTAGTGTGTTACCTGTCTGGATGTGTCCAACCTGTTCTGCATTGAAAGACTGAAAAATGCAGGGATAGAGCTGGAGAGCAGTGCCAGGCATATGTAATTTATTTGCATAGTGTTAATCAGTGATTCTCTCTATGATGCTTGAAGCCAAGAGTTAAGAAAAGAAAGGAGCAACAAAACTTTTATGAATGTGAACCAAACCTGAAGTAGGAAAAAAAAAAAAAAGAACATGGAGGAAGGACTGGGAAGTCATGGAGGCAGGGACTCTACAGAGTGATTAAACACAAAGAACTGTTATTGGTGAAACTACATGTTTTGTCACTAATGTCTGACAAGACTTTAATTTTCAACTTCTCAAATCTTTCAAAGGAATAGGAAAGGAGGAAGGAACACAGAATTTCCAAATTAAAAGCTAAATTCAACAAAATCCTAGAGAAAGTACTTTGAGTCTTCCCCTCTAATTTCCCTGCTCCCTCCAACTCTAGGTGTTCAGCACTTTAAGCATTTCATAATTTTGAGTTGAACTGTGTATGCATTCATTTTCTTTTTACTAAATCAAAACTTTTGCTATATTAGAAATTGGTTTTATATTAAAAAGATACAGACAAACACATGCACACCGTCGTTTAAGCACTGAAAGAGTATCTCTTATATCAAATAAAACACCACTAAATTCTTGCCGCTATTAGTAAAATAATATCCCCACACAGTAACAAAACACACCAACATACAGAGAACTGTGGAACTGAACTACCCAACCAAACTAAACACTGTCACCAGATTTAAGAAATCTATGACCTCACCTTTCTGAGCTTTCATTGTTTGCTCCTCAATTTGTCTTAAGCGTTCCATTAATTCCTCCTTTTCACGCTCTATTCTTTCCTTTTCCTTTTCTGCTATCTCCCTTTTCTTCTTTTCATTTTCTAGTTGTGCCCTGAAAAAAAATAGTAAAAAGGTTTTTTTACCCTCCAACATATTAAATGCTACTCTTTGGATGCTGGTAGCCAATTTTTCAGTTTACTCAGCTAGCAGGGAAGCACAGTTTTAAATGCTTCTAATTCAGTTTCTGCTTCAAAATACGGTAGAGAAAAACAATTTATTAACAGAACTGATAATCAACCTTGGTTATGGTTCACCAGGTAAATCTGCCACTATATCTGCATTTTAGACATGATATTTCATCTGGGCTAGAAATGGCAACAGTATTTTTTAAATACACAAAAGGGAAGCCAAGACATTCCTCAATGAACTTGCTTTAAGGGTTCACCCATAGAGTACAAAATTCCCTAAGAATCAAGCATCAGAGAGGTAAGATTTTCACAAAACACATGATGGGGAACAACAGTACAGCT
The DNA here is from genome assembly GCF_965178545.1 of Coloeus monedula. Taxonomy (NCBI): domain Eukaryota; kingdom Metazoa; phylum Chordata; class Aves; order Passeriformes; family Corvidae; genus Coloeus; species Coloeus monedula. The sequence goes on from NC_138783.1 coordinate 44,534,420, forward strand.
ACTATTACTGTGCTGAAAGCTCAAAAAAGATACGTTTTTCTATTAAGACAGGTGAGCCCTGCCAATTCACAAACCTGCTTAAACGGTGCAGAAAGAAAAGCAGCTCTCTTTTTTTCTAGAGTTCTAAGATATATAGTATTCTACGACTTCTTAAAAAGGTAGCATTTTTTTCTTTTTCATGTAAGTTTGTTAATTACCTTTCCAATTGTTTCTGATGTTTCTCTTCTCTAGCTTGGGCCTTCATCTGTTGCACTTCAATTGTATCAGGTTTCCTCCGCCTCATGTACAATTCATGATTTCCCATACACAGTGCCAAAATTCGCTTGTTAATTCTCAGACGGGGTGCATAAAAAACAAAATCCTAGGAAAACAGTAATTCCAGTATACCCATTAACCTAAAAAAATACACTTATGACAAGATTCAAAGCATTACTGCATTCTTGCATTGGTTAAATGAAAACTTACAAGTATTTTCACATTTTGACCAAGTGAACACCATAATCTGTAAATCTAGTTACTGTCAAACTTGTAAGATAAATTCAAAATTGCACCTGGAATAGTCTAGAAATCAGCTGGTTTACACAGAATTTTTTATTTAAAATTCTAAAAAAGTTAAGACTGTTCTCTATTCTGACGACACTTGACCTAGAAAGTCTCATGAAATGTGCTGTTGTAACAAAAAAAGAAAAAAAAAAAAAAAAGAAAGAAAAAGAAAAACAGGAGGGAAGAGGCAAAGAATTTAGCATCTTATGCTGTCTTGTTAACACATCACGAAGTATTAGTTGACTTAAAAACCCCCAACAATTTAGGAGTACCAAATAGAATGAAAAGAGAGAATATAAACATACCATATTTCAAAATGAACATTTTCTTTTGATTAGTGACTATTCTATCATTAAAAGTAGTAAATGTCACCAATATTTACTCATGCCTTAATGCCACAGAAAGTCCCTGCAGGCTTAAATCTCATCATATAGCAAGTGATACTATTTTACACCCTACTTACAGGGGCCTTTTTGTCAATTGGCTTTATGACAAATTTTTTGTCATTAAAAGAGATGTTTCTTATTTCGCTCCAAGGAAAACCAATCTTGGGTGTCAGCCTTCAAAGAGAAAAAGTTCTCGTTAGAAAGCAGCAAGGATATGCACTATATATATATATATATTTATTTATATATATGAATTCAATAAGGCTTATGTCTGTACCATTTTCACTATTACATGTAGCTACATTTAGAATATTACATTTACAACATTATGTTTTAATGTAAACATTAACAACAGTTCAAGCATATTTTGGTAGATGTTTCTTTTTACAAATATTCCATCAAATGAATTACATTTTAATAAATTACATGGCACTGTAACAAAAGGAATTTTGATTTTTGACTTATTCTACTACTATTACCTACATGCTAAACATCGTGATCATGTACTCATTCTTTATATGGTATTGGTAACTGCATTTTCACTTTAAAGAGTAACTATTGAAATTTGAGAAACTGACAATTCAAATACCGAAATTAAAGTAACTTTCAGCCATGTAGTACTTCTGTTTAGCTCAGATTTGTGTTCTTACATTTTCAGAATTCAAGGTTAATTTGTTTCCCTCGCATCTTAAGCAAAATAAATTCAGAAACTTATCATGTTATGCATCAACTGTGTAACAGTAAATATTTTTCTCCGCCAGCACAGAAAGTCTTTTCAATTCATATTACCATAATTATCAGAAAATATTTAATATTTGATTGCTAACTATCAGGAGATAGGAAATACCAAAAATTGCCTCATAGCTCAATCTGAGCTGAACATTTTGAATATTTCCTTCTTTCAGGAGTTATATTGCCATCTAATGGCAATTAAGGCTTACAGAATTTTGTTACAGAGTGTATACAGCTAAAGTTGACTGCTCCCATCTGGAGTTTGACACATCATGTTTAGCTTCGAATCACTGTGAACGGTCTGTTGACATCAGATACTACTAATGAGTGCTTGTAAAGAAAGAAAAGAGTAAGTCTGTTGTTCTATTTACAAATTCTTCATATTTCCGACATTTCAGCTTTTCCAAGTAGAACAGATTATTTGATCCTTTATCAGGACACAAGACTGATCTATTTTCTTTGGTGTCTAACAAGTTTCACTTTTAAATATCCAAGTTTTTCACGCTCCAACATCTATAATCCTTGTCACAGCTCTTACAAATGTTTCTCATTAAATATGTTGCTCAGCTTTAAAATGTCCTTTTCATCCTGACTGAAGGGAGTGTCTTGAGAGGAAGGTACAGGAAGAAACCATATAAAGACAGTCTAGCTGTAGTAATCCTTATGAAGCAATGTAAATTTAAACTTCCATAGAACTGCTCTTCCTTTCCCTTCTTTTGCATCCATAATCTTTAAAATTCAAACATTCTAGCAGTTCACATCTCTCTCTCTCTTTTTCTATCTCTTATATAGATTAGAAGGAGAATCTGTTTTGCTACATCTTACTGAACGCTCTGTAAGGTGGGGGGTGTACAGTCTCAGACAGCATCTCCTAGAACAGAACTGCAAAATGAGTATTACCCACTTACTTATCATCGTGCTCATAAATATTCAGACCCAAAGCATCAACTCCTAGCCACAATTCAGTTCCTTTTTTATTCTTTATTTCAAAATAGTTGACTCCATACATTTCCAAGTCTTGTGCTATCTTAAGGTATTCCATCATAGAATCTTCCCTGATGAAGAATAAAAATTGGTATAGTTTAGACAACAAATCATAAATACATTGTAAGAATAAGGGAACTATTGCAGAATGAACACTTGGGGTAAAATTTAGTTATGAATTAAATCTCTCTTTGAAATCAGTTTGACTCAGACACTTTTAAAGAGCTCTACACCCTAATATCCAAGCAGAGTCCAATCATTGCATTTTGTCTTTCTGCCCCTTGAGCTAAGGAAATACTAAATGTATTTTACAGGCAGGCAACCGTGGACAAAGGCAGTTGAGAGCCTTACCAGAAATCATGCAGGTAAACCAGTAACCTAACTGGAAACTCAACTCTCATGGAAGTCTTTCATAACCACCTACCCTGGTCAGAATAAAAGAAAGCCACTTTCTAAACAAACACCTCCCAAAATACACCGTAATAATAATGAAAGATGTCTTGAACATTTTTTATGTGATTACCTTAACATTCCCCTGTGCTCTTCATGCCAGTTCTGTATTCTTTCTTCCCACTGTTCTTTTGTCAGTTTGTGCTGTTCTAACACACTGTGAAAAAAAATTGTTGCTATTAAATGACTCTGACAACAAATTTAACCCCTTTTGTTGCACAGCATATCCTATGCTTTAATTGAATAAACTTAAAGATGACTTCCTGTGCACTGCTCATACTTTCAGCACAGAAACAGAATCTTTGTTTTTCAACAAATTCACTTCCAAAATAGTGTGAAAGTCAATTCTTTTTTTCCTGGTATTCTATATTCTTTGTAACATAAAAGTCACACCATTGCATACCTCAACTTTCAGCTAAGTCATAAAATGTAGTGTTTGCAACAGCTGACAATGCACACCTATACAATCTACTGGCAACAATGCTTGCAAATTAATCTCTAGGTATGCAAAGATACACTCAAGCTTTCATTCTGTTGTCATTTGAAAGAAAAAGTAAGACATTACAACAGGTTAGCAGACAACCTTGTTGGGGGTTTTCTGTGAGTGGTTTTTTGTTTATTTTTCCTTTTAAAATAAAATCAGTAGGGAAGCAGTTTCAGAAAGCTATCTGATGTTTAATCTACAAGAGGCTGCAATGATGGAATTATATTTTTGGCATACCAGAAAGTTCAGTGTAGTACTGCAGTAAGAAATCAAATGCATATGATAACTTTATTATGCTTTTATTCCATGCAGCCAGCACTTCAGGCATTCCTGAAGAAACTGTTTTAAAGGACAATTAAAGCATCATCTTGGCATTTGTCTACTGAAAAGGAACACCTTAAATATATGAGTTTTTGTTGTACCCAAGCATGTCAGTGTTCACAGACTGTCATCATAACTGAGCAAAAACCAAGATTTCTGAACATACTCAGTAATGGCAGTTTTACTGGTTCTACATCTCCCTGACTTTCTAAGAAAGGGTATTTTTCTAGGAAGCCTATACAAAAAGTATAAACTTCACTGTCACAAGCTGGAAGCAAAGAGCCAAACTCAAGCTTTTCACCAGGATTTTTAAAAATTGGAAATGTTTCCGGAAGTATTTCTTTCAATACTTCCTCACAATCTTTGAAATGCCTGTTTGCTAGAAAATTCTCAAGCTTAGTTACACTAAAAAGTGAGCTTGCACTTTTAGTTTTCAAACCAAAGAGACAAAGCATATGACTTAAAGAAACCTCAAAATACAGCATGGCTCTCATTTCTTTGACAGTGTCCTAGTGTTACATATTTAGTTAGTACCTGTTTGTCCACAATACAACACTATGTATTCATCTACACTAACAAAATTGTCTAACTTTGTACATTTGTGTTACAATGCTTCTCTTCATGCCAAATACATCAGGAGCATCGTTTCAGTTATGTAAAGGAACAGAACAATAATCTTGGTGCTTACTTTCCCTAACCAACTAGACGACTGACAGGTACAAAAGAGCTTATTCTCAACAGCAATGGCAACAATTTAGTTTCTAAAGTTTCTGTTCAGGCTAGCACTCTCCTGCAATGTATTTTTGCAGTACACTTTTACTTTCAGGAAATTATTATCATTAAAGTGTACCAACACATGGAAATTGAAGAAAAGGAGAGAGCATCAAACAGATTTCAGTTACTTCTATATTGGAGTATTTTGATTTTAATTTAGCAGAAGCCAGGCACCAGGAACATTACATTATTTTGGAGCACTTTGGAAATGCGTTCAACTAAATCTGTGCAGGTGTTTGTGGACAGGACAGGAAATATGTCTCAAGAAACCTGTGGCTTCTGTTATTTTAAGTCTAAATTAGGATCTCTAAATTTTACTACCAAAAAGAGAAACTCGAAGAAAGCCACTATTAAATGCATGTTGTCACTTAATGTTTTATTTCTAAAAAATGTGCTATAGTTAAGTTTGTATGCAGCAGTTGGTGCAGAACCCGTCTCACTCACCGCTGGGGGAGAAGCCTGTCATTGGCTAGGTAGCCCAGCTTATGGATCTCCTTACTGTAATCTCCATACTTGGACTGGACAGCGTAAGAAGCCAGAAGAACTGCAGTTTCTGGTGGGCAATATATTTCATCATTTAAGATCGACTCTTTGACTTGCAGGAAGAAAAGTCTTTGAGTTATTTCCTGAATTAATTCTTCAGATACATCCTCTGGAAAAAATTTAGCCCTGAACTTAAACTGCAAAGGATTTTCTTTCCGTACATCTTGCTGTGTTACCTGAGGGAAAGGAATAAGGAGAAAACCAAGAGCACTAAATGGTAAATCAAATGTGATTAAGTAGTACTTAACTCTTTAGCTCCTCTACACTGAAACCCAGAGCTTCCTGACAAGCCCACTGTGGACCTCACTGAAAGGTTCACATGGCACAAACAAGTACATCAATTTGAATAAACCAGACAATTTTGAAATACTACTTAAAGGCTGATTAAGAGATTTTTTTTTTGGTAGGCTTGTGTGAATTTGTATTTATCACAACAAAGATCTAGAAACTAAGAAGTTGTAACAGACATGAAAAAGGTCAAAACTATATCCCCCAAGGATGATTTGCAGGAAGTAATAAATTAGGGTCTAGCAATGGCTCTTTAGCAAGAACTACAGCACATTTCTTCAGTGTGAGTGTAAAGTTGGATTCTTTTAAAAGTCTTTCAATTATTGAACTAAATACATGTGGTTTTCTCCTGTGCAAAAACCTTAATTCCTTTAATCACATTATTTTTCTAGAATGGATAAGCTTTAAAACTGTGATTTCTGCAAAGAGATCAGATGTGGTCTTAAGACTTACTCTACTTCAAATTTCAACAAAAACTCATTTTTATGTAGAATTCCCTTTCATTTGTGCTCAGCTTGCTACACCAATTATGACCAAAGCAAAAACATTCAAAATTAAACTAATTTTAACATAAAGAAGTAATTGTTAAAATGGACATTCATAGTAAAATAATTCTCATACATCCCAATTCAAGCACTTTATTACACATTTAATTTCATGTGCACTACTAGTCCCACTAAAACCTCTTTGCTACGCATGAAATGATGTATCTGTTTGCTCGACTTGTAGGAAGTCTCAAACTGTGAATATAATAAATAGAATCTTTTAAACACCTAAGACAGCATAAGTACACATATATTCAACATTAGCCAGTTTATTTAAAGTTTTGCTCAATTTTCGTTGTCATGCATTATTTACAGACTCAGCATTTCATGTAAATCTCACCAATGAAAAATTAGTTGTGCTCACCATAACAAAATCTTACTTGCACATCTATTCTTTATCAGATTTTATCTGTATTTACTGAAAATATGTAAATAGTAAATTAAAGTGAGAGCCAGTTAATGTGATGCATTTCAGAGTCAAATGTTACAAGTTTTTCTAAAGAAAAGATAAATAACTGCCTTAGTTGAAGTTTAAAAAAATGAGCACACCTGCAACTGCTTCTGAACTGTACCAGCAACTTAAACTGCTAAAGGTTTTCATAGACCAATGTCTTCTGTATTTTTCACAACTGACACAATAAATCCCATAGTCTCCCATTACAGCTAACAAAGTATCTGTAGCACTACCATGTTTATTGTGTATGAAACAAGACACATATGAACTTCTAGGAGACAGATTTGGTGGTTAGCAGGCTTAACTCACGGGATTTACTACAGAGGAAAAGCAAATATTATGTAAGTGCAGACAGTGGGACTTGCTCCTAACCCCCTCCTAATTTGCCTCCTAATACTAAAGATAAAAAAGGTATTCTTGATTATGTTGAACTAAAAAACAAGTATCTCCATTCTGAACAGTGACATTAACAAACAATCTGACAGCCAGTACTAAAATAAGAAGTGACCATTCGAATTCATAAATACAATTTATAGTAAAATGACCTGGTTCCCAGTAGCTGTGAGATATAAAGTACCCAAAGCCGTTTGGAAAAAAAAGATAAATTATCCTACAACCTACCTATTAGATACCTAAACTTTAGAAGCCTATTATTTTGCCTTGTTTAAAATCTATAGCTGTATGCATACAAATTCCTGAAGCTCAAATACTCCCCATACACACACCCAAACTGTAAAATGCTTATTCTGTTATGTTTTGCTACATGAAAATGGGATAATTATATGAATTCAAATTTTCCTAATGCATGCGTGCATGCATTCCACAGTACTGGAAACTGTCTCCTTAAATTAAATATTGATGCAGCTTTGCATATTCTTTTATAAGTAATCTAACTTAAGACTGTATTTTGTCATTTAAAGCAAATGAAAAGCTTTTTTTCAACTAAATTTGAAAACTACACCTCACTTAAAATATTAAGTCAGCAAACCTCATAAAGTATACTCAAACTGTACACTTGGCTAAATACGAGGGAATTGTTACCTTTTTATTTAGCTTCAGCCAAGTTGAGTAGCCTTTGCTGTCCACATACTGCAGCCCAAAAAACCAGACTTCACGAAGACCCACAGTTTTCACCACCTAAAGATAAATGAGCCATAATCATCAGTCATCACCACAATACATTTTTCTTAACTGGTATTCTGTAGCTTAATAAAGCTACATAAACAATTTCAAACTGAAATGTAATCAAGCCTTACAAGAACAAAAAAAGATAAAACAGTACAAAATGTCAGGTTCAGGAAACCCCAGAGTACTAAATAAACTCAAACGCTCCAAGCTACCAACTGGAGCGTGCAGCTGTGTACATCAGCACCTGAGGAACAGAAGGGAGTAACAGGACCCTGAGGTTATAAAGCACATCTGGGAAGTGATCTGCAGACCTATGGAGAAGTGAGTACACTTCAACAGAAGACAACTGGTGAAATGATAATAAAGAGTAGTACTTGCGGGCAAGTATGATGTAATGAGGATGAACTGCCTCCTTCAAATACTTCTGCCATCTTCTAAGAGTTAATGACAAAAGGGGTAAGGATGATCTACCTAATTAAACATACATGACTTTCCTGTAAGATTTCTGATCAGGTCTATCACCAAAAGCTACTAAAGAAGCAAAACTGTCCTTTAATACAGGCACGGTCATTTTATGGATACACTACTTAAAAAGACAGACAAAACTACCAAGCTGTTTTCATAATAGAATTGTAGGGTAACCACTACGGAAGTCCCCCAGGACTTTAAAAAAGGATGAAACTGATGTTGACAAAATCTGCTGTAAAAAACCTTCCATAAAGATCTGTGAATAACAGTAAAAAGATGAGCCTCAATAAAGATCATATTTAATAAAAGCAAAACACTGTACATAAAAGACAACAATTTAAATTATGTGAGCAAAGTCATAGTTGCAAAGCAAAAAGGCAAGAAAGCTATTACATTACACATGTAAGGGATTCACAAATCTCTAATTCTACATAAGGAACGGTCACATCAACTAATAAAAAAGGATGCTGCAGCACTGGAAATGTTTAAGAAATGTTAAAAAGTGATCAGTGACTTGGAACATTTTCTGCATAGCTAAGATAAGAACTAGGGCTACTGACCGAAATACAGAAAGATATGATACAGGTCTATAAAATTTGCATGGCATGTAGAAGGAAAATAGGGAATGATCATTCATAATTTCTCATAGTGTAAGAAGAGAATCAACAGAAATCATGACATAGCAGGCTCGAAGCAAGCAAACAAAAAGTATCATTATACTCAGTAAAAGTGTAACTGTGGAACTATTTTACAAGTCTTTTGCACAGCAAAAGCACATGTGGATTCAATAAGCAATTAATCAGAAAGGTCCAGCAAAGATTATTAAATGACTGCAAACTCTGGCTCCAAAGATCATGTATGGTAGTACTTACATATGTCCTCAGGTTGGACCATGGTGCCAAGCTGCTTTACTGAAGGCTGTTTTATGGAAGCATTCAGATGCATGTGAAGTAAATAGAATTTTACACATAGATCCTCCTCCATTTTAAAGAAGTACTATCGGGTTGCAAAATTAAGATTTTGAAAATTAGAAAACGTCATAAGATAACTACGCAAACTTACTTCTGCTGCCGTGCATATTTGCATAATCATTAACAACCATTTGCACCTTTTTTCTTCCTCTATCCATTCACCTTCAAGGTCCAAAGCACAAAATGGACAATGTTTGTGGATCCAACCTGACTGATGTTTTTAGTGAACATGATTATTTCCTCTAGAATTCCCACATCATGTACTTTAGAACGTAAGAGATGGTAAGAACAGGTATATGTTACTAGTATGGTACCAAGTAACATTAAATTTGGTGTCCCAAATAAAAAAATTTGAGACCTGCTGTTTCTTTTGGCACAGACCTCCTATATAATGCTGATCAAACTACTTATGGCTTTATCAGATGAGTGAGAATGCTCTTTACTTAGCAGCTGTCCAAGCTGAGCCCTTGTACCTTATCAGCTCTCTGAGCTGCAAAGGACTGCAGATGCTCAACAGCCCTGCCTGCAAGGCATAAGGAGACAAGCGCTTATGCTCATGTCAACTTTTTGCTCTCGACCCACTAACTACGGCCCCTGAGATGCACATGATTTAAATACAGATACAGCAAAGCAGAGCTACACAAGTTTGCAAAATCAACACTCAAACCAGCAGAATCCATAAATAAGGAACAAGCATTGCCTACACTGCCTCGCATCTCAAAGGAGAGAGAAAAAAAACCTTTCTGAAACTTTGTACCAAGATAATGCATGCACCTATGCACTGCAGTAGCATGATATGAAAAGTAAATAGAGAACGAAAAACTTAGGAGTTTGATTCTGGCTAAAAGCTTCCATTAAGTAGCTTCAAGCAAGTGTTCATCACATCTGTAAAACAGATTTATCCACCATCACATCCTACAACTTGACTATTAATAGGCAATAAAAACTTCTTGGAGAAGAAAAGCAATCTGAACAATATATGTTTGGGCAAATCACAACATACACATAAAGACAACCTAACAAGGATTTCAAAACAGTCACCTTCCAAAAGACTGTAAAGAAGGCTTTGGAGGCATCTGGAAGGGACACTGGGGTACAACACAAAATAAAGGAGACAAACCTCACATTCTTTAATGGCAACTACAGTGAACCAAAAGCTACTAATGCACAGTGCTAACACAACAGAACAACCCCCCATGATTACCACCAGTGTGTGGAAACATATCCCCCACAGGGTTCTTCCTCTCCTAGGAAAGCTATAGATGCTTAACTGGTTGACTACAGGAGGAGAGATCCCCTCTTCCCTCTTCTGACCACTGACAGGATAGGCAAAGGGACCAATGACAGGTATGTTAGAACACCTTCTGAAATGCAAGTAATAATAAAAAAAAAAGCTTGTGCAAGAAATAAGAAGTTTACTGAGTTTGACAACAGAAAAGAGAAAACCACATATTTCAAATGCTGAATTCTTGTCTGCTAGCAGACAAAGATGAGAACACACATATGGAATGGGAAACAAATCAACAACTCTAGAAAACACCAATTAAAAGCTTAAAAGAACACCGGCTGATAAAAGGTTGAAAGGCTGTTCGCCAAAAATGTAGAGCAGCACTAGATAACAGCTGAATTCATGGAGAGGTTATTTTCTGCAAGCAATAACCAACGTGCTTGCCATGTCCACCACTTCTGCATAAACCTTGAAGGCCAATCCTTTCAATAACAGTACTATTCAACTCTCTTTCTATAGAGAAACAGGATAACTTTTTGTCTGAAAATTTCATGCTGGTTTCACAATGCAGTTCAGCTCTTGATGTTACACTGTGGAACTCACACATTAATTTAAGATCAGGCTGAAAATGTTTCTCATACACAACTATTCGGGTTGATTTTTCTTGACCTAAATTTTTTTCAATTTAAAACTCCAGAGGTAAGAGCTGGTGAGATGTCAAAACACCACACAGAGAACTGAGGAACAAAGAAGAGAGCATGACAACAAATTCAGAACTGTATCTTTGTTCCATGTTTGCAAATGCCCCAACTTGGATGAACCTGATTACCTGGGCACAAGACATTACACAGCAGAATGTCACCCCACCCAACAGTGCATGGCAGAAGATAGCAAAGGCTGGCAAAAGACAAGTAACAGCTTGAACCTTCTATGCCACAGAATACCGTAGTTTTATTTGATGGTGATGTTGGTTAGACAAAAAGCAAGACAGCCCCTTCTTAGAAGAAGTCTTTTTAAGAGTCATGAAGTTTATTCCTTTGTAGGGGCTGAAGACACACTGCTACTGATGTTAGAGAAGAGGGCAGGCAGTAAGTGTTAAGAGTCATTTCAAAAGAAAAATTGCATGGGCAATTTCATTTATCTAAGAAAAGAAGTTCAGTGTTAAAACAATAAACATTCTCTTCTTTTCAATTTATATAATAAGACATTTAATTGACTCTAAAAGATCAACTAAAAGTTTAAAGAACTCTTTCAATGTGTTACTTTCTCTCAGTACTTTTCATTACATACTTCAAGCATCTATAGTGGAACGGACAGAAACAACTACTAGACATAACTGTTGATCTACTTAAACTATTTTGAAGAGTAATTTCAGATACTTCCACATTTCCTAAATAAACACATACATCTTGAATCTAGATAATAAAACACATTTATTGGTATATTGTTGGAAAATGACACAACACATTGACAAGATTCTATTCTTAGCGTTTTCCTGTAACACTCCACAACACAGATCAAAAACTTATTTCAAGATTCTGATGACTAACACCACGTGAGTGCAAGAACAACCCTTTTTAAGAAACTGCTCACTTTGTCCATTTGACTGATGTACAGCAGGCACACCATCAAGTGAGAGTATGCAGCTCTGATAGGTCTGCAATCCATAAGCACATTAAGGTCATCATTTTCAACTATTCTTTGGCTTTTTTCCTTTCCTTTTTTTAATGTAAATTCCAAACTGGTTCACAGAACAACATTATTTAGTTCTAACATTTGGGAAGTGAAAAACCATCTTACACCATCCATTGCTGGAAAACAATTGTGTTAGCTTTCATTAATGAACTTACTGTTACATACGTATTTCTAATATATGCAATTCTAACAACTATATTGCAGTAGCAACTATAATATTATTAGACAAACAATATCAAAGCAGTTCTATACACGATTTCTCTGAAGCCTCACTGGTAACGTATTTACAGAGTTGTCTATGAATTCAATACATTCCATGAGAAGTAATGAGGAAATTCACACTAACTCAGAGCATAGCTTAAATAATGTAAGGAAAAACAATCTGTACATGAGAACACTACCACTTTTTCCGACTATGCCTTAATAACCACAATACTCTTATGTCTTTGTACTCATATATACATAGAGACATATAAGTTACCTGATCAAAGAGCTGCTTGCCTGTTGTATTGGGCTGGATGGCAAATTCCAACTCTGCATCCATTGTGGTTACTCTGACATTGATCTACAGAACATAAGGAAATATTTAAATCATACTGTAACAGTGTAATGCTTCTACATCCTGTGACCAGCCTGTAAGAAACAATAAGTAAGTTCAACAATTTTAACGGTCTTGTTTACACACAGAACATAGCAGTAAGAAAATCAGAAAATTTGAATCTGAAAAAATTCTCATCTTCTATTTAGTACAAAAGCATAATCAGGATAGTATTTACCAGTAGGTTGGAAGGTTAAACTAGAGAACAAAGTTCAAAATTAATTTACTGGGATAGCTGACATCACTACTGAATAGCTGAAGAACACTCCCAAATGCATGCAAAAGAAAAAGTTCTTGGTCACGCATATATCATTTTAAGGTATTTATGCCTAGCAATATAAAAAGACAAGCAGCCTCCTGCTTGCCATTTCTAAAATCAAATGGTTTGGTGGTCAAAGTATTTAGGACTAGAGCTTTTACATCTCAGGACAGACTAGTAGCAGGTTCTCATCAATGAAAAGAAAAACTATAGAAGTCAGCTCCCCTTAGTACCAACCCCCTTCAACTCCCTTACTACAAGACTAAAGAATCGCCACCATTCAATGAACTTCCTTCTTCTGAAAGGGAAGGCCATTTCCCAGATGACTCTTGACAATCACTGGGTTTACTTCTTATAAAACAAGAAGTCAAATACTGCAGGAGATATCTGGAAGCCTTACTTGGAAGTACAACAGTCTTCTCCAACTTCTCTTTAGCTGGTACATACAGAAGTGAGAATTTCCATGAGACAGAACAAAGTATTAAATGCACAGCACTGTCTTCTCAGTGTTAAAATGGTCCTACAGTCCTACTGCCAGGGTATCACATTTTATTTATCTTTAGTGCATAGGAATATAAAAGTCAAATATACTTTTCTATAAATGCAAAAAAACCAAACTCACACAGATCTATTCCAATTTGTCTCTACTATAAAAAAGGGAACAGGAATTAGGACTTGTATTACAGATTCTTACACTACTTGATCTATGAATGTGCAAACCATTTCCATTGGCTATTTTCCTAATTTTGCCACCAGGTGGAATACTCTGAGAAATGAGTGTCTGGAAAAGACAAGACAAAACGCAGAAGGGAGACCTAAGGTGGGGAAAAGAAAACTGCAGAGCAGTCTGTCCTCATGCAACAGGTGAAGCTTGATCACTGCTCCCTGTAGTGTTAAGGTAAACAACTTTGGGCACGAAGGGCATTTACAAGACAAGAGTAGCTGTAGCCCGAGGACCTCTAGGTTACAGACTTGCAAACAAGAATGATAGAAGGGGCTTAGCCAACTTTACTGTGTGTGCAAACACTGATAAAGAACAAGAGTTGAAGACTTTGGAGTAAAAGACAGTTTCATTGTATTGCAAAAAAAAAAAAAAAAAAACACCTAAATAGAGGGCTAGAGGGTGCGTGTTAGGAAGAGGGAAAAAGATGTTTTCTGTAGATTCTCTCAGACTGTCCATTTCAAGAGAAGAAAAATAAACCCTTATAGAACAGAATTCCTCTAGCAAAAGAACAAATTTTAAATGGCAGGTCTAACTCACTGTCAGTTGCACTAGTTTAAGGGGATTGCCCCCTAATTACAAAAATTTAATTTTTTAAAGCAGTTTTTCTATTTAATAAAATGAAGCCTTCTTTAGGGCAGTTACAGGTAAGCAAGTTACAAAGAATAAGGCTAAAAAATAATTTTATTAAATGCCAAAGTGCTCTGTTATATAACAGCACCATCACCAAAACAAGAAGCGTCACAGAAGATCAACAAAGCACAGCAAGTTCAACTAATTGCAGCAGCACACAGCAGAAACTTCTTATATAAATATCCTTACAACAAATGTCATCTTGTACAAATGCAAGAATTACTACCTGAGAGTTTATCCTTCACGAGAACTAGAATATCCAAACAGTAAAATAATAGCTGTAACACAGAGGCAAACTCAATTCTCTGAATTCTGTTTGCTTCTGGATGTTACTGTCCCCCCAAAAAATCTGTGCTTTAAGAGTACACAGCTTCTACACCTGCAATAGGTACAAACAGACATTAAGAGTACCTGGCCACTTACACACATTACAGTAACTGCTTAAGCCTGTAGCATTCCTGTTTATCTTTGAACTTCAAATTAACAGATCACTCAACTGCTAATTAATACTTCCATTCAGTTCTAATAATAAAGTTGCAAATTAAATGATGACAACATTAAAACATTACCTTTGTGATATGAACTATTTAAGAAGAGACTTACAAAGTTAACACTACACTTCATTTTCTGTCTGAAGGCACTCGGACAGACTTAATTTTTTTTGCATACAAATACCACACTTCTGCAAACTTGTAACATTGTTTCACACCTTCAATTATATCTGGCCATGGAAAATAAGAAAGTTATTTTTGTCAAAACCTGCAGAGCCCCAAAGGTCTACTTATCTAATTTAAACCTTGATCACAAAGCACTCTCTCAACAAAAATCAAACCTCTGGTACCAGGTGAATTGTCTGTAAAATAAAGCTGGCAAACTGCATTAACAAGAGTCATGGGGGAAGTTTCCACTTCATAAATAAGGCAGGGAACTGAGAAAACACAGGCAGAGAAAGAAGGCTCAGGAACTTCAGCAATGGTCACTCTTGTAACCTGCTGTTGAGTATCCAGCTACTTTGAAGCAATTCTCTTTACATGACATTGGTGACAGGGGAAATTATCTGTACCACAAATTACAAGGACAGTCACTAATCTGAACCAACTTTACCACACAAATACAGAAACAGGAAGGAGCTCTTGCAGTGGTGACAAGAGAAATGCATAAAGGTTTCCTGTAGCAAGGGTTGGAAGGCTACCACTACACATCACATGATCCATTCAATGCCTGCTTTTCAAACTTGCTCTGACCAGGATCCCACATCTTTGTAATGTCCACACAGCTCTCTTCTTCACACCAGTTCAACCAATTACTATCTCAAGTCTGCATATTAAATAGAATCACAGAGTAGTTTGGCTTGGAAGGAACCTTTAAAGATCTAGTTCAATCCCCCTGCAATGAGCAGGAACAGCTTCCACTACATCAGGTTGCCCAGAGACCCATTCAACCTGACCTTGAATGTTCCCAAGGATGGGGCATCCACCACCTCCCTGGGCAACTGTTAGTGTTTCACCTTCATCATAAAAATTTTCTTACTTATATCTGGTTTGAATCTATATCCTTTTAGTTTGAAACCATTACCCTTGTCCTATTGCAACAGGCCCTGATAAAAAGTTTATCCCCACCTTTCTTACATGTCCCCTTTAAGTACTGAAAGGTCACAATAAGGTCTCCCTGCACCTTTCTCTTCCCCTGGCTGAACAACCCCAACTCTCTCAGCCTTTCTTCACAGGAGGGGATGCTCCATTCTGAGAACTATTTTTGTGATTCTCCTCTAGACCTGTTTCAACACCACCATTTCCTTCATTTCCTGCACCTCCTGTGCTGGGACCCCAGAGCTGGATGCAGCACTGCAGGTGGGGTCTCACCAGAGCAGAGCAGAGGGGCAGAATCCCCTCCCTGGCCCTGCTGCCCACGCTGCTTTGGATGCAGCCCAGGACACCTCTGGCTCCCTGGGCTGTGAGTGCACATGGCTGGGTCATGTCCAGCCTCTCATCCACCAGCACCCCCAAGTCCTTCTCACAGGGCTGCTCTCAATCTGTTCATCCCCCAGCCCATGTTGACACTGTGGGATGCCACAACCAAGGTGCAGCAACTTGTACTTGGGTCTTGTTGAACCTCACAGGGTTCACACTGGCCCACTTCTTGAGCTTATCCAGGTCTTTGGCATCAGCAGCAGTCTGAGTTTATCTGTATTTTACCAGACTGGCTTCAGAATGATTAAACACAGCCAAAGGAAAGGGAAGAACACACACTGAAGAACTACGTGTTGATTATTCTTTGCCAAGGGAGCAACTGATGTTTTGGTAACAAATGTTGCTAATGGGTTATGAGGATATTTGCCACAGCTCACAAAATAGTATTTATAAAAAAGTTCCACCACAAATTATCTATTAAATAACTTACCAAAACCAATAAAGAGTACAGTCAATGAACATCTCCACCAAAACCAATAAAGAGTACAGTCAATGAATGTATCCGGAACAACAAACATCAATGTGCACTTAATCAAAGCATGTACTTCAGAAGGGAATTATATTTGTATTGCACTCTTTCACCTTTAGGGACTTGAGAATTTCTACATTTTCCTGTAGTACCTATCTTCAACCCTCCACAATTTAAGGGAACATTACACCATCACCACATTAACCTTTGAACCTCTCCTCAAACAGATACAGTCCACGGAACATGCACAAAACCTGGCTGTAAGCTTAATAATCTAACACTTTCTATTACTGTACTTCAGCCATCCTTTGCAGAGACTAGTTATGGCACTTCAGCTTTCATCATGAACTCCAAAACTGCATAGGTACCAAAACTTAAAACACCATTTAAAAAAACATGGAAGTGGTTTCCAGATGTTTTGCTTTGGTTTAATAAATGCAATACAAATTAGTAATTTGTAAAAGCCACAAAACCAGTCTGATTCATAAAAAAATTACATATGGCAAAAAAAAGTTTGTTCAAAGAGCTTCCTCACACTGGTTCAGCCATTTACTATCTCAAGTTTGCATATTAAACTGTCTTAAGAGCAGCAGTATATTAGTCCCACCGCTTTACAGACTGCATAAACACACAGCACTCCCTGCGTACCAACATCAAAGTAGATATAGGAAGAGATGAAAGAAAAAACTTTATGAAGACGATAAGGTAAAAAGGTAAGGATTAAACATCATTAGGAACAGAAGGCTACAGAATAATGTCAGACAGATTTTACTAATAGATAAATCAAAAGAAAGCAGTACTCCAAACTCACATCAGTTGTCTATTTATACTACAGAAATAAATCATGAATTCAAGCCATAATTCAAATACTGCATTACACAGACTCAAAGATTTTCCTGTGTAACACCACTGTAGTAAAAAAAACTTATACGCTATTTCAATTCAGCCACCTTATGGAAATTAGATTGATCTTCCAAATATTAGAGTTTTAAACCACCATATTATTCCAGAATCTGTTATTTACTCCTTCTGAATACACAATACCATAAAATGTGGAATAAATCTAAAAAAATATATCCTTTTTAGTCTTAGTAACTTTGATATCTATCTCTGTTATTCCCCAGTGTAATGCTTTCTTTCTCTCATGCCTTGCAGTCTTGTACAAAAGTGCTGCAAATTACCACCAAAAGCAGATGATAATTTAACTCCTTCTACACCCTATAAGTGTAAATATAAATGCAATATTTCAGTCAATTAAATTCAATCTTCTTAGCCTATGAAATGATTAACAGTTACATAACCCACGATGTCTAATTTTAGCTTCTATGTTTCTATTTTCGGTGCAGATCTGAGAGAATGCCATACAGCTGAGAAACATTTTGTATATATTCTTTTAGGAAGAAAGCACAGAAAATAAGAGTCAACAAATATTCTGTTCTTCAGGAAGACGAGAACTAAGCACACTGAGAACAGCCCTATTAACAGCTCAAATTTTGATTAGAGCAGGAAAGATGTAATTAAACAAAGAAGTCATCAGTTTTATTCAGATAAAATCAGACCACAACATGTTAAATGAAACTAAAATTCACAGTGCTAGGTAGAACTGAGAATAGTAAGTCTCTTTTAAAAACAAACTATTTGGTTTTAAAAGTAGAGTAGATGCTGAGTAACAGCTTGAAAAACTGGAAAGCCACTTTGTGACAAACCCAGCCAAAGTGAAGGAACAGACTTTCTACTGAAGCAATCAAACAAGAAAATGTTTCAATTATGTATATTTTTCAGACACATATTACCTTACTATCTCAGGACAATGCACTAAAGTTGCTTTTACCCTTTCAAAACAGCCTCTTCACCCAAGCTATTTAACCTACTGGCCTCTAAGAGAGAAAATCCCAAACACATGACCTTGTACTACCGTGTATAAGAATCCGTGTATAAGAATCACTCACAGTGGCATGAAATTTACTTTAGACTGAGACTTCCAGGAAAAATGGAAGTTCTTTGCTCAAAAATTCCAATATGCCAAGACCTTCTACCGGTTTTCATTTACTTAATTTTGTCTGGAATACTACATAACTTTTCAACATGAAACCAAAAAAAAAGTGAAACCAAATCTATTTAATTGCCTTTTCCGCAGTTCAGTATATACTGATTCCATTTAAACAGATCTATTTATTTATTTATTTTCTCAACAAAAAAATTCATCCCAAAAAACACATGAAGAATTTACTTATAGTTATACTGCACAAGTTTACGTATTTACAAGACTACCAGACCTTCTGAAAACTATCAATTGGATCATTATGGCAGAGTCTGGAAAAAAAAAAAAACCTAAATAGGTCACAGTAATACAGAAGAGAGATAAAATAACACTGTCAAAAATCTCACCAGTTATGTTAACTGGGTTTTCTTAGCTCTTACCCATGATTATTTCATTCATTTCCAGGTTTAATGATTTCCAGCAATAAAGCTACAGAACACTGACTCTCTTATTGCAACAGCTGTCAAAAATAAGCAACAAGCAGTTAAAGCATAAATAGTTTCTGGACTAGAAGTACATTTGGTTATTGCAGATTGTCCATAAAGACAACTCCCAAGAGCTACAGTAAATACCCATAGCAAGAGACCTCCTACTGTCCAGTACTATCAAATCTGAGCAGAACAGCAAGACTCTTCAAAGAACAATGTCGGATTTATCAAACATAACTGTGGCTAGGCTCTTAAGCCTCACTCTCCAAAGAAGAAAGAAGGAAAAAAAAAAAAAGAGGGGAAGGGGAAGGAGAGCTCCAAAGCTATCTATCATTTAAGAAGCAACCAGAACAAAATCTAAGGTTTGATTTTTACAGGTAATACTACTTAACCTTTGGCAAGTGTGCTACTTCTTCATTCACTGATTACCAACTATAATTACAGCAACCCGCAGTTTACAGGAAGACATTGAGAAATGTAATCAATTTAATATCATTTATAATGGCTCCTTTGACTTTGCTTCCTTCTAAGATCTCACATGCACCTACATCAAGAGATACATGAACTCTTTAGAAAAAGACCCTTAGAAAAAAATTATCTTTGGCACAAGGCCAGTTTCTGCCACAAGATCTGGTAGCTAATATCCATTATTAGGGGGGACTGTGCGCTCTTTCAACACCACTGCAATCAGTTCTTCAGATATTGCTTTCCTTGTGAACAACCCTAAAATTCTTATTTCCTTCTATTTTCTCTGGTCCTTAAAATAGAGAGAACCCTGCCTGCCTCAATTTCATGGTTCCAATCCCAGAATTTAAAAAGAAGTTACCTCACCCAGGCCTTTTTTTTCTAGTCACCACCTCTGTAGCTTCATGGCTCTCCAGCTGCATGGAGCTGAAGGCCTCAGAAACCACATGAGCTCACAATGATTTTTTGCCTCATTCTTAAATCAGTTTTCCAGTTGAGAAGCTCTGTCAAAGGCAGTACTCAATTCTCATAGCCAGAACTCAAACAGGTCAGAAAACAGTATGCTGCCAATTCATTTTCCTGCCCTTTATAGTGCAGCTTTCTGTCACAAGTGAGCAGGATACAGATAGCTACTTCCAGCTGCAGAAAGTACCAAGATACTGCCCCTAATCCACTGGCAGGTAAAGAAGAAATTACAGAAACAATAAGGTATGGCCAGTTGGTCATCAGACCAACTGCAAAGCTCAGAACAGAACTTCAAACCCTTAGTCCCACGCTCAGAATATTCATCAAGCTGTACCAGTTCCAAATACTGGCACACAACACACATCATTTACACAGGTAATTTCTGATTAATAGCAAAAACCTTTTATAAATCTATGCATAGGGATGTAGTTGTGTATACACATACACATAGACACATTTATTCTTAGCAATAGATCTGCCCCACTCCTAATCTGCTACCAAAATGAAACATCAGTAAACAAAGAAAGCCTGAAGGCTATTACATAAACCAACTGAGTTGAGTAGAAATAATCTGACAATTCAGTTCCCTTTCTTGAATGGTTTGCTCACTGGATACAAGTGAAAGAGACAAGCAAAAGTCATTTAACACATGGCAGATGAAATCCTAATCCAAAAATATTACATCAACAGAAAAAGAATTAACCTACTGAATAATTATCTCCTCAAAGACTTCTAGAATTATTATCAAAACAAAAGTTGGAGATTTTTTTCCCCCCCGGGATAGAAAGTGGATGAACCCTTATCTTAGCTGAAGTGAGAGGAACAGGAGACCATAAACACTGCTTATTTCCTCCCTTCAAAACTGACTTTCTATGAGATACCCTCTACCACTGTAAAACGACTATCTAACTTGGAGCAGACACTTTACACATGTTCTGTCTTCCCCTGCCAAATCCTACAGCAAACCCTTCCACTGATTCTCACAGACACTGACTGAGTCAGGCTCAAATTATGCCTCCATTAATCACTGTAAATCAGCTCATCTCAAAGTCAACAATTCCTGAAAAGTCATTCCTCCTGCCAGCCAAATGGGCCCAAGTACTGCTCCCGTTTCCAACCTCCACGCAACTTGCAGTACCAAGCTTTCTTGATCTTATTTTCCACATCTTGGTACTAAACTGTCTCAACTTCAAACATACACAATCAAATCTTACGAAATCTAGAAAGGGCAGAGTCAAAACAACTGGAACAGTTCCAAGATTATCCCTCTAAAATGTAAAAAATCCTAGATTTTAGATGAATATAAACCTGCTACTTACTGGTTTCGGCATTTTTCTTGTTTTCTGTAGTCTCCTGTTCACTTAAATCTTCCAAAAACTCTTTGCCCCGTTCTGCCAAAAACAAAATTAAAAGGGTTGTTTTTAAATTAACCAAAACTGAGTTCATGTACATCACAGCAAATAGTACAAATTCCAAAACGAGTAAGGAAGTGCTCTACATGTACAAAATACACTTTTCAGCAGATGACATATAGAAAGAGCAACTAATTTAGCCAGTGCCAGCATCTACAGGTCTCGAAGCAGTAACATCCTTCCTAGTTTTTGTAGAACATTTAAGCAGTAATGTTACAATAAAGAGACAACAGTTCCCCAAGTGCTACAAATTTTTTAAAGGTTTGTTATCATATATCATCTACTATTAAAAACCTCTAACATTATTTACGAGAAACATCATGAAGACAAAAAAACAACCCTCTAACATAATCTTAAAGCATCAAAACTGTATTTCCTGGCTATAAAATAATTTGTTTCTCTCAGCAAAGGCATGATAGTCATTTTTTCCAAATGAAAAGAAATGCAAGTACACCAAAACAGTAAAAAAAGGAAGAAAATCTGCTGTGCTTAAAATAACAGAGCTTTGTTCTTTTTAAGCAGAAGGCTATAAGTTATGTCTACATGGTAATGAAAGTATTCACTATTGTGTTCAGTTCCAAGAAAGTTTTTATACCCTAAAAAAATATGCTTGCAATGTTATTGGTAGATATCATCCTACCTCCTTTTTTATTCCTTCTAACTCAGAAAGAGCAAGCAGCTAGTCACCCTCTTGCACATATTTACAGTAATGACTTCCACAAATTAGACCTGTTGCTGGTTTGCAAGGAGCATAAAAGACTGCACTGCCCTCAAAAATAATTATAACCGGAATTACGCTTAAACTAAGAAAAATGAGTGTGACATGCTAGTCAGAATAATCTGAGATTTCAGTATTATAACTCCACAGCTGCAACAGATGAATAAAATCTTCAGAAGTGCTTAAAAGAAAGAGAAAAACAGAATACTTGAGAGCAATCCAGTTATCAAAACCAAGCTTTTGTGTAACTGATTTTTCATTCATAAAGAAAAATGGAAAAATATTTTTATATAAAAAATACAAAAGAAGTCAATTTTCCTTGCTTATTGGCAATAAAAATACATTAATATTAGAAACATTTGCACAGCAATTTAAGGTGCACTAGCACTTTCTTTTTTCTTCTAATCTGTAGAGATATGTTTGAAAAGAGGGACTGAAAAAACAGATAAAGGATGAAAACAGAATTTAAGAAGCATAAATGTTGCTAGCTGGTAAAGAAAACAAATGTTAAGACTAAAGATGACAGAAAAAGAGATCTAATGACATAATTCTGACACAGAACAAAACTGTGTTTAACAAAAAATCAGCCTGAAAACATTAAAATACTATCTTGAAGTTACATTCATTATGATATAACTAATCTAGCCCAGCTCTAAAGGTATAATAATACTGTTTGCCTAGCCTAAAGACAATTACATTCCAGTAGATTTTTTAATTACAGAAGATACTCTAGAGAACTGGACAGTATCAGTCGTGTCCCATATGCAGGCTCACTGCCTGATGTGCAGTGCCAATTTACACACTGAGCTGAGGCACTTCCATTTATCTGTACTGCTCTGCACAGAGCAGGGAGCTGGGTGGGAACCCACCAAAGGTTGGCACCCCAATCATCAAAACTTTACACCTTTCATACATTTCAGCAAACGAAATCACGCTTTTTTTTGCTACAGGTTACATAGCTCTCTTCTTGATTAACGTTCTACCTTCTACTGGTTCCATGATTCTCTTGCTTCTCCTGCCAACCAGTGAACATGCTCAGCCATTCCCCTCTTGAGTCATGGACTTCAGGAGTCGATGGGCCCCCAGCTGTGGTCACAGTCTCCCCCTGCCACAATTACCTTTTCTCTACTTGGAACTGATTCAGCACAGTTGCTGAGTTGGCTTTGTTTGTTTCTTCCTTATCTAGGGAGTTCTGCCAAACGTCCTTGTGGCTCATGAATTCTGCATTCCCTGTGCCCACTATCAATGCAACATCCTCCTTCTCAAACTTTGCTAATTTCCCCCTGGGTCTGAGACGGCTGAAGAGTGTCAAGCCCTAAACCTTAATAAGGCAATTCTACTGACAAGTCATTTATCTTTCTAACACCTGGACATCAGCAGTAAGACTACTATTCTAAGATACTGTTAAATATATTTT
The DNA here is from genome assembly GCF_965178545.1 of Coloeus monedula. Classification (NCBI taxonomy): domain Eukaryota; kingdom Metazoa; phylum Chordata; class Aves; order Passeriformes; family Corvidae; genus Coloeus; species Coloeus monedula. The sequence goes on from NC_138783.1 coordinate 44,558,010, forward strand.
TGAACATTATGAATACACTTTTCCTCTATTCCTCTCCCCCCCTTTTTTTTAACCACAAATGCTTCCAGGGGAGGAAAAAAGACATTGGCTTTTGATAAACTCTGGCTTTTGATAAAAATTCAACAGCACGTTTCCCTTTCAGAGAAGAGACTGCCTCCTCTTTTCCCTTCTTACCCTAATGCACTCCTTGGAAAAATTCAAGGGAATAACGGAAACCAAACAAGCTTGGCTCTAATATCTGCTAACAGATTCCGAGCTGTAGTAATCCCTGTGCTCACCTCTGACAGCAGAGGCTCAGTGATTGAAAAACTGAAGGCAGATTGAAGCCCTAGAGTTACACTCAGTTAATTAACGATGCAAAAACTAAATTAGATTCTCATCCACCATTTTGTAAGCATGCCAACTCAACAGTACCAAAAGGAACAGAAAGTAGCACAGCTACTTTCCTGTGCCTTTAGTTACAAAGCACTGAAGAGAAGGGGTATGGTAAGATTACTGATAAGGGAGCCCAGTCTCCAGGAGAGCAATGACAGCATATGGCACAGGACCAAGATCTGTGTTATCAAATGATTACTTTCTGAGGTCCCTCTAAGAGACAACATGTCTAGCAATTTCTACAATGACTGTCATACCCTCATATATTTTATCACTACAAATTCATTCACAAACATGTCCCAGATTTTTGCTTTGGGATTTACTCACTTTGTTATAATACAATCAACAAACCATAAACAATTTATTTGAAAACGTACTTTAAAACCTTAAGGTAACTTTTAAAATCAGAAATATGACTACACAGTTTTACAGGTTAATCCTATGTCATCAAAACACAATTGGGAGACATGTTTTTATATGCAAGAGAACAAAGTTATCAGCAAAAAGCAAGAATCCTCTTATGCAAAACTCAATAAAAATGAAGTCTCACTGTTAGTCCCACAGATCTCATGGGCCCGAGAAACTATCACAGTATATGAGCAATAGAAAATACGTGCAAACAGCAACCCACATATCTTTTTGTTCAAGTGTTTGCTTGTAGTATTTTTCACTAAAGTAAAAAAAAAAAATCTATATCTCTTTAAAAAAAGAAATTTTTTAACATTTTTAGCCAAAAACAAATTTATAGCAAAGTATGCTGAATTTATTTCCATTGTTTTCATTTTATATATAATACAAAAAACAGTCTGGTTTTTTTATGCTTTCATATCCAAAATGTTGTGCAAATTTGAAACAGTTCATTCACACGAACACATTGTAACTATTATATGTATATACAAATCAAGAAGTTCACAGATCTTAAAACTCCAAATATTGACATCAAATAAACACTGAAGAAAAAATGAAAATCACCCTTTCTTTCCCAATTATTGGCACCAGCTAACATTAAAAAGAAAACAAATATGAGGAAAACATTGGGCCAAAAGAAACCAAAAATTGCAGCCAGGCAAAATATTGTGTATCTCCACTATTATTACTGGAATCAGTTCACTTTTGCTACTTACGCCTTTCCAGATAAATTTATATTTAGCAGATGCAAAATTTTTAACTTTGAAGCAACTAATTACTTAGACTTACTTTTATCTTAACACTCATGGGAAATGGCATTGCAAATAGTGGGGGGAAAAAAAACCAACAGCAAAAAAGACCCCAATCAGCTGGGATCGCGAATGATATTCCGTTTGCTTCCTGCATTCTGAAACCAGTTTGTGACCTACTAGGCATAAAGGCTCATCACTTGGGCATTTAAAATCCTAAAGGTCCCTCTTCCAAGTCAGGATTAGCAGGATTGTGACTTTGCAGGCTTCCTACTGCTACAACACTCAGGACCTTCAAGAACATATGCAGTAATCTGGACTCTGGGCCAAAAAAACCCAAAAGTATCAGCAGGCTCCATCACAAACAGATAAAAAAAGTCATCCAGAACATCAAGAACTCGCTTGAAATGAAAAGCTGTGATTTCAATTTATTTCACTACAAGGCAGTTAAGGTTTTTAAATCAGTATCATCCATGTTTCTAGTTATGCCACAGAAAGCAACAAATAAAGCAATTGTTGAAAGATGACAATGAAAGCTTTCTTCAGAAAATGATGGTGCATAAAATGCCTGATGCCAAAATTCTGCCAAATAATTTATGCAGCAGCTGTTTTCAAAAGAAACATTCATAAACACAGCCATGGGTCTGAGGTCAGGTGAGGACGGGATAGCAGGCAGAAGGCTCGAGCAGGACACTTGACTGGTAGAGATGCAACACTCAAAAGCAGGATCCCTATCCTAAGCCCCAAGAAAGCTCAGGGCCTTCTCTCAGAAGCAGCCTCTCCAGCAGCAGAGCTCCTAAGCTTGAGCAAGAGGTTTACCATCTATTTCCCTAAATACAGACAGATGTCAGGGACCACAGAGCTTTACCCACAACAATATAACTCACTCATTTATTAACAGGAACTTATTTAAAAATAATATACTTTTTCTTTTCAAAGTCTTATCCCATTCCATTTTTTGTGGTACATGAAAGTTTTAGATCTTTGCAGGGGAAGCAACAGGCAACTCACAGGCCATTGGACCGGACTAACTGGTCTCGGATTTCTACAAAAATGGCTCTCTACTCCAAAGCAGTCTGTGAATGTCTGCAGGGCAATCATCTTTCACACTAACAGCTCCCTAATGACACACTTGCTGCAATCCAATAAAGAAGTTCATTTGCCACAGACTTTACTTCTGCATACATTTTTTCAGTCGGACAGAAAGACCGCCCACACAGCTGTCTGCAATATAAGCAAACCAGGGGGGAACTAAAACAAGCAATTTATCTCACAGGAAAAAAAAAGAAAGAAAGAAAGAAAGAAAGAGCTGAATTCTATACCTAACATGCAAAAATTGAGATTTGACCAGTGCTAGGTATCACATGCAGAGTTTTACATGCCAACTTTTTTTTTTATGTACTGTATCTTTCCCTTCTTAAAACCACCATTTCCCCCAACCCTCCCTTCTCTGAAACACCCAAAACAGGCTTGCTATCTCTGAAAAATAACTGCAATATAACTCATACAACTTAGGTATTCAATGTATCTATAGGAAAATACATTTTGAAGAGTGAAGTACATCTAAACTGGAGCTCTTGAACTTCAGAAGTAAAATGAAAACTTGGCAGTTGCCAACACAGTATTCAACTAAAAGCAACACATACCAGTCAAAGAATTTGCACACTACTTGCAGTTTTGGCAGTTAATAAACTGGAATGTTTCAGACATGCTACACAATTTACATACAGTTAATATTTATGGAGTTTAGTAATCTTAACTTCAAGTATCCACAACTGCACTATGGGAAATAATTCTAAGATTCTGAGGAGTCCTACAATGATAGGATGGCCAATCTTACCATGTACATTGGATGCACCATCAAAAATGATGGAAGTACTGTTGCTTCCAAGTGCAATAATCCTTTCTCTAAGCATACAGTTAGCAAAGAAATAGGACATATACCCAGAATTTTGGGTATACCTCATCTCAAAGTCAAGTATTCTATTTTCTGAAGGATGCTGTTAAGGCTCTTACAACTAATTCCATAAAATAAAGGAAACTTATGAACATGAACTGGCCACTCATATCATTCTCCATATGCACTAGCTAGAGCTCTTAAATTATAATGGTATAGTGTATAGATTATTAACTGCCTTTTTGGGCCAATGTCACATTTCTTTTTCTTTGTACAACATGACTTGAACGTTTCATTCCACAGAGTGATTAATAAATACCTAAAGCAGAAAGGAAAACAAATACATTTTAAATCCAAAGTACAGCTAAGTATTAGCCTATTGGTAAAGTTAGCCAACAAATGCAGTTCATCAGTGTTGAAAGGAAAGAGTTTACCCAGGCTCCTTCAGCTCTGGAGTAAACTCGCTGAGCATGCAGGATACACTGGGTGCTGCTTTAATGGATCAGTATCTTTCCACAATCAGTTCTTTCTTCAGAAGTCTGTATAAAGCTTTGTTTACATTTACAAACTTGAAAATCCTCCCTTTCCTCTACTCCCACAGACTTCTAATGCAATACAAAGTGATAGAACAGCTTTGATGTATTTAACACATCCAACAGAAATACGTAATGCCTTCAACAACTTTCCTCTTCACCTCTGCCAACAGAGGCACCCCTTCTCAAAAAGCAGAGCAAGGCTGCTGAAGAAGAAAGGCCGTTTACCTAGCCTGGCAAAGGAGAAAGGAACTTTGCCAGGAACTGCCTTCTCACATCATAACGTCTACGCGTCTTACCCTCCTAGATTTGCAGCTTGTAGGTGGATCCAAATCCTTACTCTCTTTATGTCTTTGCCCAATTTTCTGTGAAACAACCTTCCTCTGGCAGTACTATTACCATCAAGCCCTGAAATGCTCTCTACTGCAATGGCAGAAACAGTCCAAGCAGAACTCTTTTCGTCATTTCTACACACACTTCTACACCTTTCCCTTGAGTCAGCACTCAATGAAAACTCTCTGGACAGCTCCAGACATGTCCCACCATGTCATTTTTTCATGCGTTTTCTAAAGATGTTTCACTTTTGCTCTCCAGTTTCCCAACCTAAGAGAACAACTGTGTCGCTTCAGTACAAAGCTTGGAAATATGCCACTGCCTTGCAATTGCCATTTGCTGGGAGGCTGCTTATCTGGGAACATTGCACTGACTTGCAGTTTATTTTTCTCACAGTCCCTCTTATGCTAAATCAATAGATCAACAGAGGTAAGTCCTATAATCCAATAAACAGTTACTACTTGTCCCATCTTTAATGATTAAAAAACAACTTCATCAGAGTAGCCATAATGTCACTGTACACCAACTCCACATCTTCCCTGGAAGCACACGTTGCCCAGCAGCGCTGTGCCAACGCACCCGGAGCTGACAGCGACAACCGCATTTCTACAATCTTCTCAATGTGCGAGGCGCTGTGCAGGCACACGCATCCCCAAAACGCTCCCGCGGCACAGACACGGCGACAGGCATCTCCGGTGGAAACAAACCGGAGTGACACACAGAGATACATATGAAGCCTGACACGAACCGGTCACAAAGACAGAATTACTTAAAAGTCAGAAACGCCACTCCTGTAACTCAGTTTAAAAAATGTAATATTTTTTAAAGCCTGTACCAGAAAGAGGAACACGAAATACTTGTCTAGGGTGTTACACAGACTGGAAAAGACAGCTTAATAGCACCTTACAACTGAAGTGATTAGTTGTGTTGGCATAGAGTCCAGAGAAGTTGGGTTTTTTTCGCGTTCAGATTAAGAAAATGACAAAAGACAAGTGAACTCCACAAAGTTGAAACTAAACCCCCTTATCTGCGCTAAACTTTAATCGACAAGGTTAATTACAAATGCCCACGACTTGTACAAAACATTAATCCATTCAAAAAACAATGCACAAAGGCTCATTCAGGGCCGCTGCGCCCATTACGTCGGTCAGTACTTAAGGACTCCTAAAAACGCGCATTTGTCGAAAACAATAGACAGCAACAGATGCTCCACAGCACTTGTTTATGAAGTAATTCCTCATTATTCTCCCACACCGCGGCACTCCGCTGGCCCGACCCGACTGCCACATGTCTACTACGGTATAACCTCCCGAGCCGCGCTGCTCGGGGACATGAATAATGCAGCGGAGGCTGAGCGGGCACGCCAGGGGCGCGCTCCCGGGGCTCCCCGACAGAGCCAGGCGAACCGGGGGTCGGTGAGCCGGGTCCCGGTCCCGGGCGGAGGCGGTGCCCCACACAAGAGCGGCACGGTGCCACGCTCCCTCGGCCGCAACAAGTCGCCTGGTGCCCCCCGCCCACCGAGGGCTGCGGGCGGGCTCACGCCTCGAGGTGCCGCCCCCGTGCTGCCCCCCCGGGGCCCCGCCAGCAGCCGCCCGCACGCCCCTCGCCTCAGCGCCCTGCGCCCCCGCCTCACCTGGGACTCCGCTCCCTTCGCGGCGCTGAGCGGAGAGGGGGGGGGGGGGACGAACCCCCGGGGCAGGGTGCTTGGGGCGCGGCGCTCCCTGCTCCTGGCGGGGCGGTATGTTCCCCCCGCCGCCCCCTCGCAGCGGGGCAGGAGGCGCAGCGGGGCCGCCCCGCGCTGCTCGCCGGGGACGCGGCGCGGAGCGCGGCGAGCGCTGTGACAGCTCTGCAATATGGCGGCCGCCGCCGCCGTTCGGATTTTCCCCCCTATCAGATGCGGCTCCTGCGCAGGCAGTGCGCGCGCACGCGCGGCGCGGGCGGACGGGCATGCGCGGCGCGAAGCCGCTGCCCGGAGGGGCGCGGGGGCGGCGGCCGCGAGGGGCTCCCGTGAGGGGCGGGAACGGCTCGGGGACCACGGCTCCCGGCGGGGGCGGGAGACGGAGTTCCCGTGAAGGGACGGCGGCGGGCGCTCACTTTCTGAAGCGGCGGCCTCTCTTCACGGGGCTCTGCGCCTCTCTGCGCGCTCGGGCGGAGCCGGTGCTCCGGGACCCCGCGCAGCCCACCCGAGCGCAGCCCTGCTCGTGTTATGTGAGCCTGTGGCAGCTGCTGAGCGGCAGAGCTGCCCTCCAGGAACTCCCTGCTCGCTTGAGTGAGGAGAGGATGAGGAGAAGGAGCGCTCCCGTTCGCGCGGCCGGGTGGGCGGGAAAGGAAAACCACTGTAAAGGCTCGAGCCAGGGAGGGGGAGTTGGCGGCGTGGGGTTTTTTTTCTGTCCAAAGCCCCGCCAGGCATAGTGCATTTTTGGCAGGCTTGAGCTCCCGGGCGCGGTGGGAGGCCGGGTGTCTAGCCAGATAGGGTGGCTGGGAGCTGGCGATTCCACCAGCCCCGGGGTGCGGCGGGCAGGAGCGGGGTGAGCGGTGAGCCGGGGGTTGGGAAGGGTCGAGCTGTGAAGGCTCATGAGAACAGGGATGCCTTCCGGGAAAGAGCATGGAATACAGTCTGAATGGAGAGCACTGAGCCTCTTCCTCTGCTCCGTATCATCGCAGTGATGGGCGTTCTCTCTTTTCATCACTCAGTCGTGTGAAATAGTCACGCTGGTGGATTTATGGATGGGATCACACCTTTTTTCGTTAATTTTCTTTTATATATATGTATATACATACCATCCCAATGGGAATGTAGAAGAAAACAGCCGTAAGGAGAATCCTTCTGAAGGACAGAGAGGTTGAGGCAATCCCAGCCCCCACTCTGCTTTCTCAGTTTATTTTTGTTTGCAAGGAAGTGAAGGTGCTCCCTGAGCTCAGCGGCAACCCAAGCGGGGAGGCCAAACAGCAAAGCTCAGTGCAAAGGGATCCACTCGAGCTACCAACTCTTGAGTCATGCAGCTGCTATTAATACACCTTGCCCTCTGGCTGTCTGATAAAGAGAGGTTGGGGGAAGAACTATGAGGAATTTTCAATTAAAAGCTGCCTCAAAAAGAATAAAATGAACACTCTAGAGTGAATTGGAGGTGGGGAGAAGGGGAACAGGAGGAAAGCAGCCTGGCAAACAAGGAATAATCTACCAGAGAGTTTGTGGGAGCCTCACTGACTAAATTTTTAAAATTTTTTGGACAAAATTTAAACAACATTCTGATAAGGGAAATGACCAGCTAATACAAACTATTATGAAATTAAATTGAATTAGTGATATAAGCTTGAATGTAATTACTTTTTCTGGAGACATTTAGTGAGTTTAATTTGTGATAGTTTTATGCATTTTGTTGTGAATTTTAAACAGGCACTCATCTAAACACTCATCACCACAGAATCTGAACATCTCAGTCTATTAAAGGTATGTTCAGTTTCCTCACGTGGGCTAAAATTTCACTTCCAGCTTTGTTTGTGCCATTTTGCTCCAAGGAAGAAGCAATGGTGGCTAATTCCTCTTTGTCTCTGTTGTTCTTCATTGTGAAGAACATCCTTGTGTGAAACAGTATTTTGCAGTACATTAAACTTCTAAGGCATCTTGCAGCGTCTGCAGATACAGAGTTTCCCGGAGCAGCCACCATTCCTATGCATTGTACTGTTCCCTGTTCAGATGGCCTTTACCTGCAGGTCCGAGTTAGGGAAGTGAAACAAACAAACAAAAGGCAGAAAAACAAACCCTGTTTCATTCGGTCACTTAAATAAATTGACTATGATTCACTGCAGTGCACAGTTAAAATGTGTTTACTTTAGTTGACCGAATTAAAGGCTTGCTTTCTTCCCAAATTCTGAACTGGCTCAAATATGGGATTATTGCACTAGGGCTCAGTTTCATTACTGATGTTGATAGCATGTGGAAGCAAGTTCCTTTCAGTTTGTGCATTATCACTGCAGGATATGCTTTATCTCTTACCCTGTTACATGAAGAATATTATTGCTCAGAAATGTCAAGGTAAATAATAGTCTTATCTCCCTTGTCAACAGTATAATGTGGTTTTCTTCTCACCTTGCTTCCTTAACAAGGTGTAAAATTGCAGTTTGTCTGATAAAACAGGGCAGTAAAAACAGAAGTGTAGTTAGAGATCGTATTCTTTGTAGCCATGGAACTGAAACTACAGAAAGAACTACAGGCAATAAAGAGAGCTTTCAGATACCCCTATAAACTTAAATTACACAGTTCTCTAAGAGGTAGGTTATAAAGATAAAGCTAATGATAAGAATGCTGTAACTGCAAGGCATAGAAGTTTATCTTCCAGCAGTAATGCCAAAACCCATCTCTTCATTAAAAAACAGATTTTAAACTTCCATTGCCTGATCTGAGAAATCAATCCTAGAATCCTTTTAGAAAGTAAAGATTTTTGGGCCAAGGTTTTTTTTGCAGTGCACCTGCGAAAGCATAAAGCATTAGTCAGTGAATACCTGGTTGTGTGTTACTTTTTTTAAAGCCAAATGTACAGTTCAAGGGGCATTTACTAGACAAAGCATTTTGAAAGGGAGAACTACAAAAAAAAAAAAAAAACCCACCATGAGAAATTTCTGATTTTTTTTTGGATTTTTTTAAATTTTCAAATGGTATGCAAAACACCTTGACGTTGCCTAATTCAATTATGATTTATGCCATCAGTCTGGATAGAAGTGCAGTGCTGCCCGTACCATTCCCCTGACGTGAAGAGTTATACGTGGACTCAGCCTACACGCCTGGAAGGCAGCCATTCTGGGAATAATTATACTTATGACTCAACACACATACTCAGCTATTAATATGTTTACAGAAGCAGACCTGACATTGTCTAGAATTATTGTAGGATAATTTTACTGTTACTAGTTGTATGGTCTAAAACCAAATTGCTTTTTCTTTTGTTGGTTTCTGAATAACAATAAAAGGATACATTGCCTTAATGGGCATTAATAGTAATTATTTTTCCAACAAGTATGTTAGGTTGCCCTTTAGAGTCTTTGCTAGAAACAAACGGAATTTAAAGAAGTCTCTTGTCATTAGATGAAAACAATTCACAGATATTTTAAATATTTGGTGAAATGACAATAAACGTCTGAAGTAATAGTTTTCATGTCTCTTGTTAAATTTTTCTGTCACTTAAAATTAAATGTATCTAATTCCAAAAATTATTTTTCATGCATGGTATTAACATACCAGATTTCAATAAAAATAAAAGGGTTCCAGTAGCAACGCGGAGTATTCCAAGTCGCCTTTATTGCATGCATATGTACAGTCTCAGCTTTGATCAAGTTCAAAAGGCAAAATGTGGTATGATCCTGGGGAATTAGTCTTTTCTCTCTCTGAAATACCATAGGTATGTGAACTTTACTTAGGTGTCCTCCAGGGATTGCACTGGGGCAGCACCTCCAGAATCCTCAGCGCCAGTGAAGAAGTCCAGGAGTCCATGTCCAGGATAATCCCCTGCATGAGTGTTGTAATGAGGGAGGGCGGACAGTGTGCAGAAAGTTATATGGAAGGGGTATCCTCCCTTCTTCAGAGACACACAGTAAACAGAAAGGATAAATCAGCACCTGAAAGCCTGGTTGGAACACCTGAAAAACAGTGGGCAGGGTAATCTACTGCTGAGCTGCAGTGTTGGCAGCTGGCTCCATGTCAGGCTGTCCTTCCACCTATTGATTTAATCACCCTGCTGAGAAGGCTTTGCCTCTAACATTGACTGTGAAGCCTGGCTGGCCAGCACACACCTTTCCCATTGAAAATCCGAATGGTTTTGCAAAAGCTCTGTCCTGCAGCCCAATCAATTCCTGCCAGTGTAAGATTTAAGAACATTGTTGCTCTTGCTGACTGTGCCTATCAGAAGTTCCAGGTGAGAAGCCCAAAGGCTTTATCACTGATTGTCTGTCACACATGGTGACATCTTCCAATGACAGATTTTTGGCTTTTTCCTGTTATTTAGTCTCTGGTACTACAGCAAAGATACCACAGTGGTGTCCACCTATCTCAGAGTCAAATTTTAATACCTTTTCTACTCAAGACAGGGAGTAGTAGAATCACTTGTAGAGGAGTGTGTATTTAAGTGCCAAATGTGGATCTCAGCAATTCATTCTAAGTGAATCGGTATTCACATCTCTTTGTAATAATTTACTAATTTAATTTTTGTACAAAAATGTATATTATGCAGCACTTACATTCCATCTATTATTTCAATCACCTTATAATGTTATGATATTTTTTTCTTGCAGACTGGTAATTGCACAAGAGACAGCTTAACAAAGCTGCTTGCAGTTAAGGTTGGGGCAAGCTGTCTGATTTCTTGTATGTCACCGCTCTTGTGTCACATCACCCAAACATGCCTTCACTGACACATAAGGCTGTCATCTAACAGCTGACACTTAGCTGCAGTTCCTGCTTGTGTCCACTTACTTGTTTCTATCTCATTCATAGTTACAATTATTATGACAAGTACAAGTTGTTCTGCAGTGACAGCACTGTTTTTTTAGTGACACTGTTTATTTAGTTAGAATGTGGCAGTAGCTGTGCCATGTCCATAGCACTGGAAATCAAAGTCATTGATAACCATATACACTTCAGTGAAATAATGTTATAACAAATTAAAATAGTATGTAAGGTACTAAGCAGTTAAAGGCACCAATCCAGACGTTTTTGAAGAAACTATTTCTGTGGGCAAAAAAACTGAGTATGATTACCAGGGAACTGGATGCAAGTGTTTGAAAACTTGAAAAATGTATATACCTGTTAGAGCCAAAGCAAATGGTTTTGGAGGTTGTGTTATTGTTGGGTTTGTGTTTTGTGGGGTTTTTTGTTTGTTTGTTTGTTTCTCCTAAGGTGGATGTACACTGTTCTGAGACAGCCATACACTTTGTGAATAAATAAAATCATAATAGAAGGTAGAGCTTTTTACTAGGAATGCATCACTGAAGTATTTTTAGGTCCTGATCCCTTCTAATTTTACTGCATGTACTTGCTTCTTTATTAACAAGCAGAAATAAGCAAAACCACAGAAGGAGTGTTACAATTTTTCAGGCAAAATATGTTCTCAAGATTTTGTCTTCTCCCAGATTTACAAAAATGTAGATGTCAAAACCTCAAAATAGAAGCACATATTTCTTCACAAATCCAGCCTTTTTTTATTTTTGGGAATTTTCTGGAATACTTATATATCTTGAGGGGGGAAAAAAAGAAGAGTGAAAATTGAAGTACACTGTTCAGGTTTGTGTTTTCCAGATATGGGACATTTTTGATGGCATGCCAGTAGTATCACAAAAGATGAAAAAACGCCTAAAGGAAACACTTCATCACCTCTTTAAAGGGGATGTTCCACGACAGTCTCCTCAACCCACTTTTGCCAAAGTTGTTTCCAGCTAAACATTAATCATGAAACTCTGATCAAAAAAACAGCAAAGAACCCCAAAAAAGTCTCAGCATTAACATTACATAAAAAGGTAGTGAGAGACTGAATATAATTCCTCTCTTATTTTAAATGTTCTATGCCTCCACTGAAATCACTGGCTTATTTCAGCATTAATCCGCCAGTACTGAGTACAAGGTCTTAAGTCCACAGACATTCTAAATTTCTGAAGGAATTTAGGAACAAGAAGGGTGAGCTGATATTAGCAAAAGCATGTGTCATTAAAACCAGTTACAGCTCTTTTGCTGAAGCAGATATCCCCAGAGATTAATTTTTTCCATCCCACAAGCAGAACAAATCAAGGCACTCCATTTGCTGAACCAGAATACTATCAAAGCTTTATCATCAGCACACCTACAAAGATGTAATTTGGAGGCAAGAAGATAATTTAGCCTTAAGAGGGTACATGCTTTTGCAGCAGCTATGTTGCAATTGAAACTTACCAGATCAAATCACCCTTCATTGAAGTTCATCAAAGAGAAAAAAGGTAGGAAAAGGAGAAAGGTAAGATAATTCTAGGGTGCTAAGATCTTCAGTGTGCTGTGTCTCCAAGTATATTTTTAAAGGCTGCTTCTTTTGCATTTCACTGTGTATGAAGAAGGTCTGAAAGATTTAAGAGTATTTATTTGCCTTAGAAAAAAAATATTAAAAGATGCAGTCTTTGACTACCCTTAAGGATACCTCAAAGGCAGTTGAAGAACCAGATGGGCTACAATATTACAAGTACCAAAACAATGACAAATGATTAAACTGAAATGGGAAATTAGTCCCCTTAAGGATTTAAATTCTGCTAATGGTTTTCTGTTACCTGGTGAACAGAGATTGAAAGGATGGTACATAAAGGCAGATTTGACACTTCAGATGCTGCTAAAGTTGAAATTAAAAAATAGTTAAGTTTCTCCATGAAACTAGATTGACTTAGGTTGTGCGTGCTTGGAAACAGAGCCCCGTGACTGACTGACTTGAGGTAGCTGTAATTCCTTCCTCTGGCTGAGACAAGCTTGTCAGCTCTGCCTGGTGTGGATTCCCTATGGACCAAGAAGTTAGTAGATTCCTCAGTCAATCCTTCCCAGCTGGCAATACCTCAGTTATCTTTTTCTTCTTTCCTGATGGATGTTTAAATGAAATTTCTAGGATATTAATTTCTTCCAAGGCTCCTACCTTTGTTGCATTTGGTTGTATTTGGCTAACAGGTTCTAAAGTTATCAAGTAAACTTGCAGAGGAACCTACTTTGATGACAAAAGCTGGGCTGAAAATAAAGTTATAAAACTGAGATCCCCTATGAAGGCAGAAGAAATACCAATCCCAGGTATTTACCTTATTAAACAATGAACAGGTTTTTTTCCTATATCCTGGACTAAGGTTCAGATTAGACTGTAGATAACACATTATTAATTTTTATATTAGGCATTAAATGCTACTTGCAGCCTACATTGAAACCAGCAGTTGTGATTACAACCTTTTCCATCTGAAAATTCAAAATTTCATTATATCCCAAACTTGAATTCTAGGAATAGGCTGAACATCTGTCTGCTGCATCTCTATCATCCAACTGTTCATCTTCTGAGTGTAATTAGATGAGCATTCCTCCTGCAAAGATGTCAGATTTGCTCACTTTTTGTTTCTTTTAAAACAAAGTATGTTCCTTGCACCCACTTAACAGGTCAAGAGGAGAGTTAGTCTGGTTGCCCTGCTGATTGCTCATCATCTTCTATATGGAGTTTCTTCTACCTGGAGCCAGCCAAAATCATTGAGGCTTTGCATGAAAATAAAGGTTTAGTACCTTGAAGATCTGCCCTTTCTTGTTTCTTTACATAATTTCCTATAATTTAAGTACAGTTGAGATTTTTTTTTCCTTCATTGCATCAGCGGTGCCTGCAAACTTCATTTCTGTTGTCAATCTACACAAAAATGGGGAAATTTCCTCAGTGTTTGTGTAGAGGGAGTACAATGTCAAGTTGTTTGCACAAGGTAAAGAAGACAAAACACTAATTGTGCACATTATATGTTAAAAATAGTTTCCAGAAAAAGACTGAGCTATCAATGTAGATAGTACAGTAATTATGATCAACAAAATGTTTACAATTCATATATGTACAAATGATAGAATCTCAGCTGAAATCTGTACAGCTCTGGTTGTTGCAGTCCAGAAGGCTAACGAATTAGAAGACATTTGGATACAGAATTGGCATGGAAAAAAGGCACGTAACTGAATTAGAACATTTTGCCTAAGAAATTAAATAAATAAGAAGAGATTCAAATATGCAGGCCTGAGGCTTAGGAGAGGACAAAACAAAACAAAAAAGCCCTTGAAAAAACAAAGACAGCCCTTCTCTGAGCACTGTAGAGGAATGGAAAACCAAGAGGGGGTGAGTGCTCCATTTGCATCCTGTGAGTACAAAAGGAGCTGAGCAGAAAGAAGCAGGCTCGAAACCTTCTTTTGGAAGGTTATGCTTTGTTGTATTTCTGTTAACAATTCAGACACTGAGAAAAAACATGGTATAAATTCGAAATTGTGATGTAATTGCAGTAATGTGTGAAAAGCCTGGGCAAATTAACTCAGTGTAGATGTGCTCAGGGCTAGCAGTCATCCAAATCTAAAACCTCCCTTTAAGCCTCGGGTTGCAGCAGCTTCTAGAAGGGAAAACTGTAAAAAGCAATCTTCCTGGCACAACAAGGATTATTTGTATCTTTTTATGTTATCTCCTATGAAAAAGCACAAAATCACTAACAAGTGACTGACAAAAAGCAACAGCTGTCAGCATGGTGAGTAGGAAAGGACAGCAGAGGACTGCGATCAACCAACCCAAATTACATGGTGCTGTTCCAACACACAGTAGCCTGGACTGAGGCTTATGATCAATACACTGGACTTGAGGTATTGTGCCAGTGAACAAAGTATTATCTAAGAGGGTAAGTAGCTGTGACCTGCCCTAAGAAATCAGGGGACCACTCTAAGTTATGACCACTGTCTTCTAGGAGAAGTGTAATTGCTATCCCATTTCCCTTCCTTTACTTTCCTCCTTTCTAAGTTCTGTTTTATTAAGCTGTTTGTGAATACGAAATACAGTATTTTTAGGTCACTTTTTAGTAAATATTCCCTTATGGATTCTACTTCAAGGTCTAGCAAAAGGATTGCAAACATAAAAATAGCATCGAGAACGTGGTTTGAGAGCTTTCATTTTCTTAGTCTTGTAGTAGAAGAGGAGGCAGGCTGTGTAGCTGACAGTTCTGAGTGTTGTCTTTTCATCAAATAACAAAATAGACTGTGAAACTCACTGCTCCAGGATGTTATTAAAGCCAAAACACACAGCAGGAGTCTAAGAGGGAGGACAATATTCTCTTGTCCTGGATTACTGTATTTTTGGATATTCTTGTTATTTACGTAAGAGGTACTAAAAGAAAAGAGCAGCTTGAAACACAAAATTTAAACAAGTTTGTAATTAGGATGAAGCCTCCATCACCCCAATTCTGTCGAAAATATGTTTGAGTTTGCTTTGATTTTGCATCTTCTCAGAAGCACTGGGAATTGACAACAGTTACAGATACACAGCTGGGCTAAATGAACATAATGCTGTATGGCAAGTTATATGCTTCAGTGAGCTCAACATTTTCTTAGAAATAAAACTAGGTTTAGCCCACAGAGAGAGCATGTCAGTGATCAAACTATACATGCCTCAAGGAAAAACAGAAGAAGGAATCTCTAAGGTTTAATTCTGTAAAGCAAAGTTTCAAAGAGACTGCTGAAGAGCAAGTAATTGCTCCAAACTCTCTTTTTCTGAAAGGTCATTTTTTAGTTCCCTTTAGGAGCATGTACCCTGTAGGGGAATGTAAGAAATACATGTTACACAACTGTTCAGAAAATCCTTCATTACTGAAGGAAGTCAGTTCTTTTAGGCAACATAGGCTTTTGGGAAATTCATTTATGCAGAGATCCATTTCAGATGTTACTATACAACTATTGGGGCTTGGAAAACCTTGTTCACAAATGCAACAGACCATGAAAAGGGTGAGATGGATTTCTGTTTATAGCTCTTCCTAGAAATCTAAATTTTTAAGTTGAACTGCAATAGCCAACTATTAAGATCCTCGAAAGCACTACCTTTCCCTGTGGAAGGATCTGTCATGGTTCCACTCGGGATTCTTTACAGTTCACTGTATTTGCAAAGGCTCATTTTGATATTCATTCTCCCACATATCCAAAATCTGATGGCAGTAGTCCTCCTTTACAACTGTATGGAGGAAGAGAGTCCAGCTCTCACTGTAACCTGCTTGTCTTTCAACTTGTGGCATAGTCACAATATTACTGCCAATGGTAGCTGAGCAGAACATAACATTTTTGCTTACATGTCTTTTTCATTAGTAGTTGTATGATGAAACTGAAACACCACATCCTGCAAAATACAGCAAGGAAGGCTGTATTGTTAAGGTGGTTTTACAAGCAAAACCAAGATATGCCTGAAGTCTGCATAAGGGCTTTTAATCCAGATACTGTGAGTAAGACCAGCAGCAGTACTGTCACATGCACATGTAGGCACATTCTCTGCCCACTTCTTCACTTCTGCTGAACTGCAGCTGAAATTTCTTCATCAAAACTAAAGACTTCAGAGCAATGCTTTAGAGAAGGTTCAGGCCTTCTTCAAGATGTTAGTATAATGAGATGTCATTTGCTTCTCATTACATTTTCAAAATCCCTGGAAGAGATTTTTAATTGCTAACACTTTTGTTCATCAGTTTAAGATACTCTATCTGCTCATCTGCATCTTAATATATTCAGATATATTAGTTACAAAAATATTTGTGTAGTACCTAATGTTGTATTACTCAAAAGCTCACTACCTTCCATTGCAGTAAGATAAAACACAGAGTAAAGTTAGTCTCAAAAGAGAGATGAGTCTCATTAGTAGTACTGATCATTTTAGTCAAAGAACTGCTCATATGCATTTTGGTTTGCAGAACCAGTGATGTAAATTTTTCCAGATTCAGTGAAATCAAAACCACTGGACTGGTATTTTTCCTACAAGATAGGCAAAGCCAGAAAGAAATCTGTTGGAAAAAAAGATAATTCAGCAAATCAAGCAAAGATGGCTTAAAAGATACTGTTTATCCTAAATTTAGCTGTGACTGTTATATTTCTTTACACAAGATGTCAGAGCTATAGCAAAAATCTGGGAAAAGGATTTTCCCCAGATTTTTTTCCTTTTGAAGTGGAGGAAGATAAACTTGAGACATCAGTCCTGCAGGGAAGGATGTGGATAATTCTGGTTTCATGTTTGGTCTGGGTGGCTGTATCTCAGCTGCCTTTTGAGGGATGCGCCACACTCGTCCTGTAGAAGAAATGTGCTCTGTCAGGCACAAACCCGGCCATGCAGCATGGGCGTCTGAGAGCCTCAGAGAACCTCAGAGGCTGGTTCTCAGTAAGTACAGCTCAGTCTTGGCCACCACTATGCATCGGTATAGAGACAGGATGCCCATGGGCTGCCTGTGAGCATTTCTGCAGGTGTCACATGGGCTGACATCTCCACAAGGGACAGGTGCATCTTGACACAGGTTGTGTTCCAGAGTGGTGCTGGAGGGTGAGTTCTGTTCTAACTTCTGTTTACTTCTATTAAAATATAATACTCTCAAATAAAAGCATGGAACTCTGTGGTCTTGTGTTTGAAGTGTTTTAGCTTCAGTAAAATTTGCATGTTTGTAATAAAACAGATGTAAAAATACAAGTATTTTTCCTGTAGCTGTTGTGTGACAACCTGGTCTTTCATGCAGTGAGACTAGTCTTTTGAATGCAACTGTTCACGTGTTCACAGTGCCAGGAACTTCCATCTTTCATACCTTGAAACTATTAACCTAGAATGGGTAGATATGAAAGGAAACAAATTCAGTCCAATTAATTGGATGTCCCAGCTAGCAAATGGCAGAGAAACAAGCAGGCCTGCAATGACTGCAATGATGGCAACCCAGGAAACAGCCCACACACTCCTAACCTCCCTCAATAAACAAACAGTAGTTTCTGGAAAAGCATTTTCTTCTACATTGTATAATGGCATAGTTCAAATTTCTCCCACCTTAGCAAGACAGTGGCTACAGATAAAAGCTGTCAAGCACCACCAACAGCAGTCCTGAAATCACAACTGCAAGCAAGTCAGTGAGACCAAGATATTACAAGGAAACTTTGACAGACATTTGCTTTCAAGGTTACTAAAAAAAGTATCACAATTAATTCCAGAGGGCATAAAAGCTGAAGCTAGACATTCGTTTACTTGTCTTTGTGCAGGCCTCTGCATCGGGACTGTGAGCCTAGCTCTGAGCTGGTGCAGCACAGCAGGACTCTGCTAACTTCACAGCTTTGCCAGTTTAAATCACAGATTTTGGCCTGGTTTAAGACTTGAGAGCTGTGTCATTCTGTTACCCTTGTTTCTACGTAAAAGAGTAACAGGGTAGGGCACTACCTCAGCAGTTTGGAACGACAGTGGTACCGCTATGGGCTGCTAACTCCAACCTTGTGCCCGCACTTTGGCTAAGAGCCCTCGCAGCGGCGCGGGAGAAACCTACTGCACGATATGTATACGCCAGCACAGCGCTCTGCCTTGAAATAAGAGCCGACAGGCAAAGCCAGTGGAGTACACTGGAAGCATTGTTTTATTGCTGCTTTACTGCTGAGATTGCTGAACGGTCACGAAAATGCCTGGTGCTGCTGCTGCACTGTTCCAGCAGGACGTGACCTGCTGCAGGAGATGGCCGCACACTGCGTCTCTTTGCTGTGCAGCAGCAGCTCATGTGAATGCTGAAGAACTGGAAATATCAGCAGAGTTCTCTCTATGCAACTGAGTTTCCAGCAGCTGGACTACTGCCAGCTAAGCTAGCAAAATTTAGAAGTCAAACAGAATTTCTGCTGGACTGTGTCAGCTGGACTAAACCTACATAGAAACTGGTCCCAGGGAGGCAGAGTGGGCCCTTGGCTCCCCATCCCAGCCCTGCTGGCCCACAGCACCAGCTGGGCCCCATGGCTTTGGATCACTTTATTCATTTCCCATGCCTAAAGGTCCTTGACTGCATGCAGCAATCTTGGATTACAAAGGAGCATAGGCTACATCTCAACTGTTTTAAGTGCTGCCAAGAAAAAAGCGACTTGGGTTAAGCCCAAGCTAGCCAAGCACAGAATTGTCAAACCAAGGCTTTCAATAAATCGCTTCCCAGAAAGTCATGAGGCTGGCATTAAAAAACAAAACTCATGAGGACTTAATAATACTTTGGGGTTCTCTTTATTTCTTTTCCATGTTCTTATAGTCAGGTTTCTCTTCAAGCCTGGGAAGAGAACTTCTTACTTGCTTGGGTTTAGATTTTCAATTCCTAGCTAATTACCAGATTTTGAAATGACATCAAAGAAGAATTTGACTACAGTATTTTAAAAAGTACAAAATTTAGCAACTTTGAAAACACTACTGTTCACATTCCTAATGTGCTATACATGCTTCTAGGATCAGAGAGAAAGATCCTTGTTTGTAACTCCAGTTACACTGTCAGAGGAGGAGCATAACTGATAAGCTTATTACAGCCTGGATTCCCATGAAGTCCCAAACGTGCAAGTACTTACTGGTAAGCTTCCAGCTGGTTTTGCAACCTCTTTTGTATTGTTAAGATATAACAGATATGACCATTCACATCCATAAATGTTTGCAGCATCACCTGGTGTGATTCTTGGGGCAGTCCTGTGGAGGGCCAGGAACAGTGATCCTTTGGGTCCCTTCTAACTCAGGATATTCTATGGTTCTATAATTCTAACCTTGTCCTTCTCCGCATGTACATGGAGGTGTCTAATTTGGCCTCTCACACAACTGCTGGTATGTACTTTAAGAAGCTGAGCCCCAGTGTTGCTTTATACACCGATTAGCATTTGTATTTTGTAGTCATATGACTTATGACTTCCAATGACTGTGAACAACAGCAGCAAAATTTAGTTGAAATTATAACTTTTGTCCGGAGAATATTTTGACATATATGCATTTCATTCAGCCCCTTGCCAGCTCTCCACATTTTCTACCTCCGGCTGTAAAAATCTGATGAACACCTTTGCTCCCCTTCCCTGCCGGTACGTGCCGCATGTTCAGGGTTGTGAGCGAGACAGAGCCCGAGCTCGCTGTGCCTCCTGGTGGACACACAACCCCCTGCCTCGGCGCACTACCTGTGAGCATCACTCTTCCTCGAAGAATCTTACACTAAAGCCTTTCTCATGTGTAACTCAGCTGCTTCCCACTATAAACCAATAGACTACCACTAAAAGGAAATGTATTCCTTCACAGAGGTTTATATGAAGAGGTATTTTTCAAAGGTAGAAAAGATCGGCATGCCGGACCTCATACATCACTCATTCGCTTGCTACCAACAGCACAGCAGGACTTGCAGCATCTACAGCAATCAACATCCTTGTTTGATTGAGAGATTTTACTTACACTTTTTGCACATGTTCTTACAAAACAACTGTATGGACTTCTGAGAAAGAGTGAAAATGTGTTACTGAGAATTCATAACAGCATTATCCAGAGAAATGGGTACCAGCAGACAAGAGGAGTGCATGTTAGGCTGTAATTCATTGCCAACACCAACCTTGGGCAGTTGGAAATGCTTTTTTCTTTAATTGAAGACTCTAATTACTGTCCTGATCAGTATTTGTGACACTGGTAGTAGTGAAAAAGATAGGCCCAGCCCAAATTTACTAGGGAAGTTGTTGTGGATTTTGGTCCTCAACTCCTGTCCTCCAGTAGGAACAAGTTGAATTTCAGGGTGTTATTATACATATGAAAATTAGGAAAGCATCACACAAAAAGAAGAGTCTGTTTTATGTTAGACCAAAGGTCCCTCAAGACCCATATTTTGTCTCCAGCAACTGTAAAATTTGACACCTGGGAAAGAATCTAAGAATAGAGCAAACATTGGTTTCCCCAGAATACGTTCCCATCTTCCAACAACATGCAGGTGAAGGAATTCAGACGTGAGCTGGATATGGTGCTTCTGTATTTCATAGTGGTTTTCCCTTCCACGACGCTGTATGGTTGCATTTTGAACACACTTCAAGGCCCCCTATTGATGGACATAAATAATCACAATGGAAATCTGGCTCTAATTCAGTGCTGACAAATTCTGCTTTTTTTCGAGTATTTCACATTACACTGTCCATGTACTTTTTCATCTTATCATAGGAAGGACCTGTTGCTATGAAATGTTATGCATAACATTAAGTTGAAGAATTTCAGAAAATCAAAAGAGTAAGAAAAGTTTTTCTGTGTAAAAACTCACATATCTTTCTATTAAAGAGTATCAAGACCTTCAGACAACTAACTTTAAAATCCCCTACTCAGAGATGCAAATTCTCACACAGATTTCACAGTCTATTATGTATGACAGAACCATGGCTTTGAAGCAATGGGTTATTTACAGTTTAGCAGAATTTCTTGGCAGTAATTCAGCTTTCTGTCATAAGACAGACCCACCTCCTCAGCTTTCCTCTCTGAGTGGATAAAAAACACCAGGCTCTCTGCCTTATTCCTAGGGAGCCACCTCTTTGAATGACAAAACACCAAACATTTCTATCTGTTTCCAGCTGTATTTCAGGTGGAAAGTAATTTTCCAAAACCAGCAAAGAAAAAGTAATTGCAAATAAAACACGCTCCTGCCCTCCTGCACCACAGTTACCAGGTCCTCACCAACAAGTGCCAAAATTCCCAGATCTCCCTTTAGCTATAGAATCACTTGGCAGCTACAGACACTTTCATGATATTTGGATCACCTGCCCTTTACATAAAGGCTTACAAACCAAAATAATTCCCAAAATAAAAACAACCATCCCATAAGCATTTTGCTTGTCCATTAACCTCTCATTGGTTGATGACCCCTCCTTCACATTTCTGCCTTTTCTCAAGCATGGGTTACTTCAGACCTCACCCCTCTTAAGTCCTGTGCTCTGAGCTGAGGGTAACAGAGTCTGTGTCCTACTCACTCAGCTACAGATGGAAACTCCACTTCTGGCTGGATGGATTCTTTCCTTTCTCTGGCTCACCCTGACTATTTTAACTGAAAGGGATAATTTGACACAATTTTACTTCCAAGAAAATCCTGATTAAAATACATGTTCACAGAGAACTTGATAGTGACCAGAAAAGCTAATGGTATATAGAAGTCTGATTACTTGGCGGATATTTTTGTTTCCAAAATATCTCTAAAAAAAAAAAGCTGGATTTCTATTTTGTAAATATGCATTCCTGCCGTGTTTCTTTTAGATAGAAAAGCAGGATACAGAGAGACTATCTAGTAATTTATAGAAATTACCTGCTGCTGATGATACACATATTTAATGTTTGTATCATCCTGAATCTTGGAATTCTATGTCAAATAAAACAATATGTGCTACCTTTTCTCAGCAGCATAAAACAATCCAAGCTGGGATTGCTTTTCTCCCAGGACACATCTTGTTCTGCACAGTGGGTCTCCAGGATGGTTGATGGAAGTGAAATGCCTAGAAACTGCTTGCTTTCTTCTTTTTCCTTTCTTTTTTTTTTTTTCCTGTTAGTTTTTGCAAAAATCACCCATATGAATCCACCCCACACCTGACTCCTGAACCCTAAAAGAGCAAAAGAGACAGACAGGCAGGGAGAAGAACGACCATATCAGCTTCAACCCAGATTTCCCAGGTCCAACTCATGAAGATGGACAGAAGAGGAATGATAAAGCAGAGGACAGAAGGTTGTATCAATACCCATGCGTTAACTCTCTTGCTGAAACTGTTTGCCACCTAGTGGTTTGCTGGCCTCCTAAAAGTACAATCTTAAAAATAGTAAAGAATTGGAGGATATAATTACAAAAAAAAAAAAAAAGTTCCCCAATGTGCAAGAACCTATACAAAAAACCCCCCCCCATACAAGAAAAGATGAAGCACCTCTTCCAGAGAATGAATATCCCACAGAAACAAGCAACAAAAATTTGTACATAACCAAGGTGAGATTCTGAGAGAAAATGGGTAAACACCTATTGTAGTTTGTAGTTTTTCTCTTTTATTTCACTGTGCTGCTCTTATCTCATAGAGAAATCCTGACCTAATTTGCTCCACCATTTTCTTCAAGCTTGCCCACCCAAAATTGTACATTATATAGAAATTATGAGGGAATTAGAGGGGTTCTGTGTTTAGGGGTGGGGGATGTCAGGGAGCAGCAAGATTTAGCTGCTTTGCAACAGAAGGTGTGCTAGAAACTAAGCACAATACCGAGGCAGGTGAAAGTAGTCACTTCATCAACAAGGAGCCAGGATGTGGAGCAGCAACCCAGGGCCAAGATTAGATCGAGAGACAGTGGTCAGGATCAGACATGGCCCATATGGTCACCCAGCAGGGCTGCAATGGCAAGGCACGTCTGAGGCCAAGCCAGGATGCCAAGTCAGCAAGTCTGGATGAGGGCCAGACGCGTGGAGATGCGAGGCGGCGTGAAGAGAGCTGCTGCACAGCTGCACTGCAGCACAGGTGAGGGCCAGTGCAAAGCCACGGCTTAAAGGTGGCTCTCAAGGGAGAGACAGGCTCCTGCTGCTGTCTCTCTTTTGTCACAGCTGCTCTTATCAGTGAAGAAACTGACCTTGGACTCTGCCAGCTAAACTTCTGCAAAGGGGTAACGTGCTCAGGGCCACGGCAGTCAGAGGTCTGGAACACATCCAACACAGGGGAAGCAGGAATTGGCCTTTTTTGTTAAAATGGCACATGACTGAAAACCACACATGAAAGTAGATGGAAGCAAAGTTCAAAGACCTTACTCTGTTCAGCTTGGGCAAACCAAGGACTCTTGCTGTTAATGATGGCTTCATTAATGAGAAGCAACAAAGGACATCTAGGTTATTAACTGACCACACTGATTTAAAGCTCACTGATTTGAGGCTACTGATTTAATTTGTACATGAAAAAAAGATCAAACACAATCATAGGATGCATCAGGGTTATACTGATACAGGGACACTCAGACTCATCCTCTATCAGGGACACACTATGAGACTTGAAGTTAATGTACTAACTAGTCACCCGTGTTTAAGAACAGGCAATTCAAACTAACATATACACAAATGGCTCAGTGGGAAAACCAGGAGGACAGTGAGAGTTTCCTGTATTATGGAAGGAAACTAGTAACAACAGAGGCTAAAATAAAAGGGCTGGAGGAGGTACAACAAATGATGGGTGAACATCACAAAGAACAAAATCTGTTTTAATTTGTGAGCAGCCCTGGCTGTGGAAAATTGGCATAAATATTTCTATACTCAGAATAAAATTAATAAAATAGATTAATTGAAATTTGATAAATAATTAGGCTTTTTCCACTTCCAAAAAATGAAATTTTTGGACTGTTTTTAAGTGCAGTTAATACCAGCAAGAAAACTTTAAGAAATGGATAAATTATTCTTTATTTAGTTACTTGAGTTGAATGTGACAGCAAAGGTTTACATTAGAAGGTCCAGAGGGTCCCTTTCAGGCTTATTTCCAGCATTAACCATTAATTTACAACAGGCAGCCTTCTGGTTGAAGTCAAACTAGATTACGTGATCTTTTGTAAGGCTCTTTCGGCTTTACAATATTAGACGTCCAGCTAGAACTGTATGTATTTAGCTGTATAGTGCCTTAAGATTATGCATATATAACCCCATGCTGTAGTGACAGCATTGAAATAAACTGCATTATTCATGGCCACATTCTCTTGTGTTGCAAAAGAGTGAAACCCAAAGAAAATGAGATCAGTGTGGTGTTTGGATCACTTGGTTTATGGACAGACAGTTTGGAGACTCTTGACAATTCCACCAGGACATTTCCACCAGAACCTACTCTTCTCCTTAAAGATAATACAGAAGTTCAGTTTTATATTAACTCCCTCTTCAATCTTATTCTGATGCAAGAAAATTATAAGGCATCAAGAATAATCTTAGCAACCTCAAGTGTATCAGAAGTATCATTTCCTCCTCTTTTTCTCCATTCATTTCCATTCCCGTTTGAAAGAATTATTTCAAAGTAATTGTTCATTTCTTCCTTATTCACTTAGAACTCTCCAGTCAGGGTGTGCTGGAATGAAGGGTATCTAGATAACCATCTGATCAAAACTAGCAGAAGCAAGTTAAGCCTGCATGTGCAGTCTGTGATTGCTCAGGAAATTTCAAAATTTCCTGTGGCACATGCTGGTACTTAAGCCATTCACCATGAATGTTTACTGCCTGCTAGACCCTCTGACAGCAGCACTTCTGTCCATTTGCTGATGCCCGTGTTGTAGAGGTTGGATCTTCTGTTGTAAGAAATAATAATGAGGAACTGGGAATTTCTCCATGGTCCTGCTTGGACAGCATAGGCGGACAGCTCAGACTCCCCAGCTGCCAGCTCCACTTCCCTGGGAGTTCCACATTATTATAAGCTATTTCAAGGGGGTCCCAGGTAGCATCGACCACCTGCCCAGCCTGGAGCTGGAGCCCACTCCCCCACGGGCCAGGCCTCTGAAAGGAGCGAGACAGATTTGTCTTTATAAACAAACCATGGGTCTGCTGCTAGGTAAAAGCTGGATACTGTGAGGTCAAAGAAACAATGGGAGGAATTCCACTGACTGAGGAAAGGAGTGAGAGGGATTTGTCTTTACAAACAAACTGTGGGTTTGCTGATAGGTGAAGATGGATGCTGAGAGATGAAAGAAGCAATGGAAGGAGCCATAAATTCCATAGGAAAAGAAAAATGGGGGGGTATACATTAGAAGGGAGTCTGTATTAAGCAATTCGGGAAGCCGGTACCTCTCAAGTACCTCAGCCAATGGGGAAAGAGAGAGGGAAATGCAGTCGGGAAATTAGGATAAATAGGAGGCTACGCCCTCCAAAAATTTGAGAGACCCCAGGGGAATGCCCCATGGCCTCTCCCTTTATTAGAATTAAGTAACAGGAGTCCTCTGTCTCCTTTTTGGACATAAACCTCTGGTGTTTGTGCATTAATTTTCCTGACACCTCCCTAAAGGGCATTTGGGATGTAGTGACGACCCTCTGGGTGACGCCTCCACTGCGTGTCATCGCCGAATCCTTGCTGTGACACGAAGCCGCTCGTGGACCCAGCCGGGCAGGCGGTCAGCACACGGCGGGCTCCGCGCCGCCGCTCTCCCGGAAGGCGAGAGCCAGCGCCGGGACGCGGGGCGGGGGCGGGGCGGGTCAGCACGAGGGCAGCAGCGGGGGGGGACGGCGCTCGCGCGGGCCCCGCCCCGCGCCTCTCCCGCGGCGCCCCGCCCCTCCGCACTTTGCGTAACCCCGCGGTCACGCCGGCGGGGGCGGGCTGCGCACTGCGTAAACGGCTGCGAGAATCGCCGCCGCGCGCGCCGCGGGCGTAAGCGGCGGGACTTTGCCCCCGCCCCGAGCCCCAGCGCTCCCGTCCCGCCGCCATGGCCACCCCGGGGCCGGCGCGGCTCCTCCGGGCCGCCGCCGCTTCCTCCCGCCGCTGGCTTTTCTCCTCCGCCTCGCCGGCAGCTGGGCCGAGGCCGGGCTCCGCCAGCGCCGCCGCTGTCGGGAGGACAGCGCGGCCGTTCAGCCTCTCTGCCCGGGCGGTGCTCAGGTAAGGGGGTCGCAGCCCGGAGGCGCCGGGCGGGCTCCCCGGGGCGGCGGTCCGGAGGAGCCGGACCGTCGGGCCTCGGCGGTGAGGGCAGCCAGCGGCTGTCTGTGGCACGGGCCGCCCGAGCCGGGCTAGCCCGGGGTGACCTTCCCGCGGAGCCCCTGGCTGGTCCCGGCCCCCTCCGCCCCTCACCGCGCCTGCTCTCGCTATCCCGCCGGCGGCTGCTTGGCGGTGGCGCTCTGGGGGGGCCCTTCCCCCGAGCTGTGCCCCGTAGGGCTGTGCTGGGCGAGGCCCCGCGCCGGGCGCGGGTGAGGCTCAGGGTCGGGGTGACCTGGAACTCCGTTGAAATGGCTTGTAACGTTATGGACGCTAAACCAGGGCTCCTGATGCTCAGACTGGTTTTCCAAGAGATTATGACCTTATTAAACTTGCACTTTTTCTTTTTTCCTGGTTTTTTTTTGTTTGTTTTTTTGGTTTTTTTTTCCCCCCCGTAAAAGTCTGGCTGGGCTTGTGGTAAAAGTACAGCACATATCAGAGAGATCCTCATACTTAAAGTATCTTCTGCCTTTGGTATAGTTCCTCTGTACTGAAGAGCACTTTTACATCTTTCTTTATGGAAAGACTGGGCGTGACACTTAGTGCCATGGTCTAGTTAACATGATCATGTTTGGTAATAGCTTGGACTTGATGATTTCAGAGGTCTTTTCCAACCTAATTGATTCTGTGGTCAGATCTAAATGTGCAGAGCTCCTCCTTTCCTCACCAGTATGTATGAGTAGGTGTTTCAGAATGCTTTACATCTGTGGGCATTAAATATTCTACAGTCCACAGCTGTAGTTTTGATGCTTATTACATGTTGTCACAGACTATATATGCACAGCCTCCTGGCATGTAGTTTGTATATTCAAAGATAGGTCAGAGTCTACAGCTAACTTTAAGTATTTAAAATGCAGAAGTTTTAAAAGCTTGATGTATTTGGTTGCCACAGAAGTTTTCTTGACTTGGAACAGGACCCGCAGTCAGCAGCCCAGCATCAGGGGTCTAGCCTGGCCTGTTTCCACAAGGTTGGGATAATGCCCTCGACATCAAAACTGTCTCAATACTTTGCTTTTAAACTCTGCTGTAGGTGATCTTTGACTTTGTTCCAGCAGATAATTTAATATGGAGAGAGAGACTTTTCTAGCCTAGGACTCCCATATGAGATGAATTTGCTAGTCAGATCTCTTCTCTGAGGGATCCTGCTGGTAATCAGTTGATTTTGAGATCCCTGCTTTGCAGTTTTTAATTAAAAATATAAAGATGTCTTTGTGAAGTATTGACAGGGGTTTTTTTAAAGTTATTAAAATCATTGAAAAAAGAATCCTATAAAGGGAAAGCATTTCCTTATGTAATAGTAATGTAAGACCTGTAATCCCCTCATGTCTTTTACAAACAGGCTGAATACAGAATAGAATCTACTTATATTTGTTTTGCAAGCACACCTGCAAAAAAACTTACGCAAACAAGTATTTCCAATGTTGTTTATATACTCAGTGTCATAACCTGGCTGAGTGAGTTGGAAGAAAAGGAAAATTCTTGTATATTATTGTTTTCTCCATTTATGCATAAGTTACTTTCTCTGGGCATCATATTTGAGACACAGTTCCCGACCTTTATAGAATCAGCCAGTGTTATTCCAGTAAAAAGATACATCATTGTTTATGTGTGTAAAATTAGCTGTATTTGTGTCTAGAGGATGATGACCTCACTGTACTAAACATTACCTGAGGTGATTCCTGTGAGCAGAGGTTTCCAAGGGTTTCAGTGGAGATCAGGCATTATGTTTTCATTTCCATTTCCTCCTTTCTCTTGCTCCTTTTTTATCCCATATCCTTCCTTTTAATTTCATGGTGAAATGTAGTCATTTCAGATTTCTTTTATACCAGTCTGGTTAGCTGTACAATGTTTTTGGTGCACAGCATAATAATTGCATGCTTTAAAGCTTAGTTCAGATTTATAACTTCTGTTAATTGAGGCCAGTATAATAGTTTAATTCATGGAACTCCTCAGGCAATTAGGGCTGTTGGATTTGCTAGTTATTAAAAGATCTGAGAATAACAGAGCTGGTCTCACCATGTGCAATACCAGGCTAAAGTTGTTATGTTTTGTTTGGAGGAATGTAAGAGGTGATTCTTAACTTAGAAGAAATAGCTGAAGATTCAAAGGATAATTTTTTTAAGGGGGAAGAAGTAGCTGTCGAGATTTTTGCAGTATTTGCTATTATTTGCATGGGAGGGACAACAAACAGCATTTACAGTTTTCTGGTGCTCCTCTGTGCCTTTGCAGTGTGCTTAATTTAGAGTATCCTTGTGAAGCTTGATAAAAAATGCTGATAGTGCTGTGGCAACCATATGAAGATATTGGTTGTATTTTACATCTGGTGAAAAGCATTTTTCTGAGCATGAATTGGGATATTTATGCTTCATGGAGATAACACAATATAAATTGTGTTCTTCCTGATAATCCTGAGGTTATTCATACTTGCACGGACCTGGCACGTGTTTTGTGTTAATTGCCTGTGACTAGTTCGCAGCGTGATGGTATTTGGATAGTTGTTTTTCTTGATGCAGACGATGTCTGGGTGGATAAAAACCATGTTATTTGAAATTTATAAAGCCTAAATACTGTTTCATGCAGATGTGATTTTATTTTTTTTAATGGTATCCCCCAGCCATTGAAAAGATTGGCTCAGTGTGTGTTTTGAATGTCTGACTAATCTGATTATTACATACACACACTTCTGAAAGTATTTTCACCACCAAGTAAAGCACTAGTGATTTTTTAAAAAAATATTTTGGCTATGTGAAGAGTGATAGAAGGTGGCAATAGCAAAAAAATGGATCTACTGAAAGACTTAAGGAGGCTAGATCTAACTTTACACAAATAAATTTTAGTTTCAATTATAAATCAGGGTGGATTAGGTCCTTTTGAAAGATTAATTACTGTGTCAGTTTTTAACAAAAGTCAGTGACCTGGTGGTGATACTTCAGTCTGTCCCCTTGCTAAATGCCACATCATGAAACATGCACAGCCACCGTGCAGGTCCACAACTGGCTGAAGCAAATACCAGATTGTCCCTACTGACAAGGGCATCCCACTGCTCTTTTCTTGTTTTTGTTGTGGGCAGTGGCACTTTAGCAATTTTGCTTTCTGGTCCAGTTGTGTCTACTTTGGTTTTATGGCTGATTTGCAGCCGGGTTAGCAAAAGGAGTTGGCTTGTGGTAAAACTGGTGTAAGGATGATGGCAGGGTGATTTGGAGTGGGGATCACCCGAACCCACATGTTTATACTGTAAAGAGATTAAATCAATCTGACCATGAAACCTAGATTGTGTTGTTGCAGTAACGCAGCCATTCTAAATTGGTGTAGATTTCATCTAAGGATCAAATCTGACCCTGCTGGTTCTAACATCTGGGGGTTATTGACCTGTGAAGTTTGGCTTTCAGCCAGTGCATTCCCACACCGAGTTTATTGCAGGGCATTGTGAGCGCTGGAGAGACAAGGAACAAAGGAGCAGGGGTGGGGCTGTTCTTCTTGTGACACTGTGGTGTTTTATCAGATTCAAGTGTAACCACGGGTGAAGACAGCTTCAAGTGTGTTTTGAAAACTGGGAGGGAGTTGACTTGTCTTTTACAAAAGTTCCAGGGACCTAATGGGTGCCCAGACATGTTGCTGTTTGGTTCATGGTACTTGTGATTGCCTAATCCTATAATAAAGAGTATGTTTAGGATATTGGAATAAATATTTAGTACTTGCCATGTCTATACCTTGGGCAGAGCATGCCCAGAAATGCAAGTACACATTGCCTTGTGTCTCCTGTCAGGGTTGTGTTTGTCATGTTAACAGAAATATTTCAGCAAAGGAGAGTGTACTTTGAGCTCTGGAGGGGCTTTTTGAAGCAGTTTAAAATTACACCATCAGACGTTTACTTAGACTCTCAGAATGTGAATCTGTACCTTTCCAGATGCAGTCTAAACCCATCAGTTGTAAACTCCCAGAGGAGGTGGTGAATTTTAGTTGGTGAATACTAGTTTATCTAAGTGGGTTCTTGTTTCCTTGGTTCTGTTGTGGGAGGTGTTAACATAGCAGAGGAGCAAAATGAAAAGCAGAGTGGTTTCTTCAACCCCCACAGAACGGTTTGCTGGTGGTCCTCAGATATCACAGGTGACTGTGCAACATAAATCACATTCTGTAAAGATACATCTTTAAGATTTCTGGATTTTTTTATAGTACACACTTCAGTTGCATTCTGCAGGTCAGCAAGGTCAACTCTCCACTATCAGTTATAGTTTTAGAATGAATTTATAGTTAATAGTAGCTTGTGGCTGCCTTCTGGAGAGTGGACTGAGGGATGATAGGAAAAGAATTGATCATGACATCATAATGAATCATCATGAAGCACACTGCTGCCAGTGGAACTTAAAAGTTGTGGCAAGGTATGAAGTCTACAGCAACAAACATTTATTGTTCTTGTTTAACAAGCTAGGACTCAGATTGGTAAAAACACATATTCTTTTACAGCCAGTTATAAAAGTAATTTGTTCACTGATGTTTCAGCATGGCCACTTTCAAATTTTTCCTTTAATATTCAGATGTACAGGTTAGAGTTTTCCAGGGGGTGACTTGATTTTCAAGTTTACATATTTTTCTTATGTTATTAATCACTCAAGGCCCACAGTTACTAAGAAGAGTATGGGTAGTATGGAGCATGCAGTTCTTAAACATGGATTTCACATGGAAACATAAATTTTTGATTTAGCTTTTTGGTTGTTCTATTTGTATCTGTCATCTCTTGGCAGATTTCTTCACTGTCCATCCAACAAGTTTTTGTTTTGCTCACTTACTGTAGGAAAGAAAATTGTCTGTTTAAAATTGAACATGCTGTATTTTATTAGTATATTTAAAGCTTTCCTTTAATTTGGGTGTGAAAATATTATGGAATGCAAAAACATAAGTTTTTTGCATGTTAAAAGCTTTAGTCTTAAGATATTTTTGTGCAGACTTTGAGACGTATTTCTCGTTTGAAAACAATTGTTTGAAAAGCAAAGAAATATAAAACCTTCTTTCTTTGAAACCTGTGTAAAAACTTTATACTTCACTAGAATTAATATTTACAAGATGAGCTCCTAAGAGAATCTGTGTGTAAAACCAGGAGAATGCTTTTGGAGTATTTCCATTTGTGGGAGGAGAGAAGAACTAAATTTTGGAATTAATAAAGTGAAATGTCTAAAACTGTAAGCAGAAATAGGAAAGTTTAGAATTTATCCTAAATAATAATGATGAGAACAACAAAAAGTTCATAAATCCAAAGCCAGAGTTCACAGAAAGGTGTGGAGAGAAACATTTAAAATAAGCTCCTTTATTTGTTAAAAATACAAATATTGTGCCTAAAATAATTTGATTGTGTTTGGTGAAAGGCAAAACATCTGGATCCCTTATAGCTTGTAGTGACAAAACACCCTCTAAGGGTTTTTTTTTTTTCTTACTTTTCATGGTTTTTGTTCAATGTACAGCAGTAAATACCTGTACCTGTTACAGCTTTTAAAAGCCAATAACTTAGGTTTCTCTTTCCTTGGAGTTGATAGTAGCAGTATCAACTACTATTTTAGTGGTATGCAATCAATTCTGAAGCACTAAAAATTCTAAGATTCTTTAATTCTATTATGTAATTTTCTTTTTCAGCTCAGAAGATAAAATAACTGTTCATTTCATAAACCGTGATGGTGAGAAATTAACAGCCAAGGGAAAACCTGGGGATTCACTGCTGGATGTTGTTGTTGACAATAATCTAGACATAGATGGTTTTGGTAAGTAGATTCACTGAACATTTTATTCAGTGTCTAGAAATGACGTTCCTCATTCATTTAGATTGGAAAAGACCCTTAAGGTCATTGAGTCCAACTGTAAATGAATATTTATATGTAAAACCTAGCTGTACTTCATTTGGATTTTCTCCCCTTCTTTTCCTCCTTCAGGT
The DNA here is from genome assembly GCF_965178545.1 of Coloeus monedula. NCBI lineage: Eukaryota > Metazoa > Chordata > Aves > Passeriformes > Corvidae > Coloeus > Coloeus monedula. The sequence continues at coordinate 44,590,381 of NC_138783.1, forward strand.
GCATAGAATATTTTGGTTCAAGTTTAAAAAAAATACTTGGGGTATATCCTAGATCTTGGCTTGAGTATTAAAGAGGGGAATGTGAACAGAGGGCTGTCAAAGTGGAGTCTGAAACATGCCACCTGCAGACCTCTTCTGAGCAGAAAGGTTCTGTTCTGGAGGCAACACAAAACTGGTGTATTCCTAACAGTGTCTGGTTACTTCTGTAGTGCCATGCTGTCTCAATTTATTGCCAGGCTTTTTGTAGCATCATATATGTGCTAGAGGAGTGCACAGTGAAAGTAGCAACCAAATCTGTGTCAGTTAGCAGGGAAGAGCAAGAAGTTTAATTCTTATTAAAGAACTGGGGTAAAGGAGACCTTGTGAAATTCTAACTTGGCACAAATTCTGTTTAAAATCAAAATAGGAGGAAGTTACAACATCTCCCTATTTCTTCAAACTTTTGCACTTTCCATAGTTAGAACCATAGGACAGTTTGGGTTGGAAGGGACCTTAAAGATTGTTCAGTTTCAAACGCCCCTGCCCATGGGCATCTTCCACTAGCCCTCATTGCTCAAACCGCTAGACCACGTTGCTCAAAGGTATTAGGTAATGGCAATTAAATACCTTGGGAAGGTATTTATGTGAACATGAGCTGAAAACTTAATAGAAATAATGCAGGAAGTGGTAGTACAATTTTCAGAACTGAATGCATAACATGAAGCAATTGGTGAGAGAAAAAAGCATCAGAGTATTGTAGCACAGTTTGAAATTTGATGTGTGTTCTAGTTAAGTGCAAATAAATTTTACTGCTAGTGATAAAATCTTTGATAATATTTAAAATCTTATACTTAATATCTGAGACAGCTCTTAGGTCTCTAGAGTTGGGTATATCTGGGGAAGAAGAATTTTCTCTTAAACTTGCAATGCAACTAGCTTTATGTATCACTTACTAAATGACTCATTTAGGCTTATGTTTGGTCTGCTTGTATGCTACAGTAAATGTTCTCTGTGTCAATATCCACTGTGTTAAAGCATTGTGGTAAAGTGGGAAAAAGCAATGCTGTCAATAAAAAAGCCAAACTGAAAACTTGGGATAACGTAGCAGTCTTTAATTATAACATGTGCTAGTCCCATTTTAATAACCACTTGATAATGAAACATTGTACTAGGGCAGGGAAATAATGTAGTAAAAATGTATGTTCTGTGTTCAGGAAAAAAGTAATGAGGGAAAAGTAAAATGTAAATCCTGCTATTTGCTTCTATCACCAGGGGGCATCCCGTGTGCATTAGTGATAATAGAAATATCTTTGTATAAAGGGTTACATATCTATTGAATGATTTAGCTGCACTTAGTTTATTTGTTATTGCCAGTTTTACAGTTGTGGAAAGACCTACTACTGTTCAAAGAGCCTGGTCAGTGTTCTTTCCTTTCCCCCCCTCATCCCTTCCCTTGCTTCCCAAACATTAAGGATGCTTAAACTGCTGGTATGACAAATTCTATGTTTGGCACTTCAGTTAAACTGCTTTTTCATGTGTGTTTGAAGACGTGATATAATTTAAAAATCAAATGTTCTAGTACAGTGTCATGCTCACTTTGAATACATGCTTTTGATACTGTAGCAGCATGGTGCTTTCTGTGTGGTTCTTGTGGTCTAATGATGAGTTCCACTATTTCTTTTCATAGTAGTGGTTATACATACAACTTTGCTTTCCTTATTTCCATATGATTACAAAGGTGATGTGGTCACAGTATTTTTGGTTCTGCTCTCCCTGGAAATAAGTAAGTGAAGATTGGCTAATGTGTTGTCTGCTTCTCTTCTATCAATTTAAATCAGAGCCTGAGGTTTGTAATCTCCATGGTATTTCGCTTTCTCCCCTCTTCTTGAAGTTGTGTATTTCTTTTTCAACACTGTGGAGAACTTGGTGCCAGCCCAATACAGTGTCAGGGACAAATTTGTTAGATTTCTAACTTTTACTGTGCTGTGATGACCTAATTGCTGTAGCAGGCAGGTGGAGTTGGTGCTTGTGCTGCTCAACCCCAGCACTTGTTAGAGCCTTGACTCGTACTGGAACACCTCATAATCTATGTAGGCCATCTCTCTCTAGGCTGACTACCTTTGTTCCTGTGAATTAGTGTTCTGTTGAGTGAGAAGAAATAAGTATAAAATCCCTCCTCTCTCTACTTCTAAGGAATTTTTTGTGCGTAGCAGGTTTCTGCTGTTGAACTTCTAGAGGAAACCTCAAAACCATGGGAAAGAGAGATAAGAAGGATCAGCATAGGAAATAAATGAAGTAGTGTTGATGGACAGCATTGTATGCTTTTGCATTCTTATAGTAGGAAGCTTTTCTTCCTTTAAATGGTGGAAAGGGGATTAGTTAAGTATTTTAACTAATCGCTTAGCATTTTTTAACTAATTACTTAGCATTTAAGTAAATTTTAATGCTACAGGAACTGTAGAAATACTATTAACAGTTGAATGCAGAGTAGGTATATGAATGCAGGAATATATGGAACATTAATTTTGCTAATCAACCAAGACTTCTTGTATGAGACAAACACATGTAGGATTTCTTCTGAAATTCAGCTGCAGTTTGAAACTTGGATTTTCTGTTATCTTGATTTATTTTTCTTTAGGTGCATGTGAAGGAACACTAGCCTGTTCAACTTGTCATTTAATATTTGAAGACCACATATTTGAGAAACTAGATGCAATTACTGATGAAGAGATGGACATGCTGGACCTGGCATATGGCCTCACAGAAACGTAAGGCAACATAACACTTGCCTACATTACTTCCCCAAAGAATGGGAAGAAAGGTTTGCAGATGGGGCAGTCCAATATTCTTGGAGCACCTTAATCAGCTTTTGATGAATAGCTGAATTCTGTTACACAAATGGGACTGCCAAGTTTAAATGTTGTTTATCTGAATTCGTGTTAAAAAGATGTCACTATTGTTTTTGTAACGGAAAAGTGTCAGTTGCCCGTACTTTGTCTTCAGAGAGGTCTGGTGCAGAAATGTTAGAACTGAAGAACGACTGTAAACCCAGTTCCTGCCATGAAAGCTCTGCCACTGCTGTCCTGTGTGTGAATTTTCTTGTTCTTGTTTCTCTTCCCTTCTGTTTTCTGTCCCTTGTTAGTCTGTAACTAGTTAATGTATTTTATGAATGTGTTTACATTAGTATTTTAGGTTTTGGTCAGATCTTCTTTTCACAGAATCACAGAAGGGTTGAGGTTGGAGGGGACCTCTTGAGGTTAACTGTTCCAACCCCCTGCTCAAGCAGGACCACCTAGATCTGATGCCCAGCACCATGTCCAGACAGCTTTTGAGTATCTCCAAGGATGGAGAGTCCACCTTCTCTAGCCTCTCTGGTATTTATGTACATTGCTAAAATCCTTCCTTCAAGCCTTCTCTAGGACAAACAGTGTAGAGATATGTCAGTGTACATACTTGTTATGCTTTGACTTATTTCAGAGGGCTCCTTGTGCACACAAACCAGATTCCCTTTTGGGAGAAAGTAATCCTGAAGTGTGCTCTGACTGCTGATAGAAATTAGGATTACACTAGTGGTACTCTAAAGTAAACCTCTGTTCTGCATCACCCCCACCATCATACATCTTGTAATTAGGGTGCCACATCCTCATCACAGACCCATTCCAGGTGGGCTGTTGCACTTGCTGATGCACAAGTAGCCTTTATCACAGAACATGCCCTCAGGAACAGTAGGCAGCTGTGCCTTGTGAGGTTTCATAAGCCTCACGTTTCAATGGAACTGCTTGTTGAAGTTTTTGAGAATCTTTCCAATGATGTCAGAGGCTTTATACGTGGTCTGTATAGCATAGAGTTTTTTATGACTCTGCAAAGAAGTACTCTGAATTAACTTGTCTGTCTCCTTATATCAGTAAAGGGAATCCTGTACTCATAATTTCTACATGACAATACACTTTCTCACTTCAGGCAAATCTGAACATTTATGGGAGGTTGTAAAGGCAAAGAAGTCAAGCTATGAGAAACTTGTTGTAGCTTCTTTTGTTTTATCCTTTTTCCTGTCACACAAAAACCCATTTTCATTTTTGAAAAAAAACTGTATGCCTATTAAGCCTACCACCTACCACACTAAAGAGTAACTTTTAGGTTCAGGGCCAAAATAATTCCTAAATAGCTCTGGAGGGATATGATATAATAAAAACCTTTGTTCTTTGGCTACCTTTTAAGTAAAGGTTCAAAGCAAGGAGAGTTTGCTGAAGAACTGGGAAACAAGCAAGCCAGAGCTCTCTGTTTAAATGTGTCTATTTTCCTTCTAAGTTCTTCATACCAAATTAAGCTTTACACCCTCTGAAGGTATTTGGTACTTCTGTTAGGTTTTCCTAGCATCACACATTCTCCCTATGGCCAGGGACCTTCCATATATGTGAGAGGATGACTCTTCTGAAAGACAGAGCTTCAAGTGGCTGGTATTTGCTGCAGGTTACCTGGACTCCTGTGCTGATGTAAATTTGTGTAATGGAGATGCACTTCTATGTTCTGTCATAGGTATAAGCATAACAGCTTATTCTTGTCAGTGACTCTGTATCTGGGAAAATTTCAGCCAGCAACTGCCATGAAAGCTCATGTTTTTTAAAATGAATGATTAATTAGGTTAAAATAAAATTGTTTTGATTAACTGCAGAACAGTAGAAAGTAGTAAGATGGGGGAGTGCAAACCCTGGCAAGTTAAAATAATACTACAGTAGAAAATAAGCTGAGAAACAGCTTGCAAAAGTAGACAAATATTTTTGTTTCTAACCTATCAGAAACAGGAAACCCACTACAGAGCCAGTGGGTGATGTACAAGGTGCACGTAAAATAGAGCAACCTAACATAAAAGTGAAGTTTCTTTTGCATTGTTACTTCTACACATTTTTTGGGCTGCCCATGTACTGGAAGGTTTCTTTGCAGAGGGTGTCCTGGTGTATTTTGTGATCTTCTTTCTAACTGATGTATCCATAGAAGTAGTATCACTGCAGGTAAATAAACTGAGTGGTAACAAATAGTAATGGCTATGTAGCGTTCACCCAGGAGCTCTATTGGCATTCAATATGGCATTTTTGACTTGCTGTCTGTAAGGCTTAATTAGTTGTTTTGAAACTGTTTCCACATCAAAGGAATAGGAAGGTGGCAACCCAACTTTTAAAATGAGCTCAACATTTTAAAATGAGATTGGAGCTGAAGAACACTGTTCTGATTCTGTGGGCTGTTGCTTTTCTATACTATCTACTATGGGCAAGGAAAGAATTCAACAAAGCTTTTGTAGAGGGATGAAGCAGATATGGAAATTCTTCATGTAAGTCACTGAGATGAAGAAAGATCTTGTAGTTCATGCAGTTTACTTAGGTCTAGAAATCATTTACTAAATTTTGAGTTGCAACAGCCTAAGAGCAAAGGCCCTGTAAAGGATAAGTAATTGGTTAAAAAAAACCCCATATCTTTTAACAAGAAGTATTAAGCTGCCTGGTAAGAGTATGTGGTCATCAGCATGATGTAAAGGTGATGGTGATAGGTTTTAATTAGTGTGAGCATCCTTGTGAAAGACTCAGGAAAACACAGTGAGGAGTAAGGTTTATTTACAGTGATGTGGCAGTATCATCACCTGCCTGTGAAAACATGCACAAGGATTTTGTGCTCTTGAGCAATAGGAAATGACATTTGGAATTAAAAGGCAAATGCAGATAAATGCATATGGAGAGGTGGATAAAAGAGTGGGAACTTCACATTCTTGAAACAGGCTGTCAGATAGCTAGTGTCTTGCCAGAGACTGGTGCTACAGAACATTGCCCATCCTTGCTGATATCTTTAGTATTCTATACTTAAATACTGAGGCATGGACGTTGAATTAAAAGTTATGCCAGCAATAAAAGCAGCTTGTGATGTCTGCAAAGTTTTGTTGTGGTATTAAATCTTCTGATTTTAATTGCTCATGTTCAACATCTGGTTTTCTCATGCTGAATGATAGGTCTAAAAATGGAGGATGACATCTGCTCCAGTGCCTTGATTACGTTATCCTTCTCCTTCCTATGTTTCTTGTCTTTTCACTCTTACTTTTCTGGTTTAAATCCAATTTTGAGTTTTTAAGTTTGAGAACATTGAACCCTGGATGGGGGTGGTTAGGCTTTGCTTTTTCTGAGACAATGAATCTGAATGAAAGCCTTTATCCCTTCAGAGATGCCAAATGTCCCTTGTGAGATCAAGCATCACTCCCTGCACTGGACTGACCTGTTAGTGACCCACTGAAAAGGGAAGGGTCACCCGTATTCTGCATTCGCAGTAAGCAGGAAGTACTCAGTGTGGGACTTTCCAGTGTGCTGAGCTCTGGGTCTGGCTGTAAATCCTGACTATTGCCACACAGATCCTTGTGCTGATGCACATGGTTTGCTCCTGTGCTTGATTAAGGCCCTGCACAAGAGTGGCTGTTCCTGGTTCGTGGTGTTTGGGATGGCTGAGTGTTGGACACATAAGGGGGTAAATGCTGTTAGATTGCTGGTGGGCTAGAACTAACAACAATGTCCTGTTTCCCCACAGATCACGTTTAGGCTGCCAAATCTGCTTGAAGAAATCAATGAATGATATGACTGTTCGAGTACCAGAAGCTGTGGCTGATGCTAGACAATCAGTAGATATGAGTAAAAACTCCTAAAAGAAAATATCCTAGGGGTTTTAAAGAAGCTTAATTATTTTTATAACTTATTTTTAAATGTGTAATTAAATATGGAAACTTACATAATTGTGAGTTATTTTATATGACTATCAATATTAGATTAATGCTATTTTAATTTTCTTTATAGAACCTCTTATATTTTTACGCTTAAAATGCAATAATACTTCTTATAAGTAATCATTGGATTATAAACATTAGCAAGTGTATTACAGATTTCATATAACATTATTCTGCCAAAACATTTAATGACATTTAAAAACTGGATCACTTGTACAGGACTTCTCCTAAAACAAACCCTGAGTATTTCTAGGTGTCACACATGGATGTGTAAGAGAAAAGAACTTGTAGGACTGCACAGGGTATTTTTGAAGTGTTGCCATTAAAGATGGTGTGCTCAGAGCTAGTTTGGATTCTCAGTAAATATGATACTTCCTCAGCAAATAATGGATTTTCAGGATAGGAATTTTCCGAACTTTGGAATCTTAATGAGATATGTGGCAAATGTTGTCTTGCAAAAATACTGCTAAACCCATGAGTTCTAAGGGCCATGTTACGGTTTAACCCAGCAGGCAGCTAAATGCCACACAGCCGCTCACTTGCACCCACCACTGCCCAACCCCCTTCCAAATGGGAGGGGGAGTAGTCTTGGGGGGGAAAAAAAAAAGAAATATTCATGTGTTGAGATAAAGACAATAGGACAGAAACAGAAAGGAAAACAACAGTAATAATGATAAATAAAATACATAAAACAAGTGAGGCACAACGCAGTTGCCCACCAGATGATGACTAATGGCCAGCCAGTTTTGGAGCAGTGAACCCCAGCCAACTTTGGCCTCAGTTGGTATTTTGAGCATGACACCATACAGTCTGGGACCTCCCTTTGGTCACTTGGAGTCTGCTGTCCTGGCTCTGTCTCCTCCCAATTCCTTGTGCACGGCCAGCTCCCCTCATTGGTGGGGTGGGGTGAGAAGCTGAAAAGGCTTTGACTTGGTTGTTGCTAAGCTGTGTTTACACTATAACACCAGTGTGTTATCAACATTATTCTGATTCTAAATCCAAAACAGCACTGCACCAGCTGCTGGGAAGAAAATTAGCTCTCTCCCAGGTGAAACCAGGACAGGCTGATGCAGGATCTTGGCACCTGCAGCTTTACAATGGCCCAAATCAGGTATCGGTAAACCTCAACAGTATGTACATTTAACTGCACCACAAATACTGGAATAGACAGGACTTAGAAGAGGGAATCCTTGGAGCTGTGTAATGGGAAAACATAGCAACTGGATTTACAATTTACCCATCACAAACTCTTACTGTACTCTGGAGATGGCTGAGTTGGGATTGAACAGGGCCGTGTTTGTCAAAATCAGATTTGTTCTGAAATCTTTATCCTTTTTTAGTTGTGAGCTTGTGCAGGAGGCAGTCTGATGTTAGGTAGGGTGTTCAGCTTGAAGAGATTGCTAGATTCTGGGCTTTGCTCTCAGGATCATTTCAGTAATGGTTGATGTGAAATGACCAAGTATATTTGTTTCATAAAAATGGCCTAGGTTCCTCAGAAGGTATAGGGAAACCCCTGCAGTGAGATGGTGTCTGGATTGATGATGAAGAGCTTTCAGTTCAATATTGTTTTAGTCTTCCTAAAGTAGCCCAAATAAAATAATGTTTCTAAGACTATTACTCTCTCCAACTTTACATAAATACTTATATGAACTGGTTATCACCAGTAGTTGTTACCTTCTGATTTTTTTGGGCATTTTTCTATATATATATATATATAAACTATGTTTGTTTACATTTGAATGATCTAATGAATTCATTAATGCTTTGTTTGAACTGGCAACAATGACATCTGGACATCTTTTCTTGCATTATTATATGTATGGGATGGGAGAAAAATTATTTTTCCAGTGTCAAATATTTGGATTATTTTGAGCTTTAAAAAGGAAGTCCTTCTTTGTTGTAAGAATTAGTATATTCTAGAACTGTATTGAAAATAGATGTGGGTCAGATTCTTTTATTTCCTGAGTTACCTCATTTCCTTCTGAGTTACCCTTCAGCTTTGCCCTAATGCAAGATATACTAATTGTGGTCTGCTCAAAACTTAATCATGAAGGGGTTTCAGAATACACTTCTTATGTCATCTGATTCAAACTAGACTTCAGAATTAAAGTTTTCAGGCTTTATGAAGGGCATAGAGTAGAAGGTCAGGGAGAAGGGTGGGCGTAAATTGACGAAATGTTCTGAAGATGCTGCTGTCCTCCTCTTCTGCTGCTGTGACTCTAACCATGACTTAGAGGTTGCCTTCACACAGACATTAAGGTAAATCTCACTTTGTATTGCCTTTGTCCTGAGCTCATTTATATACAGTTATTACTATTAAATCTTGAGGGTTTGGGTTTTTGTACATGAGACAGCTCATCAGCTTCTAAGAGAGGGAACTTGGGTCATAACCAGATGTGCTGTGCGTTCGTACATCAGAAAGAAATCTGAGGTTTCAGTATAGCTGTGAGGTTTAGGGGTAGATGTTGATTATTTATTGAGTTTTGGGGTCTTGGGTTTTGTTTTGGGTTTATGGGATTTTTTTTTCATTGGGTTATTTGGGGTTTTTTTTATACAGCACCAGGTACTTCTAGTGGGAATCTTGAAGTGCTTAACACTGTGTTAAACAAATGTGAAACAGCTCCCAAGTGAGTTTTCTTTCTAAGCCAAGGTTGTTTTGTTGTGCGTTTCCTGTGACAGCTTCTCATTACAAAGACTTTGACTCTCCTATAGTGTGCCTGTGGAATGAATTACTCAGCACAGCAAGGCAAAAAAGGACACTTCGAAGTTCATTTTGAATTCTAGAGGTATCCCATATTGCATGCAAATGGAAATCTCAGAACACAAAGGAACTGACTTGTAGTCCCCAAAATTCACAGCTCAGAGATACTAGTTTATTGTCAAAATGATTTGCAAATAAATCTTATTTTTAACCTCTTTCTGACACCTCTTGTTTTATGGATTTTTCTTTCCTTCTTCTCCAAGCTATTGGATGTATTTCTGGGTGAAAAATGGAACTTACCCATTAAAGGTGCATGTTTAAGTGTAAGTATGAATTCTTGTGCAGTGACACACAATTATAGTATCAGTATTAGTTGAATACATATTTACTTCCCTGTCCAAATAAAATTACAGGTAATTTGCTTTCTAAAACCATTCCTTGCTCTGCTAAAAGATGGGGTGAGTGGGTTTCTTCTCTCTCCCCCCCTCAAAAATGAGGAGCAAATCAAAACGGGAGTGGTGGGTTGCACTTGTCTTCTGTTGCTTGTGGGTAAAAAGATCCTTTGGATTGGGTTGTTTGTGAACAAGGCCAAAAACATCCCTCTGCCTTTTCAAGAGTGGAGAGGAGCTTGTCTGTGGCTCTAGACTGTGTCCCTTCCCTCCACCCCTTCAAACTGCAGTCAGGCCCAAGCCCGCAGTCCCACCTGTGTGATATTTGGGTGTTTGTGTGGTGTCTGAAGGGGAAAAAAGGGTGTGCCTCGCATTTTCACACCACCCCATCTTGCTATGTCAGGAGAAGTTCCCATTATCTGGACTGCAAGCTGTCGTGAGAGAGAGAAAAGGCAAGTTCTGTAGGCAGTTGGTGGCTTCTCAGACAAAAACTAAATCTTGAAATTTCATTATTTTTTGCTATGGGGCTCCAAAAGGTTTAACACAGCCATGTCCAAACCTAATTCACATCCTGGTTGGAGGCAGGTTGAAAAGGCCACGTCCGAAAAAGCTGCAGTGACTAGGCAGTGCTTGTTCTGCTTGCAGGTCCAGGCTAGTGGGGAGGAGATTTCCTACAGCCTGTATTTTGCCCTTGCAAGGGGCAATGTGGTATACAAAAATAGGGTATACAAAAAATCCTTACTCCTCGGGAGAAAAAAGAAATAATTCTTTAAAGGAGGAGAAGAGATGCTCAAGCTGAGTCACTGAGTTACCAAATAGTAGAAAACATTGGGAAGAGTGCAGCTGCTTGAGCTGATTTCTCCTCAAGTGCTCTGAAAAGATGAAGAAGTAGGAATTTCCTGCATTGTTGCAGGGGCTGTGGCTGTGTAGATCTATGTGCTGCTGTGGCCTGCAGTGCCTTGGTGCTTTCTCTCCCCGTTGTGCTGCCAGGAGAGTGACAAGGGGCACAGCCCATCCATAAACAGGCATTAAAAGTGTAAATGATGGCATGAAAAGTATCCCTGAGATTTACTTTCTAATCTACTGGCCACCACTTGCTTTTTATGGAGTTAACCAGAGGTTTTTGATGTGAAGTAGTCCAGATTTCAAAATGTCTTTAAAAGAGTAATTTCTCACCAGCAGTGGTTTAGCATTTGCAGCTTCAACTGTTCATCAAAAAGCTGTTGGTTTATTGTGCTCGGCCAAGCGTCTCTGCGGCTGCCCTTCAGAGTTCTGGAAGTTCCCTTGATCCCAGGAAAAGGTTTTTCCATGCATTCACACTGCCCCTGTGCTTCCCTGTGTCAGGTTACCTCTGTCCAGCCGGCATCACGTTCCCTGCGCCTACCCACCTCCACAGCGCGGTGCCTCCTCCCCCGAGCCGGCACTAGGGCGCGTCCCTCGCATCTGCGAGAGATGAGAGAGGATAAAACGGGTTTGGAACAGGCTTGGTGCGACCTTTTTGGGTCCGCTCAGGTACAGCGGAGCTGTCCCGCTTCTGGCTCTTTCAGAGTGCGCGTGTTCCAGACATTCCCCCGGCTGGTGCTGACCCCAGGTGGTAAATCCGTGCAGCACAGCGCTACAGGAATTAAAACCCGCGCGTGGGAGCAGCCGTGTGGGAGCGCCCCGCTCAGGCACCGCCCTGCCGGGAGCCGCTCGCTGTGCGGCCGCCTCGGGCGGCCCTGGCGGGGAAGGGAGCGCGAAGCGCTGCTGCTGCCGCGGCGGCAAGGCTGGGCGTGTGCGCCCGGACACACAGATGCACGGACACACAGATGCACGGACACACAGCCAGCGCACACGCAGACGGAACGCGCCGCCAGCCATCTGCGGCGTGCGCCCCAGCCCCGCAGGCACCAACACCTTCGGCTGTGAGCTGCTGGGGAGCTCCTCCCCGTGATAGTCCTGGGAGCAGGCCCGCCAGGGGCTCAGCCGGCTCTTGTGGGGCCATGGCGGGGGTTCCCCTGCCTGCCCCGCTGCCTCTGCTCCCGTGGCGTGGTGGCAGTGCTCCGCCAGTCACATAACCTAACACTATTCAGCGTGGGACATTCGTGCTCCTGCCTTCTCCAGCACTGCGGCAGGCAGGAGGGCATGGATTACACATGGGAAGTGGTAGCAACCGGGGACGCTGCTGCCGTGTTAAGTAACCTCTTCCAGATACTCCAGGGAAGTCTGCAAGCCCCTGTGGCAGCTGTACCTGCTTGCAGCTATGGCTGAATTGGTTTTCCTCCCGCTGGCAGCAAACTGCCACTGGCAGCTGGTCGTCTGAAATCTCTGGATTTGGAGAAGTCTGCCATCTCACTGAAGGAAATACCAGGCCGTAGACGGCATTCCTCCTTCAGGATCTGTTTGATCAAAAATCTCTCCTTAAGGATCCAGTTTTGGATCAAACAAATATCCGGATAAGTTGGATGTTTTTTCTCCATCCAAGTGCATCTGAGTAGACTTAGGGGCAGGTTAGCAGCTCATTTTCGTTTTACCCTTCTTCGAGGAACAGCCCTGCTTTGCATGGGTAAGCCAGCACCAGCTTTTGATATGGTGAGTGCTCACAGGCTTTACTGGGAATGGCTTGGAACAATGGCATTCCCTTCCTAGAAAACTGACTAGAAGGGAGAAGGAGAGGGAGAGGGGACACAAGATCACAGTGATGCAGCTGCAGCTTCTCGGATCCAGGACATACCCCACCCAGGGAGCAAGCAACGGGTTTTGGCTGCAGATTAAGGGAGAAGGTGTCACCTCAGAGGAATGTTTAACAATAGATGAAAATAGCTGTAAAAGAAAACAAATGGTGTCACAGAGACAAGGAATGTGGTAGCTCAGAGTGACAGGGAAGCTCGTTCAGGCTGTGGTTCAATTCCAAGGACTGATGACTGTCAGGAGGGAGCACAGCAGGGGATGGCTGGAGCAGGAGAGTCTCTACTTCAGATTTCAGCACTTTTTGGTTTTTTCTTCCAGCCTAATTGAGTTGTTATGATCATCACAGCCTTTGGATTTTCATGGGAAAATCAGGAAAAACATGTTCTGTCCTGACATGGAGAAATAGAAACAATCAATGTCCCTTGTCTTGAAGTTTCCTGCCCCTCTGGGGCTGTCCTTCAAGGAGAAGGGCAGCACAGGAGTCTCTGAGGCAGAGGTCTGGGAAGCACAGCAGAACTGCCCTGAGGGTGAATGTTATCCTGGCAGGGAAGCTCAGGAGACTGGGATCTCCCTCTGCTGAGTGATGTATACAGAGAGTGTACTTCCAACTTGAACAGCCTGTATCTGAGCATTGAATGAGAGCTTCACATTAAAAACTACCTTAATTAAATACCTCATCACTGGTCTTTATTCTCTACTATTTTGCCTTTTATCAAGTATTTGGTTAAAAATGTCAGGAAAGACCTAGCTTCTGAGTTGGCTGTTATAGTACTTACTTCTGGAGGCAAAAATTCCTAAAGGGGGTACAGGACATCAGAGACCTTTACAGCAGCACACAGAAATGAAGCAGGAAAGCCAATTACTGGGGAACGGGAGTTAATTCTTATAATAAAAGTACAGAGTAACCACCAGGTATTTGCTATGGTATTTCACTGCTTATGTAACTGGCTAATCAGTGCTGCCAGCACTGGGCTGCTCCTGGTTTACCATAAAGCCACCATATATAATACCTTTAAATCCATTTCTACTTCCTTCCAGCTGAAGAGCCTCCATAATGGCTCTAGATCATGGGAAATTTGAAACATCAACATTCCCCTGAGGGTCAAGTGCCAGAAATTCTTACTCTCTGGCAAAATAATTTCCCCCAATATTTTTGCCAGTGAGTGAAAAATAAGCTCAGAGCCTGAAGTGAGCTTGACTGCAAGTGTAACCTGTGCAAGTGCAACTGACCCAGGACCTGACTGATGCAGACACAGGCAGCAGTTCATGTTTTCTTCAATTAGATGATGTTTACCAGACCAATATGAATTTTTTAGCTCCTTCAAATCTGGAGTGCACTCAAAAATACACAGGAAGGTCCTTTTGCTGTAAACCCGTGGTCACCTTCAAGCCTGGATGGAGACCCACATTATTTATGGATTTCATTCCTGCCAGAAAATTTGGGTGGATGCTGCTCCTACAGCAGGTCTGAATCTGTAAACACTTGACCCAAATCCATGGAGGAAAGAAAAAGACCCTTTGCCAATCCTTGTCACTTGTTCCTCATCTCTCCAAAATAAACAGGCTGGTATGTTTTGGTTTAACAAAAATGTTGAAGCAAATTGCATTTGACACAAGTCACAGTACTGTTTCAAAAGTGAAAACCACAATATTCCTTCCAGAGCACACTGAATATTTAGAAATAAAAGCAAACCACTTGGCCAGGCCCCACTGGTGCATGCACTGAGCTCCCAGCCCTCTCTGCTGTTACTTCCTATGCTGCTTCTGCAGGAGAGCCCCTGATTTATTGACTGTTTGCCTCCCACTCCATTGACTGCAGCTTCTCATGACTTCCACTCACTCAGTGGGTACATTTGTTAGGTTTTTCTTCTGCTCAGTTTATGTCCTTTTTATGGTGTTCCTTTGTCAGAGACACATCAGATATGCTGCAAAAATTTTCTTTATACCACACAAGTCAACATTCACGTTGAAAGCAAGCTCTGCTCATTTCAGTAGTAATGAAATTCTTCCACTTTCTCTTACTTTCCAAGTAAGAGGACCGTGATGCCTGGAATCCCAGTGGGGTAAACTGCTGGTAGAAATACAAGCTTTCCAGGAGCTACCAGAGTAAATAGGAAAGTGAAGCAGGAGCAGCTCCTGGCTCCAGTGCCACATCACTGGCTGTGGCCCCTCTTCCATGCCCAGGAGCTGCAGGTGAACCCAGGGCTTCACCCCAGCACGACACTAACACGCAGCTCGGTGGCCATGGAGGAGCCGCCCAACTGAATTTGTGGAGCAGGCACTCCCAGAGCCATGCAAAGCCAGAAAACCTCAGGTCTCTGCTGCGTGGATTTTGCCAAAGCTCTTGTTGCAAAGTGCTGGAGCTGCGTTGGGTGGCTGAGGAGAGAGCAGGAGACAATTTAACTGGTGACTGCACACAAACCTCGCATCTGAACAGCTCCACCTGGCACTGCAGCCTCCATACGCTGCCTCCGCCAGGCACGGCTCTCCCTTCTAGTGCTGCTGACTTGGATGTGCTCCTTAGAAACATTACCATCATTTCTTCTGAAAAGGTGAAGCAGCAGAAGCCTGGGACCTGCTTCTGCTTTTTCTCCCAAGTTATCCATGGCTCTGAGGCCATCTGTAATGTCAAAGTGCTCTTTTCCTAATTTCATAACCTTGGTATTAGGGCTTTTGAAAAAAATCCCCATTCCTGACAACTTCTCCAGGTCCTGGCTGGGAGATTTTTTACTTCCAAACAGAATTTCAGGCTACAATATTTTCACAATTACCATTTTTATTTTCTTGTGGAAAATGTGAAGTAAATTGCTGATTTTTTCTAATTATTTTTTTCTTGAAAAACAAAGTGTGAAATCTGAGTATTTTTCCTTTTGTATTGCTCTTTACACATGCTCTTCAGTGAAGCAGTTAATTTAAAATGCATGTGCAGAAAATCACTTCTGGTTGGCACATGATACCATTTAATTCTGGTAAATATTTTCCAAGTCTGGTAAATACTGAAATTATCTCTCTATAGCACAGGATCTAAAAGGTCTTTTCTAACATTGCATTATATTTCAAAATGATAGAAGGCTATAAACCCCAGATATCTGCCTGGGGAGTCACCCAATCTCAGAACTGTTAGGGTTAGAAGGAACATTCAGGGATCACCTATTTCAGCCCTCAGTGCATTTGATTGGGCAGCTGCATAAACTCTGTGCACCTGGTAAGTTTGTGGCATAAAATTTCTAGTGCATCTGATAAGTTTGTTGCTGAACTTGTTCTGATTTTTGAGAAAATTGATTGTACTGAAATTTGGTGTGTTTTCACAGACTTTATTGGTTTAATATGTTAAATAATTTCATGGTACATTATAAACCATTTGTTCTTAACAATTTTTTTTCACTCAAGTATGATACCAGGAGTATTGCCCACACAAGACATTTTCTCAATGGCCTATAAAAGCAGCTTTATTGCTGTTTTTCATAAATCTAAATCCCAGGAACAAGGATTCAGTTGAAGTTCAAAGGTTTTTCTTAGTGTAGATCTTCTGGTGTGACATATGTGAACCCAATGTGTCCTACTCTGGCATGAGCTGAGTAACCACCATGGGGATAAGTGGCTTTAGAAGGCAAAACTGTTCTCCTAGCAAAAGAAAAAAATCCAGAGAAAGCTCTTCAGAGAAGAAGGCTGAGAAGGAAAAATAATAACTGTTAGGAAACCACTCAGTTAGAAAAATAGCCAAGTTCATGGAGTCCATAATATTTAGTATCTGAAATAATCATGAATTTCTCTTTGAAGTTTTACCTTTTGAAAGTGGCTGGATCCCTTCAGAATCAGAAGCTGAGAGCCAGAAGTGGAGTGCTGTGAATGCACATCTCTTGTGGGTTACTGCATTCTTCTGGCTCTTTAGCAGCTCTCCCAGTTAGTCAGGTTTGGTGAGTAATGGTCATTTAGTTTTTACCCAAAGAGTTTCCATAAAAGCATTTTGATTGAACATGACCCATGGCTTTTGGTGCTGTATGTGCTTCAGCAAGATCTGCCTCCATTAGGCTCTTGTTTGAGATCGGGATGGGTGGGGCGTGCCTGGAGGGCCACAGAGGTTGTAGGTAAATAAAAAACAATGTAGGTCTAAGAAAAGTTATTTTTAGGTATGATCTTCCAACTAGGTTGTAATTAGTCAACATTTTTCAAGATATACCCAGAAGGAGGAGAAATCTTTATGATCTTGGGAGAAATCTTTATGATCTTTTTGTTTTCCCATCAGTCTGCACAGAGAATGTAAATACTCAGATGCTATCATTTGTCTTAGGAAATTAAGGAAATTAGAGTGGGAGGGTTAGAGACATTTTTAGTGGGAGGGTTAGAGACCCCTGGCTCTGCATCCAAGGATTTTTTTTGTGATTCATCATGGGTAAGGAACTTCCATGCTGTGCCTCAGAAGGTGCAAACCCTTAGGTCCATTTCCCACTGCTGAAGGGTTGACTTTTAATCTCTCCATTTGTGGGTCTTGGGCTGTTTTAGTACGAAGGGAGTTTGATATGGTGCACCTCTGCTCCCAGGGCTGTGTGCCCACTCCCTGCCTGCACTGCCCTGCCTCGTTGGCCCCTTGTGGGAGCCTGTGTCTCAGGGGCAGTGCCAGGGCACAATGACAGCCCTGTCACCACCAAGGCACTTCTGTCTGGCCAAGTCCGTAATAGGAACATAGGATAAGGGGTGATCTGAGGAGCCTTTATGGTTCATTTCTTTCCCCATGATCTGGGGAGGCAGGGGTTTTTGGGGTTTTTTAAATTGTTTGGGGGGGTTTGATGAAGGTTGACAGTCATCTTAGGTCTAGCCCAGTGCTTCATGACAGATCTTTCTGCTCACTGGGTGTTTGCTGTGTGTGGTTTAGGGTGGGTCTACATCCTATATTTGATAGAGCTCTATGCTCAAAATATTTGCTAAATCCAGTTTTGTCAAGAACTATGCAACCAAATGGCTTCATGCATCCTCTCTACTTAATCTTTGTTGTTCAAATGGAATTTGAAGCTCAAATTGACTCATAACCTCTTATTTTTTTACCGTGTGCATGTTCAATTGATCTCTGGGTTGAGTGTGTGTGTGCTGCTTTCTTGCTTTTCAGGTTAGGACAGCCCACAGCAGAGTGTCTTTCTGTCTTAGGAAATGATCTTTGGAAGGTGTCCTGAAAGTGTATAAATACAATAGTGTTGGAAACAGAAATGTGGCATTTATTTCTTGGGCCAAATATCAAGAGGCAAGCAGGAAGTTAAAAGGGTAGTACAGAAACTGTGTTATTTAAATGTATTTAATGGGTAATGCTGATAAGTGGTGAGGACATTATTGAAAAGCTTTTGTTACAGGGAAGGATAAAAATAGAATTGATATCTCCCACAGGCAATTACTTTTAAAAATCACAGCTTGCTCCCTGTCTCAGAAGCTCAATGGGACGATGGAGCTCTTGTATGGGAACAGAAAGGACCAATATGAGAAAACTCGACTCTTGCTTTGTGCCAGGTTCTCTGTGTGAAATTCTCCTCTCCCCACCACACCTTGCTCTTACTTCTGCAAGACCAAGGGAAGGGCAGCTTGAGGGGTTCAAAGGGCCCATGAACACACAGCAGTGCCCTTGGCAGCCTAAAGCAGGGATCACGAGGTGAGTGCTGGCTGCTGCTGCCAGAGGGTGGGGTTCAAGGCTTCTGCCAAAGGCACCTCTGGCTTCAGGCAGCCTCTGGGATGTGCAATGCACCAACCCCCTCCCACATTACCCCACTACACTGAGGTCATGTCTAGCAGGTTTGTGACTGCCTGTCAGTGCACTTCAAATAGAGGTAGCCATGGCTAGAGCTGGTCCTTCTAAATCCCACCTAAAATGGGATTTAACACAAATTCCACCTAAAGGCACCTAAATGCTAGAGAACCACTTAGGCTCCTGCCGAGACCTATGTGGCACAACACCTGTGCCACATCTCTGTCGTGGTGTAGCCCCAGCCAGCTGCCAAGCCCCACGCAGCCGCTCACTCACTGCCCCAACAGCGGGATCGGGGAGAGGATCGGAGGGGTAAGAGATGGAAAAACTCGTGGGTTAGGATAAAGACAGTTTAATAGGGAATGCAGAAGCCATGCACACAAGCAAAGTAAAACAAGGCATTAATTCACTGCTTCCCTTGGGCAGGCAGGTGTTCAGCCATCCCCAGGAGAGCAGGGACCCATCACATGCAATGATGACTTGGAAAGACAAACACCATCACTGCAAACATCCCCCCTTCCTCCTTCTCCCCCCCAGTTTCTACACTGAGCATGATGTCACATGGCCTGGAACATCCCTTGGGTCAGTTGGGGTCACCTGTCCTGGCTGTGTCTCCTCCCAACCTCCCATGCATCCCCAGCCCCCTCCCCAGCCCGGCAGTACAGAAGCAGAAAAGGCCTTGGCTCTGTGCAAGTTCTGTTCAGCAATGACAAAAACATCTCTGTATTATCAGCACTCTGCTCAGCACAAATCCAAAACACAACCCCACACCAGCCGCTGTAAAGACAATTAATTCTACCCCACATCCTGCCCTCTGCCAGGGGTCTGTCTCCAGGCTCAGACTGAGCTGGTTGGTGCAGCTCTGTGGGATTGCTGACAGCGCTGTTCCTTGCTCAGCCACCCCACATCCTTCTCTCAATAGATCTCTTGGGCTGCAAAGACCTAAAGGTTTCTCAGCAAACAAAAAAGTAGAGGGAAATCACATGGAATCAAATGGAACTTCTAATTCCACTTGAGACATTAATTTTCTGACTTCTTTTCTTGATGTTTCTAAAAGTATGTCATTCATTGAAGCAAGAGCTGATGTAGAATTTCATTTTGCCTTTTTCATCTAAAATGTCAGAAGAAAATGTGGACTGTCATGGATAAAGAGAACAGGGCTTCAGCACTATTTAAACAGGAAAAAAAAATAAAAAATTGATGTGTATTTATGAAATATTCCAGTGTAACTTAAACCCTTGTCTTCCAGCAGAAAAATATTTTGACCAAGAATCTCCACCCAGCCTTTTGTGTGATCTACACCACCACCTGCCAGGAGCACAATGTAACAGATGAAAACAAGCTTTGTAACCACCCAGCACAAGCCCCCTATCTCCCGTTTTGCTTGCAAAGAGCTGCTCTGTAGTCGCTACTGCAGCAGCAATAATAATTGCCAAGAATTTGCATTTCTGCTTATCCTAAAGCTTGGTATTTCAAAGCAGACACTTCAGAGAACTAATTAGCACAGAGGTTCATTAAATCTAAAAAATGCTCTCGCTAGGTAGATGGAGCATCCAGACCCTTAACCCATTTCCCAAAGGCAAACGCCTCTCTGCCTCCTTACTCGGAGCAGTCTGAATCTCTTAAGCTGCAGAAGCGCGGGGAATGCCAGTTTATATCATCCACCAGGCTTCTGCATCCGCGCTGGCAGCCTGGGCGCTGCCCCACGGCCACCAGCCAGGGCTGGGGCAGCGCCAAGCCCAGCGCTGCGGGCATCAGGGCCGGGGCCGGCGGGTTCAGCTCATCCATCCATCCATCCATCCATCCATCCATCCATCCATCCATCCCCGCTGCAACAAGCGACCTGCCTGTGCATCAGCACAGGGGCAGTATTGCCAAAAATGTTGTAGGGAGCAAAGCTCAGCCTGCAGCCAGTGTGTGTCTGCAGGGAGAGAGGAAACCAAAGGGAAATTACAGCAGCTCTGTGCTCACATTCTCCTCTTATTCTTTCTCAGAACCTAAAGAAATGGCTGTGGCTTTGTGTGGAAGTTAATTAATGATAGTAAATAATATTCCTTTGTGCTAGGAGTGAATAGCACCCTTTATTGGGGGCTCTCAGTGTGCCTAATGCTCTGTATTTAATCCAGCTTCCCAGCAAAAGCTATCTGAATTATTCATTGCAAATAAATTATCTGAAGAATACAGTCCTGTTTTCCGCTGCCTGTGAGCCCAGCCCGCTTCCTTTGATGCCCTTTTCCACAGCCAGCAGGGTCTTTGCAACCATTTGGGCAGCCACCCCGCAGTGCACAGCTCATTGTGCCGCTTGCCCATTGTGGGAGTGCGTGTGCACGTGTCGGGGCTGCCGTGGGACGAGGCGGCAGAATCCAGGTCCTGCTCCTGGTCGGAGCCAGCCTCTGAATGGGGAAGGAAGCAATAAGCAATGCTGAGCATGTTCCTCCTCTGCCCACACAGATGAATACACACGCATGCATATGTATATGGAGCTTTTCATCCGCACTCGCTGGCGCTCACAGAGTGCCCAGACTCCAATTAAGACCAATTGCGTATGGTAAATCCGCAGATAAGGGATTCAGACGACATCCTTCTGGACTGATTTCTGGTGTAATGCTCAATGCTACATACAGAACACATCCACTCCCTGATATTCAAACAAATCGAAACCTCTCCTCCACACCCCCAACCAGTAAAAAGCTATGTATTTAAAACTGGTGAGATCTGATTACTCAAAGGGAGTGTGAGCTCCCTTGCTCCAGGGAAGCAGCAGGCTGTGTGTGACCTGCCTGCTTGAGGTCCTGCAAGGTCCAGCAGGCTCAGGCCTGCCCACATCTGGATTCCAGAGCCTTTTGGATGCCCTAGGCCTGGGGAGGGGGCAGGATTGGAACTTTGGTTGTGGTTTTAGCCAACCCTTCATCAACACTTTGTTGCAGGTGGCAGGTTTGAAACAAAGCCTTTCACATGTGGGCAGAGCTCAGCCTTGAACTCACTGCTACCAGCAAGTTCGAGATACCAAAAGCTGACATGGACCCAAAAAGTTTTTGCAAAATTCCCCTGCATGGAAACACGCAGGCATCACCTGTGTGAGGATGCAAAGGCCCTCGCCACAGCTGGTCCTCCTCTCCCATGTCCTCACTGTGTGCCCCCAAGGAGGGAGAAGGGGGACAGAGCCAGTGCTGGCTCCAGCCCCAGTGTTGCAGAGAGGCTCTTCCTGCATGGATATGCCATCGTGGGGTAGATGCATGGGGCAGCCCTGTCCTCATCTTCCCACCTCCAGAAGGAGTTGCTGCTCTGGGCAATTTTGTCAAGAGTATTGGTTACTTTGGGATATGATGTGTGTCTGTGTGTTCTTGAGCAATGAAGCACCGAGACCTGGTGGCCACTGCGGAGCCTCTCCAGGACAGCTCCCTGTGGTGGATGTTAGGAGCTGGACTGGACATGGATATTCCCCAATCAACAGCTCCAACACTGGACATATGGCAAAGTGTCACTAAATCTCCAGGTTAAGTCTTGTAAATGAATGTGTGACTGAAAATTATCATTCCCAAGCTTATAACATAAAACATCTTCTTGCTGGTTTTTGTTGTTTTGTATATTTCCTTCTAAAAATAAGCTCACCTTTGTAAGAACTGTTTTGGTTTCTCTTTAAAAATATCATACTATGCAATTTTTTTCCCTTTGGAAATAGCTAAGCTGACAAAAAAATAAATCTTAGGCACATGCTTTTGTCAGCTCCTCGTAATCAATAACACACATGGGAAAAAAGCTGAAATCTGCAAGGGAACAGGCCGAACCCATAACTGTTGGGCTGACATTTTGTTATCACATTTACTGAGAGGAAAATAATTGAAAGTACTCCAGCCTCCTGCCTCAAACCTGATGGGTTATCTCGGGTTTGTTGGGTGGTCGCCCAAAGGCCCTTCAAGCACTGAGTGAGGAAAGAGCTCAGACACCTGGGCTGGGCTCAGTGGGGATGTGATGCTCAAGGGATGACAAGAGCAAGGATTCTCCATGCCAGGAATGGGCTTTCCAAATGTGCTTCATTCCTGAATTTCCTTTTCAGTAGATCCCTGTAGGTTGTGAGACATTTTCATTTTTATTTTGACTTCCAGACATATGGAAATTCATGGTAAAATAGCTGCCCTCCTCCCCACGGACTCACCTGCTGGAACTGAACCCTGACCTGCTGGGTCTGACACGTTCCATGTTGGGGAGTTCGGTTATTCCAGTGTCACCTGGATAGGAGATCAAAAGACAAGAGATTGGCAGAAACAAAGGAGCACTGGGCTTGCAGCAACAAAAGGATGGTGGGTTCTTCCAGTGGAGGTGACAAGCATGTTATTGGAGCCACTTTGTCACTGGACACACAAGATGCACCAGGGACTGGTGGTTTACACTGCTATTAACTGATGACTGCTGGTGCAATGGACTCTCTCTCCTCTGAGCTAAATGATCCACATGTCAAGAGACAGGTTTTTGCTTCAAGGATGGGATTGAGTCTCTCCCACAAGCTGACAGCTCCCAGAGTCCTCCCTTCTACCATTTTAAAAGATGGGTACAATATTTTCCTTTTTCTAGTCACCTGGAACTTCACCTGACTGCTGTGAGTTTTGAATATCACGGAGAGTGGCTTGGCAACTACATCAGCCAATTCCCTCAGGGATGCACCTTGTAAGGTTCCATGGATTTATGTACATTCAGGTTCCTCAGGTGGTCATGAACCTGATCTTCTCTTACAGTGGGAATCTCTTTGCTCCTCTGGCCCCCTTTGCAGTCCACTCACGTGAGAGGTGTGGGAAGAGAGGCTGCCATTGAAGAATGAGGCAAAAAAGTTGTTGAGTACCTCAGCCTTCTCCTTATCCACTGTTCTCAGTTTACCAGTGTGGGGTAGAGTAGATAGCTCCCCTTATGTCCTGCATGGACCGTACACCTGCAGTGCAGTCAGGAAACAGGCCAGGCCATGCAAACCCAATACACCTTTTTTGGTTTTTTTCCCAGAAAACAATTCAGAAGATGTTTCTGAACTGCTTCTCTTGCAAACCAGCAGCAAAAGGTCTCCTGGGATGCTTCAAGGACAAAGAAGCAGATCAATGTTTGTTCTGGACCTGAATCCAGATTCCAAGTGCTCCTGGCCACCTCTGTCCCTGTCTTGCTCTGGAGGGCTGTCCTTTCCCTGTCCCTCCTCAGAAGGTATTTCATAGCCCAGCTGGTGACACAGACCTGAAGAGCAGAGAGGTGTTGTACCCTGCATTTGGAAGTTTGGCAGCCGATCCCATCTTCTCCCATTCATTGCAATAAACCCAAATAAAATAAATTTGTTATAAAATAAGTAGGTTTCAGGGTCTGATTCTGCATCAGCAACAGAAGAAAATCAGATTTGAGAGCACTCATCCTTTTATGAGATGGGAGTCTAAGCATTTCTAACAGAAAGCAAAGTATGGGGACTGTATTAAGGCCATAAATACCTTAGAGTGATGAGCCTGGACTAACAACCCCTTTTACAGTGGGACCTGCTCTGCACCCACATCGTGTGGGTCTCCTCACCCTGAGGCAGGGCTGAGATTTTGTTCACTGAGACCTGTTTTCAGAATTATGGCTTTTATGGCCTTTTTGAATGTGAGAAAAGTGAAGAATTTACATAGTAAAAATTCTTGGCAAGGTCAGAGCCTCCAGTTTCCGTGTAGTAAACCAATTACCATGTTGTTGAATTTACGCACTTCAGACAAGTCGACTGTAAATTCATATCCCAAGGTAAAACAAAAAAGGAAAAAATTCAGACTTTGGCTTTGCCAAACATTTTATTGGACAAATCCTTCTTTCTCTCTCTTTTTTTAAAATTATATCTAGACAGGATGCATAAGTATTGAATACTTTTTAATATTTCTTATGCAATAAAAGAATATTTTGGAAGTCTCTGCTTTAACAAATAATAGATAGACCTCTGTAATATAAATCCAAATTTTAAATGGAAGCTTCATAAGAATAATTTTTTTTCAATAAAGCAGGAACATCTGGTATGGTTTCTAATTTATTTAGAACATAGGCACAGCTCCAGGCCAGTAAGGAATTTAAGTGCATAAGCAATCTTATTGTACTTCTATTGGGACTATTTTCACACTGAAGTTAAGCCCAAGCCCAGGAGCTCAGCTGAAGGTGACCTTCCAGACTCCTCATCTATCTCTGCATGAAAAGTATGACATCATTTAGATGCTGCACATTTCTGCACGTATCTGGATAATCAGGAGAGGGACAGCAATGCCATAGAGGTATTCAGATGGGCCTGAGCAAAGAAGAGCATCTTTCAATGACATCCATTTGTGGAGACCAAGTCCTGCTTGGAAGGATGACTTTGGGGCATGAACTTCCTTGTCCACCTGGTCACCTCCGGTTCCTCATGTCACGGACACCTGTGGACTTGGTGTCAGGTGTCCCTTTCCCAAGTAGTTGTGCCAATAAAACACTTAAGCTCAGCCCTGCGTCCTTCCTGCCACCCCCACCCAGTCAGGCCCTCAGCTCTGCTAAGGGAACTTCCAATGGTGCTTTCAATGGTGTTTCAGGTAAAACCCATTTCTTCAGGTAAAACATTTAAGTCATAGCATTAACAAAGCTGCTGTTGCCTGCTGTGAGGTCAGGCTCCACATGAGCTGCTCACTGTAGCAAATGGGACTGACTCCTTGCTGGCTTTGACTGGATCTGGGGAGATCATCCCTCTCCTGCACTAAGCATTTCAAAGCATTTCACCCTACATCTTGTGTGCAAGCTGTCAGTGAGGCACTTGATGCTTAAAAGCCCTCTTTTTGTTCAAAACTGCTGTCTCTGTTGTGAGGCAGCCACTTGCATGCAGTGCTGGCGCACACGTGAACAGCACACAGGACAGGTACTGCTCCTTCCAGCTCATCAGGATTGGCATCCACTTGGGAAATATGCACATACACATGGAAAAGGGGTCTCTCCAGTATCTGGCATTGGCTACTCAGTGTGCCCCAGAGCTGGCCCCAGTTCCCCCAGGTGCTGGCACTGGCACCCTCCAGTCTCTGAGATTTGTGGCCCCAGTCCAGATGCTGGCACTCGGTTCAGTTGCAGCTGCCCACTCATATGGCTTGAAGGTTGGTGCTGGTCTCTCACATGGACTCAGAGTAGAGTTTGACAGAAAGTCAACTGAGGCAATGAAAGAATTAGTAGTAGTAGTAATATATAATTAATTACATCATTATATCTGAATATTTAGTAAGACTAGGGCAGGCTGTGGCAATGAGGTGCAGGGCTTGGTCAGAGGGTTGTGTTCTGACCAGCCAGCTGTCACCCACACCTGCCCCTTTAATCCCCTTTCCCTTCTATTTTCTCATGCTGGTTCCTTTCAGTCCATCTTAATCCCTCCCTGTCCCTGCCTTTGATCCTTGCCCTAAACATCCCAGGACAAGCCTTGCACAGTGCTGTAGCCCCCTTCAAACACCTCCTAAGGGGTGTCCATCCCACAGCCTCAGACACTTTTCCCCCACAGCCCCCCATGAGTCACATGTTCTTGTGGGGTCCCACTAATGCCTTGGTGAGGTTCACCCAGGAACCCTGAGCTGACCACTCTCCTCTGACAGTCCAAGACAATGGGATGGGGCTCCCTTGGTGCGAGTGGGGGTGATTGGGATCCTGCAACCAGCATTGCTCTTTGATTCCTGTAGGGATCCTCTTGAGTCCAAGCTTCAGTCACCAGTGGGTCACTCTCCACAGGTCACTCTGTCTTCATCAGCCCTTACTGTCAGGGCTCGTTGTCTAAACGCTCATCTGGGATGGTGTAGCCTCAGCTGTGCACATTGGCAGCACATTCCCATCCCTTCCCTCCCTGGCCAGCAGACCACCCAGCCCCCCTGCCCGTGCCAGCCTCCAGGGCAGCAGGGAACCCTGTGGAAACTCTTCCAAGCCAGGAGGAGGAGAAGGAGGAGGAGGAGAGCCTTGCCTTCAATGGTCATATCAGAAATACTGCTGAGCCCAAGAGCAGACTTGTAGCATATTGATGGAAATAGTTTGTGACATGAGAATCAAGTGCAGAGAAATAATTTCTGTTCTGAAAACACCTCTCCCATGCAGGGTCACAGAATGGCTAAATTCTGAAATATTTAACTTAATGCAACTGGCAGCAGCTGCCGAGTACTTGTCCTCGAGGAACTGCTGACATTTGCAGTGAAGCCGCAATGAAACCGACAAAATAGGGCCTCTAGCAAAGCTACTATCAAGGAAAAATCATTACAGACTGCATTGTACATATTTATAAAACACAAATGATGTCCAAAACCTTTAGGTCTTGTGTGGCAACCATGCCCTAACAGAAATATGCAACACCTTTAACCAAAGAATCTTCCCCTTTGGGCACCAGTGGGTCAATTAGTTTAGCTTGACAGTGGCCTCAATACAGAGACGTCGGCAACTAATCTTGGGAGCAAGTGAAATCATGCAAGCACGTCTGTGAAAGAGAGAGCTGGCTCCCTTCCCCTGATGTTGATGTGGGTCTCTGCTCAGCCAGCAGACATCATGCTCCAGCGCCTCTTACACTTGGCAGGAGCGAAGGACTCTTCCATGGGGAAGTGGCCTCGCACAAATGCCAAAGGTGAGGCTTGATGCAGCCACAGCCCCTTGCTCAGCCGCTTCCCACATCAGACCCTGGAGAGGGAAAAGCCCCCAGTGCAGCTGGTGCCTTGGATCTTCCTCCAGATGTGAGTGCTTGAGGATGTCCAGTGGTGTCTGGACTGAGGCTATCTCCTTAGGCATGTTCAGGTATTCTGAACACAGGATATGGGGAGATGCTAAATACTGAGGGAAAATGTGTCATAGTCTCTGCTCCTGATACGTAAATTTATTGGGATAATGTGAAGATTGGGTGTAAGACTACAGCTTTTTCTGGTTTCTTAGACATTTTCTGGGTTATTTAAGAAATTGTCATCAATATTCTTGGGCACATGGTGTGACCCTGGGGGATGGTGCTGTGCAGGGCCAAGAATTGGACTCTTGGTTCTCGTGGGTCCCTTCCAATTTAGTATATTCTGTGATCATAATCTGTTCCAAACCAGATTATTTAACAGATTTATTTATTTGTCTGAGTCAGCTGCTCTTAACTAAATGTCTCCAGCTGTGATGAACATTGCTGTCCCTCATCTGGACATGAGTTGCATGTCTTTGATACAAGCCTTCAACACTGTCTCCTGAAGCATTCTCCTGGAGCAAACAGTCTGCTCATGGCTTGGACAGGTGAACTCTTTGCTGAGTGAAAAACTGGCTGGATGTGTGGGCCCAGAGAGTGGAGGGGAATAGAGATAAAGCCAGGTGGTGGCCGGTCACAAGTGGTGTTCCCAAGGGATCAGTTTTACAGCCAGCTCTGTTTAATATCTTTATCAATGATCTGGGTGAGGGAGTCGAGAGCCCCCTCAGTCAATTCGCAGATGACACCAAGTTGAGTGGGAGTGTTGATTTGCTGGAGGGCAGGAAGGCTCTGCAGGGGGATCTGGACAGGCTGGATCAAAGGGCCAGAGCCAATTGTGTGAGGTTCAACAAGGCCAAGTGCCAGGTCCTGCACTGGGGTCACACCAACCCCAGGCAGTGCTACAGGCTGGGGAGGCAGTGGCTGGAAAGCTGCCTGGTGGAAAAGGACCTGGGAGTGCTGGTCAACAGCAGCTGAACATGATCCAGCTGTGCCCAGGTGGCCAAGAAGGCCAATGGCATCCTGGCCTGGATCAGCAGTGGTGTGGCCAGCAGGACCAGGGCAGTGACCGTCCCCCTGTACTCAGCACTGCTGAGGCCACACCTCCAATCCTGTGTTCAGTTCTGGGCCCCTCACTGCCAGAAAGACATTGAGGGGCTGGAGCGTGTCCAGAGAAGGGCACCGGAGCTGGGGAAGGGTCTGGAGCACAAGTCCTGTGAGGAGCAGCTGAGGGAGCTGGGGGTGTTTAGCCTGGAGAAAAGGAGGCTTGGAGAGACCTTATCCCTCTCTACAGCTGCCTGAAAAGAGGCTGTAGCCAGGTGGGGGTTGGCCTCTCCCCTCGAATAAAAATAGGACAAGAGGAAACAGCCTCAGGTTGCACCAGGGGAGTTTTAGACTGGGTGTTAGGAAAACATACAGGGTTGTCCAGCACTGAAACAGGCTGTCCAGGGAAGTGTTGGTGTCACCATCCCTGGAAGTACATAAAAGATGTGTAGATGTAGTGCTTGGTTTAGTGGTGGACTTGATGATCTTAGAGGTCTTTTCCAACCTAAACAATTCTATGATTCTATGATTCTACATGGATGTGCAAGCCCATGGCAAGAGGTTGAACCAGAGAACTCCTGAGGCCCCTTCCAGCCTGAATTACCCCATTCCCCAGTGCTTTTATGGACAAAAATGAGAGGAAGTTGATAGGCCCAACTCAGTGAGACTGTTTTGGATGTTTTGTAGATGCACAGGCTGATCTGCAAGACGTGAAGCAAGTCTGTCTGCATGGGTTATGGCAGCCTCACCATGTGTACGTGTGTGATTGCACTTCTGCATGTGGGCCCCAAAAGCAGCAGCCACCTCCCAGTCCCCCATGTCTGGCTGTGCGTGGGTGGACAGCTATGTTTAGGATGGGAGGAAACACCAGCCACCACCCTGACCCAGCAAACCAGGATACTTAGAGAAAAGACAAATGGCGCAAAACAGGCAGCAGAGGAGGCAAATAAATTTGCCAAATGTCATAGAGCAGATCAGGAGCAGAGCTGGAAATGAGATGTCAACCACCATGTCCTGGCACTACCTATGTCCCAGAACAAAAAAGGGTGTGAAACAGCAGCTATTAACAGAAATCCAGTGATCTGGAGTTTTGGATAGAGAGACACCTTCAGTTTAAAGGTCATGCTTCATTTCCTGGACCTTTAATCTATTTTGCTTGAACTCTACAAACTTGTTTAAACAAGGATTAGATGGTACATGTCTTCCCACTTCCTGAATTGGGCTGTGCTGTGTGGGAGAGATGAAACTTGCATGGATGAAGCAATAGCATTTATGAGATTGATGAAGAAGAATGGAAAAGTCCCAAAAAAACCCCAAACCAAAACAACCCAACAAACTCAAAAAACCAAATAATGACGTTTCAGGCACAGGGGACCTTTATTAGGGCTCAAAAAATACAAAATCTTTCAATGCAAGCTGAAAACAAATTGCTCTAAATTTACATTATATTAATCTCTGAAGGGAATGATGGCTAGCACTTGTGAAACAGAGGCAGGATGCTCATTAACAAGGAGAACAGTGGGACAGAAAGTTCAAGTAGTGAGGCAATTTGTCAGTTTGTTTCATTTTGTGTCCTTGGCAGCAGTGGATGAGAAGCCACAGCCACTGTTTCTTCCCTAACTCAGTCATTCTTTTATTGTATGGTTTTTCTGAGAGGTTTTGGGGCTTCACGAAAGAAGTAGGCATTTGGGGAACATCTCACCTACCGTTTGTCACAGAAACTTGAGCAGCTCCTCCAAGGCAGCCACCCTAGTTTATGGAGACAGGCAGCTGGTGACCCACAGTGAGTGGACATGTGGGGGACATGCAGCTGCAGCCAGGGCAGAAGAGGGGGCTCAACACTTGGGGCCACTCCTACTCCACCACCTTCTCACAGAATGTATTGGGTTTGTGTGGCAGGGTTTTGGTAGCATGGGGCTACGAAGAGTGTGTGTCAGTGGGTGTGTGTGAAATGCTGCCAGAAGCTTCCCTGTGTCCAAGAGAGCCAATGCCAGCCCACTCCAAGATGGTCCCAGTGCTGGTCACAGCTAAGCCCAGCAGCTGGGATAACAGGGTTAAGAAGGGTGAAAAAATGCACAATGGCAGTTGGAGAGAGGAGTGAAAACGTGAGAGGGAGAGCCCTGCAGACACCCAGGTGGGTGCAGAGGAGGAGCAGGAGGTGCTCCAGGTGCTGGAGCTGAGATTCCTCTGCAGCCCCTGGTGCAGACCATGGTGAGGCAGCTGTGCCCCTGCAGCCCCAGGAAGTCCAGGGGGAGGCAGAGATCCACCTGCAGCCATGGAAGAGCCCATGCCAGAGCCGGGGGATGCTTACTATAGTGTTCAGAGTTGCATCTGGCACTCTGAAAAAGTGCAGTACAATCCACTTTGGATCTTACCAGCATTTAATTCTTTCACTGAGGCATTGCAGTCAGTGATCTTCCCCATTAGCCCTCTTTTTTATGATTGTCACAGACCATGCCTTGTGCAGCAGCAGGGTGTGTATCTTGTAAGACAGAAGTGCATTTCAAATTGTGCTGGGTCTACATCCCGCTTGTTTGCCACACATTTAAAGCTGAAAGCACTCTAGCATTAGCTACAGCTCAAAAGCAGACACATACTTCACATCGAAGCACACTTTGATACACTCTTTCTTCAGACAGCAGAGATAAAGGACTTGTTGGAAGATACCATTTGCAGGACAGAAAATTTATATTGCAGAGACTAGAGATTTTCTAAAGCTTTATTATTGATGCAATGAATCAGTATTTGCTGCTCAATGTAATCTTGGCAGCATGGCAATATGCTTTTTACCATTTTGAAAAGAAATGGAAATGCAGAGTAGCTGTTTTATTTCAAAATAGCATCATGTCAATCAGTCTTTTTCTGTTTGTTTTGAAGGAGGTGTATATGTAGAGCTGTTAGATGACAGGTCTCAAAACGCACACAAAGTATTTACCTTTGGAAGGTGATTTACAGTTCAGATTCTGCATACCACTGTTTTCATTAAAATAGCTGAATACAAGAAGGAAGAACAAATTGCAGTCAAATCAGAGCCTGCACACATTATACATTCGAGTATTCTAAGTGCATGATGGTTTACTGCATTACATGGGTCTCCACAAACGCAGCTCTGCTTACAGATACATTTGCAGGATTAGAGCCCAAAATAGTAACTCCCTGATTCTGTATTTTCAAGTAAGGTTATTTATAACTTTTTAAACAGACTTTCCCCCCTCCTCCAAATCTGCTTTATGAAACAGAATGGATATTCTGTTTCATAAAGAGCTAAAAGCCTGTTGTGCAGATAACACTTGGAAACAGCCGAGTGCACTGGACGCTGTTTATGTGTTTCAGAAAGGAGAGTGACTTAGGAGCAGCAGCACCTTTAGGAGAGCAGAGTTAAGCAGAGCAGGACCTGAAACTCCAGTACTGGCCACTATTAACTGCAGTGGGGCAGGGCTCTTGGAAACAAAAAGCTAAGGAATGAATCAATGACATTTCAGAAGCATTGCATGCATGCACACACACACTCAGATGTGTTTAGTGTAGCCGTGTCGTTCTTGCTTTCTCTATACCCCTGCTAATAATAAAGAATAAATCTTTCTCTCATTCATTGGTTTACTCCCCTCCTTTCCTTGCTCCCAATCCTAATATGTATTATCCCACAAGGTCTCTCTTCACCTCCATATTGTTGACTGAATCCCATTAGCTGAAAACATCCTCCTACCACTAGATGAAGAGAAAAAGGGTACAAATTCTTGCTTGAGAATTATGAGAATTTACAAAAGTCAACAGGATGATGGCATGCAGTAGGGATGATGCCACCCCAAGTGGAGGAAAAATGCTTCAGTTCTTTCTTACACAGGATTTGCAGTGGCATCATTGGGACTTTTGCTTCAGCAATAGCTTGTAGAACTGACACAAAAAAAAAATTACACAGAATATAAACTGAATTTATGACATAACAAATAATATTTAATATATAGCATTGAATGCATACACATCAATACCAGTGCCGTAACAACAAAACAGAACTTGTAAAATTAGCAGCAGTTTTTTGCAAGTACAAAAATACACATTTTTTTCAGAACATATATAATAGCAAAATTTAGCAGGATATATTATACAAAGCATTTAGATAATGCATTACTCTAATATATTATATGATGTATGACACAGACAGCGAGACCGAGCGCACCCTCAGCAGGTTTGTAGGTGACAGGTTGCTGAGAGGTGCAGTTGACACAACAGAATGATGGGATGCCACCCACAGGGACCTGGACAAACTCGAGAAGTGGGCCCATGAGAACCTCAGGAGGTTCAACAGGTCTAAGTGCAAGGTGCTGCACCTTGCCCTGGGCCAGGACAATCCCAGATACAGGTACAGACTGGGAGAAGAACTCTTTGAGAGCAGCCATGTGCAGAAGGACTTGTAGTACTGCTGGGGGAGAGGCTGGACATGAGCTGCCAATGTGCACTCACAGCCCAGAAAGCAGAGGTGTCCTGGGCTGCATCCAAAGCAGCGTGGGCAGCAGGGCCAGGGAGGGGATTCTGCCCCTCTGCTCTGCTCTGGTGAGACCCCACCTGCAGTGCTGCATCCAGCTCTGGGGTCCCAGCACAGGAAGGACATGGAGCTGTTGGAGTGAGTCCAGAGAAGGACCATAAAGAACATTAGAGGAATGGAAAAACTCTTCTGTGAGGGAATGCTGAGAGAGTTGGGATTGTTAAGCCTGGAGAAGAAGAGGCTTCAGGAGGACCTCACTTTGGCCTTCCAGTACCTTAAGGGGGCTTATAAAAAGAAGGGAGATGACTTTTTATATGGGCAAGTAGCGGCAGGACAAGGGGCAAGTTTTTAAACTGAGAGCAGATTAGATTAGAGATTAGGAAGAAATTCTTTACTCAGAGAGTGGTAAAGCACTAAAACAGGTTGCCCCAAGAAGTTACGGATGCCCCATCCCTGGAATCGTTCAAGGCCAGGTTTAATGGGGCTCTGAGCAACCTGGTCTAGTATCCCTGCCCTGGTAGGGGGGTTGGAAATGGATGATCTTTAAGGTCCTTTCCAACCCAATCCATTCTGTGATTCTATGTTTTAGATGTTGCATAATAAAATTTCTTGTGTTCTGCTTGCAATAATACATAATGCCATTTACAGCAATGTTAAGAAACTATTCACAACTTAAACATGAACAGAACAGCCAACAAAGCACAATAAATGAAACACAGAGTTGCAAGGTGTTAGTTACAAGATTCAGCATTTCCCTTTACATATTTTCGGGCTTACTTTTGCTTTCTTTTGCAGTGTGAAAGAAATAACTACACCTATCGAACATACTGTATAAACATACAGAAAACAACACACTCCCTGGAGGACAATGAAGGTAATATTTATCAGTTCAGAACAGTAGTATAATACCACAGTTATGGAAGCTATGCTGACTTTGCACGCTACATCAAAAGCACAAAGGACTGGGACTCACATCTGCAAGGCTCAACACTCGAGTGGTCAAGGAGAGTGGCCCAGCAGGCAGCCCGCTGCCCTGGCAGGGTCAGGGAACAGGGCACTGGCCTTAGCTACCTCCTGGTCCCTTCCAAATTTTCAGGAGATTTCTATTTGCTTGCTTTTCAGCAATTTTTATTATTCTTACAATATTCTTGCAAAGCTTTATATTGGAACATTACTCAGACAGTTTCCTAAAAGAAAGAAAACCTGTGAGTCCAGGGACTGCTCAATTAAATTTGAACAACCTGGATGTTAAACTTAAAATGAACACACATCAACACCAAAGGCATTTTCTTTATGGTGTTTATTTTAAGCATTAAGATTCCTCTGCAAAAAGCTTTGGTCGGTCTCTTCAAACTTTGGATTGCTGTAATGCTTTTCTAGACCTCCTCTTTGATCATGAAGTCTGTCTCTTCCAGTGACTTTCAGAGGCAATGGCTGAAGGTCAGGCTTAATGAAACTGCCATCGACTCCATCAGTAGGTTTCAGGGGTGCTGACCTGGTGCTGGCCCCCACCAAGCCCCCCTCAGCCCCAGTGTCAGTAGGTTGTGGAGATGGTGGCACCTTGGTGGCTGTAAGCAAACAGTCATCAGCCACAGGAGCAGCAGCGTCTTCGTGTTTCTTTAGCAACTGAAAAGTGCTATCGAAAGGGCAGGAGGTTTCACTTAGGGTAAACAGAGCCTGGTCTGAAAACTGGGAGAAAGCACTGTCCAGGGAGCAAATCGATGACACAGATGGAGATGTCCCAGAAGAAGACTGACTAAAAGAGCTAAATCCTGAGCAAAGATTTAATCCTTCTGGCGTTGGAGGCAGAAGACAATGGGACAGGTCTTTCCTTTCAACATTTTGGTTTGTGTTGTCACTTTTACCAACATTAATCCCTACAACCAAGCTCTGATTGCTGAGCTTTTGCCTTTCCACCTGCAATGAGCGGCGTTGGCAGAGACACTCTTCGTCTTCATGAGAAAGGACAAAGTCACAGCTGGCTTTGCGCGCTGCCTTCTCACGCCCAGCATTGGTGCGCGCGGAACTGCAGGTCTGGAGGCCAACTGCAGGCTCGGAGGAGCGCCGGTGCCTCCTCACAGTCTTGGGAGCATCCGAGGTAGCTGCTGAGGGGAAACCACTGGAGTAGTGAGACTCGTTGGAGTTTTCTTGCGAGGAAAACTTCAGATGCATGTCAGCAGAAATTGCCAACTGCTTCAGTTTGGTTCGGCTTTGGATTTCATCCACCTCTGTCTGCTCCGAATCGCCATCGCTCAGAGTGAAGACAGACTCCCTGCTCCTGTTATCCTGATCACGGGTTTTAATCCAGTCACTGGAGGAAGAGTCAGCTTCATCATTCGCCTCATTTTCCAGGCTGTCATAGGAAGAGTCATTCTGATGGAGAGAAGCAACATCTACAAGGACAAATCAAGTGTTAACACATCAGTGACTGAACCACACTCTTGAAAAGCAGCTTTTTTTTTTTTCTGGCAAGTATCCTTTACTTTCAGAAGCATCTGCCCTTTAAAGATTCTTCAAGCAGAAATACTAATAATTTCATAAAAAATTACTGTCTTAATTTTGAACTAGAGAAGCTGAAGTGAGTACTAAGCTATAGCTCAGTCAAGAAATACAGGATAATGGCACAAATAAGGGTTAGGGGGTTTTTGTTGTGTTTTTGGTTTGTTTTGGTTTTTTTAAGTGGATAGTAGGTAATCCAGCTGTAACCAATAATTTACATACATACATATACTGAGTTGGTAATTTATTTAATTTTTCTTTTCATTATTGGATATTGAAAGCAACATTTAACCTTTCTTTCCTTCTTTCAGACAAATGAAGAAAACAGGGCATACTTCTTACCTCTGCTTTTTGCAAAAAATACAATATTTTTAAGAGCAACACTGTGAAGTTTTAGTCTCAGTTTAAACAGACACCTCATTTGCACTGAGCAGTGTACACCTGGGCCCTATCCTGTATCTGCATTAATTGGAATTAAATTAAATCTCTTTTGCTCTGGCTTAGGCTAAGCTGTCTTATCTCACATTTGCAGCAGACACAGTTCATGCACGGGCAGCCACCACGCCTCAGTGCCTGCCTGAAAACTCATTCAGCTGCTGTAACCTGTCATGGGTCTGAGCTCTCACTGCCAGCACATCCCAGCACAGCAGATCCCATGTGCTTCACTCCTGAGGAGGGGCAGGCCAAATTTCACTGGATTTCACCCAATCTCACTGGAGGCAGAGCACGAGGAGTTTGAAACAGCCACACTGAGTCAGTCAGACATGCCGACACAAGTGCCATTACCACTTTCAGTACAGGCCACCTGTGACAAAATTTATTTTACAAAAATTCTGCTTTAGAAATACTTTAAGGAGAGACACAAAACTCCTTACAAAGTCAAAATCAGAGGGTTGGAGAGAAAAAAAGCATTAATGATAATCTGGAAAGCTCTGTAAACTAGTCTGCCAAACACTTTCAGTTACCAGTTCCACAATTTTTCTGTGCTAGCAGCAAAATCTGGATGCCCCATTGAAACTCTGGAGATCTCTCTCTTTTGGTAGTGAAGAATAGACACTTTCAACCCAAATATAATGGGATGACAGCTGTATTATGACCATTGTTGATCACTGACTTCCTGATATTTTGGGAAAACACAGGCTAATGCAAAAATTCTAGTTTTGAGAGGAAACCTTCTCTAGATTTTTTCTTTTTTTATTTTCTTTGTTTCCCCTCCCTCCTTTTTCAACCATAGTGGTTCAGATGACTTGTGAAAGCATTTTGTGATATGGTCGAGGTCTATGGTAAGCTGAATCAGTGATTATGAGCAATTCTTTGGGCAGAGGAAAGAGAACAGCAGTATCTGGGAACACCACATGAAGAATGAACAGCATGCTTCCATGGAATATACCAATCTTTTGCCTGCCTGAGTTTAGCTGTCTTAAAGGGATCAAAACATCAATCTGTATTACCTGAGCTGTTCTCTCTCTTGCATGTCATCAGTATTTCTCCAAAGAGGGAGGTAATTTCATCTCCAAAAATCCTGCAGCAATTCTCAATGAGGAACTGTACCAGACTAGAAATCTGCAATCAAGCAATGGGAGAGAGATGTCAGATCTTCTATTATTCAACTCAGAGCAAGCTCACCATACAGATGAGGAACAGGAGCACAGTGTCATCCATGAGGGCAGCCAGGAACTTCTCTCTCAGACTCCTGGGCCCAGATAAAACTGTCCTGGTATACATCCTTGTGTACATCTTTTCCATTCTACTCTGTCCTGTTCTGAGGTCACCACAACCAGAGATCTTGATGAGAGAGGCATTTTGCTGATACACTGGGCATTGCTTTATGACCTCTCTTCCCTTCTTCCAGACAGATAATGAGAATGGATTGATGAATGTTGCTGGAGCCCTGATAAGAGGACAAGTCCTGATCTGAAGAGGTACTGACTGTTCTCATGTTTGTAACCAACAGCCTGGTTGAGTGGGATGAAAGTTGGTATGGTTTTCTACTACACCAAAGTGTTTCTTACCTTTTTAATAAATTCACTTTCTATATCAGGAGTGGAGGATACAGGAGGCCAGAGCAGACTAGGTGCAATGCACACAGCCAGATTAAAGGCATTCATCTGGTTCTCTTCAGATCGCATTTCTATTCCATGCAGTACTCCAAAGATGTAACGTAAGAGAAAAACATTAGCTCTGGGGAGATGCTCTATTAACCTGAAAACATATAAAACCAGAATTCTTCACATTAGTGACCACTTTCCATAGATACACACAAGTCAAGATAATGGAAATGCAGCAACAGGGTAACACTGTCCACTAATTAAACCAGGGAGGATGTAAAAGAGATGTTCTTGTTCAGCTGTTTGCCTCACTGTGTCTCTAAACAGTGTTCTGGAACAGCAGAAAACACTGTAACACAAAATTATGCTCTGCCAAGTAAAATGTGTGGCATGAAACTGTACTTCATCTAAGTTGCCTGATAATTCACCACTCCCTTCCCCAAACACTTCAGTAGCCTGTCCATGCCATCTAGTTGCCTTAAGTATGTGTGTAAATACTCCTGGAGTCAGCTACTGCACAAAGCTCTGTTTCCTGTGACACAGACTTTGCCTACTTTCTGTTTGGTATCACCTGCAAGGTTGGAGGCTTCCCTTGTCACTATGCTCCAGCATTTCATTCACAATTCCATCTTGGCTTCAAAATGGTCACTAAAATTTGAGATGAATGAGGGAAAATACGTGAAGAACTGATTTCAGCTTCCCTTTCACCCAGGACTCCAAAGTTCCCCACAGGTAGTTTTGGATTTTGTATCAGACAGAAATTAAGGTTTTGGACATCATATTTACAAATAATACAAGTTGCTTTTGTTCTTTTCATGAAAGGATATTTAATGTATTTACTGGTGTCCACAAAAGGCAGAAAAGCAGGACAAAAGAGAGTCAGAAAATTGTCTCATACAGACAATAACTTAAGTACATATGTAAGCTTCAATGTTCTGTCATATACAAAGATATTTTTAGCATCTATTTTAAAAAATTGTAAGTTGAATATTTATGATTCTGCATTCTGGGATATACATTTATAGGAAAAGAATGTAGAGAATATAAGTAACTACCTTTGGATGCTTTTTATCTTCTCTTCATTATTTCCTTGATCCAGCACAGAGACCCACTTATCACACAGCTGGGATGATAAAATACTGCCTGGAATGTTGCGAAGAAAATCCTTATCAAGAGAAAAGAAGAACAAAACACATGAGCAGCTGTTCTGGGGCATGTGAGGGAGCAGGAATAAGATACACAGATACAAGAGGATGTGCCCATGGGACAGCACTCACTGGCAACCATATCATTACACACAGCAACCAAAACCAGAAGAATATCATCTGAGATAGAGACACTTTACATTATGCTTAAAGTGAATCTTTTCCTGCCTTTCCCTACCCTTTTTTGACAAAACAGAGGTATTTCTATGCTTCATCTGATGTTGCTGAACTAAAAAATCTGCAGTAAAACCAGTTATTTTGATGTTGCATAACGTTTGTCTTTACTTATCGCTTAACTTCATCTGTAGTCCCTGTTTCTTCTCCTTAGCTGACAAGCTCAAATACCTCCAGACCATAAGCACTCCAAGTCATCCCTTCCTTCCCTCCCCTAATCAACGGAGTACCTAAACTAGTCACTGATAGTCTTGCTAGTAGTCCTCTTTCCTAACACAATTGGCAGGGAAACTGTTGCAGTTTAGGAAGAAGAGCAAATCCTAGCTTCCCAAAAACCTAGGATGAGGGAAGCTATGATGCTTTTTTTGCACAAAGAACATTCGTTTTGCCTGCAAGACTGTAAGAAAAGATAATGCATGAAAAAAATAATCCAAATATTGATGGCAACACTATAAACTCACTAGGCTCTGCAGCGTAGGGTAATATTGATGTGTAAGGAGATAGGTCTGCAAACATGCCCTTTAGTATTGCATATGCAGAGATAAAGAGAGTAACAGGACCAGGCTGTAGCAGAGACCTCAGGAAAGCTGTCACCAAACAAGCTGGCTACTCCTCTTCCTCATCCTAATTCAGTGGTAGCCTCCTTTGGAGATCCCCACAAGGTTAATGTGCCAGCACATTCTTGTTAATTCGGTCCACCAATTCCTCTTTGGACCCGTTGCTGGAGAAAAGCCCTCCTTGGCTGTGCACAGGATCTGTGCTGCTCTCACCCAAAATGGGAGACAGAAACATTCTTCACATACCTTAAACAAAGATGCTGTCACAAATATGGATTCACAGGCCAGGTCCACTTCAGCACCTGAATCAAGCTTCTCCTTTAGCTCTTTGAAGGTTTTTGCACTTCCAGAGCGTCTGAAAATACCCTTGGTGGAAGGCCCCTCTTGGTAAAGGAGGGAAAGCATGTCCTAAAAAAATTTAAAAGGCAAAAAGGATTTCTCATGAATATATTTTATTGTCCAGTGCCACTAAAATATAGTTTTGCCATTTTTGCCACAGCTGAAAACCTTTAGTCCTAAAAAATGCCAGAAATCAAACACAAGTCAAGGCTCACCCCCCCAGATCACACCAAACTGCACAGCAAAGCTGTGATCTGGGGCTCTCATTTTGGAAAACATCCCCTCAGAAATACTGTGCTGCCACTGCTAAGCACTAACTTTCTGCATGACCTTCCAGTACCTGTGCAAGTTTCAGCCAAGTCATTTAAATGTGTAAACACTGTGGTGTGGGAAAAGGAGAGTGGTCTATCTAATTCAAAGCTTTGCATCTGACAGTGCCCTCAGCCAGACACTACTTTGCAGACACTACTTTGCAGGAAGCTATGAGACCCTTGCTGCTCATCATTGTGGTCAATATTATCACCAACCAGAGACAGACTTCTGTTCCATTGCTGATGTCTGAAAAAAATGAGATTTTTATCTAAACTAGAAAGTGCTTTGTTTGTTCATATTTATCTGCACTTCTACAGCAGATCAGAGTCAGGTTTTCACCTTGTTTGCTGCTTGTGAGTGGTATCAGACTCTGCAAGCAGCTCAGGGCTGTCGGCAGGACCAACTCTGGGGCAAGGTGTTCCCGCGTGCGAGGTCACTCCAAGGGGGATAAAGCTCAGCTTATGGCTCCCCTGAAGCAAATGAGACTGCACGGGATTAAACAAGTTGGCAGCTTATTATAGGAAAGGGAAAAGAGGCAGATTCCTTCCTAGCTTGTACAATAACAGGAGGGACTGATTTCTTCTGTTACATAAGAGAGGAAAACAAGCAGA
Organism: Coloeus monedula; assembly: GCF_965178545.1. Classification (NCBI taxonomy): domain Eukaryota; kingdom Metazoa; phylum Chordata; class Aves; order Passeriformes; family Corvidae; genus Coloeus; species Coloeus monedula. The sequence continues at coordinate 44,630,554 of NC_138783.1, forward strand.
AAAGGAAATGCTGAAACTTCTCCTGAGATAATATGTTCATGACATTTGCCAGATGCTTAGCTCTCTGCGGTCTCCTGCGGGCCATCTCTCAGACATGCAGGTCACCTCTTGCAGGCCCACTCCAAGCAATGTAGAATTTGTCATGTTTATCTCTTCGAAAGGGGAACCACGTGCAGATTATGTGTATGCACACACTGGCCTGAGGACCAAGTTATCAAAAATGATGGCAAGAAAAGGGACACTGGGGGGGCGGTCCTGGGACACTGGCCCATCATCATTAAACTGAATTAGTGAACAGCAATGGCTAAGGAATGGAGTTTGGGAACTTTCCTAGTCTGGGCTGTAAGGTAGGTCTTCCTGCCACACAGCAGTGCATGTAAGTCTAATGGAAGCTATTACTTCTACATTTATTCTTTAATGTTTCTTTCTCACTCTTGCAGAAGTCCAAGATCAAGAATTCACGTAAGTGAGGATACTTTGGAGGAGCACCTTCATGGCAGTGGGACTCATGTCAGCATTTTCATTTTCTTTGCAGAAATTTAGAGCCATCAAAACAGGCTGAGTCCCACAGCACAGGATGTTAGCACAAAGCACAAATGCTTTGAAAATATATTTTGAACAAAAATATTCACAAGGTAAAAATGGGAAGCCCCTATTAAACTAACAAACCCAGACAAAATTACAGGAATGAAACTAAGGTGCAAGACAATTCACTGTGGCAATGGCTAAAAGAGAGCCCTTTAGCTGTGAAAGCAAGCTGGAAGCTCTGAAGCAGTTAGCCAGCCAGGCCTGTAGCATTCATCCCCAATATTTTCTTTCTCTTGCAGGTAAATCCCATTCAGTCCCCCAGTATTCTATTCTCCAGAGATGCTGCATGAATTCAGAAGTAAGTTATATTTTGCAGTATAAACACAATGTTTAAAATTCAAAGCATGAATTCTATCAAACTGTGATTCTATGCTGAGTAACTCTGGGGATTTTTTCAGATAAAAATTTACTAATATTTATGTTTTGGAAAAATTTCTGAAATGCAGCATTGGCTCATCTCTTAAACAGAGAGACTGAGGGATCAGGTGATCATAGTCATACAGAGTCCATCTCTGGAGGGCTTATTTAAATAACCTAAATGATGAAAATGCACACTGCTCCTTCAAAAGAAAATAACAACCTTACACTATTAAAAGACCTGAAAAGTCCTGGTATGATTCACTATTCAGACAGGGATAAAGCTGCATATCAAGCACCGGCTTAGGAGACAAAACATCTCTTCCTATAAACTGGTGTGACCCCACTGATTTCAGTGGGGTTCTGGCAACTTCTTCCAGACAGAAGTTGGGCTGTTAGGACAAAGGGCCCGATCCTGCAGGGCTCATTCCCACTCTGTAAATACTTCATCTGCTGCACTGACAACAGGGCAGCCCTCCAATGACCAAAAATGCCACATATATGCCTTAATTATACCTAGGAATGGGCTCTAGGACAACCTTTTTCATGTTCCTAGGCTGGTTTTGAGAGCATCCACAGCACCAGAGCTCCCTCAAGAGAGGATGAAAAGATGCTACTGTAGCCTCCCCATTCCCATCTATTTTTTGCAGTGGTGCTGTCAGACCAAAAATGAGGACTCAGAGTGCTTGCCTGCCCTGGAATGACTTCAAGAAAGGCTCTGAAATTGCCTAGTTAAGGGCAGGTGGAATTTTTATGCATGCGTGGGCTGCCTATATGGGACAGTAGATGAGACATTTATGGATGTGGGGATTTTACAGAGATCTTGGGAGTGGTTTAAAAAGTGTGTGTGAATGCGGCATTTATTTACACTGTGTAAGTGAGGATTAGGAAACCAGCCTTATAGCATGGGCTATAAAGAAGAAATAGCCCAGAGCAGCAGACTGATCACATCCATTTCTCAAGCTGTTATTAACTGGGCCTGACCACAGCATATGTTAAAAAACAAAGCTCTTGCTGAGAACCACAAACGAGGTTTCCCTTTGGAAACCTTTCTGGTTTCTTTGCTTGGGTAATTTCAATGCCCCATTTACAAACATATCTTCATTTACTACACAGAGAAATTCCACCACTGTAAGACCCAACCCTGAGCCTGGGACTCACCAAGAGGGGTTTGGGCAGGTTGTCATCCTCACAGATGGTTGTTAGTAAGAGGCCAAAGAGCTTCCCAGGAGCAGCAGATGTTGAGGAGAGGGGTGCATTGTCCAAGTGAGTGCCTGGGCCACGCCAAAAAGCCCAATTTATGATAGATCTTTTCCTTTTAAATGACTTTTGGCTTAAGTCTGGGAAAAGAGAAAGGTGTTTATTACGAGAAATGCATTTCAATTCTAGTTCCAGTATTTGGGTTTTGGTGGTTGCTATGGTTTCAAAGGAAAAACTGTCATGAACTCAACCAACTCCTTGCATCCAGCTAAGCCTAATCCACCATGCACATACCTGTGTGTGTGTGTGTGTGTAAAATGTGTTGCCTTACTCATGCCCTGAAGAGGATCACCAGGATCTGCTCTGCGCTGCACTGGGGGAGCACAGTGTCAGCACTCACCACCAAGTGCAGGATAGCAAACCTCAGCCTGCTGACTTCACACAGGGCTGGACTCTGCTAAATAACTCATTTTCCACCCACAGGTGCAAAACCATTGCCCTCACCTTGGCATGCTGTCCAGAGGCTTCCTAGTTCTCCCGGAAATGTGGGAGACTCTCCCCACAGTTGACACCAGAAAATCAACTAATGGGGTGAGGCATTTTCTGACCAGGAAAAGCCACTGCCCTTGCCCTCTTCTCCACAGTGCAAGAGTAGCATCAGTGTCCTCACACCAAGCATTTGCTGACCACGGCCCAGGGACGGTGCCTGCCCTTTAATCAATGCCTTCCAGATGGCATTTTAGCATGCTGCCAGCACACTGATGGGCTCAGTTTGTCTCCATTTTAACATATTTCATGAGGTATCGATGGAGCTATACTAACTGAAGCTCCTGTTTGCAGTGTATAGAGAAGGAAATACCGGTATTGGTACATTAAAAGGGTTTTTTTTATATGACTTTTCTCAACATCAGCCAGTGTGAGGTCTTAACAGCATGGGCTACTGCTAAGGGGAAAAGGAGTGTGGACTGTTTATGACAGAAGTGCTAATGGGGAAAAACTTATTCTGAGTTACTTTTTCTTTTCGAGGTGTTTTCAAAGCCAATCAGCACTGATTTAGTTGCTTGCCTACCCCATACACATTTTCATTAGCTGGTTCTTCCAAACATTTTACTTTCTAGTGCTGTGGAGGCCAGAAGCAAGGCTTGCAGAATTAAGGACTGTGGTACAATACCAGATTTTTCTCTCCAATACCTTATTCTTTCCTATACTTTATTAGAATTGGGGTTTTAGCTCAAAGAGTGATTTTCATTATACATCATTCCATTCCAGATCATGCTCCCTTTGGGAATGGGTGGAAGTCTTTTCATTTGATGCTTACAGGGTGAAAAGTTAACAGTTTAACTCAAAATGTGAACATATGAATGTGAAAGCCTGAAGAAAAATTATTTTCATAAAAAATAATGAGGACATAGATTTTAAGCAGTCCAAAAGTTCAAGAAATGTAAGTCTGGCTTTACTGTGTGTCTAAGGCTTTACCTGACACATCATGTTTTGGGAGAACAGAACTGTCCTGTAACTTTCAAAATGACTTTTTTTCCTTTAGATGAGCTGGATATAAGCACCAGAATAAGGTCTACTTCACAAACTAAGGTTTGCCAGTGTTCTAGTGACACAATGGCAAATACGTACTGGTGGTTTTTTCTGTAAACCCTGTAGATCTCAGTGGAAGCAAAAATCAGGACGCTATTTTGGAGAACAAGGAATAGCAGAAGTGAATAAAAAAAAAGGTCTTAAAATTAGGAACTCCTCTTAGTCTCTTACTGATTGTTCCCCTCTTAACAGCCATGTCTCAAACTGAGAATGAGAGCAAAGGGTCATTGTAACTAACTGCAGCTCTCTCCTGGGACAGGAAGGAAATCTTAGCCAGTGTTCTTCAGCAGACCAGGGCAGAAACCAACAGCTGATGGAGGGCAACAAAATGCCCTGCCACTTAAAAACTAACATTCACTGAAAAACAGGAAAACTCATCCTTTTCATACCCCCTTTTTAAGGGGGTTGAGAAGTCTTAAGCTGAAGAGGAGATGAGAAGGGGTGGATGTACACTTTCTTTCCTTGAACCTGTGCAAAGTTATAACACTAGGAGAAGCCCAGGCTCCTCTCAGCCAAGACAGATGCAAATTATTGTTCTGCAGAAGTACTTCCATAGAAAAACCTCATGGCCTTGCTCTGGTAGATTATCCTAAGCCACAATCAGAAAAAAAGTAATACCAGTTTGTTGGAAAATTTTGGTCAGAGCTCACAGCAGCCACCTCTTCTGCTCATATTTTACATGAAGTGAAAGTCTATTCATAGTTAGTGTCCTAGCCATGGAAATGGCATTTCCTCTCCTTGAAACTAATCAGAAACTTCTAAATAAATCTTCAGCTCTATTTAAGAATGTGCTCGTGAGCATTATTTAATGGCTATGTTTAACTGGTAGGTGGCCATTCCTGTTACATGCGGAAAGGCTACAGCAGAGGCAACAGAAACACTTCACTTCTTCCACAAAGAAAATTCTCCTGTACTTTTTTTAACCATCCTGCCAGGACAGTTGATGCAATTACACCACCACATTTGGTGTCCACACAGCTACTTACTTGACATGAGGGCCAGCTGTCAGTCCTGCCTGCCTGTCAACACCTACACTGCTGTCTAACTGTGGTGCACCCTGGTAGAGCTGGGCAGCTGCTCCTTGCTGCCTCCAGAAGGGACAGCATGTCCAGCACAGAGGGATCCCTGATGCAGGGAAGTGATGGGAGGGAGGACAGCACAGCATGTGGCAGTGAAGTATGGGGTTACAGATACTGCTCTCTGTAAATTCACCCTGTAAGTGGTAGTGTGCCCAGTGAGTACCCAACAACAGCAACACAGATTTTGGCTTACTGACCTGAGGATGAGCCCAAAGCCAGATCACAGCCTTGGCTTGCATGCAGGTAATTTTTGCCATTTTCCAAACCCAAAAGAGTTAGGAAAAACGCAACTAACAGTGCTGTATGTGAGATAACCTCCTTTGCAAGCAGTCACACCTACACATCACTTTAACAAGTTTTGTCTGATCAAAGAAGGAAAGGTGGACTATAAGCCTTTCTCCCATTTAGTGCCAGTCCCTGTGCATGACCTGCAGGCTACCCCAGGCTTCTGCTGCCCCAAGCCAGGCTCCCTCCAATCCTGCAGCTTGCACAGCACTGATGATAACACATCTGCATTAGAACTCTACAGGCCTGATTTGCATTTCTATTTTCTTTTGCCAGTCAACATCAGCTGCCAAAGCGGGGCCTGTAAACCTAATTACACCCCTTTGCTAGATTGCCTCATTCTTAAAATATGCCATGAAGTAATATATGATACAAATTACTGGGAAGGGGGTGGATGAATGCATGTGGAAAGGAAATTAATATATATAAAATGTAATCAATTTCCAGAATAATTTGTAATGGACCCTGCTGTAGCTTCACTGTATTTAATTTCTGAAAACATTACAAATGGATTCTATTTATATTCATATACTGTGGGAGATCTTAGGTATTGGGGAGTGCCCAAGACAACAGTGTGGATGGCTTTTTTTTTTATGATATGGTCATTAATGTTGAAGTGAGGCAGGGTTCCTAACTGAGCTGAGTATGCTAGCATGTCAAGAACAACAAAAACACACCATGGGATGTGTCCTCGCCCTAAGTCTAATGCCCCAATCCTGTTACGATCTCCTTATTTGTTTTATCATGAGCAGAGCACAGTCATTGACAACAGAGTGAAAAACAGAGAGCAGGTGCTTGTATTTTTGCAGCATCAAGGCCAAAGCCAGAAGAAAATACTACTTTCTTTATTTTACTCAAGAGTACCAAAATAAAGTTCTGTCCGCTCACCTCATCTAGGTACTCAAGTACCTGCCTAGACTTTGCCACTTGAGGGTCCCAGTGAGGCAGGTGTGTAGTTCTAAGTACCTTGCTGAGATAAAGGATGCTGCCAAATGTTGCATGGGAATTCTGTGCCCAAGTCAAGCCTTGACTCTTCAACTGTAAAACCACCCTGCCTTGTTATAGAGCGCAGCAAGGGCTGCAGAGAGAAGCTCAGCTAACAGACTCACAAAAATTGCAGGGGAGAGATTTTGTCTTTCTTTTTTCCTGATTTTAGAACAATCACTTGACAGGCAGCTTGTCAAAATGTAACTAACGAAGATGACACATATACAACAGCACGCTCAAATCAGGGGGAGCTACACTGCAAACTCCCCCCAGTAGCTGGAAGATACACCTGCACGCTCCTCTGTGCTTCCCACTGCACCCCCAGCCTGGCACATTTGCCTTCTGCAGCAGAGCCAGGGAGGTGGCCTGGCTGTGGGGAGAGATGCTGGGGTGAGAGGACAACGTACCGTTCAGCTGCTGGCACGCGGCCACCTGGCTGGGCTTCAGCACAAACTGGCACTGCAGCTCCTGGGGCAGCTGCTCCGTCAAGAAAGGGCCCTGAAGCTGCCTGGGGCAGGCACAGTGCTTTGATCCGTGGGGCATAGCGTCACGAATGTGGCTCATTTTAATTCCAAAGGGATATTCATGTCCTGTTCAAAGAGAAATCATAATAATCTCTGTTGGATTGACTGGAGACTTGCAAAACTCCATCTGCCCTGGAGGAAAAGCAGATTTTGCTTGCTGGCCCGCAGCACTTTCTCACTTATCTAAGAATTGTTGCTTTTCTCCATATTTGCATGGGCATAAATCATACTCTGGCAGATAGGGAGTTACTGTGTTTGGTGTAGTTAAACAGATGTAAAAGTAAAATCAGATCTATTACAGCTGTATCACATAAAAGCCTGCCAGAAAAAAATACAAGTAACTATTTCTGAATTCAGTGTTTACTCTTTCTACTGCTTTTATTGTGGCACTGAAAGTTTAGGTACTGATTGCTCATATCATTCTGGAGAGAAATGAGATTTTGGGATCAGTCACGTCAAATTTTTGCTGAGCATGCAAAACCAAAAAAGTCCAGTGTGGAAGTGATCTTCCCTCCCTTAGCATGTTAAGTGCAACAGCTATCAAATCAGTCAAATGCAACACAATTATGGTTCCTGTCTGAGGCTGAAACAGGAAGGAAACGTTAATCACAGGGCTGATGCAAATGAGCTATGCTTGGCTTTAACCAGCATCTTTGGGGACTACACTGAGGCAATTCATTTCTGGAGGAGCTTTCAGAAATGCCACCGGAAAGATGCTTTTCAGACTTGTCTAAAGACCTGGCGGATGAAATATATTAAATGTGGATGCAATGCTAAGATGTTTTAGCTAGCTTGCAGTTAGACTTGAACACTAAGAAAGTGGAAGAGATGTTATTTGAGATTATAGATAGTATGAGGCTATGGCACAGTCAAACTCTGCTTCTGATGTGCACCTATGATAAAACTTGGCTTTATCTAATAAACCTTTGCATAAGTATCAAGAACAGCATCCCTTTCATGTCAGATTCTTTCTTTCCAAGGATTGCAACTTGAATTTGCAGTGAGAGTCAGTCAACTAGAAAGGTCTTTCCCATTTCTGAATTCTCTGGTTCTATGTGTAAAGGCATGGATGTGATTTGATCTGAAGAAGACACACAATAATGGTCAGAAGCCTGAAGTCTGGTATGTTTCAATGGCAAAACAGTTTGCACTCTCTATAAGGTGCACAAGTTAAACATTTTATAAATATTAATGTTGTCTGACTCCAGTGAAGCATTTGTAGCTAAGGCTGCTTTGAGAAGAAATGGTAAGATTTACTGGAATTAGATTTGCAGGTGAAAAAAACAGAAAATCCACAAGTTTTTCTTGTTCTAATTATCTGCAAACTCATATAGCACAAGTAATGCTGGGCTTCTACAGGGAAATGTTCTTACTGATGGGAAGGGATTTGTGAATCATGGGCCAAAATCAAATCACTCCATCCAATCACTTCTGAGATTTGTGTTGATTCCTGGTCCTGAAATGTTTTGAAAATCATTTTAGAAAGTGAATAAGCACTAATTTGCTCCTAATCAGAGGGGAGCTGTCAGCCAGAATGAGAAATACAGGATTGGAAAGGACCTCTTGAATCAGTTAATTTGAGTTGTGGAAGGAAAGAACATTTCTCAACACTGTGCTGAGTTTTGCTGAGGAGGGCAGTAAACAATGCTATGGAGGTGTAGGAAGACATATGGTAAAGCTGGACAACCTCCAGACGAGGAGGTGACTGGAGAGGACAACTCTGTAGAAAGACTGGGGCTCATGCAGCAAAATTGGGGCAGAAATAAATTAACTTATTCAAGCTCTTAGTGACACAAGCAGACAGTTGCTTTTCAAAACAAAGGATCAGCATTTCACTGGCTCCCCAAACAGGCAAACTTGCGTGACAGGGAACTAAGAGAAAAAACAGGAAAAATAAAACAAAAGAGGAAACTGAATTTCAGTCCTCTCTTTATTTCTCGCTTCCTACAGCAGTAGTAACTGAGTGAATACTGAAAAACAAAACAATGTCAACAACTTACCAATAAGAGGGTAAGGAGCATGTTCTCTTCCTGAAATCACCCATAGCTTGTAGTCTTTTTCAGAGCCCTTTAAAACCAAAATTAAGAATAAGGGACAGGTTCACATAAGGTTTCTCAAAATATAAGGATAATCTGCACCTTGCCAGCAGGGTCAAAGGAATCCCCTTTACTTTTGCAGTGTCCAAGTCTGCCACCAGCAAAATTCCTGCAGTGTGTCTGTCATGTGCAGTGTGGTTTATGTGACCTGGGTTCAGTTCTGAGCAGCGAGAGATGCTGGAGTCCATCATTTCTGAAGGAAAAGGGGGAGATTTGCCCCAGGTCTCTCCCTCAGACTGGAGTGCCTCCTGGCAGCAGAGGGATGGATGTCAGAGCCCACCTCACCCTGGCAGCACTGAGCAGCACCCAGCACAGAGGAGAGGCAGGTCTGATCCCCAGAGGGAGGGCAGCTAAGCAGCACAAGGAGAAGAACCTTCTGCAGAGCCTGTGGCAGACAGCAGGCAGGATGTGTGAGCTAAGGTGACCCTTCAGCTCCCTCCTGAGTACCAGGGTAATCACAAGCCCTGGGATGTGCTCTGGCACACAGACACCCCAGGCCTCACATCTGAGAACTCTGCTCCACCCTCTCCCCAGTTTTTTTACATCTCCAGTAAGCAGGACGAGCTCAGGCTCATGAGCCAACAGCATCCTGTGACTGACACTGGAGTGTAGGGCAGGAGCACCTTCACCTGAGCCCACCCTAATGATGCCAAGGCAAGGAAGGCAGCCCCAGGTTCCTGGCACTCAGTGCTGCCCCAAAATCTCGCTGTATGGCTCCTGTCAGCCTTTTTATGCAGCCCTTATGTGTGGAAGGGTTTGGGTCTGATGGATGGTGTTTTAAGACTACTGAGCCCTCTTTAAAATGTACAGCAGAGAGGATAAATTTACATCAAAAGAGACAATTTTCAAAAGACTGGGGAATGTGATAATTTTTGGAAAAAGCTGTGAAAACCTCTGATTTAAATCAAATTGAATTAAAACAAATTCTAAATATTGCCTTTAGCAGAAATGTACAATGTTGCAGTTTAATTGAAGACAGAGAGTAGTACTTATTTCAGATACGATGGTGAGACAACAGAAATAAAAGGAATGACATTTAATATAAACCACTCCCAGGACAAAGGAAAATAGAAAGTGGATAAATACACTGCATTAAAAGTGATCTATTTTACCTTAAATCCCTTTTCAGTGACATTACTAAATTAGGATAATTAAAGTCTAGAAGTTTTCTGGCTACAAAAAGTGATAAATACCTCATGACAGCATTTATTAGATCTAAAGTTAAATCCTACCTCCTTTTAAACAGATTTGCCAACTATCCTGCATTATCTGGACCTTCATCCAGTGTTCCTAAGGCTTTTGAGACTCTTCCTACTTGCTGCAGGCACCTGATGTAATGCTGATACACCCAATGAAGCCTTTGCAGTTTGCTCTCTTACTGACAGAGCTTTCTGGCCCATATTAGCACTGCTGTTAAGTCAGCTAGCAGGGGGCAGAAGGAAAATAAATAGGCTTTAGAGACATCTCTGATGCCTCAGGGCAAGCAGCCAGGAGCAAATAAATACAGCTGAAGAGCACAAGAAAGGGTATTTGCTTTTCCTTTCACATACATATATGAAAAGGTTCATTGCTGTGAAGGGGAAGCAGGGGAAGGGAAGAGCCAGTAAGTGTGGTTCCAGGAGGCAGACTGTTCATCTCCGACTGCAAATGCTGTCCTTTATGGCTTTATGAGGCCATTTGTCAGGATAAATGTGACTGTCCCAGAAAAGTCAGCAAGTGTATTTACAAAACTGGGAAACCCAAGGCCCTTCCTTCTGCCCCACTTGATAATTTGGAACAGATGATCAATGCCATTTTGCACGAGCTAGCTGTCATTTTACCAGAGAAACCACAGAGGAAAAAACCCTGATGTATTAAACCAGAGTGAACTCAGCCAAAGTAATAGCCCCATTAATCACACAATATGTGAAATGTAGTTTTTATAATTGCCATTGAAAAGTCATGGAGCTCCTTTCAAGTGGTTCTCTGTGGACAGAAATAAAAAAACTTGATAGAGCACATAAGACAGAGCTTCCTTACAGTCAGAACAATCCTATCGGGGGTTGGGTGTTTGATTGATATGCTGGCTACAGCTTAATTTATTCAGTTTGTTTGATTTTATTGCTAATCTTATGATATGCCTCTAATGAAAAAAAGGCTTCCTGCTATAAAGAAGCAGTGAAAAAATGTTTATTACTTGGGCAAATAATTCTGCAGGCAAGATTTTACATTTTTCAGATGGCTTTCATTTTTTTTCCACTTCAAATAAAAATGTAAAGAGGAGGAAAAGGTTGATTGTGATACATACAAAAGAACACAATGCTGAAACCCAACCAGCTCCTCCTCCTGCTAATCTCAAACAAAGTATTCTCTTCAAACACTACCAGTTTCCTGGTTTTTTCTGTACACAAAGTGAGGAAGTGCAAATGACACCCATCAAGTGGGTAAAAATGAAGGACATCACAATAAAGACTTGCAGTTGTCAGCATTCAGTCTCCTGATTTTTGGTCCAGACCAGGGGAGACAATCTGCAATTAAAATCCTAATTTTAACTCACCTTTTATCCTTTTCACCTTGCAATCCCTCTACCAACTCCAGAGACTCCTTAATTAAATGGACTACTGGATTCTGAGCCAGAGCCCCAGCCCTGGTGTAAATGGGATGTCTGAGCCATAATAAGATGGGTAGACATAAATTGCTGTGCCTGGAAAATGCCAAGCTAGCAGAATAGACCCCTGCACTAAAAGCCTGTATAAAATAGGGATAATGGATGCTGGGGAAGGCAAATTCTGAAGTTACTCCAACTTTAGCTGCGAGTCTCCAGAAGCCCAAGGGAAGCCTAACAGTGGCATTTTGCTCATCATATTTGACTGTTCACACTCAGGGCTGTGGTAAGGAAAGACTTGTCAGATTCCATACAATGAGATCAATACATGCATCAAAACATTTCAAAGAAACCTGTTACCCAAACAGCAGGCTGATAGACCAGTTAATAAGCTGTCATCCAGGAGCTTCTATATGATCATCAGTGTTGGTTGGAGCCACGTTGTGAAACACAGTGAGAGAGCCAGAATTCTTGTCCCTGGCACTGATTCTCTACTACACCTGAGGCACTACCTGGTTTAGAGCAAAGGAAGCCAGCTGAGGCAGTACTTGATCTAGTAGGGATCACTGCATCTATCTGGTACACTACCCTGCATTATTGTAAGTTCTGTAAAAACCTTTTTCCAAAACAGTTTCAGGACACTGTTTAAATTGGGTGCATTCAGATCCCACGCAATCACTTAGTTACATTTGCATCTCACACAACTCCAAAGGTCCATGGATATTTAGAGTACCTGACTGGGACACTTGAGAGCAGTGCAATCTGGGGACACAGCTGATCATGCATGTTTGCACATTTTGAAACCAACTAACAGGCAGACCAGTAGGTTCCTTGTTCACACTGAAGCATTCAAAAGGAGTTCTATCAAACTCTCACTTCTTGTGTCAAGATATCTCCTCTTAGGCATCAGCAAAAGATATTTAAAAGCAACTTGAAACATGACTGATCCCTTACAGGCATGAGAGGCTTACTCAAAACTTTTAAGGCACTTGATAATCTCCAGAGGTCTATATGTTAACAAGGCACTTCTGCTGCATTTCAACAACTCTGAACTGCTGTGTTAAAGGATTTAATTAATGTTCATATCCTAAGACTTGGAAAAAGTGCAAGGGAAGATCTGATTGTTAAAAGTAACTACAAAAAAAGACTCATTAAAACTGGTGCAAAGACTTACATTAATTCCCAGCTGCTGCAGGGCCATCAGAATTACATCATTTGCTGTATCAACATTGGTTACATTTAGGGTTTTTGACTGTGAACAGAAAAAAGGAGAAGGGGAAAGTGGCATTAAAAGTCTGGATTTGCACAGAGTATCTGAAGTGCAGTAGCTCTGCATAATTCATTGTTAGAAAAAGTGAGAATATCTTGTTAAAATTTTACTTGATAAATAAATTATATTACATAGATAAAAGTCCAGCTGTCTGATTTGGTTTGATTCCTCTGCTTTGTCACACACTTTCTGTATTTGCTTCTGCTTCCCCAACAGCTCAATCAAAAGAAAGAGTGTTACAATTACTGGGGACATGACTTCGACATTAAAATATGCAAAAAGTCGGAACCACTAACTGCACTTTTGAACATTGCATAAGGGAAACATAATGGTTTGATTAATTTACAAGCATGCAAGTTTCCTTTGAAAAAATGAAACATTTCAGGGAGTTTTTTTCAGTGAAGTATCAATTGTTAATTTCTGTCCTTTTCAACTCAAGATCTCTGTAGTAAGAAAGTACTGTACACAGGCTGTTCATCCTTATAACCTTTCCTACATTCTGTACAGATTTCTCAAAGCTAGATTTGGCTTAGTACCAGAAGCACTTCCTCTTGGGTAATATTCCATCCAGTCAAGACACTATCTCTCCAGCATCCTCCAGAATCTGCTGATAGGCAGTTTGGAAAAGCACGGAGCAGCAGAGACACCACTTCTTAACCAGCTACGGCGACCAGCACAAAGTGCCAAGCTTTATGTCAGCCAAAGTGCCACTTTCCACAGGCAGTCTTTCCAGAGTGAGATTTCAGCACCAGCTGCCTGGCACCAGTGTTGCTCCTGTACTGCTGGGCAGTGCTCTGTACCTCAGCTCCATGGGTTGCTCTAATGCTTGCAGCATCACACCCACCCTGGCCTCACTTCCCAGCCAACTCCACACACCAAGCACAAGTCATTAAGCCCTCATTAGAGGTTGGCTTGGCTCTGCCAATAGGACTACACAGCTTTGGATTGCAGCTGGTTCATGGCCAGACTAAAGCCTTGGCAGAACACAGGCAAGCCAACTGCAACAAACCACCCAGGCATACCTGATGGCCCAAAGAAGGGAAGGTAGCAGAGCTGGGATGTGGATGTTTACCGCCAGTCTCAAGACAGTTTGCAATGCCCTGACACCTTGTGTAGCATGTCAATTTTATGCTGGCCATAAGATGTTCAGGTGAAACAAACCCCTGACATCTTGCATTTAAAAAAGATCTGAGCTGTACATTTGTGTAAGTCCCTGACAGTAACAAGCTGTCATGGTAATGAAAGGAAAGTAGTGAGAATACTGTCTATCTTGCTTCAGGACAGATCTGAACGTTCATACCATAAAAAATTTAACATTTGCCTGAAGCAATGACATCTGGCTCTCAGGAGTAGGTCAGCACATTTGCATAAGTTTTCCTCTTGGCTAGAATATAGTTTGTGCCTTGTGTTCAGCCTTCCCTACTGTCCAAAAATGAAATAATTCTTGGGCATCTCCAGCTGCTGTAGCACAGGAACCACAGCACCATAAGAACTATGTGCATCACAAAATTTCCATCTGTTCCTCCTCTGTTTTATTACTGATAATATCTAGACTACAATGTGTCATTCCTAGGACTGTCAGTATCAAGAGACCATATATGGCACGAGAGCTAATTATAGCTAAGGAGAAAAGACATTGAAAAAAACCCCAACAAACCCTGGTACAAGACTGCAACGCCTGAGTGCATGTATGATTTATAGACTTTTACACCAGAGCAGACCTTGATCTGCAGTCCTGCATTTGAACTGTCACAATTATCAGTATTGTTTATTAACTTTTGTATTAGCAACCTGGCAATTCTATCACTGTTTACCTTAATAATGATTTTCTGGGGGGGAAAAAAAAAAGAATTTATGCTTACATTTATGCAAATATAGAATTCTAAGTGGAGATTCATTGTTGGGCAAAGACTTACAGTGAAATCTAACTTCTGTGAAAATTTCTTATGCCCTTGCCCATGCTCCTTAGGATTCTGAGCTTGAAATACAGATGTCACAAGCATAGTTAGAAAGAAAAGACAAAAAGCAGAGGAAGAATGGATGGATTATCACTGAATGCTAGGGTATCTCTATGGAACTCACCACATATGAGAATTTAGCTTAAATTGGTTAAAAATTATGTAGTCAGAAAGGTACAAATCACCCTATGGATGACCTTCCTTTACCATCTACTCTTTGGCTATAAATTTACCAACATCAATTATTTGATGAATAATATGCTTAAGGCAATTTCAGGGTGTTCTTATATACTGCTTTACTGACTTAAAATCATTATAAACAATAAAACAACTGCAACTTTGCAGAATTTAATGAAGGCAGCTGTGGATTTGGATAAGTTTACAAGCAAAAAAACAAAAAAAGGAAACATTGTACTGACATTTCTGGAGATGCTTATGCGTAAATTCTGCTAGAGGTGTTTCTTGGGACTTCACTTAGTTCATGTGCCAGAACCAGTATTTTTTACCAAGCACACTGTCTTTAAAATGGAAATCATGTATTATACACCGGGAAAAAACATTTCAGGGCTGTCTATACCAAGCCTTTTCAAGGGGCTGAATCCTTAAAGGAGATTGCAAACCAAAGGAACCCTCTCAATATCCAAAGGACTTGCAGGTGAATAGCACTCATAGGTGATGTGGATTTAGACCCCTGTTTAGCTCAAGAACACTTACATATGCACAAGTTCCCACATCCTTTGCAATTATCGTCAGAGGAATGCTTTTAGGATTGTCTTTTTCCTTCTCTTCTCTTATTCGACTGACAAAGCAAGTACAAAACAAGTAAATTTTTAACATTGCAAACATAAACAGCAAGATGTAGATTTATACAGCAATCCAGCAGTAACTTGGTAAGAAGGAGATTGTTTGCAGATGTACTGCAGTAGAAACATCTCTGAGGACAAGAAAGCTTCCAGCAGTATCTGGAAGGGATGCTGACTGTGGCCCCCAGTAATGCCCTTTTGTACTGAAGTTTACTGTAGAAAGCAGAGACAGTGAAAACAAAAATTCAAGCTAAAACTACCCATCATTGTGATGCCTCAGTCTGCACTAAAGACTCCTACAGGAATCAGTTACATCAGTACAGACTAGTTCTAAGGACTGAACAGTGAACTGGAAATCATCGCGGTAAGGATGATTTAAACAACCCAGGTACTCTGAAGAATCAGACAAAGACACAAGCCTCAACCAGAAGACCTGGGTGACCAGAAAACAGAACCATCACTAGTAGTTTTCCATCCAAACAGTGAATGAAATAAGACAGCTCTATTAATGCAAACCCTCCCACCTTATCCTCCAGCTTGGGGCATGTTTTTTAAGAACTAAATACAGCCAGCCTTGAGCAGCATACAAGTTAGAGGAGAGGTTCCTCAGCTGGGCTTGATTAAATGCCATCAGCGTGGAAAGAGCTCCAGGCTCAACTAGAGCCATAGTGGCAGAGCTCCTGCTTCTGTGTTGAGAAGCAGCAATGTGTGATAGGAATTGCTCCAGCTTTCTGCTGAGCACAGGGAAGCAATTCCCTCCTTGCACAGTGATTTTTGCATGAAAGCAGACAAGATCTTCTGAGGGAGAAGACATGAGATTTTTTATTCTTAATGTCACTTTGAAAGAGCTTATCTATCATGATGGCATAGGCACCACAGCTTGGAAATCACTCGTCTAGACTGGGACTCTTTGCAGTGTCTTTAAAGACCATATAATAAAGTACCTTTGCAAAAAAGACAGCCATGTTTCCTTTTGTTCTGCAGACCTGAAAGAATTAAAGAAAACCAGGACAAATCAGCCACCATTCTAATACCAAAATAGTCCTTGTACAAACCACAAACGAATAGACTGTTTCTTGGTTGCAATTTCATAAATACCTACAAAACCTAAAAGGTTTATCCAGATTTGAATGAAAAGTCTGCTTCCCTGTTAAGTCAACTGAAAAGCCTGCCATGGAGATCAAAAGCCCCAGTTATCAGTTTTTGCCGCAGAAGGTAAAGCCTTACCAGTTAATTCAGTAGGAAATGTGTTGAGTTCTTAAAGTAATGTCCAAATAGAAGAGGAGGGCACTTTAAAAAAAGAGCTTAATTCAAAAGTTTAAAGGTTATTTCCTCAGGTACACAGACTTCTTTCCACTTTCACTATTCTAATTATTTTCTTATTTATTAGTTGTTTTATCAGCACATCACAAAGCACATATCAGCCCATTGAACTTAGTAGGGTTTAACTTTGGACATTTCAAGGCTTATCTCATTTATCTTTATCTCATGTGTATACTTTGAAGGATACAAAGCTGTCCAGTTAAATGTAGCTAATAATATGACAGTTCAAGGAGTCTAACCTAATTTTGCTTCAACTTTCTTGATTTAAATCCTGTCCCAGATGTAACTGATATTCCCAGTGCTGCTTTTGCAAATGACATTCTTCAAATTTCCAGAGCAGGCATTTGGGGAACTACAAACCTACTCAATGACACTGTGAGGGAAATGCACTTTATAAATGTTACAAATGTGATTCTGATTTGGTTGTTTCAGTTCTGCTGGACAGTCATCTATGGACTCACACATGGCACTTTAGATTTTTCTGTGTACCTCCAGACATAAAAGAATTTCACTTCTGTAAAATCTCTTACTCTTTTTTTTGACTGAAGCTATTGCTTTCCTATTCAGCTACTTTCACATATCTATAAAGGATCACATGCTGTCTTTAGATCAAAGCTCCCATTTATTGGCAAGATTTCAGTTGAAAATCAATAGAAAATTCCATCTTTGTTTCAGGACTATTAAGTGTAAAAATCATAAACAGCACAACCAGCTCAAGAGAGTGCACTTTGTAGACAACATTGTCCTAAGGTATGGACAATGTGACACAGAAATTAAGCCGGTTACTTCAGCTTTTGCTCTCTGTTGATAAAGAAGAAAACGCATTTTCCAGGACCCAGGCAAATTACTGTGGCTAAGCAGCTGGGATTTCAGGGGGATGGTGCCCTCCCTCATCCAAAGTGACGAAAGAGCCCTCCTGCTGCGACTAAAATTATCCTAATCACTGAAATTACCTCTACAGCCCGTATGTATCTTACAGTCAATGCTGCAAAGACAGACCAAAAATTTTTCTCTTTATTAAAATGCAGAGATTCTGCTTTAAGAGGAGTTTTGACATTTTCTCTGACACAATTAAATCGAAAAGAGAAATAGGACAAGGTCAGTATTTCACTGTTTGTTTCCTGCTACTTCTAATACATGGCCTTCTGTTTAAAGCTGTCTTATGAGACTTTGATCCTTTCATTAGCTTGGCTCTTTAATACTTGTCGTTCATCTTATTAATTAGCCAAGGTGTTTGTCAAGTTATACAAAAAAAGGTAATTTCCACTGAGCAAGTTTGCATCACAGAAAGTGCTTTGCCAAATCACGCATTTTCTCAACTTCTAAAATGGTAAGCGAGATGGAAGATGAGGTATGGAGGGCAACCTGCTCGAAGCAGTAGAAGGAATTGGTAAGAGAATCAGCAAGTTGCTGCTCCCCACAGTCACTGGTGCTGAAATGAATCTATGATAGTCTCGTTACCTGTCAGCCTAAAAACATTTATGTAACTTGTTAAATAAAATATATCTCAATTCTTACCTGAAATTTGCCACACAGTTTGTAGTGGGCCAGCCCAAAACAAAGGACCGGTCTGGGTCTGTGCTGCCTTCACAGACTTCTTCTGTACAAAATGCTGTCCACATCTCACAGAGACGTGCTTGGCACTTAAGTTTGAAATGAGAGTGTGACCTGCAGGCAGAAATTCACAGGTGTGTCACACACATGAAAACACAGACAGCAGATTAAACAACTAGAGGTTTTTTTCCTTCAGGCACATGTGAGGCTTGCACTGGAGCTGATAGAAGAAGCACCTCTGCTTCAGTTTCAAAAAAAAAGTTTTATCGGGTTGCATATAAAAACATAACACTTTTTCATTTAAATGGGATCAACAAATCTCTTATTTGTGGGATAAACAGATTGCTTGTGGCATCCCTGGACATCCCCCTTCTCGGGGGAATCTGTCCATGTCTAGAGTCCCCCTCCAAATCTCACCATGAGGCAAAGATTGCCACTTGTATTTGACTCTTCTTTCAGTGACTTTAATGCCATTGAGGAGTTCACAATACAGTTCTATTGCTTAGCCCCAGGGTCAAAAAATTATGATGAATTTAGTAGTGACAACTGGGCCAGAGCAAATGAAGCAAACCTGAACAAAGAACAAGCAGAAAATTGCCATTTGTGTTAACTACTGCACAGGTCACCACACAGCCTTCACAAACTTTCAACATGGTAGGTTTAGGACCACATCACTGGCAGAATAAGCCAGGACCTTGTGCATTCTCAAAATATTTACTCATCTACAAGAAAGATACATAATTTTCCCAGTTTTTAAAAATTTGGCCCTTCCTGTGTTTTATGCTCCTAAACAATTGAGTAAAGCTCAAATGTACAGAATTTCACATTTTAACTTCAACTCTTTTCTTCTAATAGATTTCTCTTTATAAGTCTCCTTCCTTTGTAGGATTAGTGAGTGCTAGCGCTACATGAGAAACAAGTAAAAACTCCCAAAGTCAATCCAGCTCTGTAGCACTGCAACAGCGACTTGCTTCAAGCCTTGCAGACTGAATTACCTGAGCTATGGTTCTCCCGGGCCAAAAGGGAAAGGCTGGAGGAAACATGTCCCCTCCCTGAAACCAAAATCATGTCAGCTCACCGGCGTATTGCAAATGTGGATGGGGACAGTGCTGGGCACCATGATTAGTGCGCCATGAATAAACATGCCAGGTAAGCTGTTTCTTAGAGCTTTGGTACACATGGACTACTTTCTCTGAGATTAGTCTCATTTAAAAGATATTTGATTTAGGACAGACTGAACTATACAGTCTGAAACATGAAAGCACTTGAACCTTGTGGCTTTAGAGAGGACATAGACGAACCTGGCTGGTCTGAGGTTTCCAGCTGACATTGTGCTAACAGCTGTGGTGGGATAGTGCAGCAAATTCAGAGGAAGGTCAAGAAAGAACCATCAGTGCATATCAAACCTAAGACTACACGGTCTCCTGATCAGCTGAACATTTCACCTCTCTTTATTACGTTTTGCTACCCAGTCAAAGAGAAACTTAAAATACAGGAGCACATTTCAACATGCTTGTTAGCAAATCAGTTTATGATGCAACAAGTAAGATCTGTCAAGAATACAAAAATAACTGTATTCTGACTGACCATGGAATGAATTGTGAAAGATGTAGATTTACAAAAAAATACAGCTGTGAATACTAATGTAGATGTTAATAAGTGGATGTCTGTTATGACTCCACCCAATCAATCTGTTGACCCTCCCTTTCTCCTCAACTTCTTTTTGCCATTACCCAGTACAGTGAATATTCTACATGCTGTTTCATTTTTTAAACATTTACAGTCCATAAAGCCAGACCCCTACAGTGCCAGTAGCGGGTGTCAGCAGGGTGTTGGCAGAAACACAAGGATGTTCTCCAGTCATGCTTGATGTATATTCTTACCCTGTTTGCCATGCCTGGCCACAGCTTTCAGCTATTATCAGTATTCAAGTGGCCTGGTTTCCAGAGGCACTGAAACAGTAGCCTCCATTAACATCTAGAGAGCTTGAAGTATAATTTTATCCCTATCTGCCATGTCCTTCATGCAACCCATGTCTTCTCAGCATTTGTGAAACGTAGGTCTTCTATCTAAGTGCCAAAGCATTACCTTTAGAAACTAATATATCATTGCTGACTAAGGAAGCAGCATGACATAACATTTAAAAAATGGGTACAGTAACAATCTAATGAGTATTATACATTTTTTAAGGAAGTCCCCTAGCAAATGTTACTGTAAATATCAGGCAGATCCCAAATCCACTGAAATGAACAGAAAAATCATGAACACCAATGCTGTAGATATTGACACAGCCCAAGTTATGCCACCACTGCAGAGTACACAGAGTTCCTTTTGCTTACAATTGGATACCTTGCAGGCAATAATAAATGGAAGATTAATTTCTTTCTAGATTTGCTAATCTCCTTAACTGAACCCTCTGACAAAAGCATTTATGGATCTACTGTGAGACTGCTACCGTAATTCCATGTATGCACTCAACCCTTAATTTCTATGTCACGTTGGGAAAATACCCTTAAAAGGCTCGTGTATGTACACAGCTGCACATCACAAAGGAGAAAAAGGAAACCAATTCTCTGTGTCCCCCACACAAAAACTTACGAGACACCTTCATCATTAAACTGACAGATCCTTGAAATGTTTACTCTGCCAAATAAAAACATACACTCTCTGTAAGAAATCTAATCAATATATAAAAAAGAGTATAACATTTTACATAATTAGCTTTGGTTTAGTGAGAAAAACTCTTTCAATCAATACATTTTTGACT
The DNA here is from genome assembly GCF_965178545.1 of Coloeus monedula. Classification (NCBI taxonomy): domain Eukaryota; kingdom Metazoa; phylum Chordata; class Aves; order Passeriformes; family Corvidae; genus Coloeus; species Coloeus monedula. The sequence continues at coordinate 44,651,519 of NC_138783.1, forward strand.
TAATCCTCACATGAAGGTAGTGAAGGACAGGGTAGCAGAGGAGCACAGCATGTGAGTATCATTCTTATTTTTTATGAACTGGTATAATGCATCATAGGAAACCATAAGAGTTTGTATTGCAGAAATTATTAGAAAGTAGCAAAAAAAATGAACCTACAGGCCCCTTGTCCAAAGCCATAGATGGACCAGTTGTGGAGACAACTCACCCTCGCAAATTTCAATGGGAGCAATGCCAATTTTTTGCCTTTAAGCAGGAGTTCGGTGCTGCACAAGCAGTTTACTCAGCAAGCTCAGAGGACACAAGACACTTGTTCTCTTTAGGAAAAACTTGTACCCATTTGCTGATCATACAAAGCCTGATTGTACATGAGCTCCATTTGTACAGTGACTGGTCACCTGCAGCTGAGCTCACACCCGCACGGGGCCCAGCTGTACCGAAGATACCTGAGGGGTTCACATGCCCAAAACAAAAAAACTACTTAAGACAGAATTATTCACAAGGAATAATTCTGAAGTTAAGTAAGATTCAACTGTATCATTAATTCTGTCCTAGTCTTACTGCTTTCACTCTGTACCTGCTATTAAAAAGTCAATAGCAATCCACAGTCACGGCCACATAGCAATACACACACTCGGGTTTTCCTTCTAGGAATTGGCATTGGCATTTTAGTGTGAGACAGCTTCAAAAATGCTGATTTTTAAGTAGTATTCATTAGTGACAGCTCTGATGTTTTAATTGCTGACAGGGCAGCTGTAGAGAGAACATCCCAATTAGTTCTTCAAAATACATGAAGTAAAATCACTCAAAATACTATTTTTACCATTTCTAGCAAAGACTTGCTCCCTCCCCACCTTTTTCACATGCAAAAGCACAAATTGTCCTCTAGCACCTTTTTTAAACATTGTATCTCTTCCCCACATTAAATCACATGCTGTAAGAGCTGTTATTACTCCCTGGGGACCAGAGTTTTGTGTGGTTACACCAACTAGTGCTTTCCTATGCAAATAGTCCCGCTGGGACCCAGCCAAACCTGCAGTAATGTGCAGCTCAGCCTGGGTCTGTAACACAGCTTCTGCTCAGCAGGCTGACCAGGGAGAGGGGGCTGTATCCCTCCTGACTGTACTCTTCTACAATTTAGGAGCTGAGATAGTGGACTATGCCCACTGGAAAGCTAGTGGACAGAGTGAGAGACCCCCAAGAGTATGACTCCCCTCACCCATTATCAATGCTCTTTCAGCACAGGTGAGTTTGCCACAGTAAGGAGCTGGTTTTGCCTCACTGACTGTAAGAGCAATCTAGAAACCTAGGTAAGTTACAAATATTTCACTTTACAGCTGAAATTAGGTGAGGTGAATTCCACCCTCAACAAGCAACAAACAAAAATCAACACAGTAACAATGCTGTTTCTGCTACTGCTGGTAGAATACCAAGATTTCCCCTAAATATCCTTATGCTCACCACCCACCCATAGCAGAACATGTTTTGTGTAAAATATCCTCTGTGTTGTCACACCACATCAAGTGAGGGAGTTCAGCTAGGGGGGTTATGTTTACTATGTGTGATTCAAACAGACACAGCTCAGATTTCTACAGGAAACACAGATTTCTTCTGGCTTTTCCCAGAAGCCCCTGAAACAATTGCTTAAGCGAAACAACACATTGGAAAAGCCCAGGACTCATGCTGAGATTGCCCACCCTGTGAAACCACAACACAGTGCCTAAGAGAGAGTGAAGCTACATCAGGATTTTTTATTATTACTTCTCCACAAGCCATAACAACAAGTGAAAGCACCCTCTAAAATTGCCTTAAACCACAAATGCCGCATGAAGCTGGCATGCTAGACACAGCTTGTAAATGTGATTTAATTGTGAATGGTACAGTGAATAATCAGAGCTCAACAGCAAGCCTGATTACACATGAACACTACCCAGACTGCTCAGCATCGCTTCCCCTTCCCCGTGCTCCTTCTGGCACAGGACAACCTACAGAGACAGACACTGCAGTGCCGCCTGCAATCTCTATTTTTATACGGCTGCTCATCCTTGGTGTGTATCAAAGCAGCTTCCAGGTTAAGGATTAAGACCTCTAACCCCCCTACAGCACAAGCACTGGTGTTATCCAAACCCCACAGGACTGAAGAGGACCTGTCTAAAACAAGATGTTGAAGGTAGCACATTGGACACAGTTGAGTGCCAATGAGTCTTTTGTGACACTGCGCTCCCAAAGTGGAGAAGATGACACAAAACATGAAATATATCAAAGATTATCTGATATTTCCATAAAATTCTGCATCCTGAAATTCCTCTATGGCTATGAGGTTTTCAAAGATGCCTGGAGAGGTGAAAATAAAACGTTTCCTTATGATTTAGGGAAGATTTGCTACTTAAAAAGCATTCTGAAAATCCAGTATATGTTCTACTGAAGAAAAGGTCTGCTCTGCAGGAGCAGCACCTGAGGGGCCATACTCACTTGGACTTGGCAACAACCAGAAGGTCTGTGAAGAGGAAAAGGTGTCGCTCCTGGGTTTGCAGACTCGTCTTCAGCTGCACGTGGCCATCCAGGATGAACGTTCGGTTGTGGCATATGAAAGACTGCACAAGGGGCCATGCCTCTGGGCTGATGGGGGACAAGCAGCCTTCCCTGCAGAGACATAAAATAAACAGAGTAAAGGAAAGCAAATCAGCTACTCGCCTGGGAGTGAGAACCAGGCAGTGACTTCCCACAGCTGCTGCCAAAAAGTAATTTATTTGACCACATTTCAGTGAAAGGTGAGAGGGACTTATAGGGTAATTCAGCAGTCAGATTCTGACACAAAATCTGTTAGGGACTATCCTCACTGAATCTTTTACAGCCCAAGCTGTAGCATTTGGCATGGGTCGCATTTAGCAAAGGACAATAATTTAGACAGAGCCCTCCCCATTTTAGCTACTTGTATTTGCTTCCCTTTGTATTGAAGTCTTAGAGAAAATATTTCATCTCCTGTAGGCTCTCCAAAAAGAGAGAGGACACATATGCGTGATGAATAGATAACTGCACAACCACCTCCATCAGAATAGGACTCATACTCAGGGTTAAAAGCCATTTATAGAAATTATTCAGAACCAAGGACAAATATGAGGTGTAACTGAACCTTGCTAGAGACACACCATGCACTAGACGCAACTTGAGAAGGCTGCTCAGCCTTTCTCTCTCCCAGTACCCAACCCACAAGCAGTGAATTAAGCTCCTGCTGCAGGGTTTGGTTGTGTGGCTGGAGCACAACTATGCTCATCTGACACTGCTGGGTAATCCAAACCCAACTCTGTGGGGGAAATATCAGGCTTTCTCCTAGAAGACACTTTTCTAAGTGATCTTTTCTAAGGAGGTATTGCAGCCCAAGGTGGAGACATGGTTCTTGCAAATTCTCCTGATCGACCTGTTCTACATAAAGTAGCTGAATAGTTATTGAAGCAGAAATAGGTTTTCTCTAGCATGATGGTCAGCTTACTCACCCAGACAGGATATCCCTACTTTCTGAGCCTTGCTCTAACAAACGACCATTTATATGAAGCCAAATCAAAAGAATGTGAGTGTCTGAGAGGACAACACTCCTTCTTTAGGGTTCCCTGGAAGCTTGTAGCAGGTGAGGCTCTCCCTTGGAAAGCCAGAGGCATGGCCTCAAGCTCTCACACAAAGCTGAGAGAATTGAACCTAGGTCTGCTATACCCTGGTGTACCTTAAATAATGAATTTCTGGATTAAATCCAGGAACCATCAGTATCTTTACTCATGATTTTAAAATCCAACTTTTCAATTACTGGCTTTCCCAAGAGATGCCTCCAAATGCATCATTTCCCTCTGGCCAAATGAATCCGTTCAATTTTTATTCAAATGTATTTACTTATTTTCTTCTTGTTAAAAAAAATTAAGCTAGCACTTGTCAGGATCAGCCTGGCAAGGGCAGGCTGAAGTGAACAGCTTTGCAACTCCAGTTTATTCCTGGTCCCACTGGAATGGATGACAAACACCTAATGACTTTTTTGGGAGAAGAAATGGAGCTTATACAGTGAAAGTCACAAAACAAATGGGAGGGAAATGAAAGAAAACAAGAGCAAGCAGAGGAAACCTTCAAAGGTCATACACCTTCTTCTACCTCTCTTAGAGCATGGATGACTCATGACCCTCCCCTCCTGGATACTTGTGGCTGGATTATGCCGGAAATTATTTAGGAAATCCTGACAGCTGGGAGAGAAAGGATAAGCTCTAAGATTGGCCTACATTAGCAGGATACACTTTCACTGATGTGTAAGGAGCTGGCGAGGATCTTTATCTGCTGGGGAGAGCCTTGTTTGGCCTTGGATTCCCCTTTCCGGCTGAGAGTCTTGAGTTTTTAAAAGAATTCCTCAACTTATTTTGTCTTAAACTGTGTCTTAATCTTGTCGTTCATTACCTACCCCTTCAGGTAAGAGAGAAAGAAGAGGAATGACTTGGAGAATGAATAATGCAAACCTAAGTCATTTGATCATTCCTAAGCAGAAGAGGTGTCCAGGAGTGTGGAGGTTAAAGCAGAGGGAGGAGTTTGGTCCAGCATAACAGGGATACACACTGTGTGGCCAGCAACAGGAGCCAGGGGAACAACAAGCACCTCTCCTGTCCTGTCACTCAACTAGAAATTGCCACCTCACCAGTTCATTAACAAGTGCTAGGTAACTGGGACTCCATTTCATTAACTCCCTAGCAGCACTTGGCACAGAGACTTAAACAGAATTCAGGAATGCTGATGAGTCCACCTGTGTGAAAGCCATGCATGGTCTTTACCGCAAAGATTAAATCAGGGATATGCTCGTCTGTATTTGAACCCAGTAACAACAATTGTGAAGAAAACCCTTTTCACGTTACGCTGCTGTAATCAAATCAGCAGAAGCATTCTTACAATTACAGGCTCTGGCTTTTGTGTCTCCATATAGGCAATTCTGTTTGATTATTCCTATTTGTACATTTTCTACATCGTGATTCATAAGCCCAGGAGCCTCTCAAATTAAACTAAGCAAAATCTTTGTCATGTTGGCACACAAATGAAGGTGCAGTAGATTTAGTAATGCCAGCAGGGTCAAGCAAATTGAACTGCCTTTTGAGCCAGTGCCTTTCAAGCACATCTGTCATCTGAACTCTAATAAGCACCTTACATATGCTAATATTAGACCTTACCTGATAAGCCTTATTAAAAAAAAAAAAAAAGTGCCAATATTTTCTTCAAAGTGGAAAAAAAATCAAAGCCATTAATTCAGCCAGAATCTTCTAACGCCCCAGGAACAAGGAACATGGAGGAAATTCATGTCAGCAGTGACAAAAAACGTCTTTTGGAAAGCAGGCGTTTGATCCTCTCAATTAATGTTCCATTGTTACAAGACATGAATGAAACCAAAGTGTTGTTACATTGAAGAAAATGCAGATCAGCAATATCCTCAGGCACAGGGATTTATATGAGAGAGGTATTTTTGCAGTTCAGTTTTTAATGGCTCAATGATTTTTCTGGCCATTAGATGGGTCTAATTTTGAAAAAGTGCTAAGTATGTAAATACTGTTTCTTTGAAAATTCTTTTCAATAAAATTAGGCAAAACTCAGGTCAACATGGTTTCTGCTACAAATAAAAAATAAAAGTCAGTGATGTAGGGCTCTCTCTGCCTTCCCTGTGTTTCCCTAAACATCACTTTATGATTAACACATGTAAAAATCCCACACAGTAACATCCTTCCATTCTGGCAGAAAAAAAGGCTGTCATCAAGGTTTGTTAAGAAGGAACTGTGAACTGATTCCTGAAAGATGGGGTTAGATGGGGATCCTGTAGAGCCAACAATCAGTCATGTTCCACTTTGTGAGGAAGCAAGGCTGACAATGATGTTTTGATGGCATTGCCATTAAAAAACTCTAGTCTTAAGTGGACTTTTTTTTCTAAAAGTACTATTTTGGGGGTCAGAAATTTTCATGTGGGATTTTAACTAAGGAGAACATCTTGTAATTTGAGGATATCTACAGAGATATTCTTAAGCTATTCAGGAAAAGACTAAAATCACTGTGCTGGATGAAATTATTAGAAAGATAATTGAAGACTTTTCTCTGGGTGTTTCCAGAACATAAATTTTTATACCTCTTATTTTTCAAATTAATCAAAATAGGCATTTTGTGCCTATTCAAAAGACACTATGATTTAAAAAAAAACACTTCAATTTTGTAAGTGAAACATATGAGGGCAAAATCTACAGTAGCAGCCAAATACTGGAAAACGTATCTCAGCTGCATTCAGTGTGAAAGGAAATGTCAGAGCTCATTTCATTGATCCTGTATTTACCAGAAACCACAGAAACACAAAAAATACTTCTTCCCCCTGAAGAGCTTCCTTGCGGTTTCCAATAAAACCGATACCTGAACGGTATTACCCACTAAATGTTTATTCTTGGTGTTAATGGAGATGTCAGCTTTATTCTCTGTTTGTAGTGAAAACAATGAAAGAAATTATACTTTTTGAAGGAGATCTTAACAGTCCATGTTAAGTGGTTACTAATTCCATGATCCAGATGTCATTTATGCCAATAGGAAGCTTCCCCTGATTTCAGTTGATGCTGACTTCAGCCTTTCATTGATTTAGATTAAGCTCTAAGATGCCTCAGGGGAACAACCTGTTCCTAGGTAGCTAAGCTGGAATGAGCTGCTGCAGGTATCTCAGCTACATGACATCCCTCTCACAGACTGCTCATGCTCCATCCTAAACCTCACTCCATTGTTTTGGCTGTTGTTCTCTGCCAGAACTTCTCTTCACTGATGCGCTCTCTGCAGCCACAGAAGTCCACTTCTTCTTATGATGCAGCACCAGTGCTCTCCGCACAACTGATACCTATTGAAATAAAATGCCATTTCTCTTTTTAACCTCTGAAGTCCTTCTAAAGAGGTAGGTGAGAAATTCCCCTTTTCATTACAGAGCAGTGAAATGACAACTATTCAAAAGGCTGAAAGCTGAACCAACCCAGCCAAGTGTGAGGCTGCACTTGGTCTGTCAAACATGTACGTAATACCTTTCCAAATTCCTCTTACAGCGAACAACCTGGCCTACACTCATTTCACAAATATGTACTGTAGGTATAAATCCTGCAGGCCTCCACTGCTGCTGAAGCTCAAGTAAGGACCAGAGGCTCTTTCCAGTTTTCATACAATCAAGCATAGAAACATGGAATATCCTGAGGTGGAAGGGACCCACGAGAATCATTCAACCATAGACCTACAGAATAGCTTGAGTTGGAAGGGACCTTTAAAGGTCATCTAGTCCAACACCCCTGCAATGAGCAGGGACACCTTCCACTACATCAGGCTGCTCAGAGCCCTGACCAACCTGACCTTGAATCTTCCTAGGCATGGGGTATCTTAACACCTCTCAAGGAAACCTTTCTTAGAGGCCACCTTTAGGTACTGGAAGGCTGTTCTAAGGTCTCTCCAGAGCTCTTCTCCAGGCTGAACAGTTCCAATTCTCTCAGCCCTTCCTCTTAGGAGAGATGTTCTATCCTAGTAATCTTTCCTCTCCCTGCTCCAATAGGTTCATGTCCTTTCTGTGCTGGAGACCCCAGAACACAGAACTCCAGGTGGGGTCTCATCAGAGTGGAGTTGAGGGAGACAATCCCCTTCCTCGACCACACTGCTTTTGATGCACCCCAGGACACACTGGGCCCTCCTGGCTGCCAGGGCACTGCTGACTCATATTCAACTTGTCATTGATCAGGACCCCCAGATCCTCTTCCCCAGGGCTGCTTTCCAGCCTCTCACTCCCCAGTCAGTCCACACATCCAGGGCTACCCCATCCCAGGTGCAGAATCCAGCACTTGCCCTTGTTTATAAACTTCATACAGTTGGTGATTGACCATGTCTCTAATTTGCCTAAGTCTCTCTGCAGGGCCTCTCTGCCTTCCAGGGAGTCAACAGCTCCTCCCAATTTGGTGTCATTGGCAAACTGATGTAAGGGTACCTTCCAGTCCTGTGTCCAAGTCATTTATGAAGACATTGAAGAGGATCTGCCTACATGTGCAGAGCTTGCAGCTGGGAGCATAAATCTAACCTTGTTTTGGCTACAGGCTAGAGAGGCCACCAAGCAGAGCACCTGCTAACCCTCCTCGCAGTGTTCAGAGACAACAGACTGCTTTTGTATATCTCAAAGGCCAGTTTTGGATGGCTCTAAGGAATAAGTAATTTATCTTTTAGGAATAATAAAGCCAATGAACTTTCAACTTCAGCATCTCTCAGTAAAGCAATTACTTTACCATCACTGAGTCACAGCTTTGGGCTAGAGCAGCCCACTGAGAGAAGCAAGAGCTACTCACATCCTTCCAAGGCTAGTGAAAACAGCAGCTATCTGCACCATAAGAAATGTCTACAGTTCAGCCCACATTATGGATTTTTGCCAAAATGGATTATCAGTCAGGGAAAACATGTCATTTGTGACCAGCAGAGATACCCCCAAAAGCAAGCCTGATCTAGCAGGTATGTTCCTCCACTTTCTTAATAGAGCTTATATTGGAAATCAGGTAACAATGCTTGCACTTTTTTTCTGTGCCTCCTACTCAGACCCTTAAGCTCCTAAAAAGTCCTGTGAGAAGGAACTTCAGTGCCAGCTTAATAGATGCTTTCTTGTATTTTTGCTAATGAGGCAGGACCTGCTAACTGGAGCTTGGAAGCCACGATGATTTACTGCTGGAAATCCTTTAAGACATCAGACATATTACCCATATTGTGTGGCTAGAGGGTGTTTTGCACTCAGGATACTTAACTTAATAAGGTAGTGAGAACAATTCTTTAACTAACCAAAAGCAAAGAGCTCCAATTTGGTGTGCAAGAGGTCGCCAAATAAGGTGAGATAAGGTGGAACAAAAAACCCAACCAAATCTGTAACTCAGCAGTGAGTACTGACTCACCTTGCAGCGCTCCTTATAGTGCACCAAAGGGCAATGTTAAGATTTCAGGACTTCAACACAAATTGAATTTCATCATAAATGATAATCTGGATGTGACTTGAACTGTATTCTAGCCAACTTGACACAATCATCCCAGACTTTGTCAAAATAATCACACAAAACAGATCAATGCATTCTGTACACTTAAAGTGAGGAGTGAAAAACTGAAAGAAAGAAGAGCTTTTCCTGTACACTGAAAACAACTGCCCGTGCTTGGGCCTGAACCCAGGAAAATGGAGATAGTCCTGTTCATGCTCCTGATTAATTTAGTTTCTATCATGCTGGCAGCTTATTAAAGCATATGGCTTGAGGAGTCACTCCTCAGGCTAGAACAGCCAGGAAGAGAAAGGAGGCTACAACTGCTCTACACCCATTTGTAGACCTACATCCAAAATTTGTCAGCAAGGGGCTTTGTCTTTGAACAACAGCTGAGGAACAAGCAAAGCCCTGTGTAGGTGCTTAATCATTTCCTCAAACCAGCTGTAGATGGAAAAGGGAAGAAACAGGGAGATACAACACGGTACTGCACAATAACACTATCTATCTGGAGATGTCCTTGTGATGGCTTCTGGCTTGACACAAACTTACAAGCTGTCTACAGATGGAGTAAGGAGCTGAAAACAGGGATGCCAACAGCCATGCCCATTTCCCATTACTTGCTCAGTCCAGCCTGCTCCATCCCCACTGCCTGTTCAGCACAACCATGCAAAGCCCTGCTGGCCTCAGGGATGAGCATTCACAGCTCCATTTGCCACGAACAAGGCAACACACAGACAAGGCTCACCCACAAGGAGCAATCTGCAGCTCAGAGCCCTACTTAGACAGGCAGACATATATAGCTACAGATATATATAGAGATAGAGATATAAAATCCTCTGCACTATTAAAGGTGCTAACTGCTCCTGTCACTGCCTCCGAACCACAACCAGTGCCCTCGGCAAGTCACCCACATGCTCAGGATCTGCCCACTTCAAATCCTCGTGATCCCAAATATGCACTTCATCTACATTTATACAGCACTTTATTCTAATAAGTAATAATTATACTTGGAGGGTGAAAGAAAACACAAAAAGTATCAGCTTGGTGGGTAGGAGTGTTTTCCAGGAAGGTGGTAGGTAAGATGTGGGCCAGAACAAAGTTAGTATGCAGTTGTAAACTTACACTGACTATTTATAGAAAGGACTTTAATAAACAAGCATAAAACTCTCTTAATCACATGGGCTGCCAACCCATTTCTGAAAATCTGCTGCCAATTGATCCCTGCTATGCCAAGGGAGCTTCGTTCTGAGGATGCTGGGCATGTTTGCATGCTGTTATCTTTGGTAAATCTTATGCAGTTGAAGCAGCACTTCGTGAAAACAGTGCAGCATTCCAGAAATAGCAAGTCTATTTTCTGCAGCACTCCTTTAAAGTCCCCCAGGCCATCACCGTTTCGGGTACAGTAGCTTTTGTACCACGAAACAAGTGAGATCTGATTGGTATTTCAAAGAGCTTTAGTTACTAAGTTTTACAATGCCTGATTCTACTTCACAAGTGTTCTTTCTGGTTGCAGCTTCTTTTTTACAAGTCATGTACTTGAACAAATATGGGGCAGTCACCCCTCACCCCTGCATTTTCCCTAATGGACTGTGCCTGGGGATCTCATAGCGAGTCCTCTGACCTGGAGCACGTATCAGCCTCAGTTCACAGCCTCCACCACAGGGCTGTCCTCACTCTACCCAGGCAAGCAGCTGGACCTGAGAAAATTATACCCAAGATCAAGCAGTGAGTCCCAATAGGGTCACAGAGACTTCAGACCAAAATGTGCTGCAACCCACTCTCCAGCACTGGCAGGGCAAGCACAAGCCTGGACAATGGAAGGAAGATGTATATTAATTGAAATGGGGAGCAAGTTTTACTCAGATAATTACACAAATTTATGTTTTAGGGCAGAAATCAGAACTAAAACTTTTATTTATAAAATTGGATATCACTTCTCTGTTTTTAAAACCCAGCATGCACATTTTAAGGCAATATATATTGAGAAAAATATTCCAACTTAAATTATAATAGGAGTCTAAAAATTGTTTTGTATCATCTCTGCATGATGTCAAAACCTTACTAAACATAATAAAAATTACAAAATCCTCACACGTTTCAGGATGGAAGCTTGGCAGCCTAACTGAAAACAAAGCTGCACTTAAGTAATTTTTACATAGCCAAAAGGACAATATTCTCTGCAGAGCAAGCATGGACTACAGTGTGGAGGCTGGAGACAGGAAACACACTTGTGGTCTGGTTTGTTTCCAAGGCTTTTTGTTTTATTTTAACAAACAGCTGCAAGGTGTTTACTCTGAAAATTTAACACAAGGACAAAATTCTCTATTGGTATAAATTAGCACCACACGTTTTTGTCATATTTTGCCTATTTCCACCAGAAAAGAATTTAGGGCAAGTTATTTAAATCCTATTGAAAAGCTCTTGCAGTGTGGGTGTTCTCCAGTCCTGCTATACAGCTCTGCCAGCAGCCAACAAGTTCAAGGGGTTTTGGTCTAAGGCTCCCTGAGCAGGGGAGAGGTTTGGGAGAGGACACATTCACATGCAGAAGTCAATAAAATCTCTCTGGCCTTTGGAAGAATCAATCCTCTGTTCACCACGCAGTTCCCACTCATTTTTACTGACTGACATAGCAGCACCACCTTGAGTTACTCTCTCATCCCAGTTGCACCAGGGAAATGCCATTCCAGGCACTGTCTACCCAAACAGATTTCATTGTTCGGACCAAAAAAAAACAGTCACCAAAAAAAGTGAAAGTGAACTTTGGGGGAAAAAAAGAAAGATAATAAAGAAAAAAATAGGAAAAAAAGTAGGATGAACGAAGGGGAAAGAAAAGGCCAAAACTTAACACCCCAGTTCTACAGTTCTGCACCATCATTGTCTGGGCTTTTTGGAGCTTCTCGTGGCTTACAAGAAGCCTGGATGCACAGGCTACCTTTGCTGCTACCAACCAAGCTTCTTCCTACCCGTTCTGAGGTGACATACAGAGGAGCACTCTGGGATCTCAGGTTCACCCATGTCCTACTACAAGATCCAGTATCATTTTAGTAGGGTAACTAAAGGATATTTTATAATATACCCTATATAGTAAGATATTTAGTAGGATAACCTGAAGGGATAAGGTTTTTGTCCTACCTTAACTTTTTTGAGAAGCAGTAATTGCAATTAGGAGAATTAATCCCACTTAATCACAACTGGAACATTTAAAAGCCTGGCTCAGCTCCATTGACTTTGACTTACCTCATGGATGAAACGAAGCTTTTATTCAAAAGGGGTTTTCATATATCTTCTTGTAAAGTGTATTACAAGAGTTCAGCACAGGTCATATAACAGCCAGGAATTCTGGGTTACCAAAAATAGCTAAGACATTCTGCAGATCTCTACAGAAACAAGTAATTTAAAGCTGATGTGCACATGAGGTAAGAAGACTGGTGTGGACATCTTTAGAAGTCCCTTCTGGACCACCATGAATGGCTGTCAGTGAGCCTACATGTTTCTGCCAACCCTAACATCTCCAGCTGTATGTCACACAAGCTTAGACGGGCAAGAGTAAGGCACTTGTGTGACCACGTCCTTTCAACAGGAAATGGCATTTTCTAGTTGACTGCCTCGGTTTACTGACTGTCAGTCACCTCACTCACTTAACGGGTAATACCAGTAGGCTGCTCATGGTCTCTAAAAGTTTCACTGCTCAATAGTCCTTCTCCTTTAGGCTCTGATTTTCCCATTATTGAAGAAGGTATTCGGCTAGGTAAGTTTAGATTAGATGTTAGGAAGAACTCTATACTGTGATGGCGGTTAGGCACTGGAACTGGTTGTCCAGAGAAGTTGCAGATGCCCCATTCCTGGAAGTGTTCAAGGCTAGGTGGGATGGAGAGGATACTGGCTTCAGTTTGTAAGGACCACTTCTCTAAGAGGGATGAACAACATGGGTGCCAACATACACAGGAGTATCACTTCACCTGTCCAGCTGTAACAAGAACAAATCTGGCTTTGCTTTGCCTCCAGGGCTTTAAATTGTATTTTGATACTACTACTGCAGCACAGGAATCCTATTATCCTTTTACAGTGAAGAGATTATATGCCTGCTGCTGCCAGCTATTGCAAGCATAGTAACCCAGATTCCTTATGGACATGCATGGAGCCACATGCACCTGTTTGCTCTCCCATAACTAACTGCCCACCTATTTATTCAATGAGTTTTTCACATAGCTACTCGGTCAGGTTAGTCAGAAGCTCCTGCTCTGCCAGTGATCTGAGCTGAGGAAAAAAAACTGTTAGAGGATCGCCCACATCTCTACGCCTTAAGATGATAACTACCTGTTCAGTGCTGCCAACAGTTATGCTATACTGGGATGTGCAAAAGCAAAACTCCAAAAGTCTGGTAGGCTCTCTGGGCAGCAGAACAGTGTCTAAAGAACAGAGGTACTTGAGAGGTCAGGAAGCCTCTGAGATTATGTCTTTCTGTCATGGGTTTAGAGTCTTGTTCTTGAGGCTTATTATCCTTTATTGGATCTAGCCCCCAGCACTCAAACACGTAAGAATGGGCACAGAAGATACCTAAACCCAGACTGTTATTCCCATTATGTGATTTAAACCCCTCACCAGCAGCTTTGTGCACCACAAGGACACAGCTGGACCAGCACAAGTAATGCCATATCAGCCTGAAGGAGAGTTCAGCTGGTGTTTAACGCTGGCCCTTGTCAGAGGTGAGGGCACCAGAGGCTGCACATCAGCCTGCACATCATTAGAGCTGTTCTGCTTGTTTACACAAGATAAATGAGCACAAAGCAGTCTGAGCGAGTTGGTCTGTGATTTCCTCAGGTATGCTGCCGCCCAAACTGCTTGGCCAGACTGTCACTTGGCAGAGATTTTATTGTCTAAAATCAGCAATACACAATGGCTGGACAACAGCCGCATTCTGCCAGACCTCAAGGCCTAATCCAAAAAGTCCTTTAAATGGGCTGCAGCCAAGAGCACATGTGGACCCTGAGACATCTGGACAAGCAGAGCCCTTGCACTCATCCTGATGAGCACTGCCCCTCACTGTCTTCATGTTAAAACTGCCACAACTCTCTCCAAAAGGGAATCGGCTTAAGGCGCTGGTGTTAAAATATTAGTCCTTTATTGTAAAATTAATCCCTTATTTAAACTCCAATCCCTCCAAAACCCTGCTTCCAAGCCTTCCTTCTTGTTACCTCTAGTCCTTTCCTTTTAATAAAAAAGCAGCGTATCTCCGAAAGCTGCAGCTCATTTCGATCTCCAGATGTACAAACATCGCTATAAGCCAGTTTGTAGGTCGTAAATGAAGAACTGATGGGTTTTATCAAAAACAAACATATGCACACATACACTCACACAAAACAAAACAGAAAAAGCACAGCAGAGGGGCAGGATTGCCAATCTCTGAGTTAAAAGGCCATCTGAGGCCTCAGAAAGTTCACCTTGTTAACAGTTAATAAAATTTTATACTCAGCTATTATTATGTAAAAGCAACGTTTTTGTGCAAACACATGGTTTAAGAAAGCAATACTCCAGTGTTATAATTAGCTTTAATCAAGCACAAATTAGATACACTAGAAACTGACAACTTGTAGAATATCATCACAAGTAATTTTAATTATGTGTAGTTCCATTAAAAAGGAAGAGCATTAAACACAAAATAGCGATTAAAAAAATTTACTATTTTTCTACAAATTCATATATGCTTACCTTACATAGGGAAACATGACATACTGAGAGGAGAAATTCAGGGAAGTTCTCATACAGAGATTCTGCTTAAGCAGAAATTCTGATTGAGCATAAAATGTTAAAACATCAAAACTTTTCATGAAATAAAAAAATCTCGGAAAAAATCCTGATCAGCTGTTTTGAGACTGAATTAAATCTAAGAATTAGACCCAGAAGCAAAGAAACTTTCATTTGCTTTGGTGACTGAGTCTCTAGGAATAGGATTTTCCCTCCTTTTTGATGACTAGCTGGAGCCAGCTGGGATGGTACCTGTCCATGTCAACTCCCAGTCTGGTTGTGAGCCTCCCTCATCCCGCTGGCGGCGTGCAGCTGCTCCAGAGGAAACTCCCACTGATCACATGTGGAAGGCACGCATGGAAACCAGCACATGCACACAGCACAGCCTTTGCCCTGCAAACTCCTGGGCGAGGCACAACCTGTCCCACGCCACCCCAGGGCTGTGCCCCATGGCAGGGTGACCCTAAGCAGTGCCCCACGAGCCACCAGCAGTGGCACCATGGGCCAGCCAGGCCATGGCGGCCCTGGCCCAGGGTGTCTCTCCTCTGCCTGGCATGGGTGGCCTCTGCCAGGGACAGGCCATCTACAGTCCACACTCCAGCAAATGCCACCATGGTGCCTGGGGGTTGTGCAAGAGCAACACCCACCTCTGCAGGGGCAGACAGGAGAGGAGGAAGGGGAGTCTCTGCATGAGGGCCTCGTCCTGCAGCAGCAGGTAAAAACGGCTGTGGCGCGTGGCCGAGGGGGCTGTGCTCCGTCTCCATCGCCTCACCAGCCAAACGCACCTCACAGAGATCACACTGTCAGGCAAAATTATTCACCAACATGGAAATGACTGAAGAATGAGTGAAAATATCACAACTGAAATATCCACCTAACAAGCTGCTTACTTGCAATGAACTTTTATCCCTTTCCTCCCTGCGATGAGTTTTGCCTGAAACACCAACTACTCATCTTCCCTGTGAAAAAGAGACAGTTAAGGCTTTCTGGCAATTTACATTTATTAGAAGTCTCTATTTTTGTCTTCCTCTAGTCACATAGCTTGGATCATCCACATATCTTCTGACTAAAACCCTGAAAACACAATGTCCAAGACTCTGGGAACACTCTGTGTTTGATTCACGCCAAGTGGAATGTATTACTAGATTACACATATGATCTTCGTTATCTAGGCTATTTAGCCATTGGCACAGGACCCCTAGAAGATGACATGCCAGAATCACTTACTGTGCACTGGAAGAAGGAAGAACAGCCTCTCTGTGAATGGCATTACCTCTATGTAAACAAGGGGAGAAAACACCGTGGAAACTTGTGAAATCTTCTGTTTTTACCTTCCACTTCTTCAGCCATAAAAGTCACATAACAAAATTGGATAGGGGTAACATTTTAGGAACTTCCTTTTCAGGTTCTTTAGGGATTTATTCATAAACTTTCTAAAAAATATCCTTTGGGCTTTGTGGTGGCCGATTGACCTGTGGTACAAGAGATAGAGAGAGTTCTTGGTAAGACAGTCTCCGATGCCAAAGACTTATGGGTTATGGCGAGGGAAAGGAGCCTCTCCCAGGATGCCTTGTTCGGTTATGGTAATATACCTCAGTTCAGCTTCCCCAGTTGGCTCCTGGTGCTAGCCACACCCCTGTACTTAAGCTCGAGCTGTCATGTGCTCAGGGTCATTTGCCTCTAGAACCCTTTGCAAGTTGTAGCAATAAACTGCTTTCTGTGGAACTCTAAGCAAGGACCCTTCTCAACTCCTTGCCATCGGCTTAATATTACTGGAGCCATCCCTGCGTCTGTGTGCTCATGCACGTGAGCCACAGAGCCATAGGGGACTAAGTAACAGGGGTTTTTAAAACAGCCTGTGCTTCCAGCTTACACCAAAATAACATCATAAACACACTCCATACTGTAAAAAAGAGTTGTTACATTTTCAGTATTTTAACACCTTTAATGTGCAGAGATACAGATCTATAAATGATCTTCCAGACTTAGAAATTGTGAAATTATATTTCTTAGTTTCAGCATGTAAAAATATCACTTTCAAAGATCTGTTGAGGTGTGCAATAGAAAAGGGGAAGCTGCTAGTGACTGCAGCACAGAGTTTGGCTGTCCCTGTCAGAGATGCAAGCAGAAGATTACTAATGCAGAGCAAAAACTTCAATTTTGTCATATGTGAAAATTGTTTTGAGGGACAGCAGAACAAAAGCTGAAAATTTGACTTGCAACAAGTCCTTATTATTCTGTATCAATTATTTGGGATGACCATACCTGATGCTTTAAATCCAGGCATCAGACATTTCTGTTTCAAGCACGTAATTTGTATTGCATTGAACTATATCATTAAGTTGTGCAGGTTTCACTAAAAGACACCAAGAAAAAGTAAGAGGAAAATTACAACTGTGGAACAAGTCTGGGGACAAATATAACTAATCCAAATCCTTTGCTGATTTCATACACGTTAATGGAGTTAATAGTTGAACTTATTTTTTCTGCACCTGAATATGAGCCAAGAAGAATACCAAAAGCTTACTTTTCCAATACATTTCTACAATAACCTTGCTCAAAATGCTTCTGAAGAGTACATCTGATAATGTGGAAGAGTCTTTACATGGCTATTCATCACAAAATTGTGATGAAAAAGAAGCTGTACAGAAAAAAAGGAAGAGAAACAAGAACATGTGGCAATGGTGGTCTGCATATTTTCATCTCATGGATGTAAGGGCCCAAATTCCACTATAGTATCTCTACTATTACTATGTTTCTCTTCTGCCTGCAGGTACAAGTCAAGTGAGGCGTGGATTACAGCACCATTTCCCCTTTGTGCACCACCATGCCATACAGATATCCCCAAATTCCTCTATAGGCCAAATATCATGTAACTTCTTCTATATGATTGACAAAGCAAGGCAAGATTTGTAATGAAAGCTGAATGTTCATGAAACCAAATTATATAGCTGGAGAAAAAGCTGATGAGCTTTTAAGCACGCAAGACTTTCAGACTTACTTCTCTTTCAGGATTGGGTGAGAGGACAACGGCACAAACAAGCACCTGTTTTTTCCAGCTAGATCATCTTGCCTTGCTCACATTCTTGTGTCATCACAGCAACGATAACACTACCATCAAAAAGCCTTAGTCCTCTGAATGCCTAAATAGCCATCTCCAGATGTCACAATGGTTTCTTTGAATAAATAGCATTAATAAACTTTAAAATGCCCCAGAGTAAGTCTGTCCAAAGTGCCACTACGTTTTATGAAAGTGCCCTGTATATAAACCAGGGACACGTGACATATAAAGTGGTATAAAAATACAAACTGACTTGGATTCTAAGTATTTCCTGCCCTTTTAAACTTTGCACTTGTTCATTAATTTCAACAAATATTGAGGTGAGCCAGCTGCTGAGGTGAGAGTGTTCAAATAAATCGCTCACAGATGTTTGTTAACTTCAGATAGGCGCTTTATTATCTACAACTCATTAATCAACCATTAACAAGTAAGTGTTATGGAGTCCCAGTATTAAGGTTCACTGCCAGAGAAGAGTAATAGATTTTGCAGACTGGCTGTGTCTATAAGAACTAAGAGCAGAGACAGGTCTGAGGTAAAACATTTGGAGGAGATTAGAAAACATAAGAAGTCATTTCGTTGCTCTTCAGCTCTCCTTCAGAGAAAGCACTTCACCAGAGTTAAGCATTTACACAACAAAACGAGTGGAAAGATCAAACTCATCCATCAGTTTGGTGATGAAGAGCAATGTGCTTTGCACAGCCAAACAAGGAAGTCAGGCACAGGTGAGAATTGCTGCTCCTGTGAACAATAATAAACACCATCCAAAGTGTCACCCTCTAAACTGAAAGACTCTGAAGCTACAGAATCACCTGCTCTGACTTCAGGGTCCTCAGACTTCACCCAATACCTCTCCCAAAGGCCATAGGCTTCAGTTCAAAACACAGAAGCAGCTAAATTGTTGCATGCCACAGGCAGAGTACAGACATGACTGAGGCAGCATCCATCCATGTGAAAACAGCATCGTTTGTCATGCAGGATAGGCACTGCCTTACTGCAGAACAGGGCAATGCATTCCCCTCTTTGGCCCTCTCCACCACACGGTTTCTGCCAACTGGCCTTACAAAAGAATCCTTTGACACACTAGATTTGGAAATAATTCTCATATGGGTTATACAAGCAAGACATGTTAAAGAAGGCATAGAATTCTGAGATGAAAATGTATTGTGTATTGCACTGGGTGCCTCTCCAGCTATTTCTGATTTCTGATACTTATGGAGCAGGCAATAAAATAAATTTTAAAAGTATAATTGAAGAAAAATATTAATGTCTGAATACCAGCAGGTAAATGAATTTTGACTTCCTTATTTTTCAACTCTGATTTTTTCACAGAATACTTTCACAGGTTTCTGAAATACTGTGAAATTCTGCATGATGTCAAACAAGGTATTAATTAGATCAAAGACAAAAAACTTTCTAAAGCTCATATACTGATTACTTAATACACCACAGAGTAGGAGAAAATATTCCTTACAAAGCCATACTTTTATTTCCCTCAATAACATTTCTTCGTAAAGAGCAATACACAGCTGGAAGCATTAACAGCCTACCAGATGGTTCACTTCTCGATAAACACGTTTTGTAAGTTTAAAGTCTAATGAACTGTAGTGCAGGGAGAAAAAAGTTATGTATGCAGAGCGGTTCAAATGGCAGGTCAGGGCTGGGGCTGGACAGGGGACTAGCTCCACAGAAACTTCCATTTCTATGGCGGCTTTACATTGCAGAAGGGAGGGAGGGAGAGAGGGAGGAAGGATGCCTGATTCTGGCAGAAGACAAGGGCAAAAAAGGCTGAATGCTTAACACCCACATATTCAGCCCCACAAGTGCTAATACCGGACAGGGGAAGGCTGTGATCACCAGATCCTGGCCCACAGCATTGTCCTGAACCAGCAGGTGCTTCCAGAGCCCTGGAGAGCCTGTACCATGCAGCAGGCAATGACAGAAAAAACTTAACCAAAATTAAATTGTGCAATTCTACAACTGCAATCCTGAGTTATGCCAGACAATGTGTAAGTGTCCAAGGCAATGAGCATTCATCCATCTTCTTCTGCCCATTCCATCTCCACAGCAGGCAATCACAGCCAGTCACAAACTGTTCACAACTGAGCAGCCCAAATGTCACATGCCCGGCTGCAAATTGAAGAGCAGCCCTGCCCACCCAGTCAAGTATGAACAGCTCAGTGTGGCAGCACAGAGGAAACCCCCTCTAGGAGATCAGCTGGTGCCTGGGCTGGTTCTGTCACATCTTTCAGCAGGCTTTATAGCCATGCAGCTACTGAGGAGCCTGAATTGTGTTCAACAACCTGGTGTGGACAATAGTTCAAAAATATTTCAAGTTTTGGGCTGAGAAACTGCAAAACCGTATAGCCAGCAAAACTCACTGACTCACCTTGAAGCCGATCTAGATCTGCTGAGTGCTTTGACAAAGATCAAAGATGGTGCAGACTGGCGTCTTTGGGCCAAACTCTTCATTTTCTGATTGGAAAGAGAAACAAAATGAAATCACGGATGAGATTTGGAACAGTAACTGCATGCATACACAAACTCCAATTTCAGACCATGGGAAAAAGGAGAACTTGTTGCCCTCAGCAACCCTGGAGGGGGAAAATATCACATGGTAAGAAAATCAGGAGCATGACCAGAAAGCCCATATAAGGAAAAGCTGAAAATTAGTGTCTACACACAGATACTTGAGGTACACTGCACAAATGAAATAAACACCTAGAGCTGGTCCTCAACCACTTTTTGTCCCTTAGTAATACATTGTGCTGTAATTTATCATATATTCAGGCAGTGGTTTAAATTTCAAGCACTTCATACATTTCTGCGTCAGATCTGACATTCACCGTAAATTAAGGTTTGGATTCTACCCACCCGACCTTACATTCTACATTGGGCTACCCTTTTTAAACAAATCTTTGGAGATGACAGCATTTTCCTTCCCTACTGATCTGTCTGGAACATTATATCTTGCCCCTCAGTAGTCAATGATGACATTTTTTTCATTCCTGATTATGTCTGAGAAAAATAAGATAGTGAGAGGTAGGACAGTTGTTAGCACAGAATTAGGAAGAGAATGAGAAAAAGGAAACACTCAAAGACAGAGAACACCGCAGGGAAAAAAAAAGACAAAGCACAAGGAAGAGATTAAAATGTCAGTAGCTAACAAGGGAAGATGGATTTCCATTCAGTGAACACTACAATAAAAATACTGAGCAAATAAATAGCACCATTTTCCCTCGAGGTAGAAATTTTCAAAAGCACCCACAGGAGACAAAACCACACATTTCCCTGAACTCAAATGTATTCTTCACGATGTATTCACTCTCCCTCGTGCCGCCAGAAGCAGGACTGAGTAGTCCTGGCTCTAACCCTGGAGGGCTGCCTTGAACCGGTTGTGCAGCCTGCTGCCAAAGGTGCATGACCTCTCCTCTCACTGACCCTCCACCAGAAGGGTGACTGTTACCTTATTTAGCTCAAATACTTTTCAGAACAAACTGGTGAACAAAAGAACCGGGGTCAAACTCCTCCTGACACCCTGACAGGACAAAATCCAGTGCTGCAGTGGTACCTTAACACCACCCTGGACACCACTGAGAGCTCACAAACAGGTGAACCTTTGACAGTCATGAAGTCTCTGTTCTCAGCTAATCACAAAGCATGACTCTCTTCCTTCGTACTAAAAATAACCACTGACTACCAGGACAAATATGTTAAGACAGTCAGATCAACTGATTCTTCTGCCGGTGTATGTGCTGGATGTGACACACATTTTGTTTGGGAAGGTGCACAGTGTGCTCCCCTTGGAGAAACTGAACTGTACATATTTTACTCGCTTTTGACAAGTGCATTTCTTCTTCTCGCTGCAGTCCATCTGTTATTGTGTCATTTTTTTGGTTCTCTCTTTATTGATGTAGAGCATGCTTGTTTGTTTTGTCAGATACTCAGTTACAGCTATTGTGCAGCAATTGTTATAAATTCAACTGTGTAATTTCAATTCACCTTTAAAAATTATCCCCTCCTCCCTATTTTATCAATAACCTTCCCAAGACTAATAAATTAAGTCTGGGAACATTTAGCTGTTTCCAATTGGACTGTAACTGGATAATAACAGATTACTAATAAAAGAGATGCCCATTTTTAATAGTTTTTAAATAAATAAATACGATAAATTGTGCTAGTGAATTAAATCTGTTTGTCTTACTGCTAGCAAATCTGAAAAGCTGTTAGAGGTTTTAAAAGTAGCATACCTGCAGACACAAAGACAAAAAGAGATCTGTGTAACAATGCGCTGTAACATTGCTACAGAATACCAGCCACACATGTCACACAACAGGCAGATTTCAGGAGTTTATATAAAGCATCAAATCCCAGCAGGAAATTTACTGCAATTTACTCATTACTGGGCAGGTGGCTTTTGGGGGGATAAAAACTGGAGCATCTAAGCTTCTGAAAATAAGTGGAAGTTTGGTTACATTTTCAAAGCGATCTTCAGGTCTGAAAAGAAAGCCACTGGAAAAAAATGCAGCATTTTAAAATCTATGGCAACTACAGCATTTTTTTTTTTCATGCTTGGGTTAGCAGTGCTGAATAGTGCCTGTGCCAGCAAGATTCTCATCTTGACTTAAATGTCTGAAGACCAAAGTAAAGTCTAGACTACAGCAAGTTTAGTAAGAGTTCAAATAACTAGCAGAGATAATCCTCGTCGCAGGGACCCCACAGGTCTGTGATGCAGCCTCTCTGAACCTGTTGAGAGCAAGACCTGTTCAAGCAGGCTGCTCTGGGCCACCTCCAGTCCAGGTCTATGTTACCTCCAAGGATGAGATTCCACAGCCTCTCTGGGCAAACTCTTAGCATAGCTACTAAGCAAATCCTAACACAAAAATAAAATAGCGCCTCAAAACATAAAAAGATCACTGATGAGGAAAGGAAAATTTTCACAGCAATACTGAAGTGAGTCAGGTCAGCTGTATGCAAATAAACACATTACACAGAGACATTGACTACAGACAGAAAGAGGTGGTTTATTTTCATTTCGCTACATGCAGAGTTTGGGAAGAGAAAATAAGTGACCATCATGACAACTTGAATTGATTTACTTTGAGAAGGGAGAGGATAAATTCACGTTTGGTTAAGCTGGATCCAGTTGCCTGCTATCCTCATTTTTATTGCCTTTATATATGCAAGGATGGCAATGTGGAGAAGAGGAGATACATCCTAAACAGCTGTAGTGAGAGCAGATGTTTGGGAGGAAAAGGAGATGCACTGATCAATTATCTAAGCATGGAACACAGAGAAGCATTTCTCAACATGTGTCCCATATCATTACCTCCCATTTTTTCACGTAAATATTAGAAAGGTCAATACAGAGAGAAATCCTCATACTTGCTGGCTGAGTCACAGCCATGTGAAATGTATCATAAAATCAGTATCTATAATGAGTGTTTACAGTGTTCCAGATGCAAAGATGATAATCTTGTGTCAGTCAGGAAAAAGTAGAGTTATTTCTGTCTTCCTTACATTCAAAAGTCTGAGTTCCTGCCCCCTTCCCACCAATTCAGGTTTTACTTCATACTTTCTGCATTTCTGGTTGTGATTGTCTTGACCGCTTTTCAACAGAAACATAAGGTTTTGCATTTCCAGTTGTTGGACTGGTAGTAGCATCTGGCCAGTTTCTCATCTGGTATAGAAAGTCATAGGCCTGTAGATTGCAAAAGAATGAATTTACACAGATATCGATCAGACCTACAATCTGACACACTGTTTTATAAACTGTGATGGTAGGCGGTTTATGAGCAGATCAGCCCACCATGCTGAGGACAGAAAGCTTGCAAACCATCACTGAAAATATGCTCATTCCTCTGGAATCAGAATCAGAACCCCTATGGATTACAGCAAACCTTGCACAAGTATCTCACAAGTCATCAGCTAGAGGAAAAAGTATTCCTGGCTGCCAGTATTCAGCGAATTTTGCCTCACAGTTGAAGTAGATGATGATACTATATGAAATTTATATAAATTAATATATTGCCAAGTTACAATATTGATTTCCACTGTGGAAAAGGTAACACATGATGAGATTAAAAAAACTGGAACTATTACTGCACTTTATGTATATCACTTTACTATATCACACTTACAAAGAGAATGGCAGTGCATGAATTAAATAAAGAATGTATGAAAAAAAATAATGGTACTGACTATTTATTTTGTGATTACAAGTAACTTAAGTAATGCATATAGAGTGTTTATAATATTTTCAAATATCTAGAGAAGTTAATATCTATGCAGTAAGGGGATACTCTGCTGCAGCTACTGCAAATGCGCAGGAGGTCACAGTAGGTGGGCTAAGACAGGGACTGTGTGTGGTGATTCCCTGGGAGCACGCTGCCCACAATGCCAGGTTGTGTTGCCTGACCCATGCAATAGTCAGACACATGCAGGAAGATTCCTCTCCCCCGGCTTCTGACTCACACACCTGAGCTGTGTGCCCTGTGCTCCTTTTATAGCCATCAGAGAGAAACGGACAATTTAGGGCACAGTTCATCTTATCTGAATAAGTTTTCCTCCACTGACTGTAAAAGAAAACTAAGGTGACCAAGAAAATAGAGTTAATCATCATCAATCCTCTTCTTGCTAAGGACAAGGGAACAGAAAAATATGTGTGTTCAGTAACACAGGGAAAAATTGTCTTCTTGCAGTGGTTTGAGCTTAGGATGAGAAAACAATGTTACTTGATGTCTGTTTAAGAGACTCATACAAAGTAGTCGAAAAATTTATTTAGTTCCTGAGTGACAGGTAAACACAGCAGAAATGCCTCCTCAGCAATGTGCAGATAACCTTGTTAAAGCCTCCTCAGACACTGAAGGATTTCAGGCTCCTGATTTGCAGGCTCACTCCAGAAATGGGTCAAGGCTGGGACATCTGCCTGGGTCATTTAACTGGGTGACAGGAATAACCCTCAGATGTGCCAATGCCTCTAGCTGAGGATTGCACTCAAGTGGCTAAGCTCTCCCTTTCACTGCTTTATTTTTCTAATGAAAGAAAGTCTGATTTTAACAAATGCTACTCTCTAAATGTATTTAAGTTAATAACTGTGAGGGATTTCACCCATGCAAACTCTGCTCTTGTTGTCTGAGCAACAAAACATATCTGTGGCACACATGCCTGGTTTAGCTAGATATGAACCAAAGCACAGACAACAAATCCTTACCAAAAACTGTGAGGCAAAGTTCAGCTAACTGCCTGAAAATCAAAAAATCACAACAACCCCCAGCAGACAGCAGTTAATTTTCCAGGACAACTGGGCATCACTCTTACCCCTGTATCACTGGGCCACTTACGAGAAGCAATAGATTACTCTTTCCTATATACTATAATCCAGCATTTGTTGGACTTACAGACTAGGGTTGTCAAAAAGTACCAAAAATAACAAGAATCTCTTATACTTTGTTAAAGAAATGGATCTATGCTGACCTATAACATTTTCGAACCCTCATAAACAGGGTGAGAAGATGACTGCATTTGAACTGCTGGCTCAAGCAGCAGAGATGTAGGTCCCACAGAGAGACCATTTACCATTAAGGCAGAGCAGGTGACAAAACTATGTGCTTTTGTTTATGCTGGCAGTATACTTTTACTTACAAGGACTTTCCTAGAAAGAAAGCCATTTTTGGATGGCTAATTGTGGAGAAAACAATTGCAGGGGCACAAGAGAAAAGAGCTATCAACACAGTGGAACTAAAAGCATATCATCATAGAACAGCAGCTGCTAGAGAACACAGCAAAGACTAAAGGCCATCTCAGAGTAGAAAGAAAAATGGATAAAAGAAACCAAGAGCAAAACATGTTTTATTAGCTACTTCCCGAAGGATACAAATCTTTGGAAGCACTGATATGGATGTCTTCAAAAGATCCCACCCATCTACATCACAAGATGAAGATGTGAAAGATTAGTAAAAACATCACAGAGTAGGGGAACACTGGATATTTGCTTGAGGGCCCTCCGGTGAGTCAGGGCACTGCTCAGATCAGTAACTCTGTTTGTGGTGGTCTTGTTGAAGCCCAAAGTTTCTTTCCAAGCCTGCCACAAAGCAGGAAGGTTAACACATGGATACAATTCTGGCCCAATTTCTGTACATAAAGACTTTCTCAGGAGCAGTTTACAGACGACAGAAATAGGAGATTCCCCCCATTCCACATCGATACTTCAAGCAACATACAGTAAACAGGCAATAATTTGATATCTGCAGTTCTTGGGTATTAGATCCCACATGACCTATGAAGCCCCTCTGTTTCCTACTGCCACCAGGAAGGGCAAACACAAATCCCAAGACTAGGAAACTCAAGAACTAGAACACACTGTTTTCTGCATAATTTTCCATTTGTCTCATGGACAGACAGAGGAAGGATTGCTAACACTAGCTCATAATTAAAGCAGCATCAGGAGGCACATCACAACAGTAAGTTACCGTAAGCCAGCACAGCCTACCAAGGTGATTTTAACCTAAGGACTCACTTCGCGGGTGATTTCATTAAAATAGGGGCTTTTTCAGTCCTCATCAGAAACAAAATAGCTCCAGGATATGTCAGCAGGATGATAGGAATTGTTCACCATTTCACTAAACAGTGCCAGAAGTGATCCTGGATGTCTGAGATTTCCAGCACTACCAGGCGTGATTTTAGAAACAACCTGCCAGACCATAGTAAACAGGATGGAATCTTGCAGGAAGAAGAAATCTCTGCTTAAGGAGCTTTATGTTAAAAAAGCATGCATGTATGGGGCATGAGATCAAGGTATCAGCAAATATAATGGCAAATACATACCTGATTCATCTTTTCAGAGTAAGACAAGGGGTGAAGATTATGTACGCTTACTCTTCCAATGCTATTAATTTGCTTGAATTTTATCCATTTAATACAGTTAGGAAACACTGTAACTCCCCTTTCCCTGCTGGTAAACTGTTGCTGCATTTGTGATCAGAATCACAAAGAAACACATTTTTATGGTGATGGAATTGCTGTATTTCAAGTCTCAAACCATAATTGCTACTTTGATTAGTATGCCAAATGGTTAATTTTTGCACACTTTGTGGGTGCAAATATTAAAAATTGCTGAGCCTCCAAAACATTTTAAGCAGTTACTTGTAATCTTCAAGGAGGCAGCAAAAATCCTTGGAGCGACTCCTTGTGCTACCAGATACTGTTTTGTATAAAATATTCAGGGTTGGTTGGAATCTAGCTCCTCTAAGAAGAGAGAAGTGAAACACCAGGAACTCATAAATATGGTTAAATGACCCAGCTGCTACTGCTGACAGTTACATTGGCACAAAAGACATCTCTGCTGCATTGTTTGTTTTAACAAATTTGTAGAAATAAGCTCTATCAGTATAATCACTTTTACTCATGCTACTTCAGTCTACTTCAGAGTTGCAGCAATTTACTGGTGATTGGTTACAAAGCTAAACAGTCAATACAAAACTTCTCTGTAGGTCAATCACACATAGTCCAGTGACTCCAGTAAGTCCAGTAAAGGAGGGAAACTAGTCCAGAATTTTTTCAAAAGCATTAACTAAAACGCTGCACTTCAGTGTCACCTTTTAGCAGGGTGTCTTGAGTGCCTTGTAAGCATTTAACAGAGAGAACCTCCCACATACTGTGAGGTAGGTTAGCAGTGCAAATTATTTTGCATGCCAAGAAAAGGCAAAGAAATGTTTCCAGGATATTAGTTTAAATGGTCACACAAAATACGTGAAAAAAGTCCTAGACATTTTCTGTCCCTGCTCTGGTTCTACGGTGTGATCAAGCACGTGATCCTTCAGCTTCGTTTTGACAGGCAGGTGGAAGATGAAGTAGGAGTTCAGAAAACCACAGAACAATGCAGCAAATCTCAGCTAATTTGAGAAAATATAGTCACGATAATAAAAAGGGAAAAAGGTTCAGTGGTCACTTAGCATCACATATTTAGGGGTAGTTTTTGCCAGAAAGTAAAACAGTTGATGTTAAATACATATTGCAACAAAACTGTTTAACTTGACATGCTGTGTCACCAGTATCAAAACGGATTTCTTGCCAATACATTCTTCCATTTCACTGTATGTAACCCATACAAACAATGTAAGCTCCCTGGTACCAAAAAAGACTTTCTGCATTGGGAAAAAACTGATGCTTTGGCACTGAGTGGAAGACAAAACAGAGGTATATATAGAGTCCACAGGGACCCAAATAGTAAAAGAAATTTTTGAACTGTCACTGAGATCCAGCTTCAGGCAAAATTAGGAATACTCCTTTCCCGTACACAGATAAAGGTAAGAACCTTCCTCCCCAGAGAGGCATAAAGAGGTGGCATGCTAGTAGTCTCAAGAAAGCACCACGACCGTGGACAAGCAGCTGAGCTGATGGCTGGATGTTCGTGGCTGCCAGTGTTGGCTGTGCATGGTGTGCAAAGCTGTCATATGCTGCACGGCCCAGCCAGGGTCTCAAGCTGCTTCTCTACAGGAGGATCTCCATCTGTACCCCTGCTGCATGTGCCTCCACAGTGAGGAATTCCAAAAGGGCTGCCAAGATCCGTAAAAAGTAATATCTCTGCTCTCTTGTCAGCGTTGGCAAAAACAAGGTCTGCATTCCTTTGACTGTGGGCTCTTTGGAGCAGGAATAGGAAACACAAGTGCTACCATTAATATTTGTCCTCAGAATGCTGAATAATGAAGTAGAACTTGCCCGATAAAAACGTTCATCTTCACAGTACTTGAACATCTCATTTCAGGTGGGTGCCTAGCATCAGGGCTCTGCTGGGTTGGAAGGTACATGGTATTCTGTCTTCAGCAAAAATGAAATAAATGTTTCATAAAAATCCAAGCTGCGCATTTAGCCATCTCAAATTAGATCACAGTACTTGGAGAGGGTGAGTATCTACTCCATCATTTTGCCCAGCTGGGCAGCAGGAGGTACTCCACCACCTTTTGTAGGTGTATCACATGCCCACTTCAGAAACCAATCAGGTATGAACTGCAGCAAAGTGTAGTAGAAATCTTGGCCAAACTCTCTCCAGGCAACCATTTCACCACTGAGAGCAGCTGTCATAAGAAGAGGTCCCCAGGGCTGCCGTCAGGCTGGAGCACTATGTGGTTGGTAGGACACAGCACACATGGACACAGCCCATGGAAACACACAGCATCACTTCCCAGCCCAAAGAGACACATCAGCAGGACTTCTCTCTGTGCTGCTGTGCCATGGCCAGCAAAATCCCAGTGGCTGCTTAGCCACAAGACCGGACACAAGCTCAGACTTTACTACCATCCCAAAGTGTCACCAGGTGGACAGATTTACTAAAGGACACTGTAACCTGGCTAGTCATTCTAATCCTGCCAGCCTATTTGGCAGTTGTCTGAAGTGCACATTAAAGACAAAGCAGTGAATAGATTTAAATGTAATTGTGAAGCAAAATCTGCAAGGCAGCAAGGTACCAGCTCTACTTTGGATAGAAAAACACGACAGCACTTGCTAAACCAAAGAGAAAAAAAGAATTCCTGTTTCATACAGCAGGAAAAAACTGGTTATTACAGCTCGCTTGTTACAGCTAAGTAGAAGGCAGAAACAAGTGCTTGGCTGTATGCAGAAGAGAGCATTTTGCACTTCATTGTGTCAGATGCTGAAAAGCAATTTGAGACATCAAACAGCTTTTTACAACCAGTTTTGAAGATGGGATGAGGCTCTTCTGCTATCGATTGTATACAATTTGCACAAGGCGCTTCTCCAGGAAGCTTCTTATATTTCTCTTGCACAAAGCACGTGCGAGAGCAGCCACCGAACACCCTCATCTCTAGCAAACCCTTCCCTCGCTCTCTACAAGCACACATGCAGCAGATCCCTCTTCGATCCCCTGGATAATCACTCTGCAAATCTCTCCCCAGCTCTCTCTGATACTTACCCAGCAAAACCTTCGAAATCCATCCAGCAAAACGTCCTTTAGGTTTCCCCACGGAATCCATGCAGCAAACCCCCTTATCGCTCTAGCACATCCATGTAGCAACATCCCTCAGATCACCGGGAAATCCATGCAGCAAAGCCCTCTGACTCCACCGAACAGCACCCAGAAAACCCTTCCCGAGCTTCCCGGGACAGCTGTGCAGCGGCGCTCCTTACCTACCCCGGACATCCAGGCAACAGTCTCTCTGTGCTCCCGGGACACGCGTGCAGCAGCCCCCCTGAGGTCCCCGGGTTATCCACCCGGCAGAAGCCTCTCAGCCACACTGGGCACCGTCGCATTCCCCGCTCCCCGGGTAACGAGCCCTTCCCGCCGACAGCCCCGGCTCCGCCAGCGGCTCCCCCGACCCCGGTTCCGACAGCGGCGTGCAGGACCCAGGGAGATGGCACGGCGGAGCGCCCGATGGGGCCGCGCTGACCTGCGGTGCCCCCCGCGGGAAGCTCCGGGACAGGGGCGCGGGCCGGGGGGCGCTTTCCCGTGTGCTCTGCGGGGGCGGCCTCACCTTCTTGTTGTCGGCGGCGGCGAAGCCCCTGCTCTCGCCGCTCACCGAGGACGAGCGGCCCGGGCCGAGGTGCTCCTGTTGCGGGGACATCACGTCCATACAGCCCCGCGCCGCCGCGCTCCCGCCGCGGGGACACCCGCGCCGCCGCCCGCACCATGGACAGGGCGCGCCGCGCCGCGCCACGCCCCCCCCGCGGACACGCCCCGCGCCGCGCCCCCCGCGCGGACACGCCCCCAATGGCCGCGCCCCCTCCGCCGGGCCGGGCCCGCTCCGTGCAGGGGGCTCTGCCGTAGGGCGGGGGGAGCTGGTGCGCATGCGCGGCCTCCGGGGGCGCGGGGGGCCCGGGGCGCGGTGGGCGGCGGTGCGCGCGCTCCCGTCCCGCGCCTGCGCGCGCTGCGGGGGCGGGGGGCGCGCCGGGGCTGCGGGGAGCCGGAGAGCTGCGGGGAACGGGAACGGGGGGGTGTGGCAGGGCTAGGGCGTGTTGGAGGGTGACAGTGCTGGGGTGCGTGCTACAGGGTCCCAGAACTGGCGTGGGTATTGTAGGGACAGAGCACTGGGGAGCTGCTGTAGGATCCCAGGAGTGGGACGGGTGTTGCGCTGCCCCAGAACTGTGGTCACCCATACGTAGCTGCAGCAGCCAGTTCAGCACGGGACATGCATGGTTCTCCCCAGAGCCCTCCCGCGGGAGGGTCCCCATCTGAGGAGCAAGCAGTGGGTTGGGTGCAGGTGTGGGGGTCTTTGGTGCAGAGGAGAAGCGACCGTGGTATCACAGGCTCCCAGTCTGCTGGGGGAGGCCAAGGGATGCCATCGTGCTCCTGAAAGCCGTGAGCAATAAGGAGGAGGAGCCACTAGTTCTACTAATGGATTGTGTTGGCTCAAGAACGAATGGTTGTAAGTAGGCTATAAATAAATCTCAGCTGGAGAAGGAAAGAAAGCGTACTGATCGTACTGATCCTAAGAGGAGGAGGTTGTGGAGGATCCCTGCCAGCCAGGAGCAGAAGGTGTAGCTGTCTGAATGGTGGTGGTTTGATACAGCTGTCATGTTGGTCCATTAGTGTGTACCCTCATTAAACGAGGTGTCTTCAACAGCAAGGGGCTACTTTGGATCAGCCAGGAGGTTCTTTATAACCCTTTCTACACTTTGTGAGGGATATTTTTATCTCCAGCCTTCCTAGCTGTTACAGGCTCTACATGCATTTTCTCCCACGTTGATCAAGAAAGAAGAAGCAGAAAAAGAGATCCTACCATCTCATGTGCAGCTTTTCAAAACTACCGCTTTCCTTCTGCAAGAAGAGTTTTCACATCCCTGTGGTGAATTGGATTGGGAAGAGATGCACCTTTAACAAGGTCACTTTTCATCTGGAGAACCCAACTGGTTCTCTGGAAGCACAGGTGGATGTGCTGTTTCTGCAACTTGGTGGCTGTGACTCTTGCCATATATGACTAAAATACTAGTAAATGATTAATTTGGTTCCATGTTACATAGCTACCCCTGGATGCATTATTTAGGCTCAGCATGTCCATGTAATAATGCTTCAGTGATCTCTTTGTTGAGATTGATGTGGGCATCTGCCCTCTCCGTGTACCCTCATTTCTGCAAGTCAGTGAAATCGTGTAAGTAAGGAAAGATGAAATATTTAAACCTGGAATGCATTATGAGTTCTTCTGCCTCCTCAGAAGCACAGGGGTTTTGTGGATCTGACTTGACTTTCCTCCCTACTGTATAACTGACCAATAAAAAAAATCGTGGATGTCTGTGACCATCAGGAGATAGCTCTGTGCCTGTGTGTCTGATTTCAGAAAGCCCAGCAGGTTGCCCCTGATATCTTTGGGAATGCAGCGGATGGTTAGGGCAGAGGCTTGCATGCAGTGTGTGCGTTAATGTGTCATGAGTTGCACCATGTCCTCTTCGTTGCACTTTTGAGGTCTTTCAGCTGAAGTGTAAAAACCTTGAAATGATGCATTCTTGGTATCTGTACTAATTTACAGACAGATGGCCATTCATGACTGAGGCAAAATAGCATATGAAAAAGCCTTCTGAATTTTTAAAGCATGAGTCTCTGAAAACCATGATGACAGCTAATTTCTGCACCTCTGGGCCTTGGCACAGGCCGGGCGTCAGGCCAGCTGCGAGTGCCCATCCCCACACACAGTGCAGACCTTGTGCTGGTGCTCTCACAGCTTCTCCCATCCTTCCACTCTCATCCCTTTGGTCATGTCCCTGTTTCTCCTCCGCCTTCTTGCGAAGGGTTAGCAGCAAGAGGGGAATAAGCAGGGTCATAGACTTTCCCTGACATGGCACCCAGTTCTATAACTCGGGGACAAGCACCCAACCCAGGCAGGTCTTTGAGTTTCTGTGAGAGGGCTAAAAAAAAGATTCATCAGGGTAGAAAGGAAATGTTGAAAATGTCTATTCAAAGCCAAGAATATATTTAGCGATTTGGCAACCTCCTTTCCAAAAACATTTGTAAGTGATATATTCTCAGTGACGTTTTGGAAACAGGGCTGTACGTATCTGTTTATTTGAAAAGGAAATGTTGCATAAGCTTTCCGAAATGCTTGCACATGCATAGAGGTATTCTTTTATCTACTACCATGAGCACATTTCCTACACTCTTCATTGAATACTGACTCTTTCATCTACTCACAGGGGCAAATAGATCAAAATCTTGCAATTTTGTGACAAAGATGGAGGCGCTTTCTTCTCTTTGAAGCACAGCTATATTTACATATGCAAACATACAGCCAACATGCTTTTGTTAGCTTCTTTTCTGGAGCCAATGTTTCTGTACCTTTCCTTAACCTCCTCTGCCAGAAAAGGGGAGAGGAAGTTTAGTGCAGGAGGTGTGAACCGACAGGAGTGACTGGGAGGGAGCAGGGTTTTACAAGCCTCCCTTCCCTTTGCTGGAGCACAAATGACCAGGAGGAAGCATGCAGAGTACAGTAGCAATCTAGAGGCAGCCTGGAGCACCTTGCCTGATGTGACACGAGCAGGAAGTGGGTCCCCTGCCTTACTGTGATTAATCTCAAAGGGTAAAAATAAATTAACCCACTAAGAACTGCCAAAAATGGGAAACAGGAAAAATAGGTTTTCCCAAAAGACTGTTCAGAGCTTAACCAACAGTTTCTTTCTGGCAGATCACGGCTTTGTTTATTCGTTTTCATTTGGATTTTGAGAGGTCCTTGAAAATTAGGGGCATGATCAAGGCTGGGGACAGGATGCAATTGCAGCCTGTGCAGAATTCCCAGAACTGCTTCTGCCTGATGGTTAACCTGCCTCTGTGAAGAGATTCGTGGTGGGAAAACCACCAGCTCTCCCTCAGTGTTTGGCCAGGGATGCAGAAGATCCCACATGGGCTGGTGTGGGGCCAGGTATGAGGACAGGGCTGTTGCTGCCCAAGCCACCCCAGTCCCTGCCACCCCACAGCACAAAGCAGGCACACTGTGACATTGCCCAGGCTGTGGGGCACCTACTGCGTGCTGCTTCTCATAACACCAATGCTATCAGGGTTTTGACATCAGTCTGGGTATTTCCGGCCCATGTCGGTCTGAACAATGAAAAGATGAGGTGTGTAATTGCACCAAATCATCCTTAAACTGCACCATCATCACCACCAGCTAAAATCCTGCTTGAGCCCTGCCCCCCCAAAAAAGACATACAAGGCTCAGAAAATAACATGCATGTTCATAGAAAGATTTTCTTTCTGTTGCCTTGACCACGGTGTCGTGTAAAGAAAAATACCAGGGAAACGGGGGGAAAATTGGGGCAGAGAAATATACGGGTGTTGTAGGAAAATCACGTTTGTGCACAAGGCGGGAGAATTATTCATGGCAAACCCATCCAGGTGGAAATATGACCCCTGTAAATCTGCCACATCAGAGAAACCCACAGTGAACTGTTAGCAAATGCAAGATACACAGGCTGCTGCTACCTCTGGGTTTTATGAGCTTTCCAAGCACATTAGCACTAACAGACATCCCCTTCCAAGAAAATTATGATATCTGAGGAACTATGTGAGGCTATAAATGAACAAGCAGTACTTAACTTGCACTAAAACCCCATGGTTCTACCAGATCTGCCCCAAAAGGGTGCATATGCCTGGACACTAATTCTATGAATCTCACAAGTACCCCATGCAATTAAAGACATGAAGTCTTTGGAAACTCCAGAGGCAGTTATATTTCAGTGAGAGCTGATGCAACAACTTTCTGTTTTAATATCCCAATTCCTAGAATCTTGTGCTGCTCGTGCATTGTGAGCAGCTAGAAATAGGACCATATCCCAGACAGATTGGAGCTACTCAGATGGAGGAAAGCTGAGATTAAATGAAAGCTTGGAGAAGGAGAACAGAATGAATGGGATGGATGCTGGAACTCATCACAGGAGCTTTTAGAGGCAGGTATTTACCCTACAGTGTGAATCCTTCTTTGCTCATCTTCACAGTGTTTATTGCTGCTCCTTTCCCAAAAGGTTATGGTAAGCTGAGAGCATCCTCCATGCTGTGTGGTCTCAAAGGGTTTGGGTAGAAGGTGGCCCAGGTACCAAGCCCTGCCCTTCTGTTTTGGTAGCAAACTGCTAATAAAACTGTTAAATGCTATGTGAGTAGCTGCTAAGTGGAATTCATGAATGTCCTGGGATTCAGGCCACAGCAGTTATTAATGTTTTGTGCAGATAGTGTCATATTAACAGGAAGCACCCCATTCTGTCTCTTCCCAAGCAATAAAGTTTGCAGGGCCTTTTGTGCCAGATGCTCTGCCTCAGAGGCTCCGTAAGGGCTGGGAAACACCTCACTTGGGCCATTCTGCCAAAGCTTGTCAAATAAACAGAGATCTACCCTCTCTCTCTATTCCAGAAATACAGGTGGTCTCATGTGAATGTGGAGTCCAAGTATGCAGCATGTGGCATGTTTCCAGCAGCAGGGATGAGTGTGCACACTGAATGGGGAGCCCAGCTGACCACTCTGGTGTAGAAACAAGCACAGTTCAGTACAGGGAGAGTTTGAGCGCTGGGTGCTCCATATGGGATCACACTATGGCCCTCTAGAACTATCCTCCCATGGGTACACCTGCTGCCCAGATACGAGGGAGGACTTTTACATCCCAGCCTTATGGATGAACCAACCGATGATCCTACCAATTCTTAATATCCCCTTCAGCCTTATTACATATGCTCTATGAAATTCAGTCCAGCACATCAAAGGGAAGTTCGCCTTTGAAGGGCTTCACGCTTCCTGCATGCAAACATTGCTCTGATTTAATTAAGTTTGATTTTATAATCAGTGCAATTAAACCAGTATGATGTTTGGGAGCAAATGGCTGGCATAAGTATCTCAATGTGTGTATGGCCCAATATCAACACCTCCCAGAAGCAAGTGATATTGGAATTTTCCTACCATGCACATTTTCCCTGTTTTTCCTATATCTTACTTCTCATTTTTATGCCTTATTTCTTTTGTTCACACTAATACACTCATAAGATTGTTTATTTTTGGCTTCTCTGCACTGAAGATTTTCTTACTGTCCTTGTCCAGCATTCAGTCTTTCAACTGCAAATTGTGAGGCAAAGTTGAAAGTCAGTAATAGGATATTCATCCAGGAGGACCTCACAGAGGAGCTAAGTATTAGACATGAAAGGATAGCATTTCATTTAAGATAAGGCCTAATCTCTTCCCTTTGTGTGCAACATTTCTGAACTTAATCTGAGCACTTGTGCCTGGAGCCGTTTAACTTTGCTCTCAGGTAGGTGGGTAGTGGTGGAAACACACAGAACTGAAACTGCAGCTTAATCCTGAGTACAAAAGGCAGATGCCATTAAGAGAAAGGAGACTGACCTTAGGAAACATCTACTAAGTGTTCAAATATGGGCAGAACACACATCTCTTCAGTATAAGCTTGAGCCTTATTGGATCTCAATGTACCCATCACACTACCTGAGTCCTGGAAAACCCACGATCATCAGCACCCACAGTGATACTCAGCATCAGGGTTCGTTTCTATTCATATCCAACATATTGTTGAGAAAAGACATTCTATCACCTAAACTTTGGTGCGGGAAGGTGTTTTCAGATGCTTGTCCCAAAATTACAGTTGAGAAGCATGGTTATCAGCATACAGATCATAAATAACCTGCACTGTTTTTTGTGTTACAGCCAGGTGTTGCCAACAGACTCCCTGGAGCTCTACAAAGCACTGGCCACATAGACAG
This sequence comes from Coloeus monedula, assembly GCF_965178545.1. Lineage (NCBI taxonomy): Eukaryota > Metazoa > Chordata > Aves > Passeriformes > Corvidae > Coloeus > Coloeus monedula. The sequence goes on from NC_138783.1 coordinate 44,688,027, forward strand.
CCAAATCCCCACTTCAGTGGTTTGAGGCACAGAGTGATAAATTAGGTAACATGAGACAGGTTGGAATACAAGGGACTAGTAAAAATTACACATTCATAACAGAAACGTTTATAGTGACTAGAATGGGAAGTTATTGAGGTTGCACTAAGAATTGAGCATCTTTGTTTCATGTCTGATGAAACTTAGATTTATTGCAAGCAGAAAGTGGAGATGTTGACATTGGCACTTTAGGAAACATGAAGGAAGCTCCCATGAACAGGGGACCCTTTCGAGTGTAACATACACTCATCCATAAAAGTTGTCACGTTATCTTCCTTGCTCTGTATCCATTTCAGGCATCACTTTCTCTGTCTCTCTAATTCACAACCCAGACAGTTTTTACCATGAGTGTGTTAAAGAACCCTGAGGGCCATATTTTTTATCAGTTTGTGTTTTTAACATGCTGATGTATTGTATTGTACTTCTGATCCCACCCTGGATTTACTATTTTCCATTCACCACAGAGAACTCCCTTTTCCTAATAGCTTGTGGGCCTGTCAAGCTGTGAAATGACAGGCATTAAAAAAAATGATGGACAAGATTTTTAGTTGTCCTTTCATAATACACTGCAAAATTTTTCCCTGCAAGACTAGGATGCTTTCAAAAGTGATTCAGATGAATAAAAAATGAACTAGACATCCTCCCACTCACTTGGGATCCAAAAGGAAACAGCTCTATTTTTCTTAAAGAGTGTTGAATTACTCCATATAACCTGACGTACATACCTTCAGCCTCTCTAAGCCAAGGTGGGAGCCCAGACTTCCCTGCATTCCATTGAGCAGGGTCTTGGTTGTCCTGCCTGTCTCGGCCATAACAGCACCCCTAGCATTTTACAGATTAAATGGTCTGTTACACGAGTGTGGCGAGTTGACCCTGGCTGGATGCCAAGTGTTCACCAAAGCCACTCCATCACTCTTCTCTGTCACTGATGGGCTCTGCCTTGGCCAGTGGTGGGTCTGTCTTGGAGCCGGCTGGCATTGGCTCTGTTGGACATGGGGGAAACTTCTGGCAGTTTCTCACAGAAGCCTCCCCTGTAATTTACACACACACACACACACACACACACTACCAAAACCTTGCCACACAAACCAAATACAGTGAGGGCTGAAATTCCTGGATCTTCTGTCTGATATGGACAGTGAGGACTGTTGACCTCCAAATGGAATTTGGGTTTTACTGCAGTGTAAGAGGGTGTAATTTCTAGAAAGGGGAGGCCAGCAGGAGCAAGGCAGAGGAGTGTTCAAAGTCTCTGCCAGGCTCCTACCACAGTCACTCTTGCCTCATAACTGCTACTTAAAGTATCCTAATGTTTTAAGGAAAAAAACAATGGTTTTGGAGTGTATCCAAGCTGTTCCCAACTCCAACACAGTAATTGTGAGAAGCAGACTTAGGAAGGACTTAAGAAGATCGCCGAACCTCATCATCAGGTGGCTTTACCTGGGTCTTTCCTCAATTACTTGTTCTTAGAAATGAGGGGTGATGGGGATGTGTGGCCTCCCTTCTGAGCCTGTCTCTTCACTGTCTCCTCAGCTGGGAACTATTTTCCCTCATGGCTGACTGAAACCGTCTCCTCCTCAGTTAAGCCTATGACAACTTGTCCTAAGCCCAGGGGATATGAACAGAGTTTATTCTTTCCTCGTTAGAGCTACCTTCTACATATTTGGACACTATGTCCCCACAATCCTTATTTCTAGACTAAACAATACCAAATCCTTCAGCTTTCCTTGCAATCTATGATTCCTGGTCCTCCAATCCATCTTGTTTTCCAAATTCTTTCCATTTTGGTACATTTCCTTTCTAAATCATCATTTCCAAAGCAGGGTATGTTTTGTTTGTAAGATGATGTTCACATGTTTCTCTTCCTTTCACACCCCACTTCCAACCCATATGTTTCCCTGCTTTTTTATTAACTGAAGACAGGTGTAGCTGCGGGGAGAGGTGTGGGGAGAGGTATGGGGAGGTTGGCATCCTTAATGTTTTACAAAAATATTTGTTACTCTCCATGATATGGAAAGCCATTTAGCAAAGTAAAATATATTAGTTTTACATTTCCTAAGTGACATTATAACTGTTGAACTCAGAAAATATATACAAAGGTATTAAAATATTTGCATAGCTTAAGTTTAGGTGAGATTCCAGCAGATATTCCTATCACACTTATTTTTCAATATGAAAGCTGTGACGCAGCATTTCTCCTGAATCATCAGGATTTGGGCCCTGGTTATCAAGCAAAGCTAAATAGTTATTGCCTTTAAATTAACAGAAAGGTTATTGCTACTGAAGTGCACATATATGGGTGGAAAGCTAAGCTGTAGGAATACTGGGCTTGAATTATTTTAGGATTCAAGTTTGAGAAAAAAAAAAAGGGTTGTTACTGTAATCATAGAACCATAGAATGGTTTGGATTGGGAGAAGCCTTAAAGGTCTTTCAGTTTCAATGTCTTCACCATAAATCCCAGATCCTTCAAAACAAAAGATTCATAAACTTTGTTAAAAATTAAACTTTTTAGATCACAAAGTAGGAAGAAAAAATCCGAGAAAACGGATGACGCATTTTGGAAGAAAAATTCCTTCAGCTAGCTGGAAGAGTAAAAATGATCTTTGCCATGAGTGTAGAGGATTTGGGCCAGAGTAACAGCAGAGAGGACTGGTAGGGGTGGAAGGAGATGGGGAGGAAGAAGAGGCTTGAAGCTGGCACCACGGAGCTGCTGAGTCAAGAAATGCCACGTGCAGTGAGAGGAGACACGGAGGTGTCAGGGGTGACGTGGGCACAGCCCTGGATGCCTGCCCAGCAGCAGCTCGGGCTTTGCTGAGTTGCTGTCCCAGTAATTATTGCCTGTGCACCTGGGCAGAGAGGACAGGACAGCTCAGTGCTACTTTGCCTGGCTCCCCACCCCGGCGAGCAGGGACCAGCATCACCTTGGCAAAGGAATAACTGGATATTCCCTCAGCCTAAAAATAGAAACATAAATATTGCATGTGCATTAATTGTAGCAGTTACAAGGGTAGAGTGAGAAAAAAAAAACCCTAATTAATGTGAGGCATTTTCAAATTACTTCACTGAAAGCCATGATTTTTCTTAAAGGAGCATGACTTTTTTTCCTCAGATGCTTTTAAAGGTTGCACTTAGATTATCTAGTTCTGATAGGGGGTTTTCTCTCAAGGGAACTCTCTGACATGGGGTTGGGCAGCAGTGCCACACATTACAACATTTTGCACACACCCTCAATACAGAAACACCTTGTAATTATTTTAATGTAACTGGGATATAAGCTAATGTCATTCCTGAGGAGAAATAAAGCATGTAGCATAGATAATTGCTGTTAGATGCTCCTGGACCATGGGCAACATGGCAAGCCTACCAGCTTCACGTCTTATGTATTTGCAGTTGTCAAAACATAGTTGGCTGTGGGGCTGTGTACTTGGTCATGAAAATAAAAAATAAAACCAACAAAAACCAGCTTAAAATTATTGTCAAGAAGAGTACTGGCATTTATTAAAAAGAAATCTGAAGCAGTTATCACAGGACTATCATTTTGATTCTGCTGCCGTTCAAGGTTCACAGATTAATTTCTGCACTGAAGAGATTTGCTCTTGGCTCAAAGACTTACAGGTCAGTGGAAACTGTTGATCCTGAGAGGCCTGTCAAGAAAAATGAGTGAATTATGGGGTTTGGCCAAGTCTTGTGCTTACCAGGCCAATTTCAGTAACCAAGGCAGCAAAAAATTCCTTTCTATTGAACTGTAATTAAAATGTGTAAAAATGTACAGTCTAGGTTTTGCAGGATTTCCAGAGTTTTGCAATATGACATAATGACACATATTTTTATGTCCTCAGGACAATTCTGTTGGTTTCAAAAGGCTGAGCTGACACTGATGTCACATGATCTGGCTTTGTGCTTTATTTAATGCTTTGCAGTTTTCTTTGGATGCCCTAATTTTACAGTTACCTCACTGGATTGATGAGGAAAAGTAAAAAGCTGCCAGAGGAAGATTGTTTCACCCACAGTCATCAGCAGTCCAGGCTTTTCCTAGCTTACCTTTCCTTCTCCTGCACCAGAATGCAAACCCATTAAAAACAGTCCAGGAAACCTCCACCTCTGTATTCACACTCAAGATGTTCATAAATCATATTTCTTTAACAGGGGTTTATAATCTGATGTTAATGAAGCCTCTGGGGTAGCACCATGTCTAAGAAGGAGCTGGTGCCAGAAAGGAGGTTGATATATGGTTGCAAACCATCAGTGTTATCAGTGGAAACTCTTGGAATTATATCAGTGCAAGAGCTCTCCTGTTCTCTTTAGTTCAGAAGTTTCTAACGGCGGAATAATAAAATCCCACATCGCATCTCATGCACAGTTTACACTGCAGATTCCGGAGCCCTGGCTGCTCCACCACACGGGTCCCAAAGCACCACAGCCCTGCTGCTTCCCATCTGCTGCCAGCTCCTCCAGACTGCTCCAGCAGTGTGAAAGGCTCCATACCCCACCTGAAAGATGCCTTTCATTTAAGACCCCTTCCCAGAGCTGTGCCAGTGGGAGGAGGCCGGCGCACAGATGCAGAGCTGTACTACAGCCTTGCGGGGCTTTGCTGGGAAATGTGGTGGCTGCTTTGTTATGTGGTGGCACACGGCACAGAAGCTGCCCCTGTGCCTTCTTAAGTCTGGACCTGAAGGATTAATGTCAGCTCTTTAAGTTGTGACATAAAAATCAGTCTCTTAAACCACAGCCCCTCATACTGTCCAGCAGATTGATGTCGTTTGCAGACTCATTAACCTGCAAATGACAGAGATATTCCAGAATATTGCAGCTGCCTGTCTCTCCCCCTTTCAAACCCTCTGAAAACAGAGAGCTGCTGGGAGTGTTTCACCCCACCAGACAGCCCTGGCCATCCCACAATACCAGCATGCTCCATCTTTGTCTCCCCTTGCATCCATCCCCTCTCCTCTGGGATGGCCACCCTCAGTTTCTCACTGTAGACCAAATGGCACTCAGCAAAGAGGATGAGTGGTTTTAGCTCTGCCTCCAGCTGCTGCCTACCCCAACCCAAAAAAAGTATTTCTTCAAGCTCCATGTCTTAGAGACTGCAGGAAGTAAGGTGACCTTGACTTGCCAGCCTCTGGCTTTGGCTGCTTTATTGCCTTGTGGGCATATATGGATTGAAGTGTAATTGTCGTAAGAGTGTTAGGTAATGAGCTATGAACGTGGCAGTGGGGATAACAAATGATTTGCTCTTCCAGAGAGTCACACCAGAAAGCTAACAATCATCACTGAGAGCTCCTTCTTATACTCGGCTTTGAATACTATGAAGTCTGGCAGTAAAATAAATACCAGGTTAGAGAATAATAATACCCTGCTGCTAAATTAATATTTAAATGACATTATGGGAGGATTTCCATTATAAAACTGGTTTTCTTTCTGGCCTATATATTGATCAATGTGGAGTGAGTATCATTTTGTCTACTAGTTGTTGCTGTTCTCAGGTGGGAATTAATCTGAACCAGGAGCTTTCTTGGCTCACAAGCCACTCAGCTCTCTGCATAAAGCACTGTAATTTTACACGGTCCCTGTAAACTGGAGCATTATATCAGCTGTGGCAAGCATTTTCATATGATGCTCACCAGTAATGTCATAATGTTCATTTATGAGTGGGACCATAGTGTTTATTGGAGCAGAATACTCCCACAATACTGTAGAAAATTTCACAGGATAGCAATAAATACTGTAGAAAATTTCACAGGATAGCAATAAATTGTAAAATGACAAATGAAGTGCAGCTCAGTAGAACAATCATGGCTGATATGACGTCACTGGTGTCTTAGCTGCCCTGCATGAGGGATGACAAGGATAGTGATGATAACAAAAACCTCCAAGAACTCTGTGTTTGCCAGATCTCAAAGTTAAAATTTTCTTGCCACAATATCACTTCTCTCTCTTTGCTTTCTACAGTTACCTACAGCAAGGAATATTTTCCCAGGCATAAACCAAATTGTTTTCCCTTGTTTCACCCCTCTTTGTTGTTTGTTCATCTTTCTGAATAACTGCTAGCATTAGTCATTTGTTCTCAGTGGTGCTCACATGCTGCCTGTGTCTGGAGGACTTTGAGGCTAGTTGGCAGCAGAAAGCAGGCTGCAGGCCAGAGACTTTGTTCTGGGCTGTACATTGCCCTGATCTGCAGGTTGGCTACCACTGATCCTGGGTGTTAGACCCTGCTTTTCTGCAAAATGAATTGAAGGCCGGTCAGTCATGAGGCTTCTCTAGTAAATGTCTTGTTATGCTTCATAGTTCTGTGTTTGTAGCTTTCCAGCCAGTTTTCAATCCATGGGACAATGTTCATTTCCAGGTCAGTTTTGATTATTATTTTTTGGTGTGAGATACCCTATCATTTGCTTCCCTAAAATCCCAGAATATTTCCTTTACATCATTGCTTTTGTCCAGTAATAGTAAAACTCCATCATAAAATGTAATCAAGGCTGTTTGGCAAGATCTTTCATTTAGAAACACATGTGGCTTATTTCACATAATTCCACTGCCCTCTTGATATTTCATGATCATATTTGCAATCTTAATGTTGTATTAATGTGGAGGGAAGGGAGGGACACACACACACATTTGCTTCATACCTGACCAATCAATTTTTAAGCATTTACACTTCCTATAATGCAGAGCACATATGCAAGGGATCTATGTTATTTTTCCATGTGGTTCAGGCTGTTTGTTTATTTTGTCATTAGTTCTCAGTGAGAAGGTCATCCTTTCCCCCAGATGTTTATTACTTTCCAAACCAAAAAAGATTTCTCACATAACTTGCATTGCAGACCTAATACTTGTAAAATGCATGAACCATGCCAACACAGTAATGGTTTCAAGAACTTTCTATACACAGAGCTGGTTTACCACCACGCCGTGGCTCATCACAATTTAGCAGAGAGTCATAGCTTTTAATTAGTAAACCAAGTCTTGGCCAATTTGAAAACACAATGCATGGGATGTGAGGAAGGGGAATGTGTGAGAGATTTGGGAGAGATTTGATGCACTAGCTTCTCTCAGTATTCCTATTTATTTCCATTTTTTAAGTTATTATCACATATTCCCTACCAAAAGGAAAAGGGTGACAAAACAGGAAACATTTGGATGTTGACACATTGGAAAACACTAGTCCAAATTTGACAACTCTTTTTTCAACCTTAACCTGTATAACTTTCTAGCCCTTCTTAGATGTATATATATGTCTCTGAAAATGTCGAGTGCATAAGCATGGAGGTTCCTGAGGTTTAAATATATTATCTCTACTCAAGAATTTTCTCTCTCTGCAGAGTTTTGGATTACTGTGGGTGTACTCAGCTACTTCTGCAGAGGTTATCACTGACTGCAAGGAGAGCAGGCTTCAAAATAAGCTCATCTATACATAATAGAGAACAGACAGGGACAAGTTAATACATTGCAGTTTCAGGTATCTATGAGCCTGAGAGTGTATATATGTATATGGCTTTTTGCCTTTGGAAATCTTACAGATATGTTTCCTTGAGGAAATGAAAGATGTATAGTCAGTATATAATGTAAAATTGAACTGGTTGTTTGGGAGGGGGTGGCTCATATTTCTGATATGTCTGAACTTGAATTTCTTCAAATAGAGTCTCTATTTTTGCCTCAATAGCATGAAAAAGCTGGTGGGACATCCTAGAGAAATTTATTTTGCTAGCCAAAAGCTGAGCAGGCATCTCTGAGCAGCAGGTGGTAAGGACAAGAGATAGGTTGAATTAAGTCACCATAATGAACAGGGTTTGATTTAAGGAGAAATAAATTGTTTTAATGACATCAAATTCCACTTGTGATTTTTTCCTCAGCAGAGACAAGTTGTAACTACTTTATGTTGAGCAAAATATAAATCTTTTGGTCTGGTACTATAATAGCCAAAATGTCAGAGATAATGTCACTTGATTTAGAGTTTGTGGCATCCATTTGACAAGGAGAGGTGGGAGCCATGGTGTAGAGCATCGCAGCAATAATCATACCAAACATCAGGACAGAAGCAATTTGTTTCTCTTCCTCATGGTGGAATTTTTACTATAGACAACTCCTAAACCAGTATTTTACATCAGTTGCCCTGAGGGCAAGGCAAGAAGCTATTTGCAATTCAGCATTTTTATGAGTTTATAAATAGAAATATTTATAAATAGAAATATTTTCGGCTGCTGCACTTTCTAAGAAGCCAAGTGTCACACTGATCACCATGCCACGTGCCTGGACAGGCAGACTTTGGGCTTGGCTGAGATGTGCGGTGAGTCACCTGTGAGAGAGATGCAACTTTACAATATCTCAGGGATGGGGGAATTTAGATCCTGTCTCTAAATTAAGTTATCCTCTGGAAAACTGCTGAGTCAGCCTCTAAATTAACTCAAAACTATTCTCTGTTCTGAAATCATAGTGCTCGGATAAATTAGTTCAGCTCACATGGTACAGTCCGAAGCAGCCAAATGGGTGGTGCCCAGATGAAAATGAAGGGGCAATGCCCAGGGTAGGGGGAGTAATTGGGGATAATCAGGCTCAAGTTTGAGGGAAATCTGTCTCACTAAATTCATTATTAAAAACATTAAAAAAATCTCAAACAAGCCAAGGTTTAAAATGTTTCAGATTCTGAACACACTGTAGTTAAAAAAACGCACTAAAATACAGCTTAATTCATGAAATGCAGCTGCATGGGTAGAAGCTGTAAAAATCCATGCACCTTCTGACGCATTGTCTTGGCTAGTACTCAGAAAGAATCAATTCATCAAGTATTCTGGTGAAGTATCTCACAAGCATTGCAGTAGACAGGAGCCTCAACTGTCCTTTGCACCTTCCCAGCAGCACCATGGTCACCATCCCTGGGGACCTGCAGGAGCAGCCCAAACTAGGAATGCTGGGGGTTCTCCCCTTCCCACCTTAGTGATGGCTCTTGGGGGAAATCATCTTACAAGGTTACAACCAAAACCTATTTCTATAAAACTGATACTCTAGAAATTTTTTATTAAATAAGATTGTGACTCAAACAAACAAAAAAGTAAATTCCATGCCCTTCCACAAGTTTTCTACTGCTTAAGCTGGCTTTGGAGAAGGTGATTATTATTGACAGTTTAGCTTCTCATGTAAAAACAAAGAATTTTGAGGGAGAGTTTCTTTTCTATCTGTTAAATTGTGTGTGAAAGGATTTGGAATGAATATGCAAATGAATAGAAAAGAAAATAGGCAGTAATTGTGTGGAAAATAGACAGTAATTGTGTGTAAGCCTAAAGAAATACATATTTTCCAGTTGTTTATGATTGTTGTCATCCATGGGCAAGGTGATTGCAAATGACGTCTCTGTCTGTGCCTGTCTATAGTGAGCTTCCCACTTCCCACCGTCAGAAAAGATGGGAATGCTTCCCTTGTCCTTTCTAGGTGTGACTGCTCCTTAGCACAGTGTGTTCATGCATTGCTCATTTTCCCTTTTTTCATCTGTCAAAACTCAGTATCATGCTATACTAGCTCAGGCTTTCTGGATCAAAAGAGTGGCAGATCACCAAATTTTTACCTTGATCACCATAAAACAGTAACAACATGTTTCTTTCTCCCATGACATAATGGGAAGGTCTCCTTTAGAGTAAACCAAAGGCACTATAATCTGGCCTGCTTGTCCTAGAGGGTTTGCTTCTACGCATTTCTGGCTCTGCACATTCCTCAGCCCCTCACAAGTACACACATCCACATGCACAAGACATCCAGATGGATTCATTATTCTCTTGTCCATTATTTTCCTGCCTGCTCTGGTTTTGTCCTGCAGTTTTCAGCCAAGGGCTCTGGCTGCCTGTGGGGCAGCATTGCCCCAGTGTGCAAGCCCTCAGCCCACGCTCTCAGTAAGCTTTTGCATGTTCCACCTGCCCAGCCTCTCCGCAGGCAGCTGCAACAGGAGCCAAACAGGTGGTCTCTGTTTCCAGCTGGGAAGAGAGCATGTATCCTGCCCTCCTGCAGCTGGAGAGACAGGAGATGTCTTCAGTCATAAAATCCAAACTGTATGATCTTCATAAACCCACACAATTTTATCTCCTCAGGACAGATGAGTCCAGCACATGGGTTGGTACAAGCAGGAGAGCAGCTCGACTGGGAAAGAGCTGCTACAGTCCCCAGTAAGGGTGAGCACCCTGAAAACCAAATCTGGGACTGTGCTTTTCGTGCTGGACTCGCAGGCTGGATGGATGTTGTTATTTACTGCATTGTTTGTGGCCAGAAAGGATCCCTGGCAGTAATGACCGTGACCTCTGCTTTGAAACTGGGTAATTGCCATTTAATCACAGCCCACATGGTGTTGTACTGCAGCTGTAGCAGCTCCAGGGAAGTAGCAAGTCCACATCACTTTCCAAGAAATCATTTCAGTCCTGCTGCCCAGAGCTCGGCTTTGCACAACACATCCAGGCAGCTGGTTTGCATGAAGACCCATCGCCTGGGAGTGTGCCAAAATCCCTCAAATGCCTGTCCCTGAACTCAAAGGATGCCTGGGAGGGGAACTCTGCCTCTCACTGTGCCTTTGCTGGTGATGGCAGCAGCGGAGGACCAGCCATTGGTTCACAACTCTGCTGCATACCAGGTCACTGCTGGCAAGGGATTTTGTGGCTTGGCCTCTGAAGTCAGGGTTTGTCTAGAAATGTTTCTGAATTATGTGGAGAAGATGGAAGCTATAAACTGCTGAAAGTGAAGACATTTGCAAAAGAGGCCAGATAAAGCAAACCAGTCCTTTTTCTTGTCTCCATTGACATCCACCCCTGCGTTGGCATGTCGAGCAGAGATGAACATTTCCTAAGTAAGATATCATATGTTGATCTGGCTAACAAATTGCTAGAGCCATTCTGTGAAGTGCCTCAGACACTAAATCTGAAATCAATTCCCTTTTCTCACCCTAAATCCTGCTTTTTTACATCCACAGTTAATCATTCCTACTTTTCACATTGTGTGTCATGACATGAGCCCCACCTTGGGAGCATAAAAAGGTTGCCCCTCACCACTTCCATTCCCTTGGGCCTCTCTTATTACCTGCCTCTGGTAAGAGGCTACCCACACACTGGCACTTTTACATCCCTGCAAATATACCCTGTATTTCTCGATGAAGCTGTCTGCTGACTCAAAAGGCTATCACTTACTGCACACAGCTACTTCTCCATGCAAAGGGTCCAGTTCCTCTGTTGTGCAATCTGTCTATTCGATCTTCTGACAGAAAAAAATAAAGAGAGACATTTGCTATTTCCTCAGCATGCAAGAGACAATCAGCCCTTCTATGGGGTAATGACCTGACAGAAATAATGTACAGTACCTTTCCTATTCTTAGAATAAAACAGTAGCATGTAACTCCACTCTGAAAATTGTCCCTGCATTGTCTGCACGTGCACTCCCAGAAGTTTTTTGAGATGTTTTCAGTTATAAAAAAGGTGGGAATTATGGCTTCACTCTGGAATTGTATTGCTGGACATCAGCTAATGTTAATAAATCAGAGCAACTAGTGGCATGCTGGACGAGTAATATATGAAGTTAGGCACCTGGTTTGAAACTCTTTGTCTCATTTAACTTCCAGCGAGTCATCTACTCTGCTGTTTCCTTACAGCTCAAGTTATTGATACTTTGCCCCTTAAAGTGGTCTCCAATGCTGCTTTTTCCAGTTTGTCCTGCCAGGCTGGGCTGGCTCCTGGCGCTGGAGGGCTGGGAGGTGGAGGGCCCATGTTGCAGCATCACCAGGGCTCACACGCTCTGTCCCGTGGGTTTTGTGACCACAGCCAGGTCCAGCACTTCAGGGCATGAGCTTTGGTGCACACAGCCTGTGGCCCAGCCAGCCCATGTGGTATCTTCCAGACAGCCCTCGCACACTTCCTCCCCAGTACTTTTCCACTTGCTCACTGATGTGTCTAACCTTGTTTCTGAGGTTTGCTAAACATGCAGCCAGTTTCAAGCAAACCACGGAACCCAAACAAAAGAAAACTCATTCCTCATTTCCCTGACCAGACCCAAACAACATCTACAACACTTCCCCAATTTAAACATGTGAGTTTTTCCTGCCAGCCACTGCAAAAAAAACCCCCAAATTATCCTCTCTGGGAAATGGTGGTCAAGCTGAGATACAGCACTGCACATCTCTCTTCATCTCATGCCGCTGCCACCACTCTTGGGTATCTAGACCCTGGATCAGCTATCAGTTATCCAAGGAGTTGCAGCTAAAATCTTTTTGACCTCTTGAGTACATTTTTTACCACTGTGCTCTGGATTTACTATTGATGGGGAGAGCTATTTCTGGTAGGTCGTGTGGCACTGTGACATCTTCTTGAAACTCTCTGTGTGAAAGACACCCACTGCCCTGGTGCACCTGCACGGCCCCTCGGCACTATCTGCTAGAGAGTTCTTGTCATTTGGCCTCAAAAAAATAAACCCACTGTATCCTTTGATTATCTCAGAAGAGTAAATTTCCTTGCTTTTAGGTAGCATCTTTTTTTTAAAAGGGGGTATTCTGCAAATAGATTTGCTACAAGCAAAACAGAAAGCCTCTGAACAGCAATCCCAGCCAACAGCTCATGAAAGTGAAGTGAGTCTAAAGGACTGTGCACAAGTTTACTTTTTTTAGATGTCTGTGGAAATCCACTCCTTCTATGCAATTTCCTTTTTGCTGCAGTCCTCAGGATAAGATGGACTGGCGAACCATAGGCTGTTTCTATTCTAGGGTAGCCTGTAAGAAATAACTGTGGGGCTCAGCAAAACAACAGCAGCCTCTGGAGACAGAGAACATCAGCAGTACTGTGCTCCTGTCCCCTTTGCTCTTTCTGTAGGCACTCAGCCCCAAAGAAGCCACTGGCTTTCCTCCTCCTCCATGCAAAACTTCTTTCCTTCTTCTTTCTTTACCCTCACACATTTACTTTTCTCCTCTCTGTTTCTCTCCAGAAACAGTGGTGCCTTTGCACTGACCAACCTGTCTGGTTTTATTCTCCCATCCTTCCCTCAGGACACTGCTGCTCCAGTGGCTCAGCATCTCTGGCTGTCCCAGAAAGCCACCTTTTCCTTGTCCGACCCTCTGATCACTTTCCACTTGCCTTAGAAAGTGCTTACATCCTGCCCAGCTGCTGAGAGTCCCTCAGCCACATTCCACCATATGGCACCGCTTCCCCCCGCTTTATCTCATGGAAAATATCAAGATAATCAGACCTGCCTTGCTGTGATTCATGTAACCATCTGTCTGGCCTTCCCACTGTTCAAGTGCTCTGATACTCACCCCACTAGCCAGAATATAACCAGGCTTTTATTGTCCAAATTTCTTAATCTAAACAAACATGAAAGGCCAAATTCTGCTCTGGGCTCTGTTTGCACAAATCTCATTTGTGACATTAAATGGGGCTGTCTGAATCAGTGTGAGCATGGAGTTTGGCCCAGAGTTTTCCAGCTGATTTATGGTGTCCATCTGGCTGCTCTTAATCAAGGACAGCCTGGCCTGAGCACAGCTTTTAAACAACACTGTTATACAGAAAGCTCAGCTATGGCCACAGCCGTGTTTGATACCTGGAATGATGACGCAGCTCTGTCCTTTCTGCATCACTTTTCTCTGTCTCCTGAGCTTTCAGACACTGCCTGTCTGCTCAAGCTGGACCCTGCCTTAAGTAAACCCTCTGAAATGGGGATGATGAACTTCTGAATAAAGCTTGGCTGTGGCCAATTTTACTGCTACTGGGACTGCTTCTGTAAGGCATTCTTCAGCATGGGTTATCACAGGTGTCTTCAGCAATGGCAAAGAAGCTGGGAGATAAACTGGTTGTCTCCCAGTTCTGCTTAATACCCAAGGTATTGGTTACCCAGTTAGCAGGACCTTGAGCAGACCTGGTCTCCCAAAATGTGTGGTGCAGCATCAGTGCCCCTGACAACCTTTTCCCCAAAGGCATCAGCCATGCAGAGCTTCAGTCCTCTGCCCCAGGAGCCATTGCTGCAATGGGGTCCAGCTCCTACGATGTAGTGCTGCTGGTACCACATGGCATCATCTTCCCTGGGGAGTCCAGCTCCCCCTGGGATCCATCTCCTGGCCCCATCTGGATAGACGCTGAGAGAGTCCAGCCCTAGCTTGCAGGAGGTGTTCAACTGAGATGTGGAGTGGGATGGAGGTGGAAACATCCTTTGTACCCAAAGAAATGGGGTGTGTCATACACACATCCCGGTGTGTATGACGGCAGTGTACCTGAATCAGACCCTTTCCAGTAATTTTAGGAATGAAGAATTTAAATCCTCCAGAATGCAACTCTTAAAAAAATCACGTTGTGTGGCCTGCTTTTCCCACCAGGCTGTCCACCTTGCACCAACAGCACAGAGTCAGTCCAATTTCTGGTGGAAACGTCCTAACACTGAAAAAGAGAAGTTTTGAAACTGAAATCTGTGTATTTTCTTCATATTAAAAATAAATTACTCCTACGGTTCCTTATAGTCTTTGCAACATGCCCAACATCTGCAACATTTTAAGACCACTGTTCTTGAAACCCAGTGAACATCAGAGAATCTCAGCTTGCCTTTAAGAATTAAAAGAGCTCCTATTCCTTGATTTTTCAGAAAAAAATCCTTATGTCAAAACAAAGGAGTCTGCAGTGTAGAGGTCAAAAAGTCAAAAAGCAAATAGAAGTAATGTAAGCTGTTAATTTTAAAATCTCAAAATTTCTGAATGCCAGGAATTGGTGACACAAGATTTCCATACAGACAATTAAGTGAGTCTTCTAATCAGTCAGCATGATAGAAAGTCTTTTGGATCCTACCCACAGGATTTGTTATTTTTATAACTCTTGGCTCGTTTAAGTTATTTTTTAAATTATTCTATCTCATTACAGTTTGATGTTAATTAGCATATAGCTGTAAAAAGAAAATGTGTTAAATCTGAAAACCGGGAAGAAGCAGAGAAAAAAAAAAGCCCTAAGTTTCCAAAAGCAATGCCATTGCAGCCATGTTTCCTAATCATTTCATGCAGAAATTCATCTGAAAGTGGTGTCAAGAACCTACACTTTCACCTTTTTGCCTCAAGCCAAGAAGGTTTCAGAACTTCTCAAAGAGGGCTGCGGCTCAGGTATTTTCTAAGTGACCCATTATAACCAATTTGTCAAAGACTCTGAAAAAGCAGAGGATCTGGAGCTGTGTAGGGTCATTCTGCAGGGTCTCCCCATGTTCCAGCACTTCAGCACTGCCTGGCCTGGCCATGCAAGTGGCAAAACTCTTGGGCATCACTGGGAAGAAGATCTATCTGTTTGGTGAATTGAAACCCAGGACTTAAATATCTTTATTTCAAACAATAGGGGATCTCAGGGAGAAAATGTGAAAGCAAAGGGGGAAAACTCAGTCCTGCTGTGTGTGCAAGCAGGAGCCTGTGCTCCCACAGAAGCAGACTGACCCCTCTGCTCATCAGCTTCTCCTTTTTAGGTTCAATCTGAATCTGATGTAAACTGATACCCAGTTCCTTAGGACAGAAACGAGAGTGCTAGAAGGCACCTCAACCCTGCATTTGCATCCTTTGCCATCCTCCCAGGCTAGACCATCCTCCCCCTTCACTGTTTTCCGAGTGTCTTCCTCAAGAGAACTGGCACAAAAAAAAAAAAAGGCGCACAATAATAAAGATAACTGCTTAAAATTTTCCTCATTAATTACTTTGCCTTTTCTCTGCCCTTAAGACACCTTTTAATTCCTTTCAGCATTTTCTTGCCTATTCTATGCCATGCTTTCTGACCTTGCAAATCATTCTGTTGTGCAGTGCGGTATTAAATGCACCCCTGACAGCTGGATGAACTGCGCCCCCTTGTCCCTTAATCCAGTAAGCAAATTCATCAGGTCTGACCCACATCACTCCCTGGGGAGTATTTCACATGAGAGCTTCTCACGAGGCTGGAAAACAGAAGCGTGCAGCTCAAAAGCTTTGCTAAAGACAGTAACATTCTTCAGTCATCATCCATAACCCAGTTCTGCTCTCCAGCATGAAGTGAGAGTAAAAGTAATGTCAGTGAGGTGACACGTGAGTGGTTCTGGCAAGGATGAGAATGCATTCGACTCTGCCACTTAAAATGCAAGATTGTATTTGGTTTTAACGTTCTCACACCTGGAGAGGCTCCCGTCTTCCCTGTGAGCTAAAGCCTCACACAGCACAGCTGGTGAGGCAGGGTGCTGTGTCCAGAGCTGAGCTGGCTGCAGCCGTCCAACCGTTCAAACCAGAAGGTGTGAAAGCAGAGGGCTGGAAAGCGCCTTGGGACATCACACAATCCAAACCCCACACTGAGACAGGCTGCAAGACATCCAGACTCTCCCTGACGGATGTTTCTCTGACCTTGTCTTAAAAAATCTTTAATTATCCTTCTAATTAGAAAGTTGTAAAATTAAATGTCTCTGGCTGCAAAATTTAGCTGACTACCACTTGTGTGCCAGTCTGTTCCCCAGGGAGGTAATGTATCAATGGATAAGAGGAGTTCTGAGAGCTCATTGGTATTTTATAACGGTTCGGGGTCAAAATCCAGGCCAAAGTAAGTATTTCATTACTGCCCTACTAGCGACACTGTTATTGACACAGTCACATTTTTTGGAGGACAAGAATAGATGGGAAAACAAATGAGCATCTCAGAGCATGAAGGTGAGCAGTGCTGCTCCCCTCATCTCTCCCCATGGGCCCTGGAGAGGAGCATGCTTTTCTAGTTTGCCCTGGGCATGTCCCTTATATATTCTATGCTCATGACTATTCAATGTGATGTCCCTGTAGAGAAAGAAAAAAATGTGAATTTTAAGTAGCAAAATTCAGCTTTTTATCCATTTTCCTCCACAACATTTGATGACTAAACTGTTACAAAACACAAAACATTTCCATTTTTTTCCCATTTTTTCCATTTGTTTCCCTGATTTTTCTGACAGTCTCTGCTCTCATTCCTGCCCCTTGCAAACCAAGGAGTTGGCTCGGGAATTTCACTACAGGTTCCCTCTCTAACCTCAAAGTATTTCCAAGTTGTCTTCTCCACTTTCTCCCACTTTTTTTCACATGTGAATGCCAAAACTCCCATTCATGTGCAAGGGTAGCTATTGGCCTCTGCCCTGAGAGAAGCTCAACCAGAAACTGGTAGTTTCACCAAGCTCTATTAATGGAAATGTTAAATAGTATGTCAGATGGAGCAGGTTTCAAACTCCTACAAGACACTAACATGGTCTAATGTCTCCTTGGAAACACTGCAGCGTGGGGGTTTGGCAGAGCGTGGCGGTGATACTACAGATTGTACAGTGTGGGACTACTATAGCTGCTGGCCACTGCAGCCGTGCATCCAGTCCTTCAAGGCTTTCTATGCCCTGCCTGCTAAAGACACCTATGCAGCGACCGATTTCCAAAGCTAAAAACTGTGATCCACATTTCCGGTTTCTCTAGACTCAAGCAGCAAGGGCACAAAAGGCACTAATTCCTGAATTATGCAAGTTTCAGAAGGGTTTCAGCACATTCTGATGTATTTCACTAGACACCTATAGAGACTGTCACGGAATGGAAGCTAAAAATGTATTTTGATGAATCGTGACCCACATTTAATATTTAACTTGAATAAACTGTCTTTCTAGTACCAAAGATACTTATGGGGAATTTTGTGCTTAGACACTAAAGAAAAGCTTGACTTTCTGGTTGCCTTGGCATGAATAACCCATTTTTATCATATTTCCTTTTTAATTTTAGGTAAAGCCACAGATGCATTTGTACACAGCAAAATGAGATAATCTGAGAGAAATATGTCAGGACAGATTGCAAAAAGAGGTGATATTTAGAGTGGATGAAGCAACCCACAGTATGAGATGCTGGTAACTTGGGCTGCTGTGTACTAGATTATATTAAAAAAAAAAAAAAGAGAGACAAAGCAAGGCTTTTTTCTCCTTCTTTCTGAAGGCAAGGCTCAGGAATTAACCTGGGACCTGATGTTCCCCCTTCTCACTCCTTCCCCACTGCAGCAAGCAAAGGTTTTTCAGAAAGCTGCTGCTCTGTACAGAAACTGCTGAAGCAGGTGTAGATCCACAGAGACAATAAATGTGCAGCAAATTGGCCCAGAACAGGGCTTTTTGGAAGCAGGTGAAAGCTTTCCTTTGGTGGTGGGGAACCTGCACTCTCTGCGACATAGGGACTGCCTCCAGTGAGAGATCATCTGGGCTAGGCTGTCACTCACGCGATGCTGGGTGCAAACGCTGCACGGAGGCTCTTGGAGCAAGATGTTCTCTGTGCAGCAAAACCCCACCTGAGGAGCTCCAGCAGGGCCTGCACAGGCCCAGGGTGGCATGCAGGGCTTCTGCATCACCATGCAGCCTGCAATTGCAACATGCCCTGCTGTTTGCCAGCCACGGTCCTGCTTCTGCACAGATACATGCATCCTTAATCCTCTCGTAGAATCATAGAATGGGTTGGGTTGGAAGGGACCTTAAAGATCGTCTAATTCCAACCCTCCTACCATGGGTAGGGACACCTTCCACTAGACCAGGCTGCTCAGAGCCTCATCCAACCTGGCCTTGAACACTTTCAGGAATGGGTCATCTGCAACTTCTCTGGGCAACCTGTGCCTCACTACCCTCACAGTAATGAATTTCTTCCTAATATCAAATCTAAACCTACTCCCTTTCACTTTGAAGCCATTTCCTCCTTTCCTGTCACTACATGCTCTTGTAAATAGTCTCTCTTCATCTTTCTTGTAGGCCCCCTTTAGGTACTGGAAGGCTGCAATTAGGTGTCCCAGAGCCTTCTCTATTCCAGGCTGAACAACCCCAGTTCTTTCAGCCTTTCATCACAGGAGAGGTGCTCCATCTATCTAATCATCTTGGTGGCCTATGCATGATGAGCAATTCCCTTGGTTTTGTATGCATAGGATTAATTTGCATGTGGTTCTCTGTAGGAATGAGTCTTCTGTGTCATTATTATTGACATAAACATGTGCTCAGCATCAACATAAAGCTGTTCCAGCCACAACCACTGAAATACAGCCACTCTGTCCTCACTTGTTGCTAGTCTATTTCAGAACAGGTTAAAAAGGAAAATAAATCACTCTGCACAGAAGCGGCTAAAACTGGAAAGAGTGGGAAAGCTAGCCGTGTATCACATTTTCCTGTTTATTGGTCCTGGAGAGGCTAGAGAGCTTATGATACTCAGTAGCACAGGTGACAGCAAGGGCAGGAGAGTCTGTGTGGCAGTATCTTTCTGGTCTAACACATACACGCAGAGGCTATTTATTTCTACATATTGTTAATGTGATTCTTCAGAATGAAAGCACTGAAGAATGATAGCTTCTGTTCCTGCAGGGTGGAACAGGTCAGTAAAAGGGAAGACATATGACCTTGGTGCTAACCATATCCTAATAAAATCCTGTATTTAGGGGTGAATTTCATCCACCCAGCACAGCAGTGCAAACTTCCCAACCATAGTATCCTCCAGAGCTGCTTGACCCTGACCTGGAGAATTCCACCTCTGGGGCTGAGAAACAGGATAGTATTCTGGTTTTCAACTCCCTTTTGCTGTAGTGAAATATTTCCAGTAAAAATAGGAGCTGTTCAATGTGTGGCTCAAACATTTGCTGAATGAATGACAGCAGCACTGGGACTTCGCAGTTTAGAAAAATTCCTTGTTCGCCCTTATGCGATGTGTGAGATCATGGAAAGACAGAGCAATTCACCTTCTGCCTGCCAAACACCCAATCACCATTTAAAATTTTTACAGCACCCCTTGGTGGATATATATTAGCACTGTTTAACTACTTGCAGATATTTTTCAGAGAAAGCAAATTAGAAGTGTGAAAAACAAGAGATAAACAGGACAGCCATCTTAGCAAGAGGAAGCCACAAAAGGAGCGCAAGCGAGTCCTGGGAAACAATTCTCCTCAAATGGGCAAAGAAGTACGTTTTTAGGTAAGTACATGTTCACTTATTATGTAATGCTACCACTGCTTAAAGAAACGTGAATGTTTTTGGGGCAACGGGAGAGAACATTTTCCTGGTTAATCTGCATGCTGTTAGATAAGTCCTCAAGTGTCTCTTGCCATTGATAACAGGGTCAAACAAATGCAGCTGAGTCCATCCTTGTGGCTGCTTGAGTCACCTTCCCAGGAGGAGAAGCAGGCAGAAGTTGGGGATGGAGAAGCTCTGTGTGGCAGCTTTGCAGGTTCATGTGCAGGAGATGATGCGGGGACAATGGAGGAGCTGTGAACACGGCTCTGGAGGTTGGTGGCTCGAGTCCAGCATCACGGGCGGCTGCGCGGAGAAAGCAGGGAAGTACCGCTGTGATTATGTGGATCAGCTGGCCAGGCACACGTACAGCCCTGCTCCACGGGCTGGGAAAAGTGCCCACACGCTAATGAGTACAGAGACATGGCAATTAGCTTGTAAGCGCTTTGGATTAGGACCATCTGTGCCATGCTCATAGAATACCTGCTGCCACGGGCCCTCAGCCCGCCTGGCTGAAATGCTCCTGCAGGACAAACACCCAGGGCAAGGAGCTCACACTTTTCCTGGTATTATGGCATGTCTTCTTAGACAAAGCAGGGAAAACAATTATTTTTCAAAAGAACATTGTGTTATTACAACTCTGAGCATTATAAGCAGTTAGAACTGCTCTCAACAAGTCAGTCCTGAACTCAGTAACACTATCCAGCCAAAGAGCACAGCAGAAACATATGCAGGTTTTTGGATGGGAGGGGAGAAGATGGACTGAAGACAATTCTGTGGAAGATTCAAGTGCATTTCCAGGAAAAGATAAATGATTCATCACACTTACAATAGTGGTTATAGCCCTAACTGCAAAAGCAGCAGCCCGGCACAACCAGTCAGATTAATTAAGAAGGAGCAGAATCACATCAATTCTGAAAATCAGAGAGGAGAAGAGTTCTGGTGAAATATCTTCAAGGAACATTCTGAAACTTTCCAGCATACAATCACCAAATCAGAATTCAGAGCTCCAAACCTGCCTAAAAGAACAGCCAGGAGAGACATCCTGAAAACCATGGGAGTCCAGTCCAGCACTAGGGGAGCTGCTCATGCCCTCTGTTCCCAAGATTAAGTGTTCTATTCATTGTACCTTATAGTCTAACAGCTTATGGTAGAAAATATTCCAAAATTAAAAAAAAAAAAATAGTTTCTGGGAAAAAGCTCATCTACTTGGGGTTTTTTCGTAAGACAGCCCATGCTTTATGGGAAAAGGACATGTGCAACTAGTTTTCAATCTGTCAGGAAAAAATGCTATCTGCTATCTGCCAAATTTATTTGACTATTCAACCTATCAGTAATGAAATGGCAGGGATTTTGAGACAAAGTAGTAAGACAGAGTCTGGCATGGTGTGTGGTGCATCTGGGGATATACACTATAAGGTTAGCTGTGTTAACATGGATGTGCTGCAGCATCAGCAGTGGCACCTGGGATTGTACCATCCTATGTAAGCACTGCAGGATTTTCTCTTCTCAAATCCAGCTGTGCTTTTAAAATCCAATGTAAATTAGGAAAATCATGCAATTGCTGTATATGATATATCTAACTATGCTTTAGGATCAATTTTATGCAGAGGTACTGGTTATTATTGATCTTGCTGGGTAAGTCCTTGGTTTCAATGAAATCTTGAATAAATCTCCTAGAAACTTTGGTGAAGCTAAGGCTTAATGCCTTTTCTACCGAGCTTCAAGTCTCATTTCTGAGCACAGAGCAGAATCTAAGAAAGGTCCAATGATTTAGGTCATACTTGGTTCTCCAATATTTCCCTGCACTCAGTTCCCTACCTTGTGAGAGATTTTTCAGTGTCTTGTGATGATATAGAATCTCTGTCCCCATTTCTCAAATGAGGTCGATGCTTCCTCACCAAAACGGACAAGTGTGTGGAGGATGGCATGGAGGTCAGGCACACAATGGCAGCAGGACAAAGAACTCTAGGTCCAGGCTAAGTCCAGAAGAGCTCTCAAAGAGGACTGACAAAATCCCACATGCAATGAAACCACTGCAAGCAGAGGGAGTGGGTAGCACCCCAGAGTGGGTCCTTTCCTGCAGGTTCTTCTGAGCTGTAATGGAACTCACAGAGGGAAGGGGCAGTGATCTTATGGTAGGAACTCTGCTGGGTTGTCTCCTGCTCCCTTCCAGAGCACGATTCCTTCCACAGCACACACCTTGCTGATGAACCTCGTTCAGTCCCCAAGGACACATCTCCTAATGTATGTAGCAGAGACATGTGTCATTTTAAACAGTGGAATTATACCAAATATTGTCAAGAGTATCAAACCCTACAAACAATGTGTACTGCAATAGCTCAATTCCATCTCCTCACAGAGAGGTGGTCTGTGTACATGACTCTCAGCTGTGAACGTCTTGTCGGAGCCTGTGACAGGGAAGCCATGTCACATTTGGCCAATGTTTTCTTTCCAGGACTGATCTATGGTTTGAAACATGGAGTCTCCCAGGATATAGGGGGTCAGGCAGATTTTGGTTACCCAAGCAACTCACATGTTATGATTCCTAAACAACTGAGATGTTGGAAGGCTGAGGACACTTGAGGGAAATGATTATGGAAAACAGAAACAGTTTTCCAGCCATACAGTAACACTGTGGTAAGGTCTGCATATTGACATGTTTTCAACTCCTCATCATTTTCTGCATGGCCAACAGATTACCAAATATCAGACCAGACATTTTATTTTCCTGTTTTCCCTTATGAAATTCAGACACCAGCAAAAGAAGAACCTGCTTGGGAAGAGTACAAGGGGTAGGCTAGCTGGCCATGCCCTGCACCCTGCAGTGGCACAGTACCCCTCAGGTGTGCTGCCTGCAGTCAGCCCCTCACAGCTTAAAATTGTCTCATTGGGCTCAAGAAGCTGTGAAACACCAGCCAAGATCGTAAAATAGGATGATGAAGATTACTGAAGGTCAGGGCATCAGATCTTGATGCAATACCAGTCAGCATTGCTCCAGGGACACAGAAACAGCAGCTCAGTTCACTGGACACCAATGATAACTGCTTGCAGACCATCCTCATCATCACATTTTAAAATTTTATTTATATTTGCCTGGAAAAACTGTTCTAACTGGCAAAGTGATGTGCTTGGATCTCACACACAGAGGCTGATTTCCAGTCTCTGGTGATGAACAGTTTCCACTGCAAATCAGCGCCTGTAACCCCAATAACCTTAATTTAGCTTCACAGCTCCTGACCTGAATCAGTCAGTCAGTCATTTAATTTGAGGCTCATGATTAATTAGGTAGGTAGTTCATGTTAATCAGCCATTTGTCAACTGTCAAAATGCCCCCCACTGCATGCAAGACTGTGTTTCTCTAGCACAAGGTGTCCTGGCAAGGAGGAGCACAACTAGGAGCTGGTCAGCCAGAGCAGTGGGCTCGTGTCAGCTCCTGTCATGTAATTCAGCTTTGGCAAATTTAGTCCAAATTCTCTTTTTCCTCTCTACCTGCCCTGAACTGTGCTTGCAAAGGTTAGCTGGCACTCACAGCATATAGCATTAACAGAAGTGCTGCCAGTTACTTGAGATACCCTGTCAAAATATTTTCAAGGCAGGTATAAGTTTTTCTTTTGCAAGTACAACATGAGTCACGTCTAAAGTCAGCCCCAAAGTAACAGCCACTGTGATAAGCAGGATAAATCAAATCAATTGGTTTGACTCACATTTCTTATTCATCAACTTTGCAGTGATTTGTCTTTTCTGACAGCAGGCTACTTGCCTGTACACCTTTCAAAGGCAAATTCAGAGAGAAATGCAGACAGAGGTCTGCTAAGCAGCCCTATGCAGAAGCAGAAGGAGTAAGAGTCACAGGACATAAGAAAATGGCATAAATGTCATAGAGCATAATACAAATGATCCTACCTAGCTGACCTCTGACCATGGGTGGGTAAAGAAACCATTGTACTGAGCAGACACCACTCAGCTCTGAATATTCAGCCCATTGCCGTGTGCCAGCTGACAAGCGAAGCTAAGGGATTGCAAGCCCCTTCGGATAAAAATGGACCATAACACTCACACTTTGCAGCAGTCCCAGATACCTAGTGACCAACACCAATACAATACAAAAGCTTTCAGATTCAGACAAATAATCACAATTTGAAGTGTGGCTGCCTTTTGGCTACCAAAAATACAGATAACTGAATCTGAAAGTTGCCCAAGAGTCTTCATCCAGCTCTGGAACTAAGCGACATACTGATTTTGGAATAGTACAAGCCAACTGAAATTTGAAAATTAGCATGAAGGCTTAAATTCCTTTTGATTAATTTTTCTTGGTGATGAATTCATCTTTAACTTAGGATATTAATTCATAATTTTCTGCAACATTAACCAAATGACAGGATTTAAAAATCATGGTTCTTCCTTGAGTAGTTCATTCTGAATTAAAATACTCACCCCTCTGTACAGCTGGTTCCCTATTCTTAAATGGAGGTCAGTGTTGAAGTTAAGTCAAGGGAAGAAGCAAGGACTATCATATTTGTAATTAATTTAGCATCTGTAAGGAACATCCATACTCTGGAGCTTTAAGTTCACAACTGTTTTGGAAACTGCTCTTTCTAGGCAACATGCCATCACTGAGAGAACTCTTTTGTACCAGGAGTTCCTCATCATTCATTTCACTGATGAGATGTTTTGGGATGAATCATGCGCTGCTAGAGTTCATTTTGAGGTTTGTCTTGTACGCATCCCAGTGTGAAACATCCAGTTCTACCATGAAAAATTAGTCTGGTGCCC